>NW_027361898.1:18780000-19380000 GCF_039654945.1 Dendrobates tinctorius | reverse complement strand
CAGAATGGTTTTTTACAGGGAAAAATGCAAAGTACTACATCTGGGCAATAAAAATGAAAAAGCATATACAGAATGGGAGGAATAGGGCTAAGCAACAGCACATGTGAAAAAGACTTGGGTATACTAATAGATCACAGACTGAATATGAGTCAACAGTGTGATGCAGCAGCAAAAAAGGCAAATGCAATTCTAGGATGTATTAATAGAAGCATACAGTCTAGATCACGTGAAGTCATTATTGCCCTCTACTCCTCTTTGGTCAGACCTCATCTGGAATACTGTGTCCAGTTTTGGGCACCACATTTTAAAAAAGACATCAACAAACTGGAGCAAGTTCAGAAAAGAGCGACCAGAATGGTGACCGGTCTGCAAACCCTGTCTTATGAGGAAAGGTTGCAGGATTTGGGAATGTTTAGCTTGCAAAAGAGAAGACTGAGAGAACACTTAATAACTGTCTACAAATGTCTCAAGGGCTGTCATATTGGAGAAGGATCATCTTTATTCTCATTTGCACAAGGAAAGACTAGAAGCAATGGGATGAAACTGAATGGGAGGAGACACAGACTAGATATTAGAAAAAACTTTTTCACAGAGTGATCAATGAGTGGAACAGGCTGCCACGAGAGGTGGTGAGTTCTCCTTCAATGGAAGTCTTCAAGCAGAGGCTGGACAGACATCTATCTGGGATGATTTAGCGAATCCTGCTTTGAGCAGGGGGTTGGACTAGATGGCCCAGGAGGTCCCTTCCAACTCTACGATTCTCATTTGGTCTGACATGCACTGTGAGCTGTGAGGTCTTCTATAGACAGGTGTGTGTCTTTACAAATCAAGTCCTATCAGTTTATTTAGACACAGCTGGACGCCAATGAAGGAGTAGAACCATCTCAAGGAGGATCACAAGGAAATGGACAGCATGTGAGTTAAATATGAGTGTCTGAGCAAAAGGTCTGACTACTTATGACCATGTGATATTTCAGTTTCTTTTTTTAATAAATTTGCAAAAATTTCTACATTTCTGTTTTTCTCGGTCAAGATGGGGTGCAGAGTGTACATTAAGGCTATGTGCACACGTTGCGGAATTCCCGTGGTAACTTCCTCGGGAATTCCGGAATTCCATTCCACAGAAATTCCGAAATTCCATTCCGCGGGAAAATCGCATTTTAAATTCCCGCGATTTTCCTGCGGAAAAACTAGCGATTTGCAAGCGTAATTAGCTTGCAGAATTGCTAGCGGTTTCCAAGCGATCTGGAGCATCGCTTGGAGAACTGACTGACCATTTGGTCACACTCGTCAAACATAGTGTTTGACGAGTGTGACCAACTTTTTACTATTGAGACTGCCTATGCAGCATCAGTAGTAAAAAGATCTAATGTTAAAAAAAATAAAAAATCAGGTTATATTCACCTTCCGGCTTCCCGCGCAGCCTTCCCGGACCTCAGCGATGCTCCGGTTCCCAGTAATGCCTTGCAAGACCTTTGATGACGTCATGGTCTCGCGAGGAGTAGGGACCGCTACAGTATCGCAAGACCGCGACATCATCAAAGGTCTCGCAAGGCATTACTGGGAACGGGAGCATTGTTGAGGCTCGGGAAGGCTGCGCGGGACGCCGGAAGGTGAATATAACCCGATTTTTTATTCTATTTTTTACAGGGATATGGTACCCACAGCCTGAAGGAGAGTCTCCTCTCCTCCACCCCCTGGGTACCATCCGCAAATGTTCTGCTTACTTTTCGCATGGTGGGCACAGCCACATGCGGAAAGTAAGCAGAACAATGCATTCCTATGTATGCGGAATACCCACGATTCCGCAAAATTAATGAGCATGCTGAGGATTTTTCCGCTATGCGATTCCGCCTCAGGAAAATCTGCAGCATTAGTACAGCATTGCAGAATCCCATAGGAATGCATGGGATGCTTTTTTTTTCGTTTTTGCGGCAAAACCATGCGTTAAAAACTGCCGCAAAACGCAAAAAAAGCGACGTGTGAAAAATGAACTTTTTGAATTTACCAAATGGCTGCAATGAAACAAAGAGTGAAAAATTTAAAGGGGTCTGAATACTTTCCACACCCACTGTGATTTTTTTTTTCTTTTGCAGACTCTCGGTCCTGAAAATAAACAAAAAAAACCTGGATTTGTGAAGAGCACCATAGACTACAATGGCACATGTTCTACACTTGAAAGACAAGGATAGAACACAGATGTATTTCATAGTATTTCACCGACAAGCAAGGCTCCGGTTGGTCCAGACTTTGTGCGAAATACAACCATCTAAACCCGTCCTGAGCAATCGTGACTGGACTATGAGAATAAATTGTCTATATAAAGTTGGCTTGAGCAGCAACTCTAAGGTTACACTGTTAGGCATGGTGGAAGGGGTCCTGACCATTGAACTGTATGGGAAGATCAGGGTGCAACAGTCGAGTATTCTTGTATTCTTTCAGCTGACTGGAACAGGGCTCAGCTGTTTCACAGGACAATCCCTTTAAATACATAAGGATTAGCTTTATTCAGTTTCATCCTTGCCGTATTAAAACCTTTTTGGGATCTTGCTCCCCGCCAAGTTCTAGGCACTATGTCAGACCATACTCCGTTTTTGGAGACACCCGCCAGAACTTCAGATCAAAACGAATGTCCTTAATGAACTCTCTAACGGCTCTTTACACCCAAATCATTGCCTCCAACATGCAGAACTAGAATGTCTGACATCCTACCTAAGTGTGCCGCCTTATGCAGTTTGGGTAAAACCTTGCTCCACACCATACCTTTAAATCCAAGCCATCTACCAATCAGTGCATCTCTATGAAAACCTAGCTGCCTTCCCTCAGTTCTGATATCCGCATGGTGGGCCCCCCAATGCAAGTAAGAATGTCAAAATAGCCAGGCTAAACACAGACCACCATCTGCAGTGGACAAAACCAAAGAAACATATCTAATTATTAACAAAGATCATCCATGCCTGCCTTACAACTACAGCCGCTACATGTTAGACGAATGTAAGATGTTATGAATGAGTCACCGTGGAAGGCAAAAACAGAAATGCTAGCTAAGTCCAGAAAACCAGAGAAGTTGGCAGCTATCGGATTGCAGACCCCTGAACCTATCAACAACAACTAGCAGTAGCCGTGGGGGGTTCCTACGATGCCCTAGCCTCCTCGATCACAGCCGGAGAACTGCCTAGCCTAAAGACAGAAAGGGAAATCTAAACTGCCCCAGAGCAGACCCCAAAGCAATAGGCAGCCCCCAACATATAATGACGGAGAAGCAAGAAGAAAAAACGCTAACACAGATAGAAAGAGCAAATGATGGGGACCAAGCTAACTAGATAGGACAGGATAGGAAGGCTGCTGTCTGCAATCCGCGAAAAACCCTATCAAAATAAGAGCCAACAGGCTGACAGGGAAAAAGGCCCTGAAGACGCTAGGCTTCAAAAAGACTGTCAGTACTCAGGTATTTTCTGAAGACAGAGCAAACCGACAAAAAGGAATTTAGCTCACCCCAGCAGGGAATGGCAGAATCCAGAAAAGCAAGGCAAACTAAAACCAAAACACAAATGCAAAAAGGCAAAGTAGAAAACTTAGCTTTTGAGGAGCAGGAATCAGACTGGTCTCCTAGAATTCCACAGAGAAATCACCAGCGAGGCAGAAGGGCGTCGGCTGCCTTATATCCAGTCAGAGATCCCCGTTGCCCAGCTCAGGTGCTTGGTAATCAGCCTCACTACCTTCCTTCACCAGAAGAGGGAGTTCATCAGACCTCAATGGTGAAGGGGAAAATGAACTCATAACAGTAAGACTTATAACGAACATAGCTCCACCCCCTTTCAGTTATATTTATTCTGGTCTAAGGCCTCTGTTTGCTGCCTCAGTCGCCACACCTATTCGAAAAGAATGAGAAGCAAAACAGGAAGAATCCATGCCCAACTTCCCCAAGCACTTTAGCATAACAGCAGTAAAATTGTATTGTGAAAGAAGAAAAAAAAAAAACATCTTCATGGTGCAGCAAGGGTCAATTCTTATCCAACACTAGCTGCTGGTGTTCCTGAAAACAGTATAAAGGGCACATCACTGAACCAGTAACTGGCCCCAACAAAACCCTTCTGCCCCTGCCAGTCTGATTTGTTATTGTCACGGGGGCTTAGTTCAACTAAGGCTGAAATACCCGGGGCCCCTGTGGTGTCCCTTTTACTAGGGGAAACCCTGTCTGACCCTCAACCCAGGGTTTTTGCTGAAGGTGCAAATGCCTGAGCCTCCGACCTTTCCTTATCTCCTGCTCAGCCCTGCACTTAACCCTCCACCCTCCACCCAGTGAGGAGTCACACCACCAAAGCTCCCACACAAATAATGACAGACAGGGAGAACTTAAACTGCACTGCGCCGCACACACACAGGAATAAACAGTAATGTGAACAGGGCACAACTAAACACAAATATGGGAAGGAGAAAGGATAACGACGGATCATACGACACCAGATATGAATCTCTCTCTCTTGAACACCTCCACTCCAGACCGGAACCACTTGGTATGAAACACAAGCTATAATCGGCGACGCCCATATGCCAGTATGACTATTTAAAGACCGTGGGCGTGACTAACCTTCCAACCTGGTCTCCAGCAGGATTAACCCCCGAGAGCCTGAAGATCAAACTGGCGCCACTGAGGCTATAGTGGCTGGAGGTGGAACTACCTCTGCCTGCCGGATGCTGTGGTGTGAACAGCGTCCGACATGACAGTACCCCGTCTTCTACGAGGGACCCCAGGGCCCTCAAGACTCATAGGACCCGGCTTGTCCGGATGACGACGGTGAAAAGAACTGACCAGCCGATCCGCATGTATGTCTGAGGCTGGAACCCAAGACCTCTCCTCTGGACCATACCCCCGCCAGTGCACCAAATACTGAAGAGTACGGCGTACTACTCGAGAGTCCACCACCTTGGCGACCTCGAACTCTAACTCGCCATCCACCATGACTGGAGGTGGCATCGGCGTCGTGTCCACCAAGCCTACCACCTTTTTCAATAAAGCCCTGTGAAAAACGTTATGTATTCTGTACACCGCAGGAAGTTCCAACCGATAAGCCACTGGGTTAATGATGGCAGAAATCCTAAAAGGCCCAATAAACCTTGGACCCAGTTTTAAAGATGGGATTTTGAGTTTTATGTTCTTCGTAGCTAACCACACCCATTCACCCACACACAGGTCCGGACCTGGCACGCGTCTACTGTCAGCCACCCGTTTGTACCTGGCACTCATGCTCAACAAACGCTGTTTCACCCGCCTCCAGACTGATGACAATTGGGCTCCTAGCTGATCCTCCTCTGGGACACCCCCGGAGTCACCCTGACGTAAGGTACAAAACTGAGGATGTTGACCGTACACACAAAAGAATGGAGACTCTCCTGATGACTCTTGGCGGTGATTATTTAATGCGAATTCGGCCAGAGGAAGGAAAGTAGACCACTCCTCCTGGTTGTCGGACACAAAGCATCGTAAATACTGTTCTAGATTTTGGTTCATGCTCTCAGTTTGTCCATTAGACTGTGGATGAAACGCCGATGAATGTGACAACTTGATCCCCAACCTAGAGCAAAAAGCTTTCCAAAACCTCGGCACAAATTGTGTACCCCTATCAGATACTATGTCAGACGGTACTCCGTGGAGTCTGACCACCTCCTTCACAAATACCTGAGCCAACGTCTTAGCATTGGGCAAAGAGGACAACGCCACAAAATGCGCCATCTTTGAAAAACGGTCAACCACCACCAGGATGACCGTGTTCCCTGCTGAGGCTGGCAAGTCAGTGATAAAATCCATGGAGATTTCTGTCCATGGCCTATTGGGTACCCCCAGAGGCTGTAGCGTGCCAGCAGGACGGGTTCGGGGTGACTTAGCCCTAGCGCACGTGATGCAAGCTGCCACGTACGAGACCACGTCCTGCCGGATTTTGGGCCACCATAAACGACGCGATACCAGCTCTAAGGTGCCCTTCACCCCTGGGTGACCAGCCAGTACCGAATCGTGGTGTTCCTTCAACACCTTAGGCCGAAGATGCAGGGGTACAAATGATTTGTTGGCGGGAAGTCCTGGTGGTACATCCTCTTGGGCCTCGGCAATCTCCGCCTCTACCTCAGTCGTGAGAGCCGAGACCACTACCCCTTTCTGGAGGATGGGTACCGGCTCTTCCCGAGGTTCTCCCCCCGGAAAACACCTAGACAAAGCATCCGCCTTGGTGTTTTTAGCCCCGGGACGGTACGTCACAAGAAAATTGAAACGAGTAAAAAACAATGCCCAGCGAGCCTGCCTAGGAGACAGACGCTTGGCCGACTCCAGGTAGAGCAGATTCTTATGGTCGGTGATAACTGTGACCTGGTGAGCCGCCCCCTCCAAGAAGTGTCGCCATTCCTCAAAAGCCAGTTTGATGGCCAACAACTCCCTGTTGCTGATATCATAATTCCGTTCGGCCGGCGACAGCTTCTTGGAGAAGTAGGCGCATGGATGCATCTCGCTCAAGGACGAGCCTTGAGACAGTACTGCCCCCACTCCCACCTCCGACGCATCAACCTCTACCACAAAAGGTTTAGACACGTCTGGTTGCACCAGAATGGGGGCTGAAGCAAAACTATTCTTCAGACGCTCAAATGCACGTATAGCCACCTCAGGCCAGTTCGCCAGATCGGCACCCTTCTTTGTCATGTCCGTGAGCGGTTTGGCGACAGTCGAAAAGTGTTTTATAAATTTCCTATAATAATTCGCAAACCCAAGGAACCGCTGGAGTGCTTTCAGACTCTCCGGCCTCTCCCATTGCAACACCGCTTGCACCTTAGCGGTGTCCATTTTAAAACCGGCTGCGGACACAATATATCCCAAAAAGGGCAACTCCTGGACAAAAAATAAACATTTTTCCAGCTTAGCATAGAGCTGGTTCTCCCGGAGCAACTGTAACACCTGCCTAACATGCTCCAAATGAGTGTCCCGATCGCTAGAATAAATGAGGATATCATCCAGGTATACAATCACAAATCTCCCCAGGACATGAGCAAATACATCATTAATAAAATGTTGGAAAACGGCAGGCGCGGTGGTCAACCCAAACGGCATAACCAGACTCTCAAAATGACCCTCAGGAGTGTTAAACGCCGTCTTCCACTCATCCCCCTGACGGACCCTTATGAGGTTATATGCCCCCCTGAGGTCCAGCTTGGAAAACCATTTCGCCCCCGCTACCTGGTTGAACAAATCCGGGATCAACGGCATTGGGTAGGGATCACGGATAGTAATCTGGTTTAACTCTCGGAAATCCAGACACGGGCGTAACCCCCCATCTTTCTTCTTAATGAAGAAAAACCCCGCGGCTACAGGCGAGGACGAAGGCCGGATGTGACCTTTGCTCAGACTCTCCGCGATGTAGTCTTTCAGAGCTTGTCTCTCAGGACCAGAAATATTAAACATCCTGGCCTTAGGTAATTTGGCCCCGGGTTTTAACCTAATAGCACAGTCATAGGCTCTATGTGGAGGCAGTTCTGAGCAACCCTTCTCAGAGAAAACATCCGCGAAATCCTGCAAAGCCTCCGGCAGGCTGGGCGTCACGGCGGACACACATGTGGCCAAGCAATTGTCTTGGCAGAAACCACTCCATTGTACTATGTCCTGAGTTTTCCAATCAATTACCGGGTTGTGCCTGGACAGCCATGGAAAACCCAGGACCATTTGAGCTGGGAGATTACGGAGGACCCTACATGTAACCGACTCAGAATGTAGGACCCCAATGTGGAGTTTCACCTCTGCCACAAACTCATTAATCTCCCCTTGAGGGAGGGGAACAGCATTAATGGTCACCACCTGTATGGGGTGAGGAAGTTTTTCGATCTTAAACCCGGCGGTGTGTGCAAACTCCTCATCTATGAGATTGGTGGCGGAACCGCTATCCACAAACACTGATATAGGTAGCTCTCTGCCGGCGATAATAACCTTGGCAGGGAGCATACATTGAGATACCATCATGGAGGATATGCATACGCTCAGTTGGGGCTCCTCCATACCCTCTGAGCTTAACAGTTTTCCGCCGGTGTGACCCTCTTAGGTAGTACCGGGCAAACGTTAACATAATGACCTCCTTTACCACAGTAGAAACATGCTCCGGGCTTCCGGAATCCCGGAGCGCGTGGCTGAACCTGTGCCACGCCAGCAATCTGCATAGGTTCAGGGGACTCATCTACTTCAACCACACCTGCACCTCTGTTTTCCCCCAGAGGTAGCATCTCCTGTGCCCCCTGACGAAAACGCCGATCAATACGTATCACCAAACTCATGGCAGACTCCAATGATGCCGGAGTCTCATACATCAGGAGGGCTTGTTTCACCCTCCCTGATACCCCATGAATAAACTGGCTCCGCAGTGCTGGGTCATTCCACTGTGTGTCTACAGCCCAGCGGCGAAATTCCGAACAATAGTCTTCTGCCAAGCGCTCCCCCTGGCGGAGGGCGCGGATTTTAGATTCCGCTAGAGCCAGTCGGTCAGGGTCATCGTAAATGAGCCCGAGGGCAGAAAAAACATTATCGACCGAATGAAATGTAGCAGAGTCAGCTGGTAAGGAAAATGCCCATGCTTGGGGGTCACCACTCAGTAATGACAACACCAGCCCTACTCGCTGGGCCTCATTACCTGAGGATATTGGCCGCATGCGGAAGTATAATTTGCAGGCCTCCCGAAATACGACAAATTTGCTGCGATCGCCTGAAAATCGTTCTGGCAGCGGAAACTTCGGCTCTGCACCGATACCTGCAGATGCCGTTTGCACCTTTGCTACTACCAGGCCCTGCTGCTGAACTGCCCCTTTCAACTCGGAGACCTGTATGGACAGCGCCGCCAACTGGCGGGTTATGGAATCTAATGGATCCATGGACTCCTGAAAAAATGTGGGCCGATTATAATGTCACGGGGGCTTAGTTCAACTAAGGCTGAAATACCCGGGGCCCCTGTGGTGTCCCTTTTACTAGGGGAAACCCTGTCTGACCCTCAACCCAGGGTTTTTGCTGAAGGTGCAAATGCCTGAGCCTCCGACCTTTCCTTATCTCCTGCTCAGCCCTGCACTTAACCCTCCACCCTCCACCCAGTGAGGAGTCACACCACCAAAGCTCCCACACAAATAATGACAGACAGGGAGAACTTAAACTGCACTGCGCCGCACACACACAGGAATAAACAGTAATGTGAACAGGGCACAACTAAACACAAATATGGGAAGGAGAAAGGATAACGACGGATCATACGACACCAGATATGAATCTCTCTCTCTTGAACACCTCCACTCCAGACCGGAACCACTTGGTATGAAACACAAGCTATAATCGGCGACGCCCATATGCCAGTATGACTATTTAAAGACCGTGGGCGTGACTAACCTTCCAACCTGGTCTCCAGCAGGATTAACCCCCGAGAGCCTGAAGATCAAACCGGCGCCACTGAGGCTATAGTGGCTGGAGGTGGAACTACCTCTGCCTGCCGGATGCTGTGGTGTGAACAGCGTCCGACATGACAGTTTTTGACCTTCTAATCCAAAACTTCATTACGCTATCCGATCAACAAATATTTTCCCATAACAAACCTTCTTTAATTCCCCTACTCTCAGTACCCCGAAAAAGGCCAATGAGAATGCTAACCTAAATAAAACAGTCTCAAACCCTGAATTACAGACAAAACTTAACTGTCCTCCGAGTCTTTCCAAACCGTCAAATGAAACTGGATGTAGATTATCCTTTAATACTGGACCCTTTTTAGAATTCTTTAGAGCTTAACTGACCATGAATTCCTTAGTCACATCCTTCTGGCCTCAAAGTTTAAAACCAAACGCCAGTGACGCTACGAAACTATTAAATTTTTCCTACTGACCAATGCAATTCCGCCACTTGTCCAATAAAAAACAAAACAGCAAACATTCTATCCCTATCCAAAGTGACCTCCCCAATACATTAACCAGCTTATCCATACTCACCAAGTCAATTCATTAACCTGATCCCATCCAACTTCATCCCAAACCTCATCACAGTCTTCATCCCAACCCTAACTCATCTCTTCAACTTATCACTAACAACTGGTGCTTTCCCCTCAAGCTTTAAACATGCCTCAATCACACCTATCCTCAAAAAGCCCTCTCTTGACCCTGATCTATTAGTATACCCAAGTCTTTTTCACATGTGCTGTTGCTTTCACATGAGCCCTGCATCTAGCTATCGCCCCATATCACTTCTCTCCTATGCCTCAAAACTACTGGAACAACACATCCATCTTGAACTCTCCTCCCACCTCTCTTCTTCCCTTTTTGCTCCCTCTTCGACAGCTTACAATCTTGCTCCGGCCGCATCACTCCACTGAAACTGCCCTAACTAAAGTCACCAATGACCTATTTATTAACCGCCAAAACCAAGCGACACTACTGTCCTCCTACTAGACCTGTCCTCTGCCTTTGACACAGTGGACCATTTCCTATTATTACAGACCCTCTCATCTTTTGGCTTCACTCACTTGGCCCTATCTTGGATCTCGTCATACTTAACAGACCGGACATTCAGCACCCCCCACTCATACACCGCCTCGCCCCCTATCTGTTGGAGTCCTGCAAGGTTCAGTCCTAGGGCCTCTGCTCTTCTTCATTTACACCTTCGGCCTCAGACAGCTCATAGAATCTCTCAGCTTTCAGTATCACCTCTATGCTGATGACACACAGATCTACATTTCTGGACCAGATATCACCTCCCTACTAACCAGAATCCCACAATGTCCGCTAGATTTCTAAAACTTAATATGGACAAAACAGAATTCATCATCTTTCCCCAGCTCACTCGACTCCCCCAATAGACCTATCCATTAAAGTAAATGGGTTCTCACTCTGCCCAGTCCCACAATCTCGCTGCCTTGGGGTAACCCTTGAGGCTGATCTCTCTTTCAAACCACATATCCAAGCCATTTCTATTTCCTGCCGACGAACTCAAAAATATTTCCCGTATCCGTACATTCCTAAACCAAGAATCTGCAAAAGCCCTAGTCCATGCCCTCATCATCTCCCACCTTGACTATTGTAACTTCCTGCTCTATGGCAGGTTCACATTGCGTTAGAGGCCATGCGTTGAGCGCATCTGTTACATAGCGGCACTAACGCTATGTAACGGATGCGCTAACGCACCCATTGGCAACAATTATAGTAACGCATCCTAACGTATGCCAATATCGGCATGCATTAGCGATGATGCGATACTTTATGACGCACCCTCGAACGCGGTCTGCAGTGTTTTCGGGTGCATCAGGTCTAGTGCACAGCGAAAGGACGCGTTCACTGTGCATAAACCTGTATGGCTAACACATGATAGCGAAATGCTACCATGCGTTAGTGTATACCGTTAGTGCTAGGGCACAAAAGATGTCAAAATTGACATCAGCGTTAGGGGCATCCGTTTAACGGATCCGTTAAATGGATGCGCTAACGCAATGTGAACCTAGCATAACACTCTCGCACCCCTCCAATCTATTCTAAACTCTGCAGCACAACTAGTCCACCTGTCCCCCTGCTATACCCCGGCCTCTCCCCTCTGTCATTTCCTGCACTGGCTCCCCATTACTCAAAGACTCCAGTTCAAAACCCTAACCATGGCATACAAAGTCATCCACAATCTGTGTCATTCATACATCTGTGATGTAGTCTCCCGGTACTTACCTGCACGCAACCTCCGATCCTCACAAGACCTCCTTCTATACTCCCCTCTTATTTCCTCTTCCCACAAACGCATAAAAAGATTTCTCCCACGCATCACCCCTACTCTGGAACTCTCTGCCCCATCATATCAGACTCTCGTCTACCATGGAAACTTTCAAAAAGAACCTTAAGACCTACCTCTTCCGACAAGCCTACAACTTGCAGTAACCAGCAATCGACCAAGCTGCTGCACGACCAGCTCTACCCTTGGCCTACTGTATCCTCACCCATCCCTTGTAGATCGTGAGCCCTCGCGAGCAGGGTCCTCTCTCCTCCTGTACCAGTCGTGACTTGTTTAAGATTACTGTACTTGTTTTTATTATGTATACCCTTCCTCACATGTAAAGCGCCATGGAATAAATGGCACTATAGTAATAATAATAATAAGCCTCCCATGTACGGTCAGTAACCAAACCATGAATAAGTGGTGCTGCTCCTCGATAACCAACCTTCACAGGTGCATCGGGCAATCGAATCCTGAGACTCTAGGGCCAATTTACAAAAGTGATCCCACTAAATTGGAGATAAAGAATCTGCAATGGAATACTCATTTCTGAAAGATGGACTGCCACAATACAAGCATTCGGTATTGGGCAACGCAAAAATAATTCCGAGTAATTTTATCACCGGTGGGGATGAAGCCGCAAAATTATAAGTAATAATTAATAGTCATGTTATCACAATGAAACCTAATCTTGAGGTTCATAACATTTTCTCCCCAAAAGGACACAGATACCACAATTGGAAATAGCTCCAATAAAGACAAATTCTTCACAAAACCTCATTGGGCCATTCGCCTTTGCACCACTGCCCTCTACAATAGGCCTCAAAATCTGCACCACCTGCAGCATCTGCATAAAACTCACTATCAACATTATCCTGAACCTCGTTCTGAATCATGGACCGCCTGTTATAATGTCTCAAAAAACGTATCCCAAACCACTAAGTCATCTCTGAGCTTCTTTTTTAAGCGCACATAATGGTGTGGAGCTCCCCCCTATCCGCTGTTGCTGCAACTAACCTCCTACAAAAAATTCTGCTGTGGGTATAATTCTAAAGGCAAAATTCTATTTCTCAACAATGACTGCAACTCTCTCAATGTCAACTTATGCAAACGTTACATCCTGTCCACTTCCCGCTTTAATGACACCAGCTTGTATTCAGGTAACTGACACTCCATAGCTACTGAATCTATCAAAATTCCAAAAAAAACTCAACTGTGTAATAGCGCTCTCCATTTTTCCCCAGCTAAAGGCACTCCAAAATGCTTTGCAATCCAAAACATGGTTCCTAATAAATTCTTAGAAGCTACTGACTGAGGCGTACCTATGAACAAAAAGTCATCTAAATAATGAACAACATACTGAGTGCTGGAAACATCCCTCACCACCCATTCCAGAAAGGAACTAAAATGTTTCAAAAAGTGAACAAGAAATTGCACATCCAATCGGAAAACACCTATCCAGATAAAAATTCCCCTCTCAGTAATAACCCAATAAACCTATACTCTCTGGAAGAACTGGTAACAGCCTAAAAGTCAATTCAAGGTCCGTTTTAGCCAAAAGCGTCCCTGGCCCATAACGTCATACCCATCCAACTGCCTCAAATCATGAGTAAGCTACTGAACACAAGTCGGGGGTCAATACTATCGATACCCAACAATCCCTTTGGGTACGAAAGGTGATGAATAAGATTAAATTTATTTGGCTCTCTTTTTAGGCACCACTCCAAACGTTGATACAATTAAAGCCTCCATTAAAAAGGGCCCACCATACGCCCGAACTGTACCTATTTTTTTCCCAAAACGACCAGTGGGTACAACAGCACCAACCTTAAATTTTTAAACAAAAACAGAACTTGATGTTGCAGCAGCGGAATTTTAAAACCCTCCTTAAAATCTTGAAAAATTCAATCCTCCCTTACCCTATCGTAGCAATGGTGACCTGGGGTCATCATGATGTCCCCCGGATCACCAAGCTACAAAAAGATTCTCAGACATGGCTCAGGGGATGGTCTAAGAAGCTTCTATACAGGTATAGTGCATTGCAATGAATTATACCTGTGATCAAAGTAAAAAAGTGAAAGTCCCATAGAAGGACTACGATAAGTAAAAAAAAAAAGGCTAAAAAAATATGTATTTTTTTAAAAAAATTACAAAATAATAAAGAAATAAACTATTACACCAATATATACACATTTTTATGAAACAAAATTCTGAGACAATGTAAAAAACAGTTATTCAATATTGTAAAAATATTACAAAAAAACACAAAATAAAGAACAAAAAAAAAATTAATCCAAGAAATATATTTATGTAAAAACAAAAATAAATAAAAACAAGTACACATTTTATATTCGTCGGAACGACCCGATCTATGAAACTGTCACACTAGTTAACCCTTTCAGCGAACATCATAAAACAAAAAAAAACACCTTGGCAAACTGTTTTTTCATCATACTGCTGGAAAATAGTGGAATAGAACGTGATCTGATCAAAAAGACAAATTAAAATAAAAATGGTGTAGCTGAAACCATCATCCCGTCCTGCAAATAACAAGCCACCATAAAGCTCAGTCAATGGAAAAATAAAAAAGTTATAGCTTTCAGAATAAAGCGATGCAAAAATATATTTTTCTATAAGTCTTTAGTCCCAAAAAAACAATTCCTGAATTATTGTTTTTTTTCAATGTTTCCCAAAAATTGTAATACAAAGCAATCAAAAAATGTCATGTGATAGAAAATGGTACCAATAAAAATGTCAACTCAAACCGCAAAAATAACAAGCCCTCACATGACTGTTGGCAGAAATATAGAAAAATTATAGCTCTCAAAATATGGTGATGCAAAAACTATACATTATTTTTTTTTTAAATTGTGTCTTAGTGTGTGACAGCAGCCAAACATAAAAACCTGATATATCTCTGGTATCGCTGTAATCGCACCGTCCCCCCCCCCCCCCAAAAAAAAAAGTTATCTAATCTCTTACACCACACGAGTAACGGTGTAGAAAACAAAACCAATTCTTGACCTACTATTGTTTTGTTCATTCTGCCTCCAAAAGATCGCAGTAAGGCTCGGCTCACACTTACCCTGCACTCTGCGCTGAAACCAGGGTTTCCATGTAAATCTCTGAAATATGCAGAAGATTCCCTATAATGACGCAGGTGGAGGCACTGTGGATGCTGAACAGAGGTCAGACGGAGTATAGTCTAACTCTGCTGCCTCATAGTGAATGGATCCCTTGGGGGTTTCATCTGAATCACGTCATTCGGAGATTTAGATGGAAACCCCAATATAAGTGCTCAGGGTAGAGCAGAGAATGCAATCCAAAATGTTATGTAAAGTGTAAAAAGCTTCATCTCAGTCCCAAAAAAAAATGCAAGGCCCCACTCAGGTCCATCATCTGTATATGAAAATATAGGGGGTTTCCACATTACTGGTAGCACACAAAGGCTCTGGAAAAGCACCATGGCTCATCACCTCCCAAAAGAAATCCAGTCAATTATGCGCTCTCAAATCCAAATGCCCCCTACTTTCTGAGCCCCAGTCCGCCTAAACCACATTTAGCATCCACACGTATGGCAGGAGTATAATTTCCAAAATGAGGTCACTTGAGGGGTGTAATCTGCTCTTCTAGCACTTAGGGGCTCTGTATATTGCATCCACAAACTATTCTGGGAAAATCTGCAAATATAGCTCCATTTTTACCCCTTTCTCCATGTGAAAATGTAAAATCTAGGACTACATTGGGTAGTGAAGAAAAAATAACATTTTTAACACAAAAAATTCTTAATTTTTTCTTCACTACCCAATGGTGTAAAATTTTGTGACCCACCCGTAGTGTCAATATGATCACTGCATCCCTAGATAAACTAATTGAGAGGTGTAGTTTGTAAAATTGGGTTACTTATGGGAGATTCTGTTGTTCTGGCACCATAGGGGCTCTCCCAGAGGGTCATGGCACCCGCAAACCATAACAGTAAAATCTGTACTATAATATGTCATGCCTTTTCTTCTCAGCTTTGCACTCTGCCTCAAAAGTAGTTTTCAACCACATATCGGGGATTGTCATACTCAGGAGAAATTGCACGACAAACTTTGGAGTCTATTTTCTCCTGGTACCCTTGTGAAAATAAAAAAAATTGGGCTAAAAACATTTTTGTGGGAAAAATGTGATTTTTTTATTTTCACAGCTTTATGCTATAAACTTCTGTGAAGCACCTGCATGTTTACGGTGCTCACCACACATCTAGATATTTTCCTTGAGGGATGTGGTTTCCAAAATGGGGTCACTTGTGTAAGATTTACACTGCTTAGGCATCCACTCTTAATTCAAGCCATTTTTGTATTCAAAAAGTCAAATGGTGGGGGTAAGTATATGCAATATTCACCTGTCCCCGGTCAACCGCTGCGCACCGCTCAGTCCTCCGCGTCATCTGGCTGTGATGTTCAAGTCAGAGGGTGCAGTGACGTAGTGCATGCCACGCCCTCTGCCTGAACAGTCACTGACAGAGGACCCGGGAGACAGAGTGGCAGCGGTGGACCGGGGACAGGTAAATATCTGAGGTGCCCAGGCCCTGAGCCAGCGGCGACACCAGCACCTGGCCCCCATAGCGAACTGGTGTCCCCGCCTGCTCAGGAGACCAGCACCTGGCTCCCAGTGATGAGAGGCGAGTATGTCATTTTTTTTAATTGCAGCAGCAGCGGCAGCATATGGGGCCTAATCTTTGGAGCATATTATGGGGCAGGATATGGGGTATAATCTATGGAGCATCTTATTGGGCATAATCTATGGAGCAGCATATGGGGCATATTCTATGGAGTATCTTATGGGGGCATAATCTATGGAGCATCTTATGGGGTAGCATATGGGACATAATCTATGGAGCATCTTATGGGGCATAATCTATGGAGCATTTTATGGAACCATAACCTTTATGGAGCAGCATATGGGGCATATTATTCTATGGAGCATCTTATGGGGCCATTATTAACCTTTGTGCAGCATTATATGGGGTGTATTTTGTATGGAGCATCTTATGAGGCCATCATGAACTGTATGAAGCATTACATGGGGCTCCTGATTCAATACGGTCAAGACTTACAGATAAACATCTTCGAGCAACATTGCGATTGACCAACGCTCATAGTTTCAATCCTAATCTTGACATTCTCGTATCTGGCAAACGCTGCCAACTGAGCAGCCAGACTGAATTTTGCGACATTTGAACTGGAAAACTGGATTGTTAAAATAAGCATGTGGAGTAAACCTGCAAATTTCCGTTAAGTTTAAACCTAGCAGTATTATAGTACAGTAATATAGAATTGCTATAGTAGTTCAAATAAACAATTGTTTAACAATAATTTTGTACTGTATTAAGTTTGAAAGGAATGCGGCCCGCCAGCTTAATTTTATTTTTATGTGCGGCCCATTTACTCTGCCGAGTTTGAGACCCCTGCCCTAAACCATATAATTTTTAAATTCCACCATAAAAATCTGTGTCATGGTGAGAAACTAAAACCCATCTTTTTGCAGCTAGTCATCTTTAAGGAGGATCTGTGAGGTCTCCATGTCTCTGGGCAATACTAGCATTCCTCATAGAAAAATACTAAAGGTGATCTTATACCTTATGCAGTTCATCCACTATTTTTTCTAGAAACGTGTGAATATGAGGAGCATTGGATATTTCACTTGTCAATATGGTACACTCGTACACAATTTCTCAATGCTGGCACTGGTCAGATATGTCAGGGTGTAGAGATTTGTATAATTGAGATGGTTTCCATTTAATAATGCATTTCTAGGAGAGATAACAGAAATATGGCAATGCTAGGGCTTTTTTATGACTGCATTATTATGAGGAATGTAAGTACGAGTTATGTGCTAAAGCTGAAAAATTCTCTATTACGCGTACCTATCATTTCACAGAGGTAGATGTAGGTTTTCCGGCTCATGGGGCAAGAATTTCGTTCAAGCGGTCTGAGTAGTCGTCATGTGACCACTCATGCGATTTGCACATTAAGGCCTATTTCACACATCAGTTTTTTGCCATCAGTCACAATCCGTCAAAGTTTGCCCATCACGGATCCTGTGAAGATTGTGAAAAACGAATGCGACGGAGCCTTTTTTTGACGGATCAGTCACAGCAGCTGTAGGGGTTAAATTAAGGTTAAACGCCCGGAACAGAAAAGATTCTGGGCATGCTCAGTGTAAAAAAAACAGAATCCTTTGCCGGAAAAGGACAGCGACGGATCCAGCGGCCATAGGTGTCCATTATCGCCTACGACGGATGGCGCTGGATCTGTCGCTGTCCGATTTTTCAACATAGACAAAAAAACGTTCCTATATCAATTTTCTCTAGACGACGGACAACGATTTTCAAACGGATCCTTCGAACGACGGATGAAACGGACAGCCATCCGTCACTAATACAACTCTATGAGAAAAAAAACGACGGATTGTGACTGCTGGCCAAAAACTGATGTGTGAAACAGGCCTTAGGCACTTGTCAATGAGCTGCTTTTCCTGTTGATTCTCACAATGTTCAGTGAAATACTACAGTCCTTGTTTCACTGAGAGAAAGAAAAGCTAGTTGTCACATGGGTTATAGAAAAAATATCCAAATCTCAGATAATCCCCCGGAGCACCATCAAATCTATTATAATCAATTGAATAGAACATGATACCACAACAAACCTGCCAAGAGAGGGCAGCCCACCAAAACTCTCAGCCCATGCGAAAGGCAGGCATTAATCATAGAGGCAGGACAGAGACCAAAAGGTTACCCAAAAGGAGCTGCAGAATTCCCAAGCAGAGATTGGCGTTTATGTTCCTATGACCACAATAAGCCATACACTCCATAGAGATGACCATTACAAAAATTGTAAGGGTCATCTTGAGTTTGCCAAAAGACCCGTGGGAGTCTCCCAAAATGTATGGAGGAAGATGCTGTGGTCAGATGAGACCAAAATTGAACTTTTTTGGCAACCAAGGTAAATGCTATGTCTGGCACCAAACCAACACAGCTTATCACCCCAAAACACGATCCCCACAGTGAAACATGGTGGTGGCCGCATCATGCTGTGGAGATGTTTTTCGGCAGCAGGGACAGGGAAAGTTGTCCGAGTAGAGTGGATGGTGCAAAATACAGGGATATTCATGGACTGTTCATGAGTCTCCTATGCCTATTAGGTTGTCAAGTTTAGATCAGAAGTGCAGTGGTGTCCCTAAAAGAGAGAGAAGAACAGGACAAAGGGGATTGCGTGATCCGGAGTAGAAACAAGAAAAAATGACCGAGAGACAGTGATTCTCCGGAGACGGGTCCTGGGAGAGGATGCGCAGCAGTAAGGTCTAGAATTTATAACTCCTTAATGTAATGGGAGTAGACAGGACTGAGTACATGAGACAAATAGAGTGCGCCAGGTCGGAGTTCCAGATAGTCAATATTAGAGAAGATAACTACAGGCCACACTGGAACCATAGCTTTCTTAAATGGAAAGAAAACGCGGAACCGTGGGATGAGTAAAGGACTCTGGCTAGCTGAACTGTAGTGTCGAGCTGTGTTGTGGTGAAGTATTGAGAAAAAGTGAAGACATTTTGGCCTCCCTCATTGAACTGTCAAACATCTGATTCTGGCCAACCAGCAACATCTTTTACATGTGCCCTGCATAGGCGTACTGCCCTCACAGCACAAGCCCACACACAGCCAGGACCTCCATTTTCATGTAACATGCCAGGGCGTAAGAGATGAGTACCTCACCCACAGCAACCACCCTGCGCCACGTTACACTGTAGACAGTATGTGCATCACGGGATGTTTTAATTTGGGCCTAACATTGGTTAAAAGCTGTCCTTTTACAGTCACAGTTGAGTCAAAACTATATTAGCCAAAGCCGCCCAAGTGGAAGTTCTGTCATTATCAGTAGAGAAGGTCTTACGTTTTTTTCCATGTTCACAAGATACATATCATTTAGGGATGCATTTATTAGAGGTCAAAAGAGCTTTTGTAGACTTATCTATCAAGTACTCCACATTTTTATACGTAACCTTTGCTTAAAAGGTTGATTCATGTTGCCCAAGACCAGAGAGGAAAAATCAGAACGTGGCTGCATGATTGCAGTCAGGTATGTTTATAGATGTACTTTAAAGATCTGGCAGAGGTGTAGGGTCCTAGGAGGTTCTCAGGATGCAGTGATAAGACACGAGACAGGGTATGACTTGTATAATGAACTTTTATAAATTGAAGCCACTAGGGCTATACTGAACAGACAAAACGGGAAACAAGCAATCTGTCCTCGCAGGGACTCAATGAACTAAACGGTACTTTTTGTGTAACTGCGAGTAACCCGGCTAGTCCGGGTGATGGAAGCCAGACTATGGCCAAACTATAACATTTATTTTCTAGAGTCCACTTAAACTTCCATGCATCGCTCAGGATGGCAGATGCAGCCGCTTAGAGGTCGTTGATGCGGCTACCTTGACGCCTCGATCTTCCGGGAAGGTTTGGACTCGTCGGGTCCTGAAGAAACTATACCGGTGGGGCGTAACAGGCCCTGAAGAAACAATGCCGGTGGGGCACAACAGGCCCTGAGGAAACGGTGCCGACGGGGCGCAACAGGCCCTGAAGAAACAATGCCGGTGGGGCGCAACAGGCCCTGAAGAAACGGTGCCGGTGGGGCATAACAGGCCCTGAAGAAACGATGCCGGTGGGGTGCAACAGGCCCTGAAGAAACAGTGTCGGTGGGGCGCAACAGGCCCTGAAGAAGCGATGCCGGTGGGGTGCAACAGGCCCTGAAGAAACGGTGCTGATGGGGCGCGGTAATGACGCAGTCTCTAAATATAACCGTTCACCAACCTCTGCTCAGGGTCCCTTAGGAAACCGGACTGGGGCCTCTACTACCGCCTGTAGCGAGGTGGCGCCCCCTGGGGCTGGTGATGACAGGGCCGCAACTGTGGGAGAAGGCAGGGGGGCAGTGTCCTGACTGCTGTAAAGGAATGGTCTGTCGTCTCAGCGGTCGCCTGAGGTAGCCGCCTTGTCACAACAGGGTGGGAAGCAGCGGGAGCGGCTTTATGGGACCGTATGCAGGGAGCGGCCGCCGATGCAAGTCTCTCACATGTCACTAGTCGGTGAGTCCACAGCTTTCCTTTCACAGGCCCCTGTCGGTCTCTCCACAACACACCGTCTTCTCCCTCGGTCCTCTGTCTCACACAGCTTCCTGTCTGTTGTCCTGCTCTCTGTCAACTGCCACTTCAGCGCGCCCCCTGCTCCTTTTACGCTTGCCCTGCCCCGTTTCCCTGACAACTTCAGTCAAGTCTTTCCTTTTTCTGTCCTCCCATTATCGTTCCCTCAGGAACCCTGATGGCGGTCCCCTGGGTACCTGTCCTTTCACTGTCTGGGAGTCCTCCCCACAGAGGGACCATGGTCAGAGACTTTACTAGTCCAGTGCCACTAAGGGCCTGCTTCTATCAGCAGCTTTCTAGCCGATTGGCAGGTCTCTCCCAATGTACACACATGGGAAGCTCTATCAACAAACTATAGTGATGATGGGAGAAGCCAGGTGCTGGGTGGCACTGGACTAGTCTTGTCTATCCTTATCTTCCCCAACCAGATGTTTAAAGCATACTTTCTCTGTAACCCTGGATTAATGCTGTCAGCAGCATGAATTAACCGACAGGTTTCCTTTTCAAGGAAATTTTTCATCAGGTGTTAGTTACTTATCTGAGCAGCATGATGTAGAGACAGAGACCCTCATTCCAATGATGTATTATTTACTGGGCTACTTGCTGCCGTTTTATCAGTTCTCAGAATGCCGAACTCTGTATAGCCTTAGGGGTACTTCACACATAGCGAGTTCGTTAGCGAGATCGCTGAAACGTCACAGATTTTGGGACGCAACATCGATCTTGCTACGTGTGACACATAGCGGCGACCGGCCCCCCGCTGCGATATCGCTGATCGTGCTCGAATGTCCTGGGCCATTTTTTGATCGTTGGTGTCCCGCTGGCCAGCATGCATCGCTGTGTTTGACACCATAACGACAAGCGACCTCGTTGGCGACTCAGAACACTATCGAGGTCTGAGTCGTCAGAATAGCTGCTGTGTGACAAGGTCCCAACGACCGCTGAGGTCGTTATACGGATCGCTGGATCATTGCTGCTTCGTTGAGTAGATCTGCCTGTTACTAGAGACCATGTAGCGACGTACCAGCGATCCTTACCAGGTCGTATCGTTGTCGGGATCGCTGGTGCTTCGCTATGTGTAACGGGACCCTTACCCACACCACTGATTATCAGCTTTCTGCTTAAGCATAATATACACAGAAAGCTGCCAGTCAGTGGTGGGGACAAGGTTGGGCTACCTGGCAGCAGATCTAGTAGTCCTCTAGTGATAATTTCCTGCCGACAAAGCAACGAGGTTATAAAAATGACAACAAGCAGCAGAAGTCAAGGTCTCTGTCACTAATTTATTATACTCTCAGATTAGGTGGCAAAAACCTGGAGACAGATCTTTTTATTTCAAGGCAATTAGAGAAAGCTTAAGGGGGACCAAAGTCTCTTTATACAGGTAACAATATTTCTTGACAAGAGCAATGCTTATCTAGACCCATGGGTTTTCCACTTCCTGAAGACAAAACATGGTTTCCATCCACCCCAAAAATTCCTTGTAGCATATTAAGCAATTTTAGACTGTGTTTGCATTACCCATGGAGCACTTTTATGGAGCAGGAGAAAACTTTGCAGAGGTTTTTAGTTTTCATAGTAGTCCTAGTTCTGAGCAGCATGGGATTCAAGCTGTGTCGTATTTGGATTTGGAGTGAACATATTTTAAGGCAACTATAAAATTCATACTCCACAAAAAACATTAATTAAACATATGATAAATTGATAATATCGCTTTATTGATACATACAGCAAAATGACACAAAATACCACTAAAAACAAGGAATTTTATTAAAATAAAATTAAAATCAGAATATAAAAGAAACAAAATAATAAGGGTATGTGCACACGCTGTGGATTTTTCCGCGCAGATTTGTCAAAATCCGCAGGTCCAATGACCTGCGGTTTATCTGCAGATTTACTGCGGATAAGCCTGCGGTTTTCCCCTGCGATTTGACACCTGTCATGGAGCAGGTGCCAAACCGCTGCGGAATCTACACGAAGAATTGACATGCTGCAGATTTAAATCCGCAGCAAAGCCGCGTGGAAAAATCCACAACGTCTGCACTGTGTTTTCCATTTTACATAGAATAAAATGGTACTGTACAACGCAGCAGAAACTGCTGCAGATCCAAATCCGCTGCGGATCTGCAGCAGAATCCGCAACGTGTGCACACACCCTAAAATTGTACGCAGGGGGCAGGGTATGTCAGGCCAATTGGTACAATGACAATATTCTACTATATAATTGTCTAATTCTGTCTGTAATGGAAATCCCGCCTTGCTGATCTGATTGGTCGCGGCAATTAGGCCGCGACCAATCAGCGACAGTTGCTTGTAGCCGTTAAAGGCATCACTGCTGCGTCGCTCATTACACAGGCACAGTCCTGTACATATTCTGGAGTACAATACATTAGGTAACAGCAGAACAGTGACTGCAGATCTGGGTGCAACTTGCATACAATACATTAGGTAAGAGCAGAACAGTGACTGCAGCTCTGGGTGTAACTTGAGAACAATACATTTGGTAAGATCTGAGCAGTAACTGCAGCTCTGGCTGTAACAGGAGTATAATACATTAGGTAAGAGCAGAACGGTGACTGCAACTCTGGGTGTAACTGGACTACAATACATTAGGTAAAAGCAGAACAGTAACTGCAGCTCTGGGAGTAACTGGAGTACAATACATTAGATAACAGCAGAACAGTGACTGCAGTTCTGGCTGCAACTGGAGTACAATACATTAGGTAACAGCAGAAGTGACAACAGCTCCGGGTGTAACAGGAGTATAATACACTAGATGGTGGCCCGATTCCATCGCATCGGGTATTCTAGAGTCTGTTAAAATAAAAAATAAATTATATACTCACCTTCCGACGGCCCCCGGACTCACCTCTCACCACGCTCCCGGCATCTTCCCGTCCCAGTAATGCTTAGCGAGAAGGGCCGGAGATGACGACACTCTCACGTGAGCGTGACGTCATCAGCAGTGTTTCGTGCAAAGCATTACTGGGGCCGGAAGATGCCGGGAGCATGGAGAGGACAGAGAGTCCGGCGGCCGTCGGAAGGTGAGTATATAACTATTTTTTTTATTTTAACAGAGACCCTAGAATACCCGATGCGATAGAATCGGGCCACCATCTAGTAAATGTAATATTTTCCTATTAATTAGTGACTGGCTGTATAGATAAATAAATTAAAACGCCAAGTGCTCATATTATTAGAACTTCATGATTAAGACAAGAATTAAAAGGTAAAAAGTGGACAAAATTAATAAATAAATAGATGCCCAAATAACAGCCACAAATACCAACCAGTGTGATGCACCATTCCCCCTGCACACACCACTCCAACGCACGTTTCCAGAGCGAAAGTGGTCATTTGGGCATCTATTTATTTATTATTTTTGTCCACTTTTTTACCTTTTAATTTATATCTTAATCATAAAGTTCTATTAATATGAGCACTTGGCACTTTATAATGAACTAGCTGAAGAGATCTATTCCTATCCTGTGTGATACTGCCTGCTGAGCCATGTATCTAATCCTCTCCTGTGCGATACTGACTGCTGAGCTGTGTATCTATTCCTATTCTGTGTGATACTGACTGCTGAGCCGTGTATCTAATCCTATCATGTGTGATACTGGGCTCCCCCTGAAGACTGTGTCAGAGGGTGGTCTGTGTTGGCACGGTAATAAATTGTGTTATTTCCAGCTTTACAGAAGGACAATAACACCATAGAAATGATAAGAATAATAGGCCTCAGTTACCACCACTGTCTACAAAGAAAACTGTTGCTGATAGCAACCAATCACAGCTCATTTTTCATCTTTTAAACAGCTCTGGTCAGCGTGGCGAATTTTGAGTGGTGACTTTTGTGTTTCGACTTTTATGTGGCGAGGTTTGTGTATGTGTGGCGAAATGTGTGCTGGGGGTGGTATATGTGTTGAAGCACGTGGTAGTGTGTGGCGCATTTTGTGTGTGTGTTCATATCCCCGTGTGTGGTGAGTATCCCATATCAGGGCCCCACCTTAGCAACTGTACGGTATATACTCTTTGGCGCCATCGCTCTCATTCTTTAAGTCCCCCTTGTTCACATCTGGCAGCTGTCAATTTGCCTCCAACACTTTTCCTTTCACTTTTTCCCCATTATGTAGATAGGGGCAAGATTGTTTGGTGAATTGGAATGCGCAGGGTTAAAATTTTGCCTCACAACATAGCCTATGACGCTGTCGGGGTCCAGACGTGTGACTGTGCCAAATTTTGTGGCTGCAGCTGCGACGGTGCGGGTGCCAATCCCGGACATACATACCCACATTGAGCTTTATATATTAGATTTCATTTGATTTGTTTGCACATTATTGATTTTTGTGCATTTATACCCCTTTTTTATTGTTGAAATTCATTATTCTGGGATACTTTTCACTTTTGTTTATTTAAAATTGAATACTGTATGAATTTTATTGCCTCATTGGTTATTCATTTATTTTTCATCTGGGATTTATATTTACACATTTAATTTATCTATACAGCCAACCCCTAATTAACAGAAAAGGAAAATATTACATTTATTATTGTTTCACATTTTTTTATTGTTTTTTTTCGTCATTGTACCAACTGGCCTGACATACCCTGCCCCCTGCATACAATTTTATTATTTAGTTTCTTTTACATTCTGATTTTCATTTATTTTAATAAAATTCCTTGTTTTGAGTGGTATTTTGTGTCATTTTGCTGTATGTATCAATAAAGCGATATTATCGATATATTATGTTTATGGTTTATATTCATTAATTTATTGATCATTTTTTGGTATTTCTTTCCTACATAGGATTTTGTGGGCAGTTTTTTAACTATAAAATTCAGCCTCAGTCCAAAACCCACAAGTATTTATTAAGTAAAGTACAGCCTGAAAAAAATATTTTTTTGTGCCATTCATGGTTATAAAATATTCTGTAAAAGTGGGAACACACAACCAGAACAATATCTTCTATTTACAAATGTAGTACATTTTATACACCAGCCTACCACACACATACACATGGAAAAAAGACTGTAGAGATTTATAAATATGAGGGCACTGCGCCAGCGGTGTGCCAGTATCTCAGCTCATACAGAATGTGCCAGATTCATTAACTCAGTGCATGCCCATTGGCCAAAAAGAATCACGTCAAACCTGCAGTTATTTTCTGACACTTGACAGCTTAGAAAAGTCTTGGAAAATGCTGCTGAATAAGTTATGTCCAGTGCAACTCAGACATTAACAGAACTCTATGTGTTGAAACAAGTGGCACAGTAGCGCCACAATATGGTATTTGGCCCAGTTTTTCTTCTCCAGCATTTTTTTCTCAGTATGCCACCGACACAAAGGGGTTATGTGCCAAGTATGGAAACGGAAAGTGTTATGCAGCATTAAAAAGGTAATCCCACCAACAACATTCACTAACTTTCCACATGTCCGCCATGCAAATAGTGCAGTATTAAGTATGCAGTCACTTCCGTGAAAGCGGTAATGTGGGTGGGCGCAGGGGCATAACTATAAAATGTGAAGATTGCAATCACACCCGGGCCATGGAACCTAGGAGACCCCAAAAGTCCCTATGATCCACATGAAAAGCCCATTACTAATCAAGATCTGTTATAATAGGGGGCCCCATTGAATGCTATGCATTGGGGCTCACAAACTTCAAGTTTCACTACTGGGTAGTGATGAGAGAGTATACTCGTTGTTCGGGTTTTCCCGACCATGCTCAGGTGTCCTCCGAGTATTTTGGCGTGCTCGGAGATTTAGTTTTCATCGTCTCAGCTGCATGATTTGCGGCTGCTGGATAGGCTGAATACATGTGTGGAATGCCTGTTTGTTAGGGAATTCCCACATGTTTTCAGCCTGTCTACAAGTCGCAAATCATGCAGCTGAGACGATAAAAACTAAATCTCCGAGCACGCCAAAATACTCGGAGGTCACCAGAGCAACAATGCTACTCGCTCATCACTACTACTGGGGTGTGCAACCACAACTCCGAGAGACAGCAAATGGAGCCATCATTCTAATCAGTTAAGGGATAGGGGATTAGTTTAAGGGGATTTTCCCAACAACTTTTAAGAAACTATACAATCAGTATTCTGGAATGTTGAAAATGGAAACATTTCTTAAAAATAATGTTACCCTGTTCAATATCGCATAAGTTGAAAAAAAAAATCCTTATAATTTTATCACCAAACTAATGGAAATATACAGAATATAAACATCCGAAAGTGACCCAAGTGGGTCAAAAGTTCACGTAGCACTTTTGTATGCAGCAATCTTAAGGGCTTCCGATGACTCAGTAGCTAAGACTTGTCAGACATTAGGCAGTGCAGACAGCATGAATTAGTCCAGTTCAGCCTCCTCATGCTCCAGTCTCCAGCCTGAGATGATATGGAGGACACAGTGAATTGTATTTTCTATGAATTAGACGTCCAGTGTGGCTACGCGACCAAACTCTCAATCTTCATCAGTAATACGGTTTCAGACTCTGACAAGTAGAAAGGTATATGGTGTTAAGTTCGGCACTAGTTCTGTCCAAACAAAATAATGGCTACACACTGCATGTCATATACAGAATAAGTCCTCCTGCCCTTGATCATGTATCAACCCATTTTAAAAGGGAACCGGAAACAGAAACATGCTGCCCGATCCAAAAAGCTGCAGCATTTCAGAGAAAAATATACTTTCAAAGCCACTGAAAGCAAAGTTCTTGGTGGCTTCTCCCCACCCGCTGCTCTGGATTGGCAGGTCTCTCTTTATGCGTTTGGTTCCCGGGGGCTTCTAAGGCATGTTTTTCTCAAAAACATAGCCAGGTATATTTGACTCTGAAATGCTGCAGAGTTCATACAGTCAGTGTCGGACACATGCTGCCTGTGGTTCGGGCACCATATATCAGCGGGTAGGTTCCTTTTAAATCATTAGAATATTTAAGCTTATAAATTCTAAAATCTATGAGCAATAGAGTGGGTGTTACGAGACCCCAGTACCTCCGTTCTGCTCAAATTTCATGAGGAGTGTGGATAGCATGGTGATCAAGCTAGCACCTTGCCACTCCATGTATTGTCTATGGAGCTAATGGAAACATCAGTCAGTCTTGTAGAGTTAGAATAGAGTAGTCATGTGCATGCTTGACCACTACTCCATTTAAAGCCTCTGACTTTGGGTAGTCAGTGAGGTGAAAATAGCATGATAATTTCCAGCAGATACTATATACGGTAAACTAGTGGGGAGGCACAATAAAGGCTCTAGTATGGGCCTGGTTATTATCATTCTATTAAGCACCATACACTCAACAATTCCAATCTATTGTTTCAAGATCTTGTATGTTTATATTTTTACTGATCACATTTCACACCAAAGAACCCATTTAATGATTTCTCCAGGTTATTACAGTCTATTGTTAATATGGAAAATAAGAGAGATTAAGGGTAGGGGCTAGATACTGGGGGTGTGGGCGAGAGAGATAGTGGGGGTGTGGGCGAGAGAGATAGTGGGGTAGGGGCGAGAAAGATAGGTGTGAGAAAGTTAGGGGTGGGGGAGGACAGACAAAGGACGGAGACACAGAGGGCAGGTAGAGGGTGAGATTGGAGAGAGAGGGGAGAGAGAGTGGATGGAGAGGTTTATTTTACTTGTCCCTTAATGCATAAAAGATCTATGAGGAACATTTATTACTACATTTTTTCACTGTAACTTAGGCCTGTTTCACACTTCCGTTTTTGACCATCAGTCAAAATCCGCCGTTTTTGCAAAAAAACGGATCCGCCATTTTTTTTGGCGGATCCGTTTTTTCCCCCATTGATTTGCATTACCGGCGGATCTTGACGGATGGCCATCCGTTGGATCCGTTTTTTTGCGGATACGTCAATTTTTTTGCGTTCGCCGAGATGCCTGGACGGACCATGTAACGTTTTTTGTGCTGAAGGATCCGCATTTTCATAGTGCGCATGCCCGGAGGGACAGAAGAAATTCATTCTCTCTCGGGTAGCGGTTCCTTTAAAATTCTTCATTCGGCGGATCCATCAAAAAAACGGATCCGGTGCCATCCGTTCACATCAGTTAGGAACGGATTCAATTTCCGCCTTTTTGGCGGATTTTAACTGACACAAAAAACTGAAGTGTGAAACAGGCCTAAGGGAACTTTTTACCTCTGTAACTGTGGCAAAAGTCACTGGCAGAGTTGATTGGGTCTGTAAGGATCCAGCAGCTCTGCTTTACTATGCAGAGACCTGGCAATCAAATAATTGTCAGGTCCTACAGGATCGGCAATGTTCATGCTTCAGAGTGCTCACAGATAAAAGACAGAATCAGTGTTAAACCGTTTATCATTTCTCATGAGGTCTGCAGCCGGGTCTAACAGCTGGAAACTCAGCCTGCTCCTGCGAGACTGCAGGAGCTTTAACTCTGAGCCGTACATTTACATTGACAAGAGGTTAAGGCCTGTTTCACACTTCAGTTGTTTGACGTCAGTTGCAAACCGCCAAAGTGTGAAAAACGGATCCGTTTCCGCTTTGCAACAAAGGGATGCACTGGATTCGTTTCTTGGACGGATCCGCTTCAGCCGCTAAGTGCATGAAATTGAAAGGAACAGAGGTCTGGAAAGAGAGAGAGAGACAGAGAGAGAGAGAGAGAGAGAGAGAGAAAGAAAGAAAGAAAGAAAGAGATGCATGAGACGAAAGATCTACTGGGCATGCGCATTTAAAAATAGCGGTTCCACCACTGAAAAAAAACGTTCCTTTGTCCGTCTACTCAAGACGACGGACGCTAAAATTCAAACAGATCCGTCAAAAAACGGATGCAACAGACGACCATCAGTCATAATCCGCCGCTAATGCAAGTCTATGGGGAAAAAAGGCGGATCCGCCAAAAAAATGTCGGATCCGCTTTTTTATAAAAACGACGGATTTTGACTGATGTCAAACAACTGAAGTGTGAAAGCGGCCTAAGGCCCAGAGCTATTGTGTATACATTAAGTGAGACTGTGGTATGGGTTAGGAGGCTAGCATTGCTAAATCAGTGATTGTTGCCATTTATAGAATGTATCATACCTTCGTCTTCTTTTTTTCGGAAACATGCTCTAGATGAACAAAAGAAAAAAAAAAAAAAAAAAAGTGTTTAGATCAAAATCCACCAGATCTACAACCTGAGCACAGAGGAGTGGTCAGCCTGCCTGACCTGTCCGTGTCAGTAAATGTGTATGTAATTTCATATGCAGGCAGCTTCCTCTAGGGGATAGCATTTAATATAATTTGAGCCATTACAGAGGAATAAAATAAATTCTTAGTACATATCCCTGACCAATACCATAACTTCCATTATCACCTTTACAATACGGACAATTTAATAACCAGAAACCGTAATCATATTATACAGCATTAAAGTGAACCTGACTGACAGACAGACTCATAGTGCCGGGAAAATAGGCAGTATAAACCATCTGAGCTGCGGCTCTTCAGAAAAAAAAACCTGCTCTTTACAGCCAGCTGGGGATCATGTGTTGGAATGGCTAGCCTCGCTCCTCCATTGGAATGGCAGGTCTCTGCCCATGTGTATATATAGAAAGGTCAGTCAGTTTAATGGGGTGGGGAGAAACCGCTGCGGACTGTTCTCTGGGAGTAGCCATCCGAAACGCATGGTACTCCTTTTAGTTTTAATGAACTCTCTAGATATAAGGATATATGAGATAGTAACCCATAACCAACTTAGGCCATCATCAATAACTTCTTCCTAGCGTTAGACCTTTAAAAGTATGACAGGAATACCAATATGTTGTACTTTTCACCCTACTTACCTAAGCACAAGAAATGCCCAAATTATGTGAATAAATGCTACAACATCTGCTACAATCCAGATGATTAAATAGTTGTCAGGATCCTAGAGAGAGAAGACAATGCACCTCTTAGTTGGTTTACGGTTGGTCAGAAATGTGGTCAAAATATTGTCTCATCCCCTTGTGAGACAAATCTCAATGTAGTGCAAGGTACGCAAGACATTGTGGTGAACTAAGCACGCCAAATCTTTCTTTTTTTTTTCTGAACTTCTAAAACCTAACACAGTATTACTGCAAAATTCCACAGTCTAACAATGCAGTTTTGAGCAGCGTGCATGGACAGGGCATGCAGATAGCCCCAAATAGTGTAACTTTCCTTGCTGGCCCCTTTTCATTTAGCTGTTCCATATTTTATTATACTACGGAGGCAGCTTGGATTGCAATTACAGTACAGAGAGTTGTAATATAATGAAACTAACTTGGCAGTACCTGGACTGCCATGACAAGCCATTGGCACAGGATCCCCAGGATTGAATCTCTATATTGACGATGGAACTAAAATTAATAAGCACAGAACTAATTACTGCTGTTAAAAGCAGGTGCCTGCTATGTAAGGAACAGGCTCAGCTCCTGAGCCGACTCTATACAAGCAGCATGTATGTTCTCCCCGTGTTTGCGTGGGTTTCCTCCGGGTTCTCCGGTTTCCTCCCACACTCCAAAGACATACTGATAGGGAATGCAGATTGTGAGCCCGGATGAGGACAGTAATGATAATGTCTGTAAAGCGCTGAGGAATATGATGGTGCAATATAAAACAGTAAAATAAATAGACGAGTCATTGATGGAACAAGTCACCACGATGGTCAAGGTTGAAAAGCCATGAAATGGAAACAGAATGACTGCAATCAGAGAAAAATGTATTTGTGAATTACTGGATACAGTATCTGTAGTGTATAAAACACAGTCTACAAAGCGCCTGTGTACAATTGATATCTACCTTTATATGATCACTGTATGGTGGTAGTATTGCTTGTTGTTAGTGATCAGTAGAAGTAAGGGGTATTTGTTGCTTATATAGCAGTAATGCTAGTAATATTGGTCTTGGTATAGCAGATTTTACCAATGATCAGTATGGTTGTAATATTTGGTCACTATGTGCTGGTAAAATATGGTCATTATCTGGAGGTTTTTTTAGGCCTTCAAAGTCAAGCAGGGCCATACTTTTAATAAAGAACCCCATCTAGGGAAGCAAGTATAGAGGGGCAGCATGAGCTTATTTGTTTTTTGGAGACTATGTAACCGATCATGGAGCTTTGTATTATAAATATGTTGAACCATCCCACCAATTTCTGCATTGACTGTGTAATGTGTATGGGGTCCCACCAACTCTCTCACAAAAGATGAGAGAGAAAGATCAGGCCGTAGAAACTTCAACTGCTGGTCGGGTAGAGGAGATGTTGTCAGATGAGTCCGGCGGTGGCTATCTCACAGAGAACACATGAGCACTTGATCGCGCTGAGCATAGCCTGTGTATGGGGGAGCCGGAGGGGGATAGCCATCAGTCGTGTAATCGTTTGGCTGACCACTATTAAACATGAATGGCCAGCTTAAGTTTTGTGTGAATCAACATCTGGTGCTAATAAAAAGATAGATGAGAAGATGGATATGTTAAAACCTCATAAGGTTGTGCTAACATTAAATTCACTAACCATGAGCCATATCGGTTGTTTCAGATCCTTGAGAAGATGGCATGCGTTAGTGGTGACAGAGGTGGCTCCAGCACACCATGCATAGGAAAATAACCAGGGTTTATTAACCACAAACAGATTCACAGAAATATTATCTTGACGATATGACCTGGATAAGATGAGAAGAAAAGAGAGCTTACATTTATATGTTAGTATCAGCAAATTATTTAAACAGACTGAACAATATACGGGAAAATGTATCTAATTCACTGAACACCGCATTGTGCGAGCATCGCGGCAACAACAATACTACACATTTTACTTCAGCATTAGTGCTTCTTACCTGATGTCACTCACACTTATATTTGTATATGATAGATTCACAGCATCAAAAGCATCAGTGTCGTTTTTTTCCCTCTTTCTACCATAAATCTGTTTGAAACCTGGAGCAGTCCTCAAAACTTCCTCCCGCTCATCATCTGGAAGCCAGAATATCTGAAGAGCGCAAGAGACAATCATTTTATAAGGACTTTAATCATCGCTGGTAAAATGGTGATCACGGACTCAAAAAGATGTAATTAATAGCAATCCATTACAGCTCTACTTTCCAGCACAGTACAGAAGCCTTACCAGATCCTGGGGTATAGAAACGTTCAAAATTGTATCAAGGGTGACATTCACAAAGCTCTCGCAATACGGGTGTCCGGCAGGTGGCCGACGCAGGTCAAATATTATAGAGATGTTATGATCCTTGCATGCCATCAATGCTTCCTCCAGAGAAGGAATTTTCTGCTGCTGAACCTCTTGACAGTCAATATCTGTCAGTGAACCATCTGCTCCAAAAGGGTTTCTCTAAAAAAGCAACAGTAAGACAAAAACAATATAGGACAAACAAAGAAAAACCATCAACAGGACCTTGGCAAAGGTTAATTTTAGAAGTAAAAATGTATTACCTGCAAAAACCATCCACCAGCATTTAATGTCTGGAGTTCAGACCAGGTGAAATTTGAGCAATTCTGATGTGAACGTAATGGAAAAACTTGATTCACATTAGTTGTCCTCAGTAGAGTTTCATCATGCATTAAAAAGGGGACCCCATCCGAGCTGAACGGTTGGAGAGAGCAAAGAGTATTGGAATTTGTAGTATCGGTGGCTGGTAGTGGCAAAAAAAAAAAAATTTGCCTACCTGACCATGACATCAGTCTCAAAGACCTTTACTCCAGAATTCATCATCTTGTCAAATGACATCAATGTGTTTTCTGGAGCCAACTGAAAAAGAAAACCCAGAGATTGCTCTAGGACAGCAGTGACAACTGATGCCAATCTTGTACTAATCACCCCATATAACGTACCATTGGTGCCCCACGATGACCTATGAGGTGTGGTTTTAATGGAAGTTCTGATGCCTTCATGATGCAGGGTGAAGAAATGAAGAGAGGACTCACAAACACAGCACAAATGAGGCAGAAGTATACGAATAGAAGTAGACACTTCAACACTGCAAGGATAAATAGATTATCAATGAACAAATATAAATACCGTATATACTCGAATATAAGCCGAGATTTTCAGCCCAAAAAATTGGGCTGAAAGTCCCCCTCTCGTCTTATATTCGAGTCATATACAAAGGGGGTCGGAGGGGGAGGGGGTGTCAGGTCATACTTACCCGTCCTGACGCTGTGTCTTGAGCCCCCAGCTTCTCCCCGTGCTCTCTCTTCCTGCCTTCAGCGGTCACGTGGTGCCGCTCATTAAAACTCATGAATATGCACATATTCATGAGTTTTAATGAGCGGTACCACATGACCGCTGAAGGCAGGAAGAGAGAGCACGGGGAGAAGCTGGGGGCTCAAGACACAGCGTCAGGACGGGTAAGTATAGCGATACTCACCTGTCCTGCGTCCATGGCTGCTTGCTGCTGTCTGTCATCGGTCAGTGACTTCAGACAGCAGAGGGCGCGGTGACGTGGTTAGTGCGCGTCGCGCCCCCTGCAGTCTGAACGTCACTGATGACGTGGCAGATAGCGGTGAGCAGCCATGGACGCAGGACACGTGAACATCTCAGGTGCCAGCAGTGACACTGGCACCTGACACCCAGCGACGGAGAGGTATGTCATTTTTATTTTTACATGCAGCAGCAGCAGCATGGGGGCAGCATATGGGGGAATAATCTATGGAGCTTCTTCTGGGGTCAGCATATGGGGGGAATAATCTGGAGCTTCTTCTGGGGTCAGCATATGGGGGCAGCATATGGGGGAACAATCTATGGAGCTTCTTCTGGGGACACCATATAGGGGAATAATCTATGGAGCATTTCCCACCCTAGGCTTATACTCGAGTCAATAAGTTTTCCCAGTTTTTTGTGGCAAAATTAGGGGGGGTCGGCTTATACTCGGGTCGACTTAATACTCGAGTATATACGGTACCTATAAAAAAAAATAGTAGATTATGAATTTTTTATCTCTAATTTTCCTGCAGTCCCCAAAACTTCAACATTCAGATACAATATGGAATTGTGAATGAAAGCAAAAATAATTACCTTTATTTTTTGTTTCCCAAAAATATCTAGCAAGCACCCAGGCCAGAGCAGACACGCCAATCACAGCACCAATGTGCAGGAAAGGACTAGTTGCCTAAAATAAAAGGAGAGTAAACGGTAAATGTTTTTACACAAACAAATAGAGTTTCTCATACACAGGTGATATGCAAAAGAAGACAAGCATGATTCTATATTTTATATATATATATATATATATATATATATATATATATATATATATATATATACACACACACACACACACACACATAGTATTTTTCGCTTTATAAGACGCACCTGATTATAAGACGCACCCCCAAATTTGGTGAAGAAAAAGAGAAAAAAAAATGTTTTTTATGTTAAATGGAGGTGTGTCTTATAATGCCAGTGTCCATCTTTCAAATCACATACCGTATATGTCCCTCATCCTGGTATTTATATAACCCCCATCCTGGCACATTGCCCCCTTATGCTGGCACATAGCCCCCCCATCCTATCCTGGATATGGCCCCCCCGGTCACTATATGCCCCCCTGCTGGCACTCACATGGCCCCCCTCGCTATATGCCTCCCTGCTGGTGCACACGCCCCCCATCCCTATATTTCCCCTGCTGGCATTCACATGGCCCTCCGTCCCTATGTTCCCCCCTGCAGGCACACATTGTCCCTCCAGTCCTATAATCCCCCTGCTGGCACACATTGTCCCCCCCTCCAGATATTCCCCCCCTGTTGGCACACATTGTCCCCCCGGTCCTATAATCCCCCCTGCTGGCACACATTGTGCCAGCAGGAAGGAATATATGGAGGGGGGGACAATGTGTGCCAGCAGGGTTGAATATATGGAGGGGGGCTCCATAAATTCCCCCCTGCTGGCACACATTGCCCCCCCTCCATATATTCCCCCCTGCTGGCACACATTGCCCCCCATCCCTATATTCCCCACTGCTGGCACACATGGCCACTCGTTCAAATATTTCCCCCCTGCTGGTACACATTGTCCCCCTCATCCCTATATTTCCCCCTGCTGTCGCACATGGCCCCCGTCCCAATATTTCCCCCCTGCTGTCACACATGGCCCCCGTCCCTATATCTCCCCCCCCTGCTGGCAAGCACATGCTAAAATAATAAACAGTTAACTCACCTACTGATGATCGCTCCTGCTCCCAGCTCTCCCATGGCTTACCTGTGTCTGTGCTGAGTCTGCTGTCATCCTCCTCCTGCAGGGCGCACGCAGCTGCTGCTAATTCAGGCAGCTCATTGTTGCTACAGGACCTTCCATGATGTGACCAATAGGAGCTGCTCAGCTGCGGTCATGTGACTCACAGTGCACACTGGGAGTCAAGTGACCGCAGGTCCTAATGGTCACATCATGCAAAGTCCTGAAGTGATGAGCTGCCTGAATGAGCTGCTGCTGCCGCTCGCCCTGCAGGAGGAGGATGACAGCAGACTCAGCACAGACACAGGTAAGCCACGGGAGAGCTGGGAGCCGGAGTGATCATCAGTAGGTGTCCATAGTGACTGGGGGGGGGGGGGGGGGGGAGTGCAGGCACATGTAATATGCACCGCTCCCCTGTCTACCAACTCCGCGCTGTTTCAGCACTGAGGTGATGGACAGTGGGTGCAGTGAATATTACATGAGGCTAAGGAGCGGGAGCACAGGAACTCCCGCTGTCTCTGCAGCCCCCATCCAGCCCACCCCAGCCCCCTGACTCCACGCCAGAGCCGCCCCCCCCCACTCTATAGAACAGCAGCACACAGATTCGCTTTATAAGACGCACTCCCCACTTTCCCCCAAAATTTGGGGGAACAAAAGTGCGTCTTATAAAGCGAAAAATACAGTATACATATACACACCACAGTACAGACCAAAAGTTTGGACACAGCTTCTCATTCAAAGAGTTTTCTTTATTTTCATGATTATGAAAATTGTAGATTCACTCTGAAGGCATCAAAACTATGAATTAACACATGTGGAAATATAGAATTAACAAAAAGTGTGAAATAACTGAAAATATGTCTTATATTCTAGATTCTTCAAAGTAGCCACCTTTTGCTTGGATTACTGCTTTGCACACTCTTGGCATTCTCTTGATGAGCTTCAAGAAGTAGTCACCGGAAATGGTCTTTCAACAGTTTTGAAGGAGTTCCCAGAGATGCTTAGCACTTGTTGGCCCTTTTGCCTTTACTCTGCGGTCCAGCTCACCCCAAACCATCTCAATTGGGTTCAGGTCTGGTGACTGTGGAGGCTAGGTCATCTGGCGTAGCACCCCATCACTCTCCTTCTTGGTCAAATAGCCCTTACACAGCCTGGAGGTGTGTTTGGGGTCTCTGTCCTGTTGAAAAATAAATGATGGTCCAACTAAACCAAACCGGATGGAATAGCATGCCACTGCAAGATGCTGTGGTAGCCATGCTGGTCAGTATGCATTCAATTTTGAATAAATCCCCAACAGTGTCACCAGCAAAGCACTCCCACACCCCCTCCTCCATGCTTCACGGTGGGAACCAGGCATGTAGAGTCCATCCGTTCACCTTTTCTGCGTCGCACAGACATGGTGGTTGGAACCAAAGATCTCAAATTTGGACTCATCAGACCAAAGCACAGATTTCCACTGGTCTAATGTCCATTACATGTGTTCTTTAGCTCAAACAAGTCTCTTCTGCTTGTTGCCTGTCCTTAGCAGTGGTTTCCTAGCAGCTATTTTACAATGAAGGCCTGCTGCACAAAGTCTCCTCTTAACGGTTGTTGTAGAGATGTGTCTGCTGCTAGAACTCTGTGAGGCATTGACCTGGTCTCTAATCTGAGCTGCTGTTAACCTGCGATTTCTGAGGCTGGTGACTCGGATGAACTTATCCTCCACAGCAGAGGTGACTCTTGGTCTTCCTTTCCTGGGGCGGTCCTCATGTGAGCCAGTTTCTTTGTAGCGGTTGATGGTTTTTGCCACTGCACTTGGGGACACTTTCAAAGTATTCCCAATTTTTCAAAATGACTGACCTTCATTTCTTAAAGTAATGATGGCCACTCGTTTTTCTCTACTTAGCTGCATTTTTCTTGCCATAATACAAATTCTAACAGTCTATTCAGTAGGGCGATCAGCTGTGTATCCATCAGACTTCTGCACAACACAACTGATGATCCCAACCCCATTTATAAGGCAAGAAATCCCACTTATTAATCCTGACAGGGCACACCTGTGAAGTGAAAACCATTTTCGGTGACTACCTCTTGAAGCTCATCAAGAGAATGCCAAGAGTGTGCACAGCAGAAATCAAAGCAAAAGGTGGCTACTTTGAAGAACCTAGAATATAAGACATATTTTCCATTGTTTCACACTTTTTTGTTAATTCTATAATTCCACATGTGTTAATTCATGAAAATAAAGAAAACTCATTGAATGAGAAGGTGTGTCCAAACTTTTGGTCTGTACTAATTATATATATATATATACACACATATATATACACATATATATATATATATACACATACATACACACACACAGTGGGTGAAATAAGTATTAAACACGTCACCAATTGTCTAAGTAGATATATTTATAAAGGTGTTATTGACATGAAATTGAAAAAAATGCTTCAGCTCATCCCTTAGCGTCCTCCGGATAGCAGGAACCACACCGTCGCACGGAGCCGCCCTGACCTGGCGGATACAAGTCCAAACACACAGTAATCTCCAGCAATCTCAGGCAGGAAGGTAGTTATAAAAAAATATTCCTTTATTTCTTTTCGTTAAAAGAACATGTTACAGGTAGTGGATACCACAGTGGATGGGAAAAAAATCCAACGTGTTTCAACTCAAGAGAGTCTTAATCATGGATTACAAATTCTGACAAAATGTGACATTTTAGAAGTCTCCAGACAGGAGTGAGGAGGTGGTAGCATTAGCATGTTTAATTGATGTATCCACATCCAACCTCCAGGTTGAAGACAAGTTAAAAAGAGAGAGAGAGAGTAACACAAAAAAAAAAACCACGCCAAAAATAAAACCCTCTCAAAATTATTTACTTTACTTGCAATACCAGAAAGGGAACACATTAAAAGATATATATATATATATATATATATATATATATATATATATATATATATATATATATATATATATATATATATATATATCTATACACATCTGTTTCTAAACAGTCAAATACATGCTTGAGACAGCAAAAGCAATTATTTTGGCGGTATTATTTTACTTGCACTGCATGATCAAATCTTGTCTGGTGTTCAGGCCTGTTGGGACTCTTGTACATAATTTAAATATCCAGTAAGATTCCCGATTGAGGGTTTTTTGCTGAAAATTTTCATCTCTTACCGATTTTTTTATTTTTTCTATGCCTAGAAATCTGAAATGGGTGAGGTCTCTGTTATGGCAATTAATGAAATGCTTGGACACCGCAGAGACATTCAATGCATCAGGATTAGTAGTGTCGGATAGATGTCTTCTAATGCATTTCTTTAAGGGAGTAATAGTGCAACCTACATACTGCACCTCACATTCCATGCACTGAATTAAATATATGACACCGGGAGTATTACAGTTTATAAAACTATGAATGGGATAAGAGTTTCCAGTTTGTACTGATGTGAAAGACTTACTTTTAAGTGCAGAAGAACAAGAGATGCAGCAACTGTGGCCGCATTTAAAAAATCCCCTATATGAGGGCCATGTAGAATTTTGTGAAAAAGTATTACTGGTTACCATACTAGGGGATAATTTATCCGCCAAAGTAGGAGCCCGCTTGGCTATATATTGAACTCTGTTATTCTGTAGGACATTGCAGAGCTTTTTATCCTTGTATAAGAGTGGCACATATTTCTTAATAATATCTGTGATGGTGTGATACTGTGGCGAGAATTCTGTAGAGAAAACTATATTACCACATTGTCTTCCTGAAAATTGTGCAACTTTATTTTTGTTATGTTTTAAAAGTACTTTCCTGTCCATTTTTTCATCAATTTTTTGCCCTTTGTAAGCTCCAATTAGGATATCCCCTGGATTGCAACCTAGATAGAGTTTTTTTTCACTTCTGTTTCAAACTATTCAGGTCTAGAACAATTTCTCTTAACCCTAATCAGTTCTCCTATGGGTATAGTCTTAAGGCCCTTTTACATTTAGTGATGCACCAGCGATCCCGACCACGATATGATGCGGTCAGGATCGCTGGTGCATCGCTAAATGGTCGCTAGTGAGCTGCCACACAGGCAGATCTCACAGTGATACAGCGGACGATACTTACCTTTCAGACGCGGAGATCCTGACGTCCTCCCGCCCGCCTCCACACGTCGCTCGTCGGCGCCAGCAGGAAGCGCCCAACGAGAAATGGAGCTGCGCGATCAATGACATACAGTGGGGGAGCCGGTCGGAGGTAATTATCACACATAGCGATATCGCTAGCGATATTGCTGCTGCGTCACCAAATCGGTGATGCTTTAGCGATATTGCTAGCAATATCGCTAGGTGTAAAACCCCCTTTAGTTACATGTACTGGTTGACATGGTGAGGCCTCTAAGATGGAATTTGAGCCAATTTCTTTGCTATATGGATACATTTCAATGGTCTCATCGTTGCCCACTAAAGTCACATCAAGAAAGTACATTTTAATTTTTTCTTGGCAGAAAGTGAAAGACAAATTGAAAGGATTATCATTCAAATAATTAACAAAGTTTGTGACTTCCGTGTCCTGTAACCTTTCCAGATAAAAATCTGGTCATCTATATATTTTATCTTTGAAAATATTGTTTTCATTAAAGATACATTTTTCCTCAAAAACTGCCACTACCAAATTGGCTAGCGAGGAGGAAAATTTCCCCCCCATACTAACTTCCCGTTTCTGTAAGTAATATTTGCCATCAAATTTGAAATAGTTGTGCGTCAATAGATAATATACGGCTGACAGTAAAAAATTTCTCAAATTTACAGGGAATGAGCTGTGTTTTGACATGTAGCTTTGTAATGTTTCCATAGCAATGTGGTGGGGAATAGATGAATATAGTGCCACTATGTCACATGTCAGCCATGAATAGTTGGAATTCCTGGAATGTTCAGTTATATCTGTGATAAGGGCTTTAGTGTCTAATATACCCTGGTAGCTGCCTAACAAGTGGTTGCAATGAAAATCCACCCATTCTCCCAGTCTCTCGTTTGATGACCCAATCCCCGAAATTATAGGTCTGAACGGGGGAGGAAAGATATTTTTGTGGATTTTGGGAAGTGCATGATATATTGGAATAATGGGAAAATCTACCAACAAATATTCCATATTTTTATTATTGTATATTCCCTCTTTTAATCCTTCTTCTAGAAGTTTTTTAAGCTTCTCTTTAAAGAATGGTGTTGGATCATCAGGCAAGGAAATGTAGGTGTTTGAATCCTCCAGAAGTATTGTATTTTCTCTAAAATATAATGCTGCATCCAAGACCACTATACCCCCCCCCCCTTTATCAGCCTTTTGAATAATTAAATCCCTGTTATTTTTTAGATGGTTTAATGCTGTAATTTGATTTTTATTAAGATTGTTTTTCCCAGTATTACAATTTTGATCCAATGCAGTCAGGTCCTTCTCAATCAGCTCCTGAAAAGTATCTAGTATTTTCGGGCGTAATTGCAGAGGATAAAAAAAAAATGGGTTTTGGGTTTTAAAAACTCCATCAGGGGGTTTATCGTATGTTCTGGATTCTGATTCTAATTGTGTCAATTCTGCTACTCACAATAGTTCAACAAAAGGAGTGATTTTATTCATGTCAGAATCATAAGGGGACAAAGTAGTCTGATTAATATTAGAATCATCCGATCCTGCATAGTGGCATTTGAGGGTGAAATTACGTGCCATTTTATTGACATCTAACAATGTCTTGAAAATATCAAATTTATTGGTGGGACAAAATACTAGTCCCTTAGAAGGGATTTCTATTTGTTCTGAAGAAAGAATGTGACTCAACAGATTCCAAACTGGACAATTTAACAAGTCTTCTTCCTTTTGTTTAGGCGGAGCGGGTATCTTGGCTCTCTTATGGGGAAGGAAACATAAGAGAGCCAAGATACCAGCTCCACCTAAACAAAAGGAAGAAGACTTGTTAAATTGTCCAGTTTGGAATCTGTTGAGTCACATTCTTTCTTTCAGAGTCCCAACAGGTCTGAACACCAGACAAGATTTGATCATGCAGTACAAGTAAAATAATACCGCCAAAATAATTGTTTTTGCTGTGTCAAGCATGTATTTAACTGTTTAGAAACAGATGTGTATAGTCCTCTTATATATTCTTTTAATGTATTCTCTTTCTGGTATTGCAGGTAAAGTAAAAAATTTTGAGAGGGTTTTTTTTTTTTTGTGTGTTTTTTTTTTTTTCCCTCTATCTCTCTCTCTTTTTAACTTGTCTTCAACCTGGAGGTTGGGTGTGGATAATTGGATACATCAATTAAACATGCTAATGAGGGCATTGCCAACCACCTGCTCACTTCTGTCCGGAGACTTTTAAAATGTCACATTTTGTCAGAATTTGTAATCCATGATTAAGGCTAGTTTCACACTAGCGTATTTTCCATGCAGCGCACAGCGCTGCTAAGCCCTGCCCCCTGCCGGCTCCCTGCCCGCCCTATCCGGTCATCGCCGCCTACTATCGCACACGGCCGCATGCAATCTGCGCACCCTATCTTTAGCATAGGGTGCGTAGACTGTGCGCTAGTAGGATTTTCACTGCGCACTTTTGAAGGTGTGCCCGTGTGCGACGAACGCACCATGTTGCATTTTGGCGCGCTCGGCGCACCTTCAAAAGTGCGCAGCGAACGCTAAAATCCTACTAGCGCACGGCCAGCGCACGGTCTGCGCACCCTATGCTAAAGATAGGGTGCGCAGATCGCATGCGGCTGTGTGCGATAATAGGCGGCGATGACCGGATGGGGCAGGCAGGGAGCCGGGAGGGGGCGGGGCTTAGCGGCGCCGTGCGCTGCATGGAAAATACGCTAGTGTGAAACTAGCCTAAGACTCTTTTGAGTTGAAACGTGTTGGATTTTTCCCCATCCACTGGGGTATCAACTACCTGTAACATGTTCTTTTAACGAAAAGAAATAAAGGAATTCTATTTTTATAACTACCTTCCTGCCGGAGATCGCTGGAAATTACTGTGTGTTTGGAATTGACATGAAATTCTCACCAGATTTCGGTAACAACCCATCCAGTCCACACAGGAAAAGAAATCAAACCATAGATGTCCATATGTTACAGGAAAGATGTATATCTTTGTACCGTGTTAGCCAGTAGATAGAGGAATATTCAGAATTGAGAGTCCTCAGTGGTTGATACCTTTTAATGGCTAACTGAAAAGATGGTAACACATTGCAAGCTTTCGAGACTATGCAGGTCTCTTCATCAGGCGTAGACTAATACAAGTAATTTAATGTCCATCATGCTATGACCAGGGATACAAAAATGTTTAAATGTGTCGCATGGATTTATGTCTTTTTACATCAATTAAGGAATTTGCTCTTCAGACCTTCTGGGGTCATCACAACAGAACCAGACCGCAATCAGAGGGCAATAAAACCTTCACACTGCTTATCTATGAACTGTTTCAATATTTATGCTTATCTCTCTCCCATAATGATTATTCCGCTTCACATCATTTGTCTTTTCTATTACATTATTTCTGTGCTGTCTTGTGTATAAATATGTGATTCTTCAGATTTTGTATTAGTCAATGCCTGATGAAGAAACCTGCGTAGTCTCAAAAGCTTGCAATTTGTTACCATCTTTTCAGTTACTCATAAATTATGTGTAATAATGAGAAAATGTATTGTATACATGAGAAAGAGGTTCAAAAAGCCATGAAAAGTCCTGACACCAAGTGAAATCTATCAGTAATTAGAAAGCATTCCTGGCCCTTAGTGAAAAATAATATCAGCTGCTTCAACTAATGGACTATATATAAAGAGGCATCTCATTACCGAGGTGCCACACAAGAAACATCTCATGATGGGTAACACCAGTGAGCTGCCTCAAAAACGGAGCTCCTTCCCAGATATGTTACGAAATAAATCAACACATTTTCTCTTCATCCCCTCCAATACATTAAGGTTAAATATTATTTTACATTAAAACAGGATGGATATTGAAATGTAAAATTGTTATCCATGATATGCTGTGCTGGACTTCTAGGAAACCTGTACGTTTTTATGGTTACAAGTCTGGATTCAGTTGCACCGAGATTTAAGATGTTGATCATTAAAGGTCATAAATAGTAAAGTTTATTAGCAGAAAAATGCATTCCTGAGACTGTGAAAATAGAGCAGCTTGTACTGTTCTCCTAGGTGTCTAACACTAGAGCAGTCATACAGGCTCCTGGGAGGAGAACGGTCTAAGGGCGAGAAGCAGGTGAAGAGCTCACCTGCACATATAGGACTAGGAGATTTATACGTGAAAACAAAATGCCAGAAAAGCAAATGTAAAAATAAAATCTGCTAAATTATGCAGCCTAGTAATGTATTACTCATCAATGGTGTATAGCTAATAACGTGAATTCCCATTACTGCAATGACTTTTCACATACCACTTTACATTAGGACATTAAAAGTTATGTTCAGGTCCCCATGGGTGAGTGATCCTGGGGCAGTTGCTCCATCACAGTGTTCACTCCCCTCTGCAAGGTGGGACATAAAAGCAAGGAGCGAGTATTGTGGCTCAAGGGACCAATTCAGCCAACTCCTTACACGTTGGAGTCCTATGAGGAGTCTGACGGAGGGAGCCCCCTCTGTCACCTTGGACACTGTGCAGTGAATCACGGGGTACCGAGGAGTAGGTACGTCAGTAGAATTTTTGTCAGGCACATATAATACACCGCACTGCACTTGTACCACAGTGTATTACATACGTGATCAAAACAAAGAAGGTTTAAGCCCCTTTGTTTGACTAAGAAATTATGTTAAAAAAATGAACGATTAAAAAGTATAAAAAAAAGTTAACTCATAAGAAACACACAAAAATCACCTTTAATTTTACATCAAAACATACTATAAAAACAAGCAAAAATATAAACAAAAATGGCAACATCCATAACAACTCAAACTATACAACTATAAAAATATATATCCCACAAAACAAACTGTGTTTTTTTTGTAATAGAAAAATGAATAAAAGATGGTTAAAAAAAAGTTGCAAAAACCAGATTCCGATACTTCCGCTAGAACGGTATGCGGATATTTCCTCTACCAGACCCTGGTGACAGAGCCAGTTACTGCGGTTTCATATTCCCAAGGCCTAGAAGGCTATAGGCTGCAAACTTACCTGCAAAGAGATGGCAACTGCTTTCCACTCTATTTTCCACCTCAAATCAAGGCCAATAATCCCAAGGGAAACCAAGGCGACACAGAAACACAAAAAGATCTAACAAATTTAAAAAACAATGACTGTGTTAGTAAACTTAAAGTAGCGCAATGCAAGAAAAGAACAGGAGAGGGCGCCGAGATCTCACCTTATGTAGCCAGTGTAGATTGAGAGGCTGCGCGCACACTACCATGCACATGGAGAGCAACTGCAGGAGAGGAAATGTGGAGGAAACTAATTAGTCATTACAAGTGTCCAATCTCCTGCATGACCAGCAGAGGGCAGCGGCACAACGCGATTGCTGGAGATGTGCGCAGACTTGTAGCTGCCAAGATCTGGGGCTGTCTCACAATGTTCATATTATACAGCGAGACTTTCCTCTTCTATATTGGAGCTTCGTTTTTCATTAAATCTGTCAGTTTATTTTTTTTTTTCATTTTTATACAATGGACATATACTTTTCCGTTTTAGGCTTGACAAACCAACTTTTCTAGGAAAAGCATTATAAAAAAAAAAAACCTTGTAAAATATAAACTTATAATAACCCTATAAATGTAGGTCATATGCCTTTAGAAGTCTGGGGTCACACGGCCGTCTGCTCTCTCATGGGAGAGAATTGGGGCAGATTATACAAATTACACTCGGATCAAACTCTGTCAGATCCGAGTGTCAGTGCTCGGATTATAGAATGCTGCAGATAAGCCCTGAAAGGCGGTGGCCGTATCTTATATTAGCCAAAACTGCTGACAGGTTCACTTTGAATCAATCACTGGCCATTAGGGTCATTACTGGATCAGTGTGAATACTTATTGGAAAGGACAGAATCATTTGGAGATTAGTTCTATGCCAACAGCCAGAGTTACATGCACATAACACTTCATGTATACAATGACAAACGATACTGCCATAGAAGACGATGAAATACATAGTCTGTAATGGACCAGTTGCATGCTAAAATGGCTTATTTTTGACGCATGACAAAACTTTTTTTTTTTTTTTTTTTTTACTGACAAACCTTTAGAAGTGAATCTGGCAGCAGGTCTTTGCCATGTTATCTGGGAGCAGCATAATGTAAGGCAAGAGATCCTGATTCCAGTGATGTGTCACTTACTGGGCTGCTTGGTGCAGCATTGACAGAATCCATGTTTATGTGATGTAGATGTACCAGAATTAAGTCTTTTGGGCTGTGTATAACCCTGCCCACACCCCTGCCAGCTTCCTGTGCACACTGTGCATGGTCAGCAAGCTGCCAATTAGTGGTGGGGGCAGGGATACAGATTAGCTGGACTGCCTGGCACAGGAGATGTAGTCCTGTAGTGATCATCTCCTGCTGATAAAATGCTGATTGTATAGAAACTACAGCACACTGCCTAACAAGTGACACATCCCTGGAATCAGGCTGTTTCCTTACACTATGTGGTGCTCTGATTGAATAGCAAAAACCTGCTGACAGATTCCATTTTACTTCTAACACAAGAAAGTGGTGTAAACTAAGCAGAGAACTGACAAGAAACATGCCAAGGTGTACGTTCACTTTTTTTTTTTTTTAATTAGTGAAAAAAAAATTTTTTTTGAGTAACTTATTAAATACATACAGTACATACTAGTTTTTGATGCAAAAAAAAAAAAAATGAATGAATAAGGAAAATGTTGGAACCCTGCCATAGTCACAAGGTCACTTAGAATTTCTATTTATCTGTAGAGAATAACTTTAATCGATTTTAATCACTTAAGTAATAACACATTTAAAAAAAGGAGAAAACCTAAAAAACAGAACCAACAATAAGCAAAAAGACAAGTGGAGGTGTAAAATATGTATGGGCCCTCTATGAATCAAGAGCAATCAATTATACCTATTATATACACTAGAAAAAGGATCTCACAGGTATCCTGTATAATATTCCCAAAGTGGGCTAAAACCACAATAAGTGGTCCCAATTGTATGGCCCCCCCTCCCCTCAGAAAGAAAAGCCACAAATATCCATGCTATCCATGCACAAAATGTTTGAGGAATATCTAATAGATAAGAGGGATCTACAGTGACCAAGACATAATACAGCACATGCACACATGTAAAATCCAATAATGCATAAAATGGAGCTACATAAAAAGTAAAATATAACAGTAGATAGTGTAGATCTCTAGCGAGTAACACCACACATGACTTCCAGTCACTCTGCAGACCCAAAAGGTTTGGCTTTGCACAAGGAAACTGGACAAGAGGGAAAGGGGCTTGTAGCCAAACAGACTCAGAGAGCAAATCAAGTAGAAACATTTCTTTATTTCCCTTCAAGCAAAATGATTTTTTTTCTTCTAATAAAGTCATTTACTCACTTGCCGCATATCTAAGATATAGTGGGCCATTATACGGAAGCAGTATGAGGTTTTCTCCTTGTTAGACTCTGCAGCTACTTGTATTGCCATAAGGCTATGTTCACAAGTTGCATTTTTGTTTTGCTGCTTTTTACAGTTTTTCACCCACAGAAAGCCACGAGTAAGTGCAAAAACGCAGAAAAACGCTGATAATTCGCTTTTTTTTTTTTTAACCCCTTGACCCCCAAGGGTGGTTTGCACGTTCATGACCGGGCCAATTTTTACAATTCTGACCACTGTACCTTTATGAGGTCATAACTCTGGAACGCTTCCATGGATCCTGGTGATTCTGACATTGTTTTCTCGTGACATATTGTACTTCATGTTAGTGGTAAAATTTCATTCAAATAACTTGCGTTTATTTGTGGGAAAAACGGAAATTTGGCGAAAATTTTGAAAATTTCGCAATTTTCCAACTTTGAATTTTTATGCCCTTAAATCACAGAGATACAGCACACAAAAAACTTGATAAGTAACATTTCCCACATGTTTACTTTACATCAGCACAATTTTGGAACCAAAATTTTTTTTTGTTAGGAAGTTATAAGGGTTAAAATTTGACCAGCAATTTCTCATTTTTGCAACACCATTTTATTTTTAGGACCACATCACATTTGAGGTCACTTTGAGGGGTCTATGATAGAAAATACCCAAAAGTGACACCATTCTAAAAACTGCACCCCTTAAGGTGCTCAAAACCACATTCAAGAAGTTTTTTAACCCTTTAGGTGCATCACAGGAATTTTTTTGAATATTTAAAAAAAAATGAACATCTAACTTTTTTTCACAAAAAAAATAATCCTGCTTCAATTTTTTTTATTTTACCAAGGGTAACAGGAGAAATTGGACTGCAAAAGTTATTGTGCAATTTGTCCTGAGTACGCTGATACCTGATATGTGGGGGGGAACGACTGTTTCGGCGCATGGCAGAGCTCAGAATGGAAGGAGCGCCGTTTGACTTTTTCAATGCAAAATTGGCTGGAATTCAGATCGGACGCCATGTCACATTTGGAGAGTCCCTGATGTACCTAAACAGTGGAAACCCCCTACAAGTGACCCCATTTTGGAAACTAGACCCCCCAAGGAACTTATCTAGATATGTGGTGAGAACTTTGAACCCACAAGTGCTTTACAGAAGTTTATAACGTACAGCGGTACAATTAAAAAATCATATTATTTCCACAAAAATGATCTTTTCACCCCAATTTTTATTTTCCCAAGGGTAACAGGACCCTAAAAGTTATTGTGCAATTTGTCCTGAGTACGCTGATACCCCAAATGTGGGGGTAAACCACTATTTGGGCGCATGGCAGAGCTCGGAAGGGAAGCAGCGCCATTTGACGTTTTTGGCTGGAATTGAGATCGGACACCATGTCGCGATTGGAAAACCCCTGATGTACCAAAACAGTGGAAACCCCCCACAAATGACACCATTTTGTAAACTAGACCCCCCAAGGAACTTATCTAGATGTGTGGTGAGCACTTTGAACCCCCCAGTTCTTCACAGAAGTTTATAACGCCCGGGCGTGAAAATAAAAAATTCATATTTTTTCCACAAACATGATCAATTAGTCGCCAATTTTTTTTATTTTCCCAAGGGTAACAGGAGAAATTGAACCCCAAAAGTTGTTGTACAATTTGTCCTGAGTATGCTGATACCAATTTGTCATGAGTACGCTGACACCCCATATGTGGGAGAAAACTACTGTATGGACACACGTCAGGGCTCGGAAGGGAAGTAGTGACGTTTTGGTATGCAGACTTTGATGGAATGGTCTGCAGGTGTCATGTTGCCTTTGGAGAGCCACTAATGTACCTAAACAGTGGAAACCCCCACAAATGACCCCATTTTGGAAACGAGACCCCCTAAGGAACTTATCTAGATGGGTGGTGAGCACTTTGAACCCCCAAGGGCTTCACAGAAGTTTATAATGCCCGGGCATGAAAATAAAAAAATCGTATTTTTTCCACAAACATGATCAATTAGTCCCCAATTTTTTTTATTTTCCCAAGGGTAACAGGAGAAATTGGACCCCAAAAGTTGTTGTCCAATTTGTCATGAGTACGCTGACACCCCATATGTGGGAGAAAACTACTGTATGGACACACGTCGGGGCTCGGAAGGGAAGCAGTGACATTTTGGAAAGCAGACTTTGATGGAATGGTCTGCGGGTGTCATGTGCGTTTGGAGAGCCCCTGATGTACCTAAACTATTGAAACTCCCCACAAGTGACCCCATTTTGGACACTAGGCCCCCCACGGAACTTATCTAGATGTGTGGTGAGCACTTTGAACCCCCAAGTGCTTCACAGAAGTTTATAACGCTCGGACGGGAAAATAAAAAAAAAATCACTTTTTTCCACAAAAATGATACTTTTGCCCCCAATTTTTTATTTTCCTAAGGGTAACAGGAGAAATTGGACCCCAAAAATTGTTTTGCAATTTGACCTGAGTAGGCTGATACCCTACATGTGGGGGTAAAACACTGTTTGGGCGCATGGCAGAGCTTGGAAGGGAAGGAGCACCATTTGACTTTTTCAACTCAGAATTGGCTGGAATTGAGATCAGACGCCATGTTGCATTTGGAGAGCCCCTGATGTGCCCAAACAGTGGAAACCCCCAATTCTAACTCCAACCCGAACCCCAACACACCCCTAACCCTAATCTCAGCCCTAACCCTAACGAAAAAATGGAAATAAATACATTTTTTTTATTTTATTATTTTTCCCTAACTAAGGGGGTGATAACGGGGGGTTTGATTTACTATTTATGGCGGTTTTTATGTTTGGCAGCTGTCACACGCTAAAAGACACTTTTTATTGTAAAAATAGTTTTTGCATCACCACATATTGAGAGCTCTAATTTTTCCGTATTTTGACCCACCAAGTCATGTGAGCTCTTATTTTTTTGCGGGACGAGTTGACGTTTTTATTGGTACCATTTTCGGGCACGTGACATTTTTTGATCGCTTTTTATTCCGATTTTTGGGACGCAGAATGAACAAAAACCAGCGTTTCATGAATTTCTTTTGGGGGGGTGCGTTTACACCGTTCCACGTGCGATAAAATTGATAAAGCGGTTTTATTCTTCGGGTCAGTACGCTTACAGAGATACCTTATTTAGGTCGTTTTTTTATGTTTTGTCGGTTTTATGCAATGAAAACTATTTTATATAAAAAATAATTATTTTTGCATCGCTTTATTCTGCAAGCTATAACTTTTTTATTTTTTCACTGATGATGGTGGTTGGCGGCTCGTTTTTTGCGGGACAAGATGACGTTTTCAGCGGTACCATGGAAATTTATATGCGTCTTTTTGATCGTGCGTTATTACACTTTTTGTTTGGCGGTATGATAATCATTTTTTGCTTCGTTTTTTATTTTTATTTTTTAAGGGGTTCGCTAAAGGGGTTAACTAATGGGACAGTTTTATAGGGCGGGTCGTTACGGATGCGGCGATACCTAATATGTGTACTTTTATTGTTTTGTTTTTTTTTTATTTCTAAAAAATGGATTTATTTGGGGGAATATTTTTTTTTTTCTAATTTATTTGGCGATTTTTTTTAATTTAAACACTTTTTTTTTTTTTTTTTTTTACTTTATTAAATAGTCCCAGGTGGGACATCACTGTCCTGTGACAGATGGCTGATCTGTCACATCACAGATCACTGTGACAGATCAGCAATCTGTCACAGGCACTGCAGAAGGCTTCCTCATGCCTGCGCTTTGCAGGCACTGAGGAAGCCAGCTTCCTGCAGGCCCCTAAAGGCCCCCGTCGCCATCTTGGATTCGGGGGCCTGCAGGAATGGAGCCCCCGCAGCAGCGCTGCACATTGCGCTGCCGTGGGGGGCTCAGGGAAGCAAGGAGGGAGCCCCCTCCCTGCCGATGCTTCCCTTTAACCCCCGGTACACCGCGATCGTGTTTGATCGCGGTGTGCAAGGGGTTAACGTGTCGGGGGCGGTTCGTGACCGCCCCTGACACATTGTGCCGGGTGTCAGCTGTGATAATCAGCTGACACCCGGCCACGATCAGCGGCGCTCACCACGTGAGCGCCGCTGATCGCGGTAGACGTACTATCCCGTCCATGGGCATAGGGGCCCGGGTCCCATGGACGGGATAGTACGTCTCATGTCAGGAAGGGGTTAAAGAAATTGAAGGTACAGCAGGAAGTGAAAAATTTGTGATTTTGTTTTTCCTCACTTCAAGTGTAGTTTATTTAAATTAGTGATGTGTTAACCCCTTCACTACCAAGGATAGTTTGCACGTTAACTCCCGGGCCAATTTTTACAATTCTGACCACTGTCCTTTTATGAGGCCATAACTCTGGAACGCTTCCATGAATCCCGGTGATTCTTTTCTCGTGACATATTGTACTTCATGTTAGTGGTAAAATTTCATTCAAATAACTTGCGCTTATTTGTGAAAAAAATAGCGAAAATTTTTAAAATTTCGCAAATTTCCAACTTTGAATTTTTATGCCTGTAAATCACAGAGATACGGCTCACAAAATACTAAATAAGTAACATTTCCCACATGTTTACTTTACATCAGCGCAATTTTGGAACCAAAATTTTTTTTGCTAGGAAGTTATAAGGGTTAAAAGTTGACCAGCGATTTCTCATTTTTGCAACACCATTCTATTTTTACGGACCACATCACATTTGAAGCCACTTTGAGGGGTCTATATGCTAGAAAATACCCAAAAGTGACACCATTCTAAAAACTGCACCCCTCAAGGTGCTCAAAACCACATTCAAGAAGTTTATTAACCCTTCAGGTTCATCACAGGAATTTTTTTGAATTTTTTTTAAAAAAATGAACAGAACTTTTTTTTCACAAAAAAAATACTTCAGGTTCAATTTTTTTTATTTTACCAAGGGTAACAGGAGAAATTGGACTGCAAAGTTATTGTTCAATTTGTCCTGAGTACGCTGATACCTGATATGTGGGGGGGGGAACCACTGTTTCGGCGCATGGCAGAGCTCAGAAGGGAAGGAGCGCCGTTTGACTTTTTCAATGCAAAATTGGCTGGAATTCAGATCGGACGTCATGTCACGTTTGGAGAGCCCCTGATGTACCTAAACAGTGGAAACTCCCCACAAGTGACCCCATTTTGGAAACTAGACCCCACAAGGAACTTATCTAGATATGTGGTGAGAACTTTGAACCCACAAGGGCTTCACAGAAGTTTATAACGTACAGCCGTACAATTAAAAAATCATATTTTTTCCACAAAAATGATCTTTTCACCCCCAATTTTTATTTTCCCAAGGGTAACAGGACCCTAAAAGTTATTGTACAATTTGTCCTGAGTACGCTGATACCCCCCATGTGGGTGTAAATGACTATTTGGGCGCATGGCAGAGCTCAGAAGGGAAGAAGCGACATTTGACTTTTTTGGCTGGAATTGAGATCGGACACCATGTCGCGATTGGAAAACCCCTGATGTACCAAAACAGTGGAAACCCCCCACAAATGACACCATTTTGGAAACTAGACCCCCCACGGAACTTATCTAGATGTGTGGTGAGCACTTTGAATCCCCAAGTGCTTCACAGAAGTTTATAACACCCGGGCGTGAAAATAAAAAAATCATTTTTTTCCACAAACATGATCATTTAGTCCCCAATTTTTTATTTTCCTAAGGGTAACAGGAGAAATTGGACCCCAAAAGTTGTTTTGCAATTTGTCCTGAGTAGGCTGATACCCCATACGTCGGGGTAAAACACTGTTTGGGCGCATGGTAGAGCTTGGAAATGAAGGAGCACCATTTGACTTTTTCAACTCAGAATTGGCTGGAATTGAGATCAGACGCCATGTTGCGTTTGGAGAGCACCTGATGTGCCCAAACAGTGGAAACCCCCCAATTCTAACTCCAACCCTAACCCCAACACACCCCTAACCCTAATCTCAGCTCAAACTCTAGCCCTAACCCTAATGGGAAAATGGAAATACAGTGGGGAAAAAAAGTATTTCGTCAGTCAGCAATAGTGCAAGTTCCACCACTTAAAAAGATGAGAGACGTCTGTAATTTACATCATAGGTAGACCTCAACTATGGGAGACAAACTGAGAAAAAAAAATCCAGAAAATCACATTGTCTGGGTTTTTTTTCATTTTATTTGCATATTATGGTGGAAAATAAGTATTTGGTCAGAAACAAAATTTCATCTCAATAATTTGTGATATATCCTTTGTTGGCAATGACAGAGGTCAAACGTTTTCTGTAAGTCTTCACAAGGTTGCCACACACGGTTGTTGGTATGTTGGCCCATTCCTCCATGCAGATCTCCTCTAGAGCAGTGATGTTTTTGGATTTTCGCTTGGCAACACGGACTTTCAACTCCCTCCAAAGGTTTTCTATAGGGTTGAGATCTGGAGACTGGCTAGGCCACTCCAGGACCTTGAAATGCTTCTTACGAAGCCACTCCTTCGTTGCCCTGGCGGTGTGCTTTGGATCATTGTCATGTTGAAAGACCCAGCCACGTTTCATCTTCAATGCCCTTGCTGATGGAAGGAGGTTTGCACTCAAAATCTCACGATACATGGCCCCATTCATTCTTTCATGTACCCGGATCAGTCGTCCTGGCCCCTTTGCAGAGAAACAGCCCCAAAGCATGATGTTTCCACCACCATGCTTTACAGTAGGTATGGTGTTTGATGGATGCAACTCAGTATTCTTTTTCCTCCAAACACGACAAGTTGTGTTTCTACCAAACAGTTCCAGTTTGGTTTCATCAGACCATAGGACATTCTCCCAAAACTCCTCTGGAACATCCAAATGCTCTCTAGCAAACTTCAGACGGGCCCGGACATGTACAGGCTTAAGCAGTGGGACACGTCTGGCACTGCAGGATCTGAGTCCATGGTGGCGTAGTGTGTTACTTATGGTAGGCCTTGTTACATTGGTCCCAGCTCTCTGCAGTTCATTCACTAGGTCCCCCCGCGTGGTTCTGGGATTTTTGCTCACCGTTCTTGTGATCATTCTGACCCCACGGGGTGGGATTTTGCGTGGAGCACCAGATCGAGGGAGATTATCAGTGGTCTTGTATGTCTTCCATTTTCTAATTATTGCTCCCACAGTTGATTTCTTCACTCCAAGCTGGTTGGCTATTGCAGATTCAGTCTTCCCAGCCTGGTGCAGGGCTACAATTTTGTTTCTGGTGTCCTTTGACAGCTCTTTGGTCTTCACCATAGTGGAGTTTGGAGTCAGACTGTTTGAGGGTGTTCACAGGTGTCTTTTTATACTGATAACAAGTTTAAACAGGTGCCATTACTACAGGTAATGAGTGGAGGAAAGAGGAGACTCTTAAAGAAGAAGTTACAGGTCTGTGAGAGCCAGAAATCTTGATTGCTTGTTTCTGACCAAATACTTATTTTCCACCATAATATGCAAATAAAATGAAAAAAAAAACAGACAAATGTGATTTTCTGGATTTTTTTTTCTCAGTTTGTCTCCCATAGTTGAGGTCTACCTATGATGTAAATTACAGACGCCTCTCATCTTTTTAAGTGGTGGAACTTGCACTATTGCTGACTGACTAAATACTTTTTTTCCCCCACTGTAAATACATTTTCTTTTAATTTTATTATTTTTCCCTAACTAAGGGGGTGATAACGGGGGGTTTGATTTACTATTTATGGCAGTTTTTATGTTTTGCAGCTGTCACACGCTAAAAGACGCTTTTTATTGTAAAAATAGTTTTTGCTTCACCACATATTGAGAGCTATAATTTTTTCATATTTTGACCCACTGAGTCATGTGAGGTCTTATTTTTTGCGGGACGAGTTGACGTTTTTATTGGTATCATTTTTGGGCACGTGACATCTTTTGATTGCTTTTTATTCCGATTTTTGGGACGCAGAATGAACAAAAACCAGCGTTTCATGAATTTCTTTTGGGGGGGTGCGTTTACACCGTTCCGCCTGCGGTAAAATTGATAAAGCGCTTTTATTTTTCGGGTCAGTACGGTTACAGCGATACCTTAATTAGGTTTTTTTTATGTTTTGACGCTTTTATGCAATGAAAACAATTTTATATAAAAAATAATTATTTTTGCATCGCTTTATTCTGCGAGCTATAACTGTTTTACTGATGATGCTGTATGGCGGCTTGTTTTTTGCGGGACAAGATGACGTTTTCAGCGGTACCATGGATATTTATATGCGTCTTTTTGATCGCGCGTTATTGCACTTTTTGTTCGGCGGTATGATAAAAAAATCATTTTTTGCATCGTTTTTTATTTTTTAAGGGGTTCGCTAAAGGGGTTAACTAATGGGATAGTTTTATAGGGCAGGTCTTTACGGACGCGGCGATACCAAATATGTGTACTTTTATTGTTTTGTTTTTTTATTTCCAAATAATGAATTTATTTGTGAATTTTTTTAAATTTATTTAGCGATTTTTTTAAAATTATTTGTACACTTTTTTTTTTTTTTTTTTTTTTTAACTTTATTACATTGTCCCAGGGGGGAAATAACTGTCATGTGACAGATCGCTGATCTGTCACATAACAGATCACTGTGACAGATCAGCGATCTGTCACAGGCACTGCACAAGGCTTCCTCGTGCCTGCGTTTTGCAGGCACTGAGGAAGCCAGCTCCCTGCAGGCCCCCGAAGAAGGTCCCCGTCGCCATCTTGGATTCGGGGACCTGCAGGGATGGAGCCCCCCGCAGCAGCGTTGCACATTGCGCTGCTGTGGGGGGCTCAGGGAATCACGGAGGGAGCCCGCTCCCTGCCGATGCTTCCCTTTAACCCCCGGTACACCGCGATCGTGTTTGATCGCGGTGTGCAAGGGGTTGACACATTGTGCCGGGTGTCAGCTATGATAATCAGCTGACACCCGGCCGCGATCAGCGGTGCTCACCACGTGGGCGCCGCTGATCGCTATGACGTAATATTCCGTCCATGGGAATTAGGTCCAGGGTCCCATGGACGGAATATTACGTCCATTGTAGGAAACGGGTTAAAGTAAACAATGCCCTACCAACTCAATGCCCTACTAATGTGTAAAGTAAACAATGCCCTACCAATTCAACCTCACCCTGCTGTTTTTACATCTGCAGTTGTGTATTTTATCATCAACTCTTGTAACCTTCGTTCATGGCTGTGCGCCATACAGTACATGAATCTAGCTTTTTTTGTTCAGAATAGTGATTTTTTTCAGACACTTTTTCCTTTAAATAATTTGATTAAATTGTGCCTTCCCCCCCCCCCCTGAAAATTTTTTTATGGTTTCACATACGTCTTGCATTGGTGGCGTAACACCTTGTATTATTCATGCTTGTATGGTGGAAGCAAAGCTGAAATTTGGGACCCTGGAAAACGCAGCAAACACGCACTAAGAAAAGCAGCATGATGGGTAAGAAAACCTGCATTTTTGCAAGAGTTCGGGTTTTGGCAGCAGAAAAAAAAACACAGCTAAAAAGCAACATGTGAATATAGCCTAATGGTGGTAAAACTTTCCCCATACGAAGACCCAGGAGCTGCTCTGTAAGGAGGCATGGGTGTTTGCTTAGTCTTGCATGCACTCTCTATATGAATGAGAATGTAGAGGACACACTAACACTTTCCATGGTGAAGAATACAGGTTCTAACTTAAAAGGAAACATTTTCCGAATCAACTATTTATTGAAATGTTCAGCGATTCTAATAGGATTCCCCGCTTTCTAGCCCTGTATACTTTTTCAACATAAATTAATATGCAGTTCTAAGTAATTCAACAGTTGTGGGTAAAAATAAATAAAAACTACTCTCCTACGATCACAAAACTGTTCTTTCTTTTCACTCGAAGGTGTTTTGCCCCAAGAAGCAGTCGCAGCCTGTTCTGTGCCTGCAGGACACTGCAATTATCTTTGCTTCTGCGCTTATTCTGCATTCCAGCAGCTGTCTAGGTGTAGTGTGAGAATGGAACATGAATGGGGATCTACCTGCAGGGTCTGTATTCATACATACCATGGGGATATTTGTCCATACAGGTTCTCTGCCTGGACAAGGTAGAATATATACACACAAAGCAGAGCTAAAGCACTAGATTTAGTCCTGGCTTAGCTCTAGTTGTTTGAGCCCATTTAAAAACATATGGAACATACATCTGCAGATTCTTCTGATTTTTTTGTTTTTTAGACAGGCTCACAAAATAATTGCTCTCTTCTACAGTTCATGGCGCTACACTTTTTATTCTGAAGATCATCCCAGACTGCTCTGCTGCCCAAGTAAATAAGTGGTGAATTATAATTTCACAATCTATTCGAGTATTCTCCAAGTTTATAGTGTGCAGCGATGGCAGACACACACAGAAGAGGGCCCTGTGCAAGAACAATATTCGTGTCTTCCCTTTGCAGTTCGATAGTTCATCATCGTGCACAATTCCATCTGCTTTGGAGGTGGTAGCAGGGTCTCTAAGGGTCCCATTACACATAGCAACGCACCAGCGATCCCGACAACGATATGACCTGGTCAGGATCGCTGATGTGTCGCTATATGATCGCTGATGACCTGTCAAACAGGCAGATCTCACCAGAGATCAGGACCAGCGAGGACACGGGTAACTAAGGACATTCGAGCACCATCAGCGATACCCGGCTGGGGGGGGCCTGTCGCTGATAGGTGTCACACAGCGAGATCGCTGCTGAGGTCGCTGTTGCGTCACAAAACTTGTGACTCAGCAGCAATCTCGCTAGAGATCTCACTTAGTGTGACACGGGCTTAACTCTTGGGCCCCTGTACGGCTGCACAAGTTGCACCAATGGAATGTCCGCCCCTGTTGTATGGCTCACGATAGAAACAAGGCATGAGAAGAAAAACATGGGAAGTGCCGATAACATTTTTTATTGCAGAAAAACAAAACTTTTCTGATCAACACTTTGGCAGTTATACGGTATTTTTCGGATTATAAGACGCACTTTTTTCCCCAAAATTTGGGAAGAAAATGAGGGTGCGTCTTATAATGTGGACATATCTTACTGGCCGCGGTGGAGCATGGTCCCAGACAAGCGTGACGGGTTCCTGCAGGCTGGGATGAGGGGGTGTTCCGATGTGCACCACTGCGGGTGAAAATGGCTGCGGTGCTCTGTGGTGCGGGGGGGGGGGGGCTCTGCCGGCATTTTGTGAAAGCCCGCAGCCCCGCGCATTTCCATTACTGTGATACGGTGGCCTCTGGGAAAATGGCCGCTTTCACAAAATGCCGGCAGAGCCCCCCGGCACCACAGCTATATTCACCCACAGTGGCACACATTAAAATACCCCCTTCATCCCAGCCTGTGGCCTGCAGCAACGCGCCACTCTTGCCTCCTCCAGCAGCGACCCTTTTTCTCCTCAGAATTTCGGGTGTGTCTTATTATCCGCAAAATACGGTAAGTTATGGTTGGCAATGTACCTTGATTTTGCTTCCCATACCACATGTTGGAAGTGCTTGGAGACAAAAGAATTATACTTAACTCGGTCATTCCTTCCTCCTTTTACAAAATATGAAGGGACATTTCTAACTTTTTAATTGTGGACAAGTTACAGTGGCATGGAAAAGTTTGGGCACCCCTGGTTAAAATTACTATTAATATGAACAATTAAGCAAGTTGAAGATAAAATGATCTCTTAAAGGACCAAAGTTAAAGATGACACATTTCCTTTGTATTTCAGGCAAAAATATATATTATATATTTTAATCTTTCACATTTTAAATATTACAAAAAGGAAAATGGGTAGATGCAAAATGTGAGGACCCTTTGATATTGTGTGCGCATATAACTTTGACCAAGGTTTCAGAACTTCATAGAATCATAGAATCGTAGAGTTGGAAGGGACCTCCTGGGCCATCTGGTCCAACCCCCTGCTCAAAGCAGGATTCGCTAAATCATCCCAGTCAGATGTCTGTCCAGCCTCTGTTTGAAGACTTCCATTGAAGGAGAACTCACCACTTCTCGTGGCAGCCTGTTCCACTCATTGATCACTCTGTCAAAAAGTTTTTTCTAATATCTAATCTGTGTCTCCTCCCATTCAGTTTCATCCCATTGCTTCTAGTCTTTCCTTGTGCAAATGAGAATAAAGTTGATCCTTCTACAATGTGACAGCCCTTTAGATATTTGTAGACAGCTATTAAGTCTCCTCTCAGTCTTCTCTTTTGCAAACTAAACATTCCCAAATCCTGCAACCTTTCCTCATAAGACAGGGTTTGCAGACCGGTCACCATTCTGGTCGCTCTTTTCTGAACTTGCTCCAGTTTGTTGATGTCTTTTTTAAAATGTGGTGCCCAAAACTGGACACAATATTCCAGATGAGGTATGACCAAAGAGGAGTAGAGGGAAATAATGACTTCACGTGATCTAGACTGTATGCTTCTGTTAATACATCCTAGAATTGCATTTGCCTTTTTTGCTGCTGCATCACACTGTTGACTCATATTCAGTCTGTGATCTATTAGTATACCAAAGTCTTTCACATGTGCTGTCACTTAGCCCTATTCCTCCCATTCTATATATGCTTTTTTCATTTTTATTGCCCATATGTAGTACTTTGCATTTCTCCCTGTTAAAAACCATTCTGTTAGTTGCTGCCCACTTCTCCAGACTTAATTAGTCTGTTAGGGCAATGGCTTGTTCACCATCATCGCATTGCTAGAGAGGCAAGTCAGAATCCCCGCTTGACTGCAAAAGACCTTCAGAGAGATTTAGCAGACTCTGGAGTTGTGGTACATTGTTCTACTGTTCAAAGACACCTACACAAATATAACCTTCATGGAAGAGTCAGAAAAAAGGGCACAGAATTTCAAGAAAAGAACATCTCGCCAACCATTAAGCATGGGGGTGGACCAATCATGCTTTGGGGATGTGTTGTAGCCAATGGCACAGGGAACATTTCATGGATAGAGGCAAGAATGGATTCAATGAAATTTCAACAAATGGTTGATGTAAAAATAACACAGTCTGTAAAAAGATGAAGTGAAAAAGAGAATGGTGTTGTGAATTCGCTTTCTGGCCTCCCTCTGGTTATTACTGAAGGTAGTGGAGCTGGACAGATCGACAGAGGGGTTGCGAGATCTCTTTCTGGGCTCCCTCTGGTGGTTACTGGAGGTAATGGAGCTGATCTGATTGACAGAGACTTGCCACCGGATAAAGATGGGGTTTCAGATTGGGATTTAAGACAGCCGACTCCCTCTATCCCTGCTAGTGATTTGCTTCCTGTTCCTCCTGAGGTCTGATTTCTCCAGCTCTGTCCCTGCATGTTCAGCTAAGTGGTTTATTTGCTATTCTGTTTGCATTTGATATGGTTTTGTCTATCTCTTCTCCCAGCTCCACCTGGGGCTGTGCTGAATCACCGCCCATATGTTACTGCTTGTGCCAGTTTGTTTTATCCCCTGTTAGATTGGTTTCTTTTTGCTCTGCTTTCAGAATATACCAGAGTGCTGATATAGTGGGGGGCGAAGTCGTGTGACTTCAGTGTTTTTTGCATCAGATGTGTTGGACTTTTTGCAGGGTTTTTTGCGTGATTGCAGACAATGTCTTTCCTTTCCTGTCCTGTAGGTCAGTGTAGGCCCCATCATTTGCTCAGTCTATTTTCCTGCCTGTGTTTGTGTTTTCATCTTGTCTCACCGACAATATATGTTTGGGGACTATCTATTCCTTTGGGGTCTGCTCTGGGGCAGTTTAGATTTCCCCTTTCTTGCTTTAGGCTTAGTTAGCTCTCTGGCTGTGCCGAGGCATCTAGGATCATCGCAGGTACGCTCCACGGTTACTGCTAGTTGTGTGGAAAGGATCAGGGGTCTGCAATCTGCTTAGGTACCAACCTCTCTGGTTTTCTGTGGCTTAGTCTGGACCTGCTCTCCTCCTCGGTGACCCATTCATAACAGTATGGCTTCTACAAATGAATAATGATCCTAAACACATGTCAAAATCCATAATGGGCTACATCAAAAGGCGCAAGCTGGAGGTTGTACAATGGCCCTCAAAGTACTCTAATCTGAACATCATTGAAAATCTGTGGCTAGACCTCAAAATAGCAGTGCATGCAAGACGACCCAGGAATCTCACAGAACTCAAGAAAGACTCTTGTCTTGCTACAAAAAGTATTTACAAGTTACTAACCATGCAGGGTGCCCAAACTTTTGCATCAGCCCATTTTCCTTTTTGTAATTTTTAAAATGTAAAGATAAAAATAAAAATATTTTCTGCCTAAAATACAAAGGAAAATGTTTAATCTAGGTCTTTCAGAGATCATTTCATCGTCAACTTGCTTAGGCCTCTTTCACACTTCCGTTTTTTCTTGTCAGTTAAAATGCGCCAAAATGGCGGAAAGCGGATCCGTTTGTAACTAATGCAAACGGATGCCACCGGACCGTTTTTTTGACGGATCCGTTGAATGCAGAATTTTAAAGGAACCGCAGGAGAGAGAGAGAGAGAGAGAGAAAGACTTCCTTTTGCCGGGCAAGCGCACTGTAAAATGCGGATCCTACAGCCAAAACAACGTTGCAGGGTCCCGTCCAGGCATGCCGGCGGACGCAAACATTTTGGCGGATCCGCAAAAAAACGGATCCAACGGATGGCCATCCCTCAATATCCGCCGGTAATGCAACTCAATGTGGGAAAAAACGGATCCGCAAAAAAAAATGGCGGATCCGTTTTTTTCAAAAACTGGCGGATTTTGACTGATGGTCAAAAACGGATGTGTGAAAGAGGCCTTAACTGTTCACAATAACAGTAATTTTGACCAGGGGTGCCCAAACTTTTACATGCCACTGTATCTAAAGAAATTTGATTCCTCTTCAAATAAAGAGACATGCACTCTTTCCCCAACTGAAATCAATGTAAGTTAAAGAAATTGCCAAATTCATTCATGCATTCTGTCAACTCGTCTACTCCAATTACCAAATAATACGTACGAGAAGGACAAAGCAGTATGACGCCAGCACAGCAGCCACCGTAATAAAGATAACTGACCAGTCTTCCCAAAAACCTGCAAGCCGGAAGATTTCCCTGTTTAAAAAGAAAAAAAATAGTAATATTCAGAAATATTATGGAGACATCAGAAAGCACGATCCCGCTAGCACACATAATAAAGTCTAGAAAAGGAGGAGACTGGAATCCTACTTACTCATTGAAGTTGTGTATGTCATTTTTCAGGATCAATGTGACATATAACCATATCAAGGTAAACAGGAACACACAAAGAACCAGGAGAACCCAGATACAACCACACTGCAAAACAAATGATCAAGACTTCAGTAATAGGCAGCTATTTATACAGGACAACTTTATCTACAGCCACTATATCAAAACTTGAATTAAAAAGGATCTGTCACTTTAAAATAGATTCTGCTGCGTCACTCCACTGCAGAGATATTCACATTTATTGGTCTTGGAGCACTTTATGTGAAATCTTCGCTTGCAGATGAACTGGGTGTTTTTTTAATCTTTTCTGAGAGTGTGCGCAACTTCACCTTTGCCTCCTACATGCTGCTGAGCTGTGATAGGCAGTGTCTGGAATGGAGAGGTGAAAGTGCGCGCCCCCAGAGAAGACTCTGAAGAAACTCCCAGTTGATCTGCAAGCAGAGATTTCACATGCTGTGCTCCAAGAACAATAAATGTTAATAGCTCTGCAAAGGACTGATGCAGCACAAAAAACGGAAAAGAGCAGAAGAATTAGCAAGCTCAGGGAATTTTACAACACATTTTTTTTTCTAAAAAGGACCTTTTTAATTAAACCCAAAGCTGTGTAACGTAACATTGGTCTTCGAGAAAAGTCTGCACTTTTTGAAATGTGAAGATACCCAGAAAATAACAAATCTACACATCAATGAAAACTTCTTTCTGGTGATCCCAAAAGCATTCTAGACACAATCATAGGCATGGAGGCATTAGAAGAAACCGGTTTCATTTGTCAGTTGAGTAGCTTTTCCTTTTGCTTGTGAATCTCACAGCACACAGTAGTCATCAGAAAATAAAGATACTGTGGCAATTTTATACAAAAACATCCTTTAACCCCAATATATAGCAAAACTAATTCTGATCTCACTATCCAATTTCCCATGATTATTAAACATGGTGTCTCTTTCCTCTCTCGAAAGCAACAGAGGCTATGTTCCCACAATGATAAGATTTTGATGTTGCAGATTTTCTGAAGCATTTCCACACCTGTTAAGTGAATTAGTGTTTTTTTAATTGTATTTTTGAGTGCGTTTTTTGTACAAAACAAAAAAAAAAATACTTTGATGCTTGTAAACATAATTAAAGTTCCACATTCCTGCAAAAATTACTTGTATAGAGCAAAATTAATTGGCTAGTATGGCCGCTTTCCAGAAGTGTGTCTGGATAGCATTGCTTAAGACTCTGTACATGCATGGGACGTGCATTGCATACTGCTGTCCTAAGTGATGCTTCACTGTAGCAGAAAATAAGTCATTTCATGAGAAAGAAAAAAAAAAAAAAAACAAGTCTAAGTTTGCATTCACCTTCATCAATCTACAGAAAAAGGTGAACAGTAAAGAAAAAGGTATACAGTCCCTAAAAAAGGAAGCAATGTTTCTAGACTCACTCACAGTATGGTCCTTTACTACAGTTGATAAAAAAAATAGTTCTCACAGGACAGAAGTTCTCTTAGGGGTTTTCTGCTGCGCTCCACACACACACACAAACAATAACCCATACAATCACCAAGAGTCTATACAGACGATGCAGTGTGTAAAGCGCTGTGGATTTAATGGCGCTATATAATTGAGTAAAATAAATAAATACAGTCTAGGCTGAACTACACACACATTCACATCATTGGGCTGTCTGTGTTACACAGGACAGGTCCTCCAGAGAGACGCTCTTTGTAGCCACTAAGGGTATGTTTCCACGGTCAGTATTTGCTGCGGATTGGACGCTGCGTACAGCCGCAGCGGCCAGATGTTACAGAATAGTGGAGGGGATTTTATGAAATCCCATGTCCACTATGCGTGGAGGGACGCCTCCGACTTCCCAGCGTAACTGGACACGCGCCTCGTCTTTCTAGACTGCAGCCTATCTATTTATCTTGCAAAGACGCTCAGTTCAGTGAATACATGCGGAATCACCGAGTGTACAAAGCCGGCAGCACTTAGCACGGAGCTGCGTCCAAAGCGCTGCCAATAGTGACCGTGGAAACATACCCTTATACTCTGACCAAGAGATGAGGATTCTGAGCACAGGACTGCTTATATTAAGAGTGACCTAAAATGTTTAATCGGTTTTACAAACTGGAGAGAAAAAAGTTACATTATAATTATTAAGCACCATCCTGGTATTCCAAAATCCCTATGACGGCACTTCCTGTTTTGTGTTATGTGGTCACTAGTGAAAATGTTGCGCTTACTGCCTTGCATATTCTACCTGATAACTGTCTACACATTCAGGAGGTACACTAACCCCAATTACGTTTTACAGATAGGATTATTTATTAGTTTATCAATAAACCCATCATGAAGATACGAAAAATGAAGTGGGGGGGGCCCTCTTGTGCCGCTATTACATAGCTAGTACAAGGATTTTAACTCCTTCATCGCCAGGCGATTTTCCACTTTTTTTGTTTATGATCTTGCCTCCCCTTCTTCCAAGAGCCATAACTTTTTTTTATTCTCCTGTCCACATAGTCGTATAAAGGGCTTGTTTTTTACAGGATGAGTTGTACTTTTGAATGACACCATTCATACTACCACAGTGTACTAGAAAACGGGGGAAAAAAATTCAAATGGGGTGAAATTGCAAGAAAAAAAAAAAGTGCAGTTCCACTATGATTTTTTTAATTTTTTTTTTTACTTACCATGTTCACTAAATGCTAAAACTGACCTGGCAGTATGATTCCCAAGGTCAGTTCGAGTACACAAATACCAAACATGTATAGTTTTATTTAAGTGGTGAAAAAAATTCAGAAATTTTTTAAAAAAAATAAAATTAAAAAAAAAAAAATTCTGAGACCCGTAGCGTCTCCATTTTTCGGGATCTGGGACTGGGTGCGGGCTTATTTTTTGCACTCTGAGCTGATGATTTTATGGATACCATTTTGAGGCAGGTGCAATATTTTAATCGCCTCTCATTGCTTTTATTGCAATGTTGCGGTAGCGAAAAAACTTAATTCGGGTGTTATTTTCTTCTCGTAACGCCTTTTACCGGACTGATTAATTTACTTTTCATTTTCATAGATAAGACTTTTACAAACGCATCAATACCAAATATGTGTGGTTTTAATTTATTTTAATTGTTTTAATGCTATTATCAGTGCAGCTTCTGCTGTAGAAACAGTGTGCACCCAAGGGAGGACAATGGGAATGAAACAGAAAGTACAAAAAAGAAGGGTGACCAATACATACACAATTTGGTATTAATTTTATTCTGTACGGAAGAAAGGGGGAAAAAAAAATACAGCGTAGTAAATTAATCCCAAAAATTGTCAAAAATGAGGGGGGGTTTTTTGTATAAAAACATTTTTTTCCATTTTATAAAATCTCCATAGAGGTCCCACAACAAAGAAGGTGGACACGAAGAGATCACAGATAGAAAAAGACAGACTAAAGGAAAAAAAAGGACTAAAAATCCGAATAAATTGGAATCATATTATACAAGATAAAAACACAAGTTCCAGAGATATTCTGAGGACTATGCCAATAATAAAATTTATCATTTAGAATGGAGCGGGGTTTCACATTCCAAAAGACATGCACGGAAAGATTTTTATAGAAATGATAGAGTCAGTTTTAACAACACTAGTAAGTCCATGGATATTTTGCAAACCTCTACATCAGAAGACCTTTCAGATTCTTCACTGGGCTCTATAAATTGTAAAAGGACTATCTAAAAACGTTAAAACAAAAAACTTTGTGAATCAGAAACAGCGCCTGAACAGGAGGGGAGTATAAGGCTACTTTCACACATCACTTTTTTGCCGTCAGGCAGGATCCGGCTAGTTTTAGAAAAAAACGATCCGGCATAAATTTTGGAGAACTGTAGAAACGGATCCGTTTTTCTGCCGGATCCGTCTAGCAGGTTATATCTTTTTCCTGGGGGCTGGCCAATTGGATCTGAGCATGCGCAGACTTAAAAAAATGGATCCGGTGGCTGGATCCGTCTTTTTCTGGATCCGGCGCATTCCGGCGCCCATAGACTTTCATTGTGGCAAAAAGCCGGAATCGTCGGATCCGGCGCTTCCGGCTTTTTCGCCGGAGACAAAAAGCGTTACAGTAGCCGTTTTTTCCAGACGCCGGAATGAGACAAGTAGCCGGATCCGGCAAAAAACGGATGAAACGCAATGCCATCCGGCGCGATCCGGCGCTAATACAAGTCAATGGGGAAAAACTGGATCCGGCATTGCATTTCGCCGGATCCGGTTTTACAAAAAAAAGCCGGATCGCACCTGATGGCGAAAAACTGATGTGTGAAAGAGGCCTAACCTGTATTATTTTATGGAGGCCAAGCAAGGGGTATGAGAAGAAGTCCAAGTAATAGCCAACTTCTTTAAGTGAATGCACAGTCAGTCATCTCCAATATACAGGCTGTATGATGGGTCCTCTTAAATAGAGATGAGCAAATTTGTTCAGTTTTTGGCCTAGAATCTGATTTTGATATATTCTGACTATTTTCTAACAATACTCGTGCCGAATGTATGTCTTATGTTCGGTTCCGAACATATTCGGTAATTTCTACTGCCATTCACTCTAATGACGTTCGGCTGCCTTCGACAAATACTGCAAAAACAATATTCGAATCCAATCGTATTCAAAACCAAATCCGAACAAATTCGCTCATCTCAACTCTTAAAATGTGAATTTGATGCCATTTATCAGATGTGGTTAACCCATCAGCAACCTCTCCCTCCACCGTATCCAGGCATTTTGCGATTGTCTATAAAGATGATCTTACAGGTTCAAAATTAGCAGGCAAAAGTTACCGAACAGAGTGAAAATTGATTTTTACCTAGGAGAGTCGAATGGACGTAATACTACGAGGCTCTTATTCTTCAATATTGATCTGCTTCCATATGCTATAATTGTATTAATTGATGTGCATTGTGCTTGCTAATATTTGTACATATATCTTTTAGATTTCTTATTTTAAGTTCACTATCTGCTGTTAAAGGTCTTTTTACACTTTTTTTTTTTTCCATTCCACACTGTTTATTCCTTCTCCACCCCATTTCATTCAAAAGGTTCCACCTTTTCAGGTATATAAAAGGTCAGTTAGGATCAGTGTTCAGACTATGAGTAAGGCATTTTGCCCAAATATGTCGGTCTTTTTCTCTGTGATCCCCTCAGTGTCTACCTTTTTTGTTTTTGGACCTCTATGCAGATTTTATACAATGGAATAAATGTTTTTATATATAAAAAAAAAAAAATAATAATATGACAGTTTTTGGGATTGATTTACAACGCTGGATTTTTTTTCTCCTTTCTTCCTTGTAAGCTTCCTAGTGACTCTTGCCCAGCCCATATCCAGACTCCTCTTAGAGGACCTCCAGTGTGGTAATCTGACTATCCATTTAAAATTTAATTTTGTCCTGTGGGTCATAAACACTTTATTGGTGCAGCAAAGAAAAAGCATAATGTTTAAAATGGCAAAAAAAACCAGCAGAATTTTTTATTCTTCAGTTTGTACCCACAGAGTTGTTAAAATTTAGGTATTAGATTGTTTGTATGTACCCCAAAAATGGTGCCACAGACCAATAGAAGTCATCTCGTAAAAATAACAAGCCCTTAAACAGCCATGTCGGTGGAAAAATAAAATGTTATCACTCCTAGAATGGGAGAATGAAAAGAAGGCTAAAAACATGGATGTTTGTGAGTACTCACCGTAAAATCCTTTTCTCCGAGACGCTCATTGGGGGGACACAGATACTGTGGGTGTATGCTTCTGCCGCTATGAGGCTGACACTAAGTAAAAAAAAAGAGGTTAGCTCCTCCTCCGCAGTATACACCCTCGCCCCCTATTGCGGGCGGAAATCAGTTTGGTGCCAAAGCAGTAGGAGGACAACAAATCAGCCTTAATACAGGTACAACATGTCCAAAGGAAAACCCCACCCTTATATAAAATAAGTAAACACATTCATTTAAACAAGAGCCAACTGGCTAATAGGGTGGGTGCTGTGTCCCCCAATGAGCGTCTCGGAGAAAAGGATTTTACGGTGAGTACTCACAAAAATGCATGTTTCTCCTTCGTCTCATTGGGGGACACATATACTGTGGGACGTCCTAAAGCAGTCCCTGGGTGGGAGATTGACTCACCGATCCAAGCTGCATGCACCTCCTGTTTAAAGGTGCGCCACCGTTGCTTGGAGAATCCTTCTACCCAGGCTCGCATCCGCCGAGGCCTGAGCATGGATATCATGTTTGGCAAATGTGTGCAGGCTGGACCAGGTTGCTGCCTTGCAAACCTGTTCCATCGAAGCCTGATGCCGAAGCGCCCATGAGGCGCCCACCGCCCGGGTAGAGTGCGCTCTGATCCCTGCTGGAATCGGCGTGCCTCGAATGCGGTAGGACCCCTGAATAGTCAAACGAATCCATCTGGCTATGGTCGACTTTGAGGCAGCGAGTCCCTTCCTGCGCTCTTCAGGGAGCATGAACAGCGTGTCCATCTGACGAAAGAGTGCCGTCCATGACACGTACCTCTGGAGGGCTCTTACCAGGTCTAACGTGTAGAGCCTTTTTCCACACGGTGCACCGGTGGTGGGCAAAACAACATCTTCATTAATGTGAAAAAGAGGACACGACCTTCGGCAGAAAAGGAGGGGCTGGTCTGAGGAGCACCTTCTACTTATGGAAAGTGAGGAACGGAGCTCGGCAGGATAGAGCCGCCAGCTCTGAAACCCGCCTGATGGAATTGATGGCCACTAGGGGAACAACTTTCCAGGAAAGGTACCTCAAAGAGAGATCCTGAAGCGGTTCCAATGGAGCTTCCTGCAGAACACTTAGGACCATGTTAAGAACCCAGGCGTCCATCGGCGCCTTATAGGGAAGTATCAAGTGGGACACTCCCCGGATGAAAAGTTTTCACCTGCAAATTGGTTGCAACCCTGCACTGGAACAGGACGGATAAGGCCGACATTTGTCTCCTGCGGAAACCTGGGGCAAAGCCCGAGTCTAATGCTCTACCGACAGCTATCCGGGCTCTCTGAGCCCGACTGGAGAAAAAAACAAGATGTTGGGGATCGAGAATCTTAGCGGAGAAATACCGCGGCCTCGACATCAAGCAAATAACACCTTCCAGGTGTGATGGTAAATTCATGCTGAAGCAGGCCTCCGGGCGCTAATCGTTGTAGCGACCACCTTGCTCCCGAACCCTGCCTGGGTTAGAATCCAAGATTCAATGGCCCTGCCGTCAAACACAGGGCCCCTGAGTTCGGGTGGCACATCGGCCCTTGAGACGGTAGATCTGAGCACTTTAGCAGGCACCCAGGAACGTCGGCGAGCAGCTGCCTTAGATCTGCGTACCACGCTCGACGGGGCCAGTAGAATCGCCGGCCCCCCTTCGGTCTTGATCCCTTTGCTGACTCTCGGGAGTAGTGGCAGTGGGGAAAATAGATATGGGAGGCGAAACTGGTTCCATGGCAGAACCCACGCGTCCACCGCGAATGCCTGCGGGTCCCTGGCCCAAGAGACATATGTGGGCACCTTGGCATTCACTCTGGAAGCCATCAGGTCCACATCCGGGGCTCCCCACAGTTGACAAATCTGCTGAAGAACTTCGGGATGTAGAGACCACTCTCCAGATGCAAGACCCTGCCGGCTGAGGAAGTCTGCCGCCCAATTCTCCACGCCCGGGATGTGGACAGCCGAAATCACCGAGTGGTTTGCTTCGGCCCACTGAAGAACGTGCCCCACCTCGCGCATGGTTGTTCTGCTGAGGGTGCCCCCCTGACGAATTATTTAAACCACCGCCATGGCGTTGTCCGATGGAATCCGGACGGGGCGGCCTGCTAGAAAGTGATGAAACTTCTGCAGAGCCAGCCGAATTGCTCGTATCTCCAATAAGTTGATCGGGAGGCGTGCCTCCTGTGGCGACCACCGTTTCTGGGTTGTGTAGTGGCGAAACACCGCTCCCCAACTGAGGAGACTGGCGTCGATTGTCATTATCAGCCCATGACCTGGGGGGAAAGGTTTCCCCTAGGCCAGAGAGGAACTGGTTATCCACCATCCGAGTGACTGCCTGACTTGAGAGGACAGTTGGCACCGCCGATCGAGCGTGAAAGGATTCTTGTCCCAGACTGACACGAGGCGTGCTGCAGGGGGTGAAGGATGGAACTGGATGAAAGGTATCACTTCCATTGCTGCCACCATTGCGGATTGGATGGTATGAGGGACTGGTTGGCGTAGTGTCTGGACTCCCTGCCGGAGACTAGCGCCTTTTCCTGAGGGAGAATTACCAACCCTCGGCAAGTGTCGAAGATCATTCCTAGGGAGGAGATCCTCTGAGCTGGCACAAGGGATGATTACTTTGCATTGACCAACCATCTAAGCAGCATGAGTATCTAGCGTGATGTTGACACCTTCCTCACATGCCCGTATTGACGGGCCCTTGACCAAGAGGTCGTCCAGATAAGGTAAGACGACTATGCAGTGTGGCCCTGACAATTGCCATAACCTTTATGAACCTCTCTGGGAGCCGTGGCTAGCCCGAAGGGTAGCGCTACGAACTGAAAATGTTGAACGCTGATGGAGAAGCGTAGAAGCCTCTGATGAGGAGGAAGAAAAAAAAAAAATGGGAATATGCAGAAATGCGTCCTGGCTGTCAATTGAGGCCAAGTATTCTCACTGCTCCATGACTGCCATGACTGAACAGAGAGACTCCATCTGGAAATGTCTGATCCTGATGAATTTGTTCAGAAGCTTTAGGTCCAAAACAGGCCTGAGAGACCCGCCCTTTTTGGGAACCGCAAAAATGTTGGAATAGAACCCCTGAGCTCTTCCGTGTTCTGGCACTGGAACTATGACGTTGTGCAGGAGCGACTTGATGGCTCCCAATAGAGCCCCTACCTGGGTATCCACCCTGGGAAGCCGGGAAAAAAAAAAAAACATCTTGGAGGGTATCTGACAAATTCTATTTTTGTAACCTGAGGACACAAATTCTTTTACCCATGCATTGTGAGCGATGTTGGCTCAGACGTGATGAAAACAAAGTAGGCGGCCGCCCACTTTGCTGGTGTCGTCTGGTAAAGACCTCAAGTCATTTGGCCGATGATCTTTAGGATCTGGGTCCCCTAGTTCTGGCCTGTTGAGCACGCATTCTCCCCAATGGGTTGGCTCTATACGAGAACTGCCGCTCCCTATCCTGGTTGGGGCGGTCTGAGGTGGCGGAATTGCCCCGTAGTCCACCCGGAGTCTTTTAACGCATGACCCCGGACCGGTCTCCTATTCGGGTCCCGGACCAGGCTCAGGCTGCTTAGCGGCCGCCACCTGACCAATGCAGTCACGCCCGGCCTAGAATGGCCGGTGGCACTGCGAAAGGCCCGAAAACGTGCCTGAACCGGGTGACGAAAAAACAGTTTAACCTTCTGTTGAGGGAGAAACCCGCTCTTTCCTCCTGTGGAGTCGGAGATAAGTTGATCCAACTTTTCTCCAAATAGGCGGCTGCACTGATAAGGCAGGGAAGTCAAAGACTTTTTGGAAGTAGAATCGGCCCGCCATGTCCTCAACCATAGGGCTCTTCAGATAGAGATTGCATTAGCGGCAGCAAGTGCTGAACAATTGGCCGCATCCAAAGACGCATTCATTACATAGTCTCCAGCTATCGCCATCTGACCTGCGACCTCCAAGATCTCTGCAGGCAGATCCTGCTCCTGCGCGACCTTGTTTAATGTTTCTGACTATGATATCATAGCCTTGGCTACCCAAGTTGCTGCGAACGAGGGAGCGAGTGCAGACCCTGACGCCTCATATACTGAACGAGCTAGGCTCTCAATAAGGCAGTCCGTGGGACCTTTAATGGAGGAAACCCTAGGGACAGATAACAGGGTCTTAGTGGCCAGGCGTGAAACTGGAGGATACACTATCGGGGATTCCATCCATTGTTTACGGAGGTCCGGAGCAAACGGATACCTCGTTTCGAGTGCCTTTTAAACTGAGAAAACGCTGTTCTGGATGTTCTCTGTGCCGCTGCACTATGTCCTCAAACTCCGGGTGAGAGGAAAAAATTCTGTGCGGCCGCTTCACTCGTTCGGTATCATCCTCAATCCCCAGGGTCTGACTGGCGGCTTCTATGAGGCTGTCCACTGTTTCACGTGACTCTGGCGTGTCCAGGTCAAGGGCTCATCTGCGTCGCAATCTGAGGTCTGCTCGCTATCAACCACTGGTGACGGGGAGCGGGAAGCAGATCTTACGGATGCCAAAGGCACCGGATGGACTGGGCGACACCGTGTGGATTCGTTTCCCCCCGGGTCTGCCTGGAGTGAGAGCGGCCCCTGCAGGCCGGAGGCTCCTGTGAGGTGGAGGTTTCCTCTAAAGGCGGCGAGCCACTGTCCCTGCCCCTATCTGGGGCTTGAGGGGATTCTATTGCTCTCGTAAGCGACTCCATGTACTGTGACAGTGATCGGGCCCACTCTGGGGGATTTGACACATTGGTCGCGGTCGCAGGGGAGGGCTCCTGGGCGCGTTTGGATTCGCAGGCTTCGCATAAACACTTGCTTTGCGCCCGCGGAAAAGCATCCCGACAAGAGAAGCATGCCGCGTTAAAAAACGTGTGTGTCTTTGCTTTTTCGGACATGCTGTATCTGTCCATTGCTGGGGATATGGGGAAGAGGTAGCCCCTCGTTTTTCCCTATAGCGTGGCTTCTCGGGCAGCACTTACCCCAGTCCTGTGCCCCCCTACCCGACCAAGGGGGGGGGGGGGGGACGCAGTACCAAAAAAATAGCGCTACTGACCGACGCGGCGTTCCCCGGGCTGCCGCCTGACGGATCCAGCCCTTCTCTTGCATGGCTCCAGCCCGAAATCTTCGCAGGAGCCCTCCCCGACCCTCTCCTCACCGATGATCCTCTTCAGCCTGAGCGCAGGTATGTGAGGGGGTCTTTGATAAAAAAAATAGGACGGTGCAGGCACCCTAGCTCCAACTAACCCCTTCAGGGGGGTGAGGAGAGTGACCGTCTGCCAGCTTGCAGCACCTCCATCTCGCGTTGGTGGAGCAGTGGGGGCCGCAGAGACTAGTCTTGTGCCTCTGTGCAAGCCCATGGTTTCAATACCTAGGGGTGGACAGGGCTAAGTCTGGCATAATGTCCCACGTTGCAGGAAAGGATACGTGGAGGGATACTCGCACGTGCTCGCCCGTTGATGGTTTGGGGAAATCGGATCCTTTCAATAGGATGCGTTGCCCCTGTCTCATCTTCATAAAATAACAAACAAAAATAGAAGTCTGGGGAAAAGTCCCAGATATGTCCCTCGGTGCGGGAAAGTATACGCGGAGACGATACTCAACGCGTGCTCGCCCGTTGATGGTTTGGGGAGATCGGACCCTTTCAATAGGATCCGTCGCCCTGGTCTCATCTTCATAGTAAACTAGAAAAAAATAGTCTGGAGAGATCCAGACTGTGTGTGCCTCCATAGGACACTAAGCAAAAAACTGATTTCCGCCCGCAATAGGGGCGAGGGTGTATACTGCGGAGGAGGAGCTAACCTCTTTTTTTTACTTAGTGTCAGCCTCCTAGCGGCAGAAGCATACACCCACAGTATCTGTGTCCCCCAATGAGACGAAGGAGAAAAACGTAGATATTAAGGTAAGATTAGGTCTGGTTCTTAAAGAGAACCTGTCAGCAGGAATATCCATGTAAAACTGAAAGGTATGGGCAGAATGGCGCTGTCATACTGATTTAATACATACATAAAAATCTGCAGCCTGGCTTTCGTTAAATCATCATGATAAATTTCGGTTTCCTCAGGGCTTTGAGCTTTAGGGCAGGACTTGTGGGCAGCACTGTGAGTAGGGTCTTCGGCTCAGAGAGCTCATGACCCCTCCGCTGGATCTGTTGCTTTCATCATCTTGGTTATTTACATTTTGGGCTGGCGCCATCCTAGCTGTGGGCGGCGCTCTTGTAGATTCAGCTGGTGGCGCATGCACAGATCAACCTCCGGCAGTCTTCAGCAAAATGGCACTAAAGTTAGCACATGCGCAGACTGAGATCTCGGCTCCCAGAGCCATTTTCTTGACGACTGCCAGATGGTGATCTGTGCATGCGCCACCAGCTGAATTAGCGAGAGCGTCGCCCTCAGCAGTCACTACTTTTATTAAGACCACTGTTGTGAACACTTTTGACCTGGCTTCTGAGTTTGGGCTCCCTCTGCTGGTTGCTGCTGGTAATTGAGCTGGTTTGGCTGACAGAAGTCAGTCACCTGAGGAGGATAACTGGAGGTCAGGTGTTACAGACTGGAGAGATTTAAGTAAGCAACCTTCCCTCAGTTGTTGCCAGTGATTTGGTTTTCTTCCTGAGCATTTTGGAAGTCTGCTTTCCTCCTGCTTTGTCATGCATCTTTCAGATAAGTTATTTGTCTGCTTGAATCTTTTCGCATTTGATCCATTTTTCATTTGATCCATTTTTTGCTTTTCTCTGATTTCTGCTTTGCTGGTGTGAGTTCAGCCTTGTTCCCTGCTGGGACCTGCGCTGGACTCTGTACCAAATGCCACTGCTCATGTCATTCATTTCAGTATTTTTAATCCCCTGTTATATCAGTATCTTTTGTTTTGCGTCCAGTTCACACCAGAGTTCTGATTTAGTGGGGGAGAGGTCATGTGGCCTCAGTATTTTTGCATATCAGACATGTTGGATTTTTTCTTAGGGTTTTTGCATGATTGCAGACAGTATTCTTTCCTGTTCTATCTAGACAGTTTGGGCCCCATCATTTGCTTACTTTATTTTCTGCCTGTGTTTTGTGCCTCATATTGTCTCACTGGCAATATATGTTCGGGGGCTATCTATTCCTTTGGGGTTCTACTCCGGGAAAGTTTAGCTTTCCCCTTTCTCTCTTTAGGCTTAGTTAATTCATTGGCTGTGCCGAGGCGTCTAGGGCAGGGGACCCCAACAACCAGTCCGTGGCCCAGGACCGGGCCGTTGGGGTTCCGCAGCCCAGCAGTAAACACTGACAGTGTGCTCAGCGGCGGCTCAGAGCACACTGCAGATGCCTGCCCTGGCTGTTCGTTATCACCGGGTGAGTCGCGCGTAGAGGCACGCAGCGCTCATCACATGTGAACACTGCAACACATGTGTGGCTGCAGGCGGGAACACGCTGACATTGTTATGCGTCAGCGCTGTCTGTGGGCAGGGAGCAAGCCCTCTGCTTTCCCGCCCGTGGCCATAGTAACACTGCAGCCATGGCCTGACTGAAGCAGCAGGGAATGAAGAGAGGAAGAGAGGTATTTTTTCGTGTATATATGTATTCAGTTGTTGTCAGTGTAGGGGTCTGCAATCCGCTAAGTTACCAACCTCTCTGGTTATCTGGTTGCCTAGCCTATTCCCCTGCTATCCTCCTCCGTTACCTAATCACAACAGACCACAGTATGATTCTCCAGGTCAGTACCGTATGTTTTTTTATTTTTAATTGGAGGGGAAAAACATTTTTTTTGTTTATTTGGATATTTTCTGAAACCCATAACAATATTTATTCTTTAATTGACCTGTGCGGGGGCTTGTTTTTTGTGTGGTTTTATTGATACCAATTTGGGGCGCATAGGAGGCTTTGATTCTGGCATTTTTTTCCTTTGTTCTTATAACGTGGGTTAATAAAACTTATATTTTCAGACTTTTACAAATACGGCAATACCAGAAAGGTTTGTTTATTAGGTTTGTTTATTATTTTTTAATTCTTTTATTTTTAATAAGGGGAAAAAAAAAAAAGAGAAAACACTTGAAAAAGCTTTTTTTTTTTTATTTTATAAGTCTATGGGCCCATGTGAAACATCACACTGCACTCTGATGTCATCTGAGTGCTGTGCTATTCCTGGCCAAAATATGCAAGCTCGCAACCCACGTCACGGGTCCTCACACTTGCGAGTTCTATCACTAATTCCATCACTAAGCAGCAAAAACAGGACTTAATGATCCTCCAAAACATTGAAAAAGCAGCAGATAAAAGGCAGAGATGTTTACCTGCCCAGGCCTCCAAACAAATGCACTAACAGGATGCAGTGGACCCATTTAGCACAAGTGCAAAAACGTCCTTAAGTCCTCTTTTTGCTGCTTAATGCAGTGCAATTCTGGCCAATGCCGGCAGCAGAGGAGACTGAGAAATTAATATATCTGTCTCCTCCCCAGCTGTGCTGCTATGCTCTCATGCGAGAGGATCGCTGCATAGAGCACTGACCCTCAGCTCCCGTAGCAGAGCTGGAGCTGAGTGTCACTACCATATCGTTTGTGATACGCTAGTGTGTCTCCGGCCTTTCATGGAGCTTCACAGGAGTACCAAGATGATAGTGAAGGGGGCTTTCAGCAGGCTGGCATGGGAACCACCAGTGCCCTGTATAACGTTGCATGGGGTGTGGGTGATGGGAGCTGGTGCATGTGAGGACCAGCAACCACTCTGTTTAAATGCCGCTGTCAGAGATTCACTGTGGCTTTTACATGTACCGATCGATGGTCAGCTCCAACCACAGCAGTTAAAGACACATGACAGCTTCTGAGCCCTCTTCATATGCCATCACTCCCACAAAGAGGTATTGATACTTCATTTTGTCTTCAGGGGTATAAAAAACATACTATTTGTTGCCTGAGATTTTCTATGGACAGTGGTTGTTATCTGTCAATTAACAGTTTTCATTTGTAGGTCTAGGGACACTAATACTTCTGCACTAATTTTACTATCACGATTCCTCAGAATGGCTTGTGTAAGCAGGAAGTCATGTGACCAAATGTATACGATTTGCATACTTATGGTCGCCTTCAAGTTCAACTTCTTTCCCGTCTCTTCTATGGAGAGAAGTCAAACAAATCTAGTTGGCATGTGACCGCAAGTAAACAAATCAAATACATGCTGTCATGTGACTGCCCAGCAATACCGGTGTTATGACAGCGAGTGCACTGCATGCTGTCATGACTCAGCTGTCTGCAGACTTTTATCCCAAGCCTGGGCAACCCCTTTATTGGCCACCAATAAAAGTTGTATCTGCTGTCATCATTAAAAGGATGAAAGGACAGATGTGCAACTCTAAACCTTTAGAAGATTGGACCTGAAATGATCAAACATAAAAGGAGTTTATAGCAGGATTGGGGATCATTTTCCTGACTGTTCAATGGGATTTCAAATATGTTCAACTCCAAATCCTTGTACAAAGCCTTTCATTGTCTATCATAATTTTAGTACGAAAAATTATTTCATGCAATTATTCTAAAAACTGGTCATGTCCTTAAGAAAAAAAACTATCAGATGTATGTTGGGAAAATGCATGATCAAAAAGCAATTTTATTCAGTGGTATGTTACTTATATGTTAGGCTGCATATTCTGACCAGATGAATAGAAGATTTACTGACAATTTGATACACTCGCTGAAGTTATGGTCCTATTACATGCTCGAGTTATACAATGTCACGCTTTAAGATTGATGACATTTGTAACAAGTAGGAAATTACTATTAACATTGAACTTTCCACTCGTCATTTACTAGTGGAGGCTTCACTTCAGTATGGTTTCAATTATAAGAGTTGGGTCTGCAGTTCATAAAGGTAGTCGGTCTACTAAGGGACAAAGACCATCTCATAAAGGTTTATAGGACAGACAGGCGCAGGAAAGCATTATGCACCTTGGGCTCATTATGTGGAATACCTTTCCTTCCATTACGGCAACAAAAAAAAAAAAAAAAACACATTTACCGTACATTTTATTTGAGAATAAGGCTGTGCTCACACGTTCAGGATTTTTCGCGTTTTTTCCGCATTTTTGGTGCGCTTTTCAGCGGCAAAAAAACGCACCAAAAACGCATACATTAAGCATCCTATTAGAATGAAATCCGCAATTTGTGCCCATGATGCGTTTTTTATCCCGCAAAAAAACGCATTGCGGGATAAAACGCAGCATGTTCATTAATTTTGCAGTAGGATACTCCACAAAAAAACGCAAATAAAAAATTGCGGATTTCCTGGGAAGGAGTCCAGTTTTTCTCAGGAAATGTCTGCATACGTGGGCACATAGCCTAAATAAACAAATCATCAGCTAAACACATGTATAAAGGATAGAAAACTAGTAATGCTTTCATGTTATAGGGTTCTATGTTGCTGTACTGAAGGCATAACTCCCAACTTTTGAAGAAGGGAAAGAGGGACAAAGGTTGTGGCAAGCCCTGACCACACCCATTTCACAACTAGTCACACCCATGTCCACGCCCCAACCGCACCCATTTAGCACTGCTGATCACACTGACTGGTACTGAGGGCACAGTGGCTGGTACTGTTGGCACACTGACTAGTACCTGAGGAAAAGGATGAACAGAGAAAGCGAAAGAAAAAGATTAGAGAAAGAAAGAAAAGAGGGGAAAGAAAAAAAAAAACAGAGAAAGAAAGAGGGGACAGAAAAAAACAGAGAGAGAAAAAGAAAGAGGGGAAAGAAAGAACAGAGAGGGAGAGAGAAAGAAAGAAAGATGGGAAAGAAAGAACAGAGAGAAAGAAAGAGGGAAAAGAAAGAAGAGAGAGAGAGAAAGAAAGAACAGAGAAAGAAAGAAAGACCAGAGAGAGAGAGAAAAAGAACAGAGAAAGAGGGGAAAGAAAGAGCGAGAAAGAAAGAAAGAAAGAAAGAGGGGGAAGAAAGAAACAGAGAGAGAAATAAAGAAAGAACAGATAGAAAGATGGGACAGAAGAGAAAAAAAGAGAGGGAGAAAGAAAGAACAGAGAAAGAAAGAAAAAGGAAAGAGTGGACAGGAAAAAAAAAAGAAAAAAAAGAAAGGGGAAAGAAAGAAAGAAAGAAAGAAAGAAAAGTAAGAAAGCGAGGAAAGAAAGAAAGAACAGAGAGAAAAAAGAAAGAAAGAGGGGAAAGAACAGAGAAAGAAAAAGAAAGAACAGAGCGAGAGAGAAAGAACAGTGAGAGAAAGAGGGAAAGGAAGAAGGGAGAGAGAGAAAGAGGGGAAAGAAAGAACAGAGAGAAAGAAATAACAGAGAGAAAGGAAGAACACAGAGAAAAAGAAAGAAAAACAGAGAGAGAAAGAAAGATTAGAGAAAGAGGGGAAAGAAAGAACAGAAAGAGAAAGAAAGAGGGGAAAGAAAGAATAGAGAGAAAGAAATAACAGAGAGAAAGGAAGAACACAGAGAAAAAGAAAGAAAAACAGAGAGAGAAAGAAAGAAAGATTAGAGAAAGAGGGGAAAGAAAGAAAGAACAGAAAGAGAAAGAAAGAGGGGAAAGAAAGAAACATAGAAAGAATGAGGGGACAGAAAAAAAAGAAAAAAAGAAAGCGGGGAAAGAAAGAACATGGAGGGAGAGAGAAAGAAAGAACAGAGAAAAAAAGAAAACAGAGAGAGAGAGTCCAGGTAAACAAAGTGGGTGCAGGGAATGACGTGAAATTCAGGCAGGCTGAAAGAAATGCAAAAAAAATGTATAGGGGTGTTGTATATCACAAGACACCACATATTAGCTTAAAAAAAATTGGATTTCAGAGTAGGACAACCTCTTTAAGGTTACATAGTAACATAGTTAGCAAGGCCGAAAAAAGACATTTGTCCATCCTGTTCAGCCTATATTCCATCAGAATAAATCCCCAGATCTACGTCCCTCTAAAGCAGGGTTCCCCAACTCCAGTCCTCAAGGCCCACCAACAGGTCATGTTTTCAGGATTTCCCTTGTATTCTACAGGTGAGATGCAATTATCACCTGGGCAATACTAAGGAAAACATGACCTGTTGGTGGGCCTTGAGGAATGGAGTTGGGGAACCCTGCTCTAAACAACCTAATAACTGTAAGATACAGTATTGTTACGCTCCAGGAAGACATCCAGGCCTCTCTTGAACCCCTCGACTGAGTTCGTCATCACTACATCCTCAGGCAAGGAATACCAGATTCTCACTGCCCTAACAGTAAAGAATCCTCTTCTATGTTGGTGGAAAAACCTTCTCTCCTCCAGGTGCAGAGAATGCCCCCTTGTGACCGTCACCTTCCTTGGTATAAACAGATCCTCGCAGAGATATTTGTATTGTCTCCTTATATACTTATACATGGTTATTAGATCGCCCCTTAGTCGTCGTTTTTCTAGACTAAATAATCCTAATTTTGCTAATCTCTCTGGGTATTGTAGTTCCTCCATCCCCTTTATTAATTTCGCTGCCCTCTTTTGTACTCGCTCAAGTTCCATTATATCCTGCCTGAGCATCGGTGCCCAAAACTGTACACAGTACTCCATGTGCAGTCTAACCAAGGATTTGTACAGAGGCAGTATAATGCTCTCATCACTGGTTATTGCTGACCAGTGTATATCCTAGACAAGCACTGGATCTCCCGCTTGTTGCCCTTATCCTCCTCCTAACCAATTTTAGTGTAAATTTCACATAGGAAGTCACCTAACAGGTGGTGTAATCCTAGATTAGATGTTCTAAAACGGCACCAAATTAACCAGATTTATTCATTGTTTAAAATACGTATATTAAATCCGCTCATATGTGTTAAAATTAGACAGTATATGGAGAATAACTGAAGCTTGTAGACAGAAAAATATTTGGAAATTGTCACAACCTTCGGACTTCTAACACTTTTTTTCCCTGGACACTAAATTATAAATATATTCTATTGCATAAAATATGGTTTTAGTAGTCTAAACTTTCTTAAATGAACACGACAAGCCAGCCTGAGGGGCACATTGCTGAAGGAAAAGGTGCAGATGTCTTGGACCGTGAAGAATATACCTTTCGCTTATCTTGTTTTAGAAATGGCTTCCACACTTCATGGTGCTTTTACGCTCTTCTATCACATTTTCTGAATGTCTCAGTAATACAAAAATAAGTCGTGACTAATCATTTTACAAATTTTTCCATTCAAAGTAATTGTAGTTGTCTTTATGATTATACTGTAGCAAAGTGAAATATGAAAGAAGCTTGAAAATCCACGTGTAAAGAAGGGTGGCACCTTAGAATTAGACTTTCTAACAACAGACAAAGTTGTAACTTCAATTAGCAACATTTACTAATGGGAAAGAAGCTTTATAGATAATAGACAGTGACAAGAGACTCTTGAATAAATTTAACATTTCGTATAGATTCATCTTTATGGTGGTCAGAGGTTAGATTTTCTGATACAGATCTTAAAATATCCCCAGTTGCTATGAGGTTCAATGATAAAATTCGATCAGCCTCCAGAGACCAGTAGGGGGAGTTTAAACTCTGCTTAATGGTGACTGTATACCGCCATACAGGGGTTGTCCACTTTAGGCATTCTTAAAAGGGTTTCTTGATCTCCAAGACCCCCATCCAAAAAGCTACAATCAGCAGTGAAACCTAGATGTATAATTTTCACTGTGTTTTGGTGGCAGGGAGTTTTAAAATTGGGTTGTCCAACCCAACAAAGATAATTAGAAACGGATTAAAATGGTGTAAAATAAGAATAGTAACACATTACAGAGCCCTTGCCACTCCTAGAAATTCACTTCTCTTGGTCCCCACTGGCCTATGTCCACCCTTCTCCCATAATGAAATGGGGTGCCACATGTGATTGCGGCAATTGAGAGTGAATATTCAACAGTAGAATTTACAGTCTGAGTAATAGAGATTTCTTACTTATCTTTCATTTTTCAGTACACAGTGTGCCCATAATAATTTTTTACTTTTTTTTTTTTGCATAAGAGAAGGTTTGTGACCTTGGCATCTGCGGAATTTCAGATGACTGCAGATTATCAGCTCTGATACATGTGGAACTCTTGTTGTTCAATTCACTTTCAAGGTTTTGTTACATTTTAAAATGGTATAATAGCAAAAACAAGTTGAAGTATTTAAGAACTTGTTTGAATATCATCAGAAAGAAATAATTTAAAAAAAATAAAATAGAAGCATCAAACATAAAAGTAAAAGGCATAACACATAACATGCACATGTCCCCATAATAAAGGCTCATGATTGTCATTTGGAGACACAATTAAATGGTTCCCAGAAATAAAATTACATTTTTATCTTCAGAACAGACATTATTTTATTAACTTACTGTGCTTGGAGATTCCCTCTTGACGCTTTTACATGAACAACTATAAAAGAACCTTAAGCAAAGAGGGCAGCAACTGCACACAGGCATCTTTTATCTAATAGAAAAAAAAATGGAAAAAATGGTTCCTGTTAAAACTAATGAGATAAAAGAACAGAACAATACTTCCAGGTAGTATCTCGCCGACATTCAGCACAATACTATCGCTAGCACGTCTACAGAAGGCAGTGTGAGAACATTTTTGCTAGTGCAGATCAAAAAAAAAAAATTGGACAGAACAAGTTAAACCAGAATGGGAGGGTAACAAAATAAAAATGTGACAATAGTCTGGAGGAAGCCCCTCTCCTGTGTGCGACACAATGAAAACGTAAGGAAGACCCACCGCAGACTACGTTTGCTTCTTGGAGTCCATCAGCAGTGTTATTTGGAGGAGGTCACTTCACAAGAGATTTATAAAATAGCCTAAAGCTGACAGGAATAGCACTGGACTGGTTAGGAATGCATGTTTGAATCTGAGAGTGGAAGGTGGCCCAATACTTCTGCACGTCATTACGACGTGAAGACATTTCTGCACAAAATATGACGATCACAATACATTTTCTCTAAAACAATAGAATGTTTGAAATACTGAAAATGTGTAATAAAAAAATCACAACCCCTCGCCAACAATAGCAAATAATGCAATAAGCAAGGTCTTTCATTTTTTATGAACCTATATAAATTATATGCCCAAAAAGACAAACGTATTCTAAGAGTGATCAAGTGAAAGGTAGTCTTCGGCACCAAAGCATTACTCATAGTGAAATCATCCTTATTAGAACAAACACTATATAAAATATAAATTCAGGCTGTGCAAAGTCAAATAAAGTGAAATTGTCCAAGCAAATAGAAGTGAAAAAATAGCAGCACTCACCAATTTCCTAAAAACAGTTCTTTATTGCACATTGCGGGACATACGAGCGGCCTGCGGGGGAATCAATGGACCCCCGCACATCTATTTTCTATTCTATGAGTGATACTACTATAATTCTTTTATCTTTTTGGAAAAAATATTTACAAAAGAGGTTTCTGGCCAACACGGTAAAGCAAGATACATTTTGATTGTACAGCATCGTTTATGAACAGTAAATTTACATATCAAGGGGACATGTAGCTACTTAACTTCCAAAACACTCCTTGGAGACAAATCTTCAGTTAACAAGTTCTGTGCATTCTGACCTTACAGGTACTTTTTTTTTTATATTAGTTATTTCTTAAAATTGAGCAAAGTCTTCTAGAACCAGCATGCTTTATGAGCTGGATGCTAACAAACCAATAAACCATTTACCGTAGATCTTAGAAACAATTGTAACATGCATGGGCCTGAGAAGAAATCACAATATGTTCCTCAAGATGGAAACCAGCTAAAGATGGCAGAAGCAAAAGATGACAAAACCCGGGCAAAGTGCACTTACAGTGACGTGAAAGCATTCAAATAGAAGTATTCTCCTCCCTTGGATTTTTACCTATTTTGTTACATTACAACCTGTGTTTAAATATTTTTGTAATCCGATTTGTCTGTGATGCATCAGCAATAAATAGTCTAAGTTGGTGAAGTGAAGTGAGAAAATATATACAAATTAATTTTATGGGATCAAATAAATAAAAGTTGGCATGTGCATATGTATTCACCCCTTTTTCTATGAAGCCCCTAAAAATTTCTGGTGCAAGCAATTACCTTCATAAATCACATGTTTAGTGAAAGAAAGTCCTCCTGTGTGCAATCTACAGTAAGTGTCACATCTCTTCCCTTATATACAAATCTTTTTTGAAAGGCCACAGTGGCTGCAGCAACACCATTAAGGAAGAGGTACCACTAAGGCCTCTTTCACACTTCAGTTTTGTGTGTCAGTTAAAATCCGCCAAAAAGGCGGAAAAGCGGATTCGTTCCTAACTGATGTGAACGGATGCCACAGGATCCGTTTTTTGACGGATCCGCAGAATGAAGAATTTTAAAGGAACCGCTGGCCGGGAAGGAGAGAGGAGAGAGAGAGAGGAGAGAGAGAAGAGAGAAGAGAGAAGAGAGGAGAGAGGAGAGAGGAGAGAGGAGAGAGGAGAGAGGAGAGAGGAGAGAGGAGAGAGGAGAGAGGAGAGAGGAGAGAGGAGAGAGGAGAGAGGAGAGAGGAGAGAGGAGAGAGGAGAGAGGAGAGAGGAGAGAGGAGAGAGGAGAGAGAATTTTTCTCGTCCGCCAGAAAGGATTTCAGGGTTAATTTTCTCCCTGACTTCCTTTCTCCGGGCATGCGCACTTGAAAATGCGGATCCAACAACAAAAAAACGTTGCAAGGTCCGTCCAGGCATGCCGGTGGATGCAAAAAATTTGGCGGATCCTCACAAAAACGCCAGTAATGCAACTCAGTGGGGAAAAAAACGGATCCGCAAAAAAAATGGCGGATCCGTTTTTTCAAAACCTGGCAGATTTTGACTGATGGTCAAAAACGGAAGTGTGAAAGAAGCCTAACCAAACACCATGAAGACCAAGAAGATCTCCAAACACATCTGGGACATAGTTGTTGAGAAGTACAAGTCAGGGTTGGGTTATAAAAAAATAAAAAAAATCAATCTCTGATGATCCCCTGGAGCACAATCAAATCCATTATCAAAAGGAAAGAACATGGTACCACAACAAACCTGCAAGAGTGGGCCGAACACCAAAACTTTAAGGCCCGGCAAAGAGGACATTAATCAGAAATGCAGCACAGAGAACAAAGGTAACCCTGAAGGAGCTGCCTAGTTCCCAAGCAGACACTGGAGTAGCTGTTCCTACGACCACAATAAGCCATAAACTCCATAGAAAAAAGCCTTTACTTACACACAAAAATTGTAAGGCTCGTTCTGAGCTTGCCAAAAGACATGTGGGAGACTCCCCAATTGTATAGAGAATGGTGCGGTGGTCAGATTAGACTAAAATTTAACTTTTTGGCCACCAAGGTAAACTCTATGTCTGGCTCCAAACCAACACAGCCCATCATCCAAAGAACATCATCCCCACAGTGAAACATGGTGGTGGTAGCATGATGCTGTGGGGGTGCTCTTCAGCAGCAAAGACATGTAAAATAGTCTGAGTCGAGGGGAAGATGGATGGTGCAAAATACAGGGATATGCTTGAGCAATACCTGTTTCAGTCTGTCAGTGATTTGAGACTGGGATGGAGGTTCACCTTCCAAGAAGACAATGACCAAAAGCATAGTGCAAAAGCAACACTCGAGTGGTTTAAGGGAAAACATGTAAACGTTTCGGAGTGGCCTAGTCAAAGCCCAGATCTTAATCCAATTGAGAATCTGTGGTCAGTCTTGAAAATTGAAGTTTACCAGAGAAAACCATCTATGTTGAAGAAGCTGGGGCAGTTTTGCCTTGAGGAATGGGCAAAAATCCCAGTGGCAGGATGTGGAAAGCTCAGACAGACTTATCCAAAGCAACTTGCAGCTATAATTGCCACTAAAGGAGACTATACAAAGTACTGACTTAAGAAGGGTCAATAGTTATGCACACTGACAGTTTGTTATTTTGTCCTATTTGTTTTTTGCTTCACAATAAAACGAAAACCAAATGTTCACAGTTGCAGGCATGCTCTTTACGTGACCGAATGCAAACCCTCAAAAAAAAAAAAATTCCAGTTTGTGAGGTAGCAAAATATGAAAAATGCCAAGTGGGGTTGGTGGGAGGGAAGGGGTGAATACTTTTGCAAGCCACTATATAATCTACAGAAATGCATCAAACAAGAAAACATACAGGGTGGAATTCATCAAGACTGGCGATGTTCACACCAGTCTTGAGACGCGCTGGCGTCAGATGCTCCCGATTCATAAATAGTCGCATGCCTCTTCATGAATCAGGAGTGCCAGACGAGTGACCTCTCTTCTGGAGTAAGATTTGTGACTTAGCAAATGTGACTGTGCGTTATGAATTTGCCGAGCAGTGGTCTCTGTGTACTGTCCCTTCCCAGCTCCACCCACTTGTAGGAGCTGGGCAAAAATGGTGTGAAAACATGTGTCTGGAAAAAATATATAACTGAACATATGCTATATGTCATGTCAAAAAAGTGTTTCCAGGTTTCTTTCTACACATTAACATTGCATTTTAACACTGGTTAAGAAAATACATAGCTACACAAAATTCATCTTGGAGGAAGCTTTTTTTTCTGTATCAATATGGCAGCGCCTGCGAAGTAGAAGCTAACGGATGGATGAACTGATTTTATTTTATTTATTTTTTAGGAATCTATGGATATCATCAAAAAGAATACTTATATGAACATTACACATGCCATCATGGTGCAGCGCAAGTGCAGCCTGCAGAAGGGGATTTTTTTTTTAAATATATATTCAATATGTAAACTAGGGGGCAGGTCACTGAGGGATCAGTGACCTGTCAGAAGCCATAGTGATGAATACCTAAGCAGAGCACCACATGAAGGCCCCCCCACCCACAGGCCTGCCCTGAAAATATTGATTAAACAACAACCACATAACATATTTCATCAACCGAGGTATCATTTTAATCAGTATAACGGTGCTGACCTGACAGTGTCTGTAGGTTACTGCTAACAATCCTGCTCACAGGTTCCTTTTAATGCTGACATTGTATCTGCCATAACCACCTCATGGAGTGGAAATGTAATGGTGTGGAAGAGGACTGGCATGTCCCTGAAGATATGCTGTTATTGATAAAATACCATGTTTTATATGGCTATGATATACAAGTGTGTCTCACAAAATTAGAATATCATCAAAAAGTTAATTTCAATTCTTCAATACAAAAAGTGAAACTCATATATACACTACCGTTCAAAAGTTTAAGGTCACTTAGAAATTTCCTTATTTTTGAAAGAAAAGCAGTTTTTCCCAATGACGCCAACATTAAATTATTCAGAAATACACTCTATACATTGTTAATGTGGTAAATTAACTATTCTAGCTGCAAACGTCTGGTTTGTAATGCAATATTTTCATAGGTGCATAGAAGCCTGTTTCCAACAACCATCACTACCGTGTGTGATGCGACAAACTCGCATGAGTCTCTCGTGTCAAGACCTGGTGCTGCCGCCAGCACTCAGGACCAGAGCTGCGGCTGCATAGAAATACATGCAGCCGCAGCTCCCGTCCTGAGTGTCGGCAGTAGCGCCTGGTACTGATGCGAGAGACTCATGCGAGTTTGTCGCATCACACACGGTAGTGTGATTCCAGCCTAAAGGTCAGAAGATTTTTTATCAATAATGTCTCTGTACATTTGTCCATTCATCCTTCCTTCAATTATAAGACGTTTGCTTGTGCATAAGCTGAAAACAGCCCCACACCATGATGTTCCAATCTCCAAACTTTACTTCTGGTATGGTGTTTTTTGGTACGGTGATATGTAGTGCCTTTTGGCCTCCAAAGAATTCAATTTTGGTCTCATCTGACAAGACTATATTCTCCCAGTATTTTGCACACTTGTCTAATGGTTGTGTACATACAGTCCATGGAGGTTGTGTTCACTAGTTCTCTTTGAAATAACTGTGCCTGCTGATCCCAGGTCATTCTGTAGTTCTCCACAGTTTGTCCTTGGCTCTTGGACAACTCTTCTGATAATTCTTTTCACTCCTCTATCTGAAATCTTGCAGGGAGCACCTGGTCATAGCTGGTTTATGGTGAAATTATGTTATTTCCAATTCTGGATTATGGCACCAATAGTGCTCAGTGGAACCTTCAGTACTTTAGAATTTTTTCTGGAACCAATGTCATCAGTATGCTTTGAAACAATAAGGTCTTGAGACAGTTCCTGGTTTTACCCATCATGAGATGTTTGTATGGCACATTGGCAATGAGACACCTTTTTATAGGCCATCAGTTGAATAAGCTGCTATTTTTCACTAAGTAGCAGGATTGCCTTCTAATTACTGAGAGATTTCTGCTGGATTCATGATGTTCCATGTTTTTTTGCACCTCTCTCTCTTCATGTATGCAATACTTTTTCCCTGTGTCATTTCTCATTGTTAGACATAACTTAAATTTGTGGACATCTATGGTTTGATTTCTTTGCCTGTGTAGATTGGATAGGCGGTAACTGACATTTGGTGAGCATTTCATGTCGATAACACATCGCCTGCCTTTCAACGCCTTCTGCATCCTTTTTAAAACGGAATTCTAAATTCTAGAATGGGACCTTAAAAGCATTTACAGTTATACATTTTCTTACAATAGACTCTCCTGACATTATTTACACAAATGACACTTATTAGGCGTCATGGGTATGTCACGTCCTGATGTGACTCCTGGAGGATCTGGGATCAGAAGGTCACATTTAATAGATTGCAGGTTCACTTTAGGACCCATCTATTGTTTACCTTGAGTTGGAATGGATTTACCTCAGTTCATTTCTGAAAGGCTTAAAGACCCCTTCTCTTCTGGGTGTGACCTTAGAGCTTGAGTTCTCAGCTGCAGCACCTTATGACCACTCCCACTATATAAACCTACTGCTAGCTTCATTCCTTGCTGGTTATAGGTCATCTGTACTGACCTCTTTGAAGGAGCCTGTATCTGTTAGTTTGTATTTGTTGTGTGCTTTCCCATTGCTTGCTGTACCTTCCTTGTGTTGTCTTTTATGTAGTAGAGGAACTAGTGTCTCGCTGGCCTATGCACTAGACAAGGTAAGTTTAGGGCCAGAGGGGGCCTAGGCACGTGATCGCGCATGGGGGGGGGGGGATACCTGTCTGGGGACGATAGGGCGTGCAGGGATCAGACTCAGGTTTATGTTAGGTAGTGACCCCTCTCCCTGCTCCCTATCACTAGGGTCTTCCTTGTAAATCTTCTCTGGTGTTCCCCTTGTGTTTTGCCGCATGCTGGGTGTCCTCTCGGCATCCAGTGTGACATTAGGGTAGTACATTTCATACTGCTTTAAACCACCCACACCAATATAGAGTCTAAACTCACCTGTGGGCTGTCACCCATGTACTGCCCTCCAGATGCTTCGATAAGGCCATACAATTGGCAAAACCTTTTTTCCACAAAAAGGTGCCCTTTATTGAAAGTGTATTTAATTGTGTGATTCATACTCTGTCCCCCTCCAGCAATAGGCCACTAAATTATTTTGGATGAAATTGAGAGGCTATAAATCATTATTTCTCTCATTTCGAAATCAGTGAGTAACCATTTGAGAAATAACAGCCTTCCACAGGTACTGAACAAATGTATGTAAGAGAATACTAGATAAATTATAATAGGGAGATTAGGGACCCTGACCATTTGCCCTGAAGGGCTCAGAAATGTGATTTTATGGCAACATCACCAAAACGTAATCCACGCCAGACTCTAAAAGTAATCCAAATTCTGAACTAGAACCCAAATTTAAAGTGAAATGTCCAAAAATGAGATTTATCTGCGGATATAGAGTTAATCTGCACATAAATGGCATTAAAATCATATTGGGCTTTCTTACTGGCGTAGCAGCTACATGGAGAAAAATTAACTTACGGATCCCCTTGTAGCAGCTCGGAAGTGGTAACAGTCACGACTCAATATACAGCGAACATGGTTATAATAACTACCCCGCACTTTCATTGAAAGTTTGTTATGCAGATTTTGTGTGTGAAGCAGTCTGCCAGTCAATGTGTCAGGGCATGATTTCAGCCGCAGTAACTATGTAGCGATCAGGCCAGTGGAGTCTGTGTCAAATTTGGTGGAGTCGGAGTTGTTTTAAAATGGACGGACTCAGACTCCTAAAATATACAGTGGGGAAAATAACTATTTGAAGCACTGACGATTTTGCAAGTTTTACAAGACACATTTTTGTGTAGATTCTGTCTCTCACAGTACCTATGATAAAAACTTCTCCACTCTTTGTAGGTGGGAAAATTTGCAAAAATCAGCAGTGTATCAAATCCTTATTTTCCCCACTGTATAATAAATTGAGTACAGTAGTTCAATGCTGGATGTGCTGAATACTTTTTCATAATAACTTGGGAAAGTTATGAAATGTCCTATAAATGCCTGTTCTGTTTCTGATCTAAGGATCTGAGATTTTAGTTGAGATGAATCTGTGCTGCACTTTATGCACATGCTCAGTAGTGATGAATGTATTCGGGAGTTGGGAGACGGAGTCAGGGAAATTGAGAAGCCAGGGTTTTGGCTTACCGACTCCACAGCCCTAGTAATGATCGGTGACAGTTACCACTTCCTGTACTGCACCGATGGCTGGAAATGAGCGGCTGAAAGGCGAATATAACTGACTTTTCTCCCTGTAACTGCTACTCCAGTAAACCAGTCTAATAATTTAATGCCATTTTCCTTCAGATATCACTATATATGCAGATAAGTGTACATTCTGGACATGACCCTTTAAGGCAGGTTCTAGGTCAGGTTTACATCGTAAAGTTAACAAATATATTGTGGCACTACTGCGTTGGTGCACAAAAGAAGGTTCCCACACCAGTATAGATAATGAAAAAAATGTTGGCACTCAACTTGTTGCAAAGTGAAGATTTTATTTGCAGTCTCAAATTTAGACGTTTCGGCTTATACAAACAAGCCTTCATCAGTATTTCTGAGCATACTGAGTGAAATTTCCTCATCTTCTTCATGACTTACAGACTTCTCATATAGAATTTCTTACGGAATTATAACCTGTCAGTCCAGCTACAAATCATTACCGGTTAGTATTTACAATACTTCATCTGCACTCATTACATTATCAGGGTGCATTTATATTGAAGTTTTCTATTGTGGCCATACCCTTCTTTTATTTTTATTTTTATCTTTTTTATTTTTTAAGATAAATGCAAGATTAATCATTTACACGGATCATACTATCCACACCATTATTTCAGTGGTGGCTTGATATTGAGTGAGTAGTGACAGACCAATGATTAATTTAAGTTATCTCATCCACACAATTGGGCACAATCATCATATGTATATATTTTTGTCACTTCAGATATATTGCAAATCTTTCCAACAGAGCAGTCTGGGTAGGTTACAACCCCTTTTTTCCTTTTCTTTTTTCATTTTTTCCTTTTTCATTCCCTTATACCTCAACCCATCCCTCCTATCACTATTGCACTTGTGTAAATTTGTTTTGGTATCCACTGGATGTTTTATCTAGATTGACTGTACAATATGTAGCATCTGACTTGTACTTTACACTTGTATCTGATTTGCAGCATACTGATGAAGGCTTGTTTGTATAAGCCGAAACGTCTAAATTTGAGACTGCAAATAAAATCTTCACTTTGCAACAAGTTGAGTGCCAAAATTTTTTTCATTATACATCGTAAAGTTGACATTTTATGTACAGTATAATATATGCAGAAAAAGCTGAATCCTGGCAGAAAGTAATTGTATACTACCCAAGTGGCTTTTCAGGGTACGATGAATATTTTAGTTCTACACTTGCATACATAAGTCTGTTTTGATGAACTTTCCATCAATTACAGTCGATCAGTACAGGCGTCAGATTCTTTTTACTTTTAACTATTCAAATATCAGGAATGAGGAAGTTAACAAGCGCCTCCAGGATTACACAGGAATAGACTTGTGTTAAATTATTCCTAACTGATTTTTACACAAATTATGTCTTGTTCAGTCCTGGCTGATGTATATTATACACTGGTAAAAAAAATGAACTAAAAGGAGGTTTTTCATTTTTAGAACAATTCCAGTAATGTAAAAATAACAAAGCTGGATAGTACCCATATTCATTGGCTAGTTGACTGTTGCTGCAGCCAATAACAGGGGTCGGTGGCATGGGTCATATACTGTACATCAGTAGAGCACAGTGATTGACTGCAGCGGTGATGTGAGCCTTCGATGTGATTCACTGCCGCAGCCAAAACGCGGGGACCAGAGTAGTGACGAGGAGCCAGTAAGGATGGGAACCATCTGCCTTTGTTATTTTACATTAAAGTACTAGTTTGGAGTCCACTTTTCCAAAAGTGGATAATTCCTTTATATTAGGAGCACATGATGACTTTCAGGCTGATTCTGCCTGAAAAACAACTTAAAAGCCGCTGGAAAGAATGAACTTGATGCATATCAATGTAAAAACAACTTGCTGTGCATATGTTCCATCTTTTATCACTTTTAGCTGCTTGGTTCAAAAGGGAGAAAGCAGTTATAAGAAGTCGTATGTTCATTCTTTGGGCAGTGCACTATTTAAAGTTTAAAGTGCAAAAAAAAAAAAAATTGAAATCTCAGCATCTGAAAGATATTGTCTTTTAGACATTAGTGTACCAACTGAGCATTTAAAGCAGAAGAAAAACACCAGTGTTATTCCAAAAGTGTGTTCTTTGGAGTCTCTTTAGAGGTTTTCTTAGCAGCGTTGCTACCAACATCTTTTTCCAAGAATATGCCTCCCCAGATGCACCACCAAAAGGATCATGTTGAATGATGTTGCAGCCAGCATAACGTTCAAAAGAATCTCCAGACTCTTATGCCTGTCATATCTGCTCAGTGTGAACCTACTCTCATCTGTCAATGGTAGACCTCCTAAGTCTGGTAAATCCCAATCGAGCTGCAAGCTTCTGAGCTGTGAGCACAAGTCTTAATGTGGGACATTGGCAAGGGCCGGCGCCAGCACCTGGCCAAGTGCCGGGGCCCACTCGCCGTCCAGGGCACAGCTGTGCTATCGGGGCCCAATGCCTGAGCCGGCACCCGCGGGTGCCCCCCCCCATCCGCCACTTGCGCATGGTCCAGGCACTTGCCTCTCCCCACTAAACTGCTGCAGCGTCTTCCGTGTCTTCTGACTGATATTCAGGTCAGAGGGCGCGATGGTGTCATGTTTGCGCACCCTCCGCTTGAGCAGTCACAGTGCAGAAAGCCGCAAGTAGCCTGCTGGAAGTAATTTGGTATGAGCAGACATCGATCTTGCTACCAAGTTGATGCCCATCTGTAACCCTCTCCAGCTCTCCTCATGTAAAAGGCAGTGTTCTATGCAAAGAGACTGGTAACTTCCCCTTTCATTTATTGTGATCTATGGAGGCAGATTCTCAGGGAGATTTAAGTCCAGCCCATAGATCTTACCAGCTCATTTACTTATTAAGAAAAAAAAAACGTAGCCTTCTCTGGAATAAGACATCTGATTGCAGAAATCAAGATATCATTTTTTTCAGCTTCCTATTATCTACATGTCCATATCTAGATGTTTTTAGAAGGGTTGATCCTACTGACAGATTCCCTTTAAAGATAAGCCATCATCAGAAAATTACCTATTTAAACTGGGTTTTTATGCTAATGGTTTTTTTGAAATAATTTTTTACATCACAAACATTTAAAAAGAGTAAACTCACAAATTTTACTTGAGCCTATGGGCTTTTTCACACTCATAGATGAAAAAAATAGACACCCAATTACCGGTAAGTGTAATTCTAAAGGCCCTTTTACATTTAGCGATGCACCAGCGATCCAACCAGCGATCCGACCCGGTCAGGATCGCTGGTGCATCGCTAAATGATCGCTAGTGAGCTTTCATACAGAAAGATCTCACAGCGATGCAGCAGCGACGCAGCGCACGATACTTACCATTCACACATAGCGATCCTGCGTCCTCCCGCCCGCGTCCACGCGTCGCTGGACGTCACAGCAGGAAGTCTCAGCAGGAAGCGCCCGACGAGAAATGGAGCCGGACATTCTCGCGCGATCAGCGATGGACAGCGGGGGAGCCGGTCGGAGGTAAGTATCACACATAGCGATATCGCTAGCAATATCGCTATAACGTCACAAAACCGGTGACGTTTTAGCGATATTGCTAGCGATATTGCTTAGTGTAAAACCCCCTTAAGACCCACCACGACAGCACACAGGAGGTTCCCTCCCCATCCTAATCTTAGATTTCCTACAGGACGGCTTATCTGAAGGGCTAAGACCAAGCACCTTAAAAGTCCAGGTGTCAGCACTGAGCTCTTACTTCGACCAAAATCTATCAGACCATTGATGGATAAAGAGATTCATGTCAGCAACTTCCAGTATCCATCCAAAGAAATCCAACATGGTTCCATCTTGGGATTTGAACATAGTGCTGAAAGGTCTAACTATTCCACCATTTGAGCCTATAGACCAGATCCACATAGACAGATTATACTGGAAAGTGGCACTTCTCGTAGCTATTACAATGGCAAGAAGGGTGGGCAAGATTCAAGCTCTATCCATCAGAGAGCCTTATCTAAGAATCCTGGACGACAGAATAATAATCCACCTAGACCCGTATTTTTTGCCAAAAGTATCACCACAGGTTCGAAGAAATAATTCTACCCTCCTTCTGTGACAATCCAAAAGACGAGAGAGAAACAGGATTCCACTCTCTGGGCAGAAAGGGCCAATGCGTCCATTGAGCAGATTTGCAAAGCTGCTATCTGGTCCTCATCCATACCTTCACTAAACACTATAGAATAGATCTAATGTCAATAAGAGATCTATCCTTTGGCAGGAAAGTCCTGCAAGCTGTTGTCCCTCCTTAACCATTACTTTTTGGTATATCTCCTGTGTGCTGTCGTGGAGGGGATTAGAAAAAATAGAATTACACTTACCGGTAACTGGGTTTCTAAGACCCTCCATTACAGCACAGGTAATTACCGCCCCCCCCCCCCCAATAAATTATGTTCATTTGAGTCCTTGTAAATTAATAAATCAAGCATTCACTCTTTGTAGTCCTTGAAAAACACTGGAGATTAGGGAAAGGGGAGGGTTATTTAAACCTCTTGTTTCCTGTCCCTAATAAGGATGGGGAGGCAACTTCCAGTGTGCTGTCGTGGAGGGGATTAGAGAAAATAGATTTCAGCACTCAAAGTGAGAGTACATAGTTTATTATATTTCTATAATTCTTAGCATATATTAGGTTTACAACTGATACAATAAAATATAAAAGTGAAATTAAATCTGTTCCAAGGGAAACTAAAAAATAATATTGTGTAAAAACAATTAAAGATACATTATGCAAAAAAAATCCGATTCTGGGGCCCTCGCAAATATATTTGAATGCTTCAGCCAACTTGACCAAATCAGTTTGAATTCTTGTTTATGTCGTTATTGTGGAAAATTATTGCAGAGTAAATGTCATTGCTATTGAAAACAGCTTGATAATGAGTTTTAGCATTTGTGTGAATGATATACAGTACAGACCAAAAGTTTGGACACACCTTCTCATTCAAAGAGTTTTCTTTATTTTCATGACTATGAAAATTGTAGATTCACTCTGAAGGCATCAAAACTATGAAATAACACATGTGGAATTATAGAATTAACAAAAAAAAGTGTGAAACAATTGAAAATATGTCTTATATTCTAGGTTCTTCAAAGTAGCCACCTTTTGCTTTGATTACTGCTTTTTATTAGTATTATTTATTTATATAGCGCCATTAATTCCATGGTGCTGTACATGAGAAGGGTGGCTTACATACAAAGTTATAGATATCGTTAACAGTAAACAAATTTACAATGACAGACTGGTACAGAGGGGAGGGGACCCTGTCCTTGCGGTCTTACATTCTACGGGATAGTGGGGAGGAGACAGAAGGTCTGGGGTGCAGCAGCTCTGGTGGTGATGAGGCGGCAGCTCAGGCGGTGGTGAGGCGGCAGAATGGTCATTGCAGGCTGTAAGCTTTCCTGAAAAGATGGGTTTTCAGGTTCCGTTTGAAGGATACGAGGGTGGTGGAATCGGCCGTGTTGAGGCATGGAATTCCAGAGGATAGGGGATAGTCGGGAGAAATCTTGGAGGCAGTTGTGTGAGGAACAAATAAGTGTGGAGGAGAGTAGGAGGTCTTGGGAGGATCGAAGATTACGTGAGGGCAGATATTGGGAGATTAGTTCAGAGATATAGGGAGGGGAAAGGTTGTGGATGGCTTTGTAGGTCAGTGTTAGTAGTTAGAACTGGATTCGGTGGGGAATTGGGAGCCAATGGAGGGATTTGCAGAGGGGGGGAGACAGGGGAGTAGCGAGGAGAGAGGTGGATTAGTCGGGCAGCAGAATTAAGGACAGACTGGAGAGGTGCAAGAGAGTTAGCAGAGAGGCCACAGCGGAGAGTGTTGCAGTAGTCAAGGCGGGAAATGATGATGGCATGTACAAGAGTTTTAGTAGATTGAGGACTGAGGAAGACACGGATTCTGGAAATATTTTTGAGTTGGAGGCGACAGGAGGTGACAAGAGATTGGACGTGTGGTTTGAAAGACAGGGCAGATTCGAGGGTTTCTCCAAGGCAGCGGATTTCACGTGCTGGAAAGATCGTGATGCCGTTTACCATAATAGATAGATCAGGTAGGGAAGATATGCGAGATGAAGGAAAAATAATGAGTTCAGTTTTGTCTACGTTGAGTTTTAGGAAGAGAGAGGTGAAAAAGGAGGATATGGCTGATAGACACTCCAGGATTCTGGACTGCAGAGAGGTAGATCTGAGTGTCATCTGCATACAGGTGGTACTGGAAGCCATGGGACTTTATGAGTTGTCCTAGGCCAAGAGTATAGATGGAAAAAAGTAGGGGCCCCAGGACAGAGCCTTGGGGGACTCCAACAGAGAGGGTGTGGGATGAGTAGGTAGTGTGGGAGTGGGAAACGCTGAATGTGCAGTCAGAAAGGAATGAGGAAATCCAGGACAGGGCAAGGTCTTTGATGCCAAGGGAAGAAAGAATCTGTAGCAGTAGGCAGTGGTCAACTGTGTCAAAGGCAGAGGACAGGTCAAGAAGGAGGAGGATGGAGAACTGTCTGTTAGCTTTGGAAGTGGATAAGTCATTAGTAATTTTGGTCAGGGCAGTTTCAGTGGAGTGGTGGGGGCGGAACCAGATTGCAGGATGTCAAGGAGGGAGTTAGATGAGAGGTGGGAGGAAAGTTGAGCATGGACATGCTATTCAAGGAGTTTGGAAGCAAACGGGAGCAGTGATATGGGGCTATAGCTGGGCATAGCAGTTGGGTCAAGGTTTGATTTTTTGAGGATGGGTGTTATGGTGGCATGTTTGAAGGCAGAGGGGAAGGTACCAGAAATTAGGGATAGGTTTAAGAGATGGGTTAGGGCTGGAATGATCATGTTAGTGAGGTTGGGGAGCAGGTGGGAAGGGATGGGTAAGCTCTCCTTCAGTGATGTTGGAGAGGGAGGTTATTAGGGAAAGGCAGAGGTCTGGTATGTTGAGTGGTTGGGGTGGTGGAACTGTAAAGGTTTGCCTTGTTTGGTCAATCTTGTTTTTGAAGTAGGTGGCAAAGTCCTCAGCAGAGATGAAGGGAGTTGGAGGTGGCAGTGGTGGGTGGAGGAGAGAGTTAAATGTGCTGAACAGTTGTTTTGGGTTGTGGGATAATGAAGATACAAGGTTTGTGAAATAGGTCTGTTTAGCAGAGGTGATGGATGATTTAAATGCAAGTGTAGCTTGTTTGAAAGCAGTGAAGTCGTCTGGCAGGCGTATTTTCTTCCAACGCCGCTCCGCGACCATGGATGCTTGTGGAAGTTTTTTGGTGAGGCTGTTGTGGCAGGGTTGCCTATTGGTTTGTCGCAGTTTGCCATGAATGAGAGGAGCGACTGAGTCTATGGCTGATGTGAGGGTGGCGTTGTAGAAAGCGGTGGCACTGTCCGTGTTGTGAAGTGAAGATATGGAGGACAGAGGTAGAAGAGTCTGAGAGTGTGAGTGTTTAGGTGTGCGAGGTTTCTTCAAGGATATGCTAGTGGCTGGACATGGGGGGCAGGTGTTACACCACTCCGTCATACTCACCCGGCCTCCGCTCCCACGCCACAGCCTCTCTCCACCCGACTGCTACGGCGGTCACCTCTGACGGGTTCACGGCCGACGCCATCTCTGCATGCAATGCGCATGCGCCATAGGCCGCGGCCGCACCTCCATGCTGCTTCTTGTGCTCCGGCTGTGTCCTGACCCGGAAGCACCTTCGGACCAATGGCAGACCAGACGGGGCTATATCAGGCCGCTTCCCCCTGAGAGAGGCGCCTGATCATTGTGTTACCTTGCACTCTGGGCCCTGCTTCCTCCTGTGCTCTCTGCAGCCTCTCAGTTCCGTCCGCGGTGTTTCTTGCAGCAGCCTCGCAGCCCTGTCTCCTGTGCTCCCTGCAGTATTCTCCATCCTCCTCCAGTCCTGCGCCAGCGTTCCTGTTCCATCCTACTCCAGTCCTGTTCCAGCGTTCCTGTTCCAGCGTTCCTGTTTCATCCTACTCCAGTCCTGTTCCTGTGTTCCAGTTCCATCCTACTCCAGTCCTGCTCCAGCATTCCTGTTCAATCCTACTCCAGTCCTGCCTTCAGTGTTCCTGCTCCATCCAGCTATCCACACTCCTACAGTCCTACTCCAGTCCTGTCTCCTGTGTTCCGCTCCAGCCATCTCTCCATATTCCAACCTTACAGTCTACACTTCAGTCCCGCACTCCTACTCCAGTCCATTCTGAGCTGCCCCTCTCGGTACCGGCTACCGTGGTACTTGAACCCCTGGGCCTGCTCCTAACGGTCCCTGTATAGGGGTCGGTTCCACCTGGCAGCTCGTCCGGGGCCCCTCGGTGCCACGGTCCAGAGGGTCCACTCCTGGAGATTCCGGCTCCTGACGACCCACGCTAACAGCAGGTGAGGACAAGGATGAGAAGGTGAGTAGGTGGTGGTCGGATAGGGGGAAGTGAGAGGTTGTGAGATTAGATAGGGAACAGGGGCGTGAAGATGAGGTCTAGTGTATGTCCATCTGTGTGGGTGGCTGTGGAGGACCACTGAGTAAGTCCAAAGGAGGAGGTAAGTGACAGGAGTTTGGAGGCTGCAGGCTGGTGAGTGTCAATGGGGATGTCAGAAGAGAAAAAGTGGAGGAGCCAAGTGGAGAATTGGTCGATGAAGGCAGTGGCTGAGCCCGGTGGTCGGTATATGACAGCCATTTGGAGATTAGAGGGAGAGTAGATACGGACAGAGTGAACCTTGAAAGAAGGGAGGTAAGGGAGGGTGGGGGTTGGATAGGGTTGAAGGAGCAGTTTTTTAGAAAGGAGGAAACCCACTCCTCCACCTTGTCTGTTTCCAGGACGAGGAGTGTGGGTAAAGTGGAGGCCGCCATAACTCAGTGCGGCCGGGGAGGCCGTGTCAGGGGGTGTCAGCCAGGTCTCTGTGAGGGCCAGGAAGTAAACGTTACGGGAGGTAAAGAGGTCGTGGATCACGTGGAGCTTGTTGCAGATGGAGCGAGCATTCCAAAGTGCTCCAGAAAGAGGGTGCGGGCAGGAGGGGGTCAGTGGCACAGGTTTTAAGTGTGAGGGATTGCGATAGTTTCTCTTAGTCTGAGAAAGATAGGGGTGAGGATTAGTGGGATGTATGAGGCAGGGGGGGCCAGGATTGGGGGATATGTCACCAGCAGTGAGAAGAAGCAGAGAAAGGGAAAGCAGGTGGGTGAAGGAGAGCGATCGTCTTGTATTGCATGTTAAGCCCCCGTCACACATAGCCTAGCGAGATCGCTGCCAAGTCACAAGTTTTGTGACGCAACAGCGATCTCACCAGCGAGATCGCTGTGTGTGACACTGACCAGCGACCGGCACCCCTGCTGGTTATCGCTGATCGTCCTGGAATAGTCAGGACATTTTTTTGATCGCTGGTCTCCCGCTGGCCAGCATGCATCGCTGCGTGTGACAGGCGGGAGACCAGCGATCAGCGCGCTGGTAACCAAGGTTAATGCAGGGTTTCTAAGCACCGGGCGGTGCTTAGAAACCTGATGTGTACCTTAGTTACCAGCGCGCTGATGCGGGGAGCTGGTAACCAAGGTACACATCGGGTTTCTAAGTGACGCACGCCCCTTAGAAACCCGATGTGTACCTTAGTTACCAGCTCCCAGCATCAGCACGCTGGTAACTAAAGTACACAGTGACGCCACGCGCTCGACGTCGCTGGTGCTGATCGCTGGTGAAGCTGTCTGTTTGACAGCTCACCAGTGATCATGTAGCGACTCACTAGCGATCTTGACAAGTTGATATCGTTGTCGGGATCGCTGGTGAGTCGCTATGTGTGACGGGGCCCTAAGTAGGAGAGGTCTGAGGTTAAGGAGTATGTCTGCAGATAAAGCGAGGTGGGGGGTAAGAGAGAGGGGGAGATGGTTATTTCGTTCGAGGGTGCAGGGGTTTGGGGATAGCGAAGGAGAGTGAAGATTAGTGGAGCAAAAACGGTGATAGCAAATGTGAGCATGGTTAAAGAGCAGAGAAAAAAAAAAGGGAAAAAAAAAAAGCAGAAAGCAGTGGTTATTCTTACCGTCTGATCGATTTCTGTACTATATCTGATATATTTCTCATGTATCACTTTAAATATGTCACTTCAAATGATGTCATATCTGATCTTCTCTGTTCAACTTAAGGGCCCGTTACACATAGCGATATCACTAGCAATATTGCTGTAACGTCACTGGTTTTGTGACGTCACGTAGCAGCGATATTGCTAGCGATATCGCTACATGTGATACTTACCTCCGACCGGCTCCCCCGCTGATCGCGCAAGAACGTCCTGGACCATTTCTCGTCGTCAGCTTCCTGCTGGGCTTCCTGTGGCGCCAACGAGCAACGCATGGACGCGGGCGGGAGGACGTCAGGATTGCCTCGTCTGACAGGTAAGTAGCGACCGCCGACCCCTGCTATGTCGCTGGTGAGATCTGCCTGTGTGGCAGCTCACTAGCGACCACTTAGCGATGCACCAGCGATCCATATAGTTGTCGGGATCGCTGGTGCATCGCTAAGTGTAACGGTACCCTTATACCATTCAAAAGGTCCATGAAATGAAGCCAGGTGAGTGAGGGAGGGAGGGAGGGAGGAGTGGGTTGGAGGACAGTTCACAGCAGGGGGCAATTAACAGATTGCAGTTAATGGGACATTTGACTAGCATCAAAGTTGAAGAAAGAGTGGGATAAGATGGAAGGATGGAAGGTGTGAGGAGCATGAGTATATAAATATGCATACCGTCAATTTGAAGTATGATACATGGAATTAAAGTCAGGGGAAAAAACAGAGTACAGACGTACCAATTAAAAAACAGAGATTGAACAATGCATGAGGGTTCAGGGGTTCAGTGAGTATTCTGGATTAAGAAGCTTTGCACACTCTTGATGAGCTTCAAGAGGTAGTCACCGGAAATGGTCTTCCAGTAGTCTTGATTGGGTTCAGGTCTGATGACTGTGGAGACCAGGTCATCTGGTGTAGCACCCCATCACTCTCCTTCTTGGTCAAATAGCCCTTACACAGCCTGGAGGTGTGTTTGGGGTCGTTGACCTGTTGAAAAATAAATGATGGTCCAACTAAACGCAAACCGGATGGAATAGCATGCCGCTGCAAGATGCTGTGGTAGCCATGCTAGTTCAGGATGGCTTCAATTTCGAAGAAATCCCCAACAGTGTCACAAGCAAAGCACCCCCATACCATCACACCTCCTCCTCCATGCTTCACGGTGAGAAGCAGGCATGTAGAGTCCATCCGTTCACCTTTTCTGCGTCGCACAAAGACATGGTGGTTGGAACCAAAGATCTCAGATTTGGACTCATCAGACCAAAGCACAGATTTTCACTGGTCTAATGTCCATTCCTTGTGTTCTTTAGCCCAAACAAGTCACTTCTGCTTGTTTCCTGTCCTTAGCAGTGGTTTCCTAGCAGCTATTTTACCATGAAGGCCTGCTGCACAAAGTCTCCTCTTAACAGTTGTTGTAGAGATATATCTGCTGCTAGAACTCTGTGTGGCATTGACCTGGTCTCTAATCGGAGCTGCTGTTAACCTGCGATTTCTGAGGCTGGCGACTCGAATGAACTTATCCTCCACAGCAGAGTTGACTCTTGGTCTTCCTTTCCTGGGGAGGTCCTCATGTGAGCCAGTTTCTTTGCAGCGCTTGATGGTTTTTGCCACTGCACTTGGGGACACTTTCAAAGTATTCCCAATTTTTCAGACTGACTGACCTTCATTTCTTAAAGTAATGATGGCCACTCGTTTTTCTTTACTTAGCTGCTTTTTTCTTGCCATAATACAAATTCTAACAGTCTATTCAGTAGGACTATCAGCTGTGTATCCACCAGACTTCATGCACAACACAACTGATGGTCCCAACCCCATCTATAAGGCAAGAAATCCCACTTATTAATCCTGACATGGCACACCTGTAAGTGAAAACCATTTCCGGTGACTACCTCTTGAAGCTCATCAAGAGAATGCCAAGAGTGTGCAAAGCAGTAATCAAAGCAAAAGGTGGCTACTTTGAAGAACCTAGAATATAAGACATATTTTCAGTTGCTTCACACTTTGTTAATTATATAATTCCACATTTGTAAATTCATAGTTTTCGATTTGAGAAAACAGATATCTGGCACCGTTGTGTGGAAAAATTACCCTAAATGTCCGCACATGTATTTTTCTCCACATTAAATAAAAAACACCTTAATCCCACTTGGAACGGGTGCTCAATCCCATAATGAACAGACAGGACATTTCATTGTAGAGAAGAGTAGAAAGCAGGATGGCACTCACCGTTCATAAGAATCAAATCCCTTTATTTCACATACACAGGGCATCGGCATAGGCACGGCAGCAATGTGCTGGAAGATCGTCCGTCTTCCAGCACATTGCTCCCATGCCTATGCCGATGCCCTGTGTATGTGAAATAAAGGGATTTGATTCTTATGAACGGTGAGTGCCATCCTGCTTTCTCTCTTCTCTACAATGAAATTCATAGTTTTGATGCCTTCAGAGTGAATCTACAATTTTCATAGTCATGAAAATAAATTAAACTCTTTAAATGAGAAGGTGTGTCCAAACTTTTGGTCTGTACTGTATGCAGCGCAATTCCCATCATATTTAACCACGAATTGCACGTAACCTGAGGATAGTTGTGTTTCCGTGGCCATACACACAACTTGACATGGCCATAACAGAAAGAAACATGTAATGATCTCAACATATCATAACTAAAAAATTAAAAGAAATACGACAATCTCGTTATTATAGTGTTGAAATAAATGATCTACCATTCACCCTTTCTTCATTATAGTGTCAAACATTTTGGTTAATAAACCATGCTGTGCTAAAGTCGTAGAAAACTGATATATTTTATTCATGTTTATCCAATTCGTTGATAAATGCACGTATTAAATATGCATCAAAACCACTTCTAATACGCATCTAGAATAACCATGTCCTATATATTAAAGACAAAAGAAGTGAAAAACCTGAAACCGATCACCCAAAATTGTGATATTTATGCCAAAAAACAAGGAGAGCAGCAAAAGTAGCACATCAGGACTATAACCAGCCATGAGCCACGTCACCCACATACCCTTATTTTTCATTTTCTTATATGAAGCCAAATATCTAATTTCTGAGTTCAATCCCTTTGGAGTTAGATATTTAAATTCATATATGTTTCTGGCTTCATCCCTTGACATTCTAGGTATAAAATTACCATATTCCCACCAATCTTTAACTGATGATTGTAAAGCCAAAAACGTAATTCTCATAGGGTTGCATCCTGTATCTGTTTAAAATGCAATGACAATGATTTTTCACAGGCAATCTTGATATTACGTACATGGTCAGCTACTTTCTTTTATAGAGTCCTAATCTTACATCCAATGTATTGTCCAGCACATGGGCATTCAACTGAATAGGACCGTCTCTATTACACGTGAGGAGTCGGTGTACTTGAGCACAAAATAAACTGACGAGCTAACCATGTCAATGTTTTAGGAGAACAAGTTAATTTACAAATGCTACAATGTCTCCATCTATAAAATCTTTTTAAGCATAACCAAATATAATTCCCTCATTGCTTGCTTAAACCCTTAAGGACCGAGCCTCTATTTTTTTTTTTTTAAATCTGACCAGTGTCAGGGCAGTTTCACACGTCAGTGTCTCCGGTACGTGTAGTGACAGTTTTCTCACGTACCGGAGACACGGACACACGTAGACACATTCTAATGAATGTGTCTATGCAGATGTGCGCGTGTTTTCACGGACCGTGTGTCCGTGTGCAAAACACGCTGACATGTCCGTTTTTGTGCAACAGCACGGATCACACGGACCCATACAAGTCAATGGGTCCGTGTAAACACATACCGCACACAGATGGCATCCGTGTGCGTTTTTAGGAGTCATAGGGTTAACACTGAAACCAGTTTTTTAAATACACGGACAGCACACGGATGGTACACACGGACATACGGTTCACACACGGCTGGCCAATGTATCCACATGGACAGCTCCGGTACCGGAATTATCTGGACGTGTGAAACCGCCCTCACTTTGAGGCAATAACTCTGGAATGCTTCCATTGATCCCGGTGATTCTGATTGTTTTTCATGACATTGTACTTCATGATAGTGGTAAAAGGTTAGATATGACTTGTTTTTATTTGTGAAAATATCAGAAATTTGGTGAAAATTTTGAAAATGTCACAATTTTTAAACTTTAAATTCTTGGCCCTTGAACCAGAGTTATGTCACACGAAATAGTTAATAAATTACATTTCACGCGTTTTCTTTACATCAGCACAATTTTTGAATCAATTTTTTTGTTAGGAAGTTAGGGTTAAAAGTTGATCAGCGATTTGTTATTTTTCCTAACAAACTTGTCAAAACTTTTTTTTTTTTTTTTTTTATGGGACCACATTTGAAGTGACTTTGGGGCTTATATGACAGAAAATACCCAAAAGTGACACCTTTCTAAATCTACACCCCTCAAGGTCCTCAAAACCACATTCAAGAAGTATATTAATCCTTCAAGTACTTCACAGGAATTAATGGATTGTGGAAGGAAAAAAAATTAACATTTTACTTTTTTCACAGAAATTATAATTTAGCCCCAATTTTTTACTTTCACAAGGATAACAGGAAAAGGTAATGTATCTTCACAGAAGTTTGTAACGCAGAGCAGGGAAAATTTAAAAAAATTCACCAAAAAATATTCTTCTTTTAACCCCAATTTTTTTATTTTCACAAGGATAGCAGGAGAAATTGGACCTCAAAATTTGTTGTGCAATTTCTCATGAGCACACCGCTACTCCATATGTGGTGAAAAACTGTGGGTGCACAGCAGGGCTCGGAAGGAAAGGAGTAGCATTTGACTTTTGGAGCGCAAAATTGGTTGTAATTATTAGCGGACCATGTTAGTGGTAAAATTTCATTCATATAACTTGCGTTTATTTGTGAAAAAAACGGAAATTTGGCGAAAATTTCGCAATTTTTCAAATTTGAATTTTTATGCCCTTAAATCACAGAGATACAGCACACAAAAAACTTGATAAGTAACATTTCCCACATGTTTACTTTACATCAGCACAATTTTGGAACCAAAATTTTTTTTTTTGTTAGGAAGTTATAAGGGTTAAAAATTGACCATCATTTTTGCAACACCATTTTATTTTTACGGACCACATCACAGTTGAAGCCACTTTGCGGGGTCTATATGATAGAAAATACCCAAAAGTGACACCATTCTAAAAACTGCACCTCTTAAGTTACTCAAAACCACATTCAAGAAGTTTATTAACCCTTTAGGTGCGCCACAGGAATTTTTTTTTTTTTTCACAAAAAAAATACTTCAGGTTCAATATTTTTATTTTACCAAGGGTAACAGGAGAAATTGGACTGCAAAAGTTATTGTGCAATTTGTCCTGAGTACGCTGATACCTGATATGTGGGGGGGAACCACTGTTTCGGCGCATGGCAGAGCTCAGAAGGGAAGGAGCGCCGTTTGACTTTTTCAATGCAAAATTGGCTGGAATTCAGATCGGACGTCATGTCACGTTTGGAGAGCCCCTGATGTACCTAAACAGTGGAAACTCCCCACAAGTGACCCCATTTTGGAAACTAGACCCCCCCCCCCAGGAACTTAAATAGATATGTGGTGAGAACTTTGAACCCACAAGGGCTTCACAGAAGTTTATAACATACAGCGGTACAATTAAAAAATCATATTTTTTCCACAAAAATGATCTTTTCACCCCCAATTTTTATTTTCCCAAGGGTAACAGGAATCCTAAAAGTTATTGTGCAATTTGTCCTGAGTACGCTGATACCCCACATGTGGGGGTAAACCACTATTTGGGCGCATGGCAGAGCACGGAAGGGAAGCAGCGCCATTTGACATTTTTGGCTGGAATTGAGATCGGACACCATGTCGCGTTTGGAAAACCCTGATGTACCAAAACAGTGGAAGCCCCCCACAAATGACACCATTTTGGAAACTAGACCCCCCAAGGAACTTATCTAGATGTGTGGTGAGAACTTTGAACGCCCTAGGGCTTCATAGAAGTTTATAATGCCTGGGCGTGAAAATAAAAAAAAAAAAAAAAAAAAAAAAAAAAATCGTATTTTTTCCACAAACATGATCTTTTAGTCACCAATTTTTTTATTTTTCCAAGGGTACCAGGAGAAATTGGAACCCAAAAGTTGTTGTCCAATTTGTCCTGAGTACGCTGATACCTCATATGTGGGAGAAAACTACTGTATGGCCACACGTCGGGGCTCGGAAGGGAAGTAGTGACGTTTTGGAATGCAGACTTTGATGGAATGGTCTGCGGGTGTCATGTTGCTTTTGGAGAGCCCCTGATGTACCTAAACAGTGGAAACCCCCCACAAGTGACCCCATTTTTGAAACTAGACCCCCCCACGGAACTTATCTAGATGTGTGGTGAGCACTTTGAACCCCCAAGTGATTCACAGAAGCTTACAACGCCGGGGCCTGAAAATAAAAAAAATCTTTTTTTTTCCACAAAAATAATATTTTTGCCCCCAATTTTTTATTTTCTTAAGGGTAACAGGAGAAATTGGACCCCAAAAATTGTTTTGCAATTTGTCCTGAGTAGGCTGATACCCTATATATGGGGGTAAAACACTGTTTGGGCGCATGGCAGAGCTTGGAAGGGAAGGAGCACCATTTGACTTTTTCAACGCAAAATTGGCTGGAATTAAGATCTGACGCCAGGTTGCATTTGGAGAGCACCTGATGTGCACAAACAGTGGAAACCCCCAATTCTAACTCCAACCCTAACCCCAACACACCCCTAACCCTAATCTCAGCCCTAACCCTAGCCCTAATGGGAAAATGGAAATAAATACATTTTCTTTTAATTTTATTATTTTTCCCTAACAAAGGGGAAGATAACGGGGGGTTTGATTTACTATTTATAGCGGGTTTTTATGTTTGGCAACTGTCATAGGCTAAAAGATGCTTTTTATTGTAAAAATAGTTTTTGCATCACCACATATTGAGAGCTATCATTTTTCCATATTTTGACCCACCGAGTCATGTGGGTCTAATTTTTTGCGGGACGAGTTGACGTTTTTATTGGTACCATTTTCGGGCACGTGACATTTTTTGATCACTTTTTATTCCGATTTTTGGGATGCAGAATGAACAAAAACCAGCGTTTTATGAAATTCTTTTGAGGGGTGCGTTTACACCGTTCCACGTGCTTTTATTCTTTGGGTCAGTACGGTTACAGCGATACCTCATTTATGTAGTTTTTTTATGTTTTGGCGGCTTTATGCAATGAAAACTATTTTATATAAAAAATAATTATTTTTGCATCGCTTTATTCTGCGAGCTATAACTTTATTTTTTCGCTGATGATGCTGTATGGCAGCTCGTTTTTTGCAGGACAAGATGATGTTTTCAGTACCATGGATATTCATATGCGTCTTTTTGATTGCACGTTATTGCACTTTTTTGTTCGGCGGTATGATAATAAATCATTATTTTTTGCTTCGGTTTTTATTTTTATTTTTTAAGGGGTTCGCTAAAGGGGTTAACTAATGGGACAGTTTTATAGGGCAGGTCGTTACGGACGCGGCGATACCAAATGTGTACTTCTATTGTTTTTTTTCTTTTTTTATTTCCAAAAAAATGAATTTATTGGGGAATATTTTTTTTTTCTAATTTATTTAGTGATTTTTTTTAAATTATTTTTACACTTTTTTTTGTTTATCTTTATTAGGTTGTCCCAGGGGGGACATCACTGTCCTGTGACAGATCGCTGATCTGTCACATCACAGATCACTGTGACAGATCATCGCTCTGACACAGGCATAGACGCAGACTTCCTCATGTCTGCGCTTTGCAGGCACTGAGGAAGTCAGCTCCCTACAGGCCCCCGAAGGTCCCCGTCGCCATCTTGGATCCGGGGACCTATAAGGAAAGAGACCCCCGCAGCAGCGCTGCACATTGCGCTGCGGTGGGGGGCTCAGGGAAGCACGGAGGGAGCCCCCTCCCTGCCGATGCTTCCCTTTAACCCCCGGTACACCACGATCGTGTTTGATCGCAGTGTGCAAGGGGTTAACGTGTCGAGGGCGGTCCGTGACCGCCCCTGACACATTGTGCCGGGTGTCAGCTGTGATAATTAGCTGACACCCAGCCGCGATCAGCGGCGTTCACCACGTGGGCGCCGCTGATCGCTGTGACGTACTATCCTGTCCCTGGGAATTACGTCCCAGGGCACATGGGCGGGATAGTACGTCACATGGGATTAAGGGGCTAAAGAACCACAGACATTTTATAGAGCCTTAGTGCTATGAATACTCCCATCAGCCACAGCCTGCTCTCACTGTTCTTAGCGGCAGCAGGCGTCGGCTGATGGGAGCAGTAGTCCCATCTTTTGACACTAGTGACTGGAGGTAAACGTTATACTTCCGATCACAGCTGCGGGCTCACACTGTCTTTTCACAGCGTGGGGACCGCGGCTGTCTGACCGGCAGTGATTATTTTACTGCCGATCAGAAGCAGTGTTTGCCGTGCTGTCATGCACTTGAAAGCGTGGCAAACACTGGATGTTCGGGCTCCCATTTAAATGAATAGGGTTCAGGTACTGCTCTGGTACCCAAATTTTTTGCAACTATTCGGCAGAACCCGACAATCCAGGTGACTTTAGTTTTCGTGGGGACTGACAAGCGCTCACCCAGGCCCCTCCCTATTTAGGGTCTATTGCTAGGGTCAGGCAGGGATAAGGTTCCTGCTCGGCGACAGGTGCAGAACCTACGTGGGGACATTTAGGGCAGACAGGGTGATTTTAAATCTGCCTAGAGGTCTCCACTCCCCTTTCCCTAGTGTTTGGGCTCCCCCTTCCCTAGTCCCGTTGTTGTGCACTTATCTTTCACCCAGCGTGACACCCCTTTGCAGAAAAGCACCCCCAAAGTATGATGTTTCCGCCACCAAGCTTCAGGGTTGGGACAGTGTTCTTGGGGTCGTACTCATCCTTCTTCTTTCTCCTAAAACGGCGAGTGGAGTAGATCCCCAAAAGTTCCCTATGCCTCCTCTGGATCATCCAGATGGTCACTGGCGAACTTCAAACGGGTTTGGACATGTGCTGACATGGAGGGTCTTGTGTGCCCTGCAGGATTTTAATCCAGGATGGCGAAGTGTGTTACTAACGGCAATGTTTGAGACAGTGGTTCCAGCTCTCTTCAGGTCATTGATCAGGTCCTCCCATGTAGTTCTGGGCTGATTGGTGACGTTTATCAAAATCATCTTTACCCCACAAGGCAAAATATTATATGGAGCGGAAGATAGGAAGATTGACAGTCAACTTTTGTTTCTTCCATTTTCTAATAATTGTGCCAATAGTTGTTGTCTTCTCACCAAGCTGCTTGCCTATTATCTTGTAACCCATCCAAGACATTTACAGATCTACAATTTTGTCCCTGGTGTCCTTAGACAGCTCTTTGGTCTTGGCCATGGTGAAGAGTTTGGAGGAGTACGATTGAGTGTGTGTGGACAGGTGCCTTTTATACAGGTAACTAGTTCAAAGAGGTGCAATTAATACAAGTAATGAGTGCAGAGTAGGAGGGCTTCTTAAAGAAAAACAGGTCAGTGACAATCAAAATTTTTGCTAGTTAGTAGGTGATCAAATACTTATTTCATGCAATAAAATGCAATTTAATTAAGTAAAAATCATACAAATGTGATTTTCTGTTTTCAGATCCTGTCTTTCACAGGTGAAGTGTACTTACGATAAAAATTACAGACCTCTCCATTCTTTGTAGGTGGGAAGACTTGCAAAATCAGAAGTGTATCAAAGACTTATTTTCCCTAGTGTGAGTGGGGGCCGTTTCAAATCTTGCACCGGGGCCCATCAGACTCTATTTAGACCACTGGGCAAGCTCATTTGACTGAGCATTCCTATATTCCCAAAGAGAGTTGCCACCAGAATAGAGGTGGCATATCTCTTGGAGAGTAAATGTATTGGTAGTACAAAAATCGGACATGCTGTATGCTTAATTTCCCCAACAATCAATTGTCTGGGGCATCCACACACAGACAGTCTGGTGAAGCAGACAATATTTGCAAGTTTGGCCAAAATTTGTTTAATGTGTATGGGGTGCTTTATAGAAAAAGCATAAGAAACTCATCACAGTGCAGAATTTTTCTTTGCGGCCCTTAGCAACCAATCACGGTGCAGCTTTCATTTTTCAAGCATAAAGTACAAAACAAAAACTGCTCTGCGATTGGTTGCTATGGGCAGGAAAGACAGTTTTTCTTGTAGACAGTTTTCTAAATCTGTACATCCATCTTTAGCGGAATGGGAGGACAGACCCGGGGACGTGGAAGGTGGAGATGAGACGCATACACCTGTCTATATAAGACCACACAGCTCACAGTGCATGTCAGACCAAATGAGAATCATGAGGTCAAAGGAACTGGCCAAGGAGCTTAGAGACAGAATTTTGGCACACAACTGGCCAAGGTTACAAAAGAATTTCTGCAGTACTCAAGGTTCCTAAGAGCACAGTGGCCTCCATAATCCTTAAATGGAAGAAGTTTGGGACCACCAGAAGTCTTCCTAGACCTGGCCGTCCAGCCAAACTGAGCAATCGTGGGAGAAGAGCCTTAGTGAGAGAGGTAAAGAAGAACCCCAAGATCACTGTGGCTGAGCTCCACAGATGCAGCAGGGAGATGGGAGAAAGTTCCAAAAAGTCAACTATCACTGCAGCTCTCCACCAGTCGGGCCATTATGACAGAGTGGCCCGACAGAAGCCTCTCCTCAGTGCCAGACATATGAAAGCCCGCATAGCGTTTGCTAAAAAACACATGAAGGACTCCCAGACTATGAGAAATACGATTCTCTGGTCTGATGAGATGAAGATAGAACATTTGAGATAATTCTAAGCGGTATGTGTGGAAAAAAAAAAAAAAAAAACAGGCACTGCTCATCACCTGCACAATACAATCCCAACAGTGAAACATGGTGGTGGCAGCATCATGCTATGGGGTGTTTTTCAGCTGCAGGGACAGGACGACTGGTTGCAATTGAGGGAAACATGAATGCGGCCAAGTACACAGATATTCTCGATGAAAACCTCTTCCAGAGTGCTCTGGACCTCACACCTGGCCGAAGGTTCACCTTCCAACAAGGCAGTGACCCTAAGCACATAGCTAATACAACAAAGGAGTGGCTTAAAAACAACTCTGTGACCATTCTTGACTGGCCCAGCCAGAGCACTGACCTAAACGCAATTGAGCATCTCTGGAGAGATGAAAATGGCAATCCACCAACGTTCACCTTCATCCATTACGGAACTGAAGAGGATCTGCAAGGAAGAATGGCAGAGGATCCCCAAATCTAGGTGTGAAAAATTTGTTGCATCATTCCCAAGAAGACTCATGGCTGTACTAGCTCAATAGGGTGCTTCTATTCAACACTGAGAAAAGGGTCTGAATGACCATGTGATATTTCAGTTTTTCTTTAATAAATTTGCAAAAATTTCTACATTTGTTTTTTTTTTTTTTCAGTCAAGATGGGGTGCAGAGTGTACATTAATGAGAAAAATGAACTTTTTTGAATTTACCAAATGGTTGCAATCCAACAAAGAGTGAAAAATTTAAAGGGGTCTGAATACTTTCTGTACCCACTGCAGGTGTTGTCATCTTTTAGCTCACAGGAAGTCATCAGACTACCATATCTACACATGTGCGCCAATGAGGGACTGTCAGACTGCCGATCACATTATCCAACTTCCTATAATGTAATTTATAGATGTATTTGAGGTTATATGAAAAATTAGACAGCGAGAATATTTATGGGGGCGTATGCATTTTATAGAAAGAAAAAAAAAAGCCTGAGTGTATCTTTTTTTGAGCAGCATATATGAAACCTATTTAGAACAGACTTGCTACTTTATAACAAGCTGACTCAGGCAAAAAGGCTTGTTGGTCCCGCTAACATCCAGCAGTTGTGTTCCCTTCTCCCAACCACATTCCTAGAAACACTGCAGAGTCTGGGTACCAGCGCAGCCGTGTCAGAGATTGGCAGGATTTTCAAAATGCAGTTGAAATCACTTTGATTGGTAACGGTAAGAGTTGAGCGACTTTTGGTTTTTTAGGGTCACGTTTCGTTTCGTGAAACCCGACTTTCCAAAAGTCGGGTCGAGCAAGATCGTCCGATTATAGGGAAAAGTCGGGGTCGTCCCGAAACACGAAACCCAATGTAAGTCAATGGGGAATAAAAGTCGGCAGTGAGAGGAGGACAGGAAACACACCTACAGTGCCCATTTGAATGCCAAAAGCATCAATTCTTCTTACTTAAGCTTGTCAACCTTAATTAACTTCATAATACAAGTTACGCACTGAAAAATGGGGGTTATTTGGCTAAAGTTGTGGGGGGGAGGGCTGGCTGCAGGTTTTCATGTGCCCTGGGCGAAAGAGCGCCCCTTTAACACATACCACAACTCATCATGCTCCGATACGGCAGAGAAATAGCGGTATAGTACAATGAAAAATACCTCACTTTTTACATCTCATGACGAGGCCCATCTATTTCTCCATACAGAATCATTGGTCCCATATAATGTTTGAAACAGTATATGATGAGCTCCACATAATGCTACAGTATATGTTGGTCCCCATGGATGAAGCTCCACTGTCTTATGGGCCCAAATAATGCTCCAAACATAATGGGCCCCATTTCTAATGCTCTAGTGTATAATGGGCCCTGTAAATGCTGCTCCAGTGTCTGATGTCCACCTTTGGAATGTTCCAGTGTATGGTGGGCCCCATCTATCATTCTCCAGAGTATAGTGCTCCCCAAAAATTGCTGTCCCAACATTGAAAACAATCAAATAAGTCTCCTCGCTAGGGAATCCCTGTACTTGTCTGGATTCCTCGTCGTCCCCATCTTCCATCTCACTGCACAGTATTTCAACTTTGCAAGTGCTGTGATCCTGAGCAAGCAGGGGGGGCCCACTCGTTGGCGACGGCACTGGCACAGGGCCCCTGATAGTACGGTGGTGTGTCTGATGGCGGGTGGGCCGAACCTGCACTTTCATCTGCAGCTTCCTCTTTGTCACCGTGTAAGATGGAACTGTATATGGGAAGGGTAACCTGAGTTTCATCAGGGTCAGATTCAGGTCGTGTAGCGTGCGAGGGGAATGTAGTGGTCTGGGTCAATGTACCAGCAGATTCATCGAGCAGTGGCTGGGCATCAGTGCACTTGTGTCGCCCCCAGGAGTACGGTCGCCACAGTGGCATTACCTTCTTCCTAGGGAGTGTGATGTCATGCTTGGGAGCAACGAACGATCTCTCTAGCAGGTTAACTGATTGGGCGGCGTTATTCCCACGAGTCATGACCCTCCAAACAGCGTTCATGAAGGCAAAGTGTTTGTTTTACGTGGGCAGTATGGTTGCAAAGCTGAACCTTAAAGGAATGTCCAGAAGGGCACCACCAGGAGTGGAGCCTACGGTTAAATTCGACTCCACCTGGGAAACCTCAACCATGCCAGCTACAGAACAGATGCACACATTGCAAGCTTAATTCCGTTAACGAACGAGACTCCGTCATGCCCCGCGGTCCGAGTCCGGCTTACTAGAGGAACACGTGAGGCTCTAGCACATGAGATTGGCCAATAACTGGTGTGTCATGCCCTTACATGTCCGTGGCTGCATGTGCGTTACACTGAAAAGGCCAGCGTTTGTCGCTTACAGGTGCAGATAACCCGCTGAACAACGTTAGTGATGGGGATCACTGATTACAATTATTACCCGCGAACAATGATTTCCCAGTAAGTGCAGGTCAACCGCAGTTCCGGAATTAGGCCTAACCGTCATTCCTGAAAAAATGAAAAACTTACGTGTGCAAACCACAGGTGCGGTAGCTTGCTTAACAGCTCGACAGCCGTTCTCACGCCCAGTATGGATTACACGTGATTGCACAAAGGTTAGAAAGGGTACCGTATCCCCAGATAACATGTATGGATAGCGTACACATTCAAAATATATGTCTATACATCAGGAGGCAGGCTCAGACGGTGTTAGGCCCAGTATGTGATTGCACAAAGGTTAGAAAGGGTACTGTTTCCCCGGATAACATGTATGGATAGCGTACACATTCAAAATATATGTCTATACATCAGGAGGCAGGCTCAGATGGTGTTAGGCCCAGTATGGATTGCACAAAGGTTAGAAAGGGTACCGTTTCCCCGGATAACATGTATGGATAGCGTACACATTCAAAATATATGTCTATACATCAGGAGGCAGGCTCAGATGGTGTTAGGCCCAGTATGGATTGCACGTGATTGCACAAAGGTTAGAAAGGGTACCGTATCCCCAGATAACATGTATGGATAGCGTACACATTCAAAATATATGTCTATACATCAGGAGGCAGGCTCAGACGGTGTTAGGCCCAGTATGGATTGCACAAAGGTTAGAAAGGGTACCGTTTCCCCGGATAACATGTATGGATAGCGTACACATTCAAAATATATGTCTATACATCAGGAGGCAGGCTCAGATGGTGTTAGGCCCAGTATGGATTGCACGTGATTGCACAAAGGTTAGAAAGGGTACCGTATCCCCAGATAACATGTATGGATAGCGTACACATTCAAAATATATGTCTATACATCAGGAGGCAGGCTCAGACGGTGTTAGGCCCAGTATGGATTGCACGTGATTGCACAAAGGTTAGAAAGGGTACCGCTTCCCCGGATAACATGTATGGATAGCGTACACATTCAAAATATATGTCTATACATCAGGAGGCAGGCTCAGACGGTGTTAGGCCCAGTATGGATTGCACAAAGGTTAGAAAGGGTACCGTTTCCCCGGATAACATGTATGGATAGCGTACACATTCAAAATATATGTCTATACATCAGGAGGCAGGCTCAGACGGTGTTAGGCCCAGTATGGATTGCACGTGATTGCACAAAGGTTAGAAAGGGTACCGTTTCCCCGGATAACATGTATGGATAGCGTACACATTCAAAATATATGTCTATACATCAGGAGGCAGGCTCAGACGGTGTTAGGCCCAGTATGGATTGCACAAAGGTTAGAAAGGGTACCGTTTCCCCGGATAACATGTATGGATAGCGTACACATTCAAAATATATGTCTATACATCAGGAGGCAGGCTCAGACGGTGTCAGGCACAGTATGGATTTGCCGGCCCAGACTACACAGCGGAGGAGCAGGGAGAGGTAAAGCAAGCAAGGGGGGCCCACTCGTGGACGTCGGTATTGGCACTGGGCCCCTCATATTACGGCGGTGTGTCTGACGGCGGGTGTGCACCACCACCGTCAGAGACACTTGATTGCACTATGAAGGACCCTGTACCAGTGCCCGCGCCCAAGAGTCGGCCTACCCACCTGTCCAGGGCAACGGCACTCGCACGGTGTCGTGCGCTAGGTGGTGACCCCGGCCATGGGGGGGGGCAGCACAGTTAGGGAGTTTTAGAAAGTGGCATATGTTGATGTTGGACATTCTGCTGATGCAAAAGGTGAAATAGGTCAAGTCCCAGGAAGAGGTGGACCAAAGCAAGCCATTTTTCTGTCACCCTATGTGTCATCAGAGGAAGGTGGGACAAAATCCTTGGAAACCCATGCGTGGTTCATTTTAATGAAGGTTAGATCATCCACATTTTGGGTTGACAGACGGGTCCTTTTTTCTGTCAGGATTGATCCAGCTGCACTGAAGACTCTTTCCGATAGCACACTTGCAGCTGGGCAAGCGAGCTCCTGTAAGGCATATTGTGCCAATTCAGGCCAGGAGTCCAGTTTAGCGGCCCAATAGTCAAAGGGGAATGACCTGTGTGGGAGAACATCGATATGGGAGGAAAAGTAGTTTGTAACCATAGTTGACAACTGCTGTCTCCTGTCACTTTCCATCGATGCAGTATTACCAGTTGTGTGAGCGGTACTTGAAAAATCAGTCCACAACATTGTCATGAAACCCCTGTCTCCAACGCCACTTCTGCTGTGTGCACCACGAACACCTCTGCCAAGCTGCCCCCGGCCCGTACGGCTCGTGTGAGAACCATCACCGCTGCTGTGTGCTGGGAATGCCTCAAGCAACCGATTTACCAGAGTTGCTTGTTTATTAGCCAATATTAGGTCAAGGTTCTCCTGTGGCATGATGTTTTGCAATTTGCCTTTATAGCGTGGATCCAGGATGCTGGCCAACTAGTAGTCGTCATCGTTCATCATTTTGGCAATGCGTGGGTCCCTTTTTAGGATCTGCAAGGCATAATCTGACATGTGGGCCAATGTTCCCGGTGTCAATGATGCACTGCGAGTGCTGGTTGGAGGAGCACTTTCTGGCAAATCCACATCCCTCCAGTCACGCACAAACCCTGTACCAGACCTTGCCACGCCAACATTTTCACTTGCCCCACGAGATGCACCCTCCTCCCCTAAGTAATCATCCCCATCATCCTCCTCCTCCTCCTCTTCTTCCTCCACCTCGTCCAGGAGAGGTCCCTGAGCAGACAATGGCTGAATGTCATCAAGGATTCCCTCCTCCTCTTCCTCCTCATCAACATTGGCTGCAGACGCCTGCTCCTTAAGGTGCGTCAAAGTTTGCATGAGCAGACGCATAAGTGGGATGCTCATGCTTAGGACGGCGTCGTCTGCGCTTACCAGCCGTGTGCATTCCTCAAAACACTGAAGGACTTTATAGAGGTCTTTCAGCTTCGACCACTGCACACCTGTCAACTCCATGTATGCTCTCAAAGTGCCTGGCCGTGTATCCTCCCACAAATGCATTATGGCCTGCCTCTGCTCGCACAGCCGCTCCACCATGTGCAGGGTGGAGTTCCACCTTGTTGCAATGTCGATAATGAGGCGGTGGTTGGGAAGGTGGAGCAATCGCTGCAGCTTCTGCATACGAACGGAGTGTACAGGCGACCGGCGGATGTGCGCACACAGTCTTCGCACCTTCTGGAGCAGGGCTGTTAACTCCGGATAATTTTTGAGGAAGCACTGCACCACCAGGTTCAAGGTGTGAGCCAAGCAAGGTATATGGCTGAGTTTTGAAAGGGCTATGGCTGCCACAAAATTACGGCCGTTATCACTAACTACCTTGCCTGCCTCAAGATGTACACTGCCCAGCCATGACTCAGTTTGTCGCTTCAAGTACTCGGCCAGCACCTCGGCGGTGTGTCTGTTGCCCAAACACATCATCTGCAACACAGCCTGCTGACGCTTTCCACTAGCTGCTCAATAGGGGGACACATCGTGTGCAACAGTGGCAGCTGCAGATGGAGTGCTCGTACGACTGCGCTCTGTGGACGAGCTTTCGCTTCTAGAGGAGGAGGAGGAGGGTCGAACGCCTACAGCCAACTGTTTCCTATACCGTGGGCTAGGCAGCACTGTCCCACCACCGCTGTCCCCTGTGGACCCTGCATCCACCACATTAACCCAGTGCGCAGTGATGGACACGTAACGGCCCTGGCCATGCCGACTGGACCATGCATCAGTTGTGAGGTGCACCTTTCCACTCACTGACTGCTTGAGTGCATGGACAATGCGGTCTTTCACATGATGGTGGAGGGCTGGGATGGCTTTGCGAGAGAAGAAGTGGCGACTGGGTAGGTCATAGCGTGGTACTGCATAGGCCATGAGTTCGCGGAAAGCTGTGCTTTCCACCAACCGAAAGGGCATCATCTCAAACGAGATTAGCTTGGCAATGTGGGCGTTCAAACCCAGTGTACGCGGATGAGAGACTGAGTACTTTCTTGACCTACTCATAGTGTCTGGGAGGGTGAGCTGGACTTGAGAGCTGCATATGGTGGAAGTAGCGGTGGACAGGGCGGACTGAGAGAGGGTTGATGATGGTGATGGAGTTGGTGTTCTTTCTGATGGCCTAGAATCAGTCTTTAGTTGATAGAACAGTGGGATTCCCTGACTGTTGTGGCCTTGCAACGACACCTCAACATTTGCTGCTGTGATAACCGGTGGGCTTACAGTGGGGGAAACAATGTAGCGTTGCTGACTACCTTCGTTGTGATCAGTTGCACATGTGGCACTTGAGGTTTGGTGTTGTGTCCACACTTGCAAGTGCATGCTGGTTAAATGTCTAAGCATGCAACTGGTATTCAAATTTTTCAGATTTTTCCCTCGGCTAAAGGTCTTTGCGCACTTCTTACAGATAACCTTGGCCTGATCATGAGGATTTTGTTCAAAAAAGTGCCACACTGCACTCTTCCTACTTTGGCAGACATTTTGCGGCCTAGCACGCTGTGATCTTTTGACCCTCTGGACAAGCTGTCCAGCAACTCTTTTGATGTTTGGAACCTGTCTTTGGAGTGCTCCGGGCCTGCCAGATAACAGCTGTTGCGATGTCGATGTCTGCTGTGGATGCTCCTCATCTGAGCTATTGGAAGCAGCACCCTCTTCCCCCAATGGATGCCAATCTGGGTCAACAACTGGGTCATCCATCACCTCCTCTTCTATGTCATGTGCACCTTCCTCTGTGTCACCGTGTATGGTGGTATAGTGTGCGGGAAGGGGCACCTGAGTCTCATCAGGGTCAGAATCTGGCTCTGTACACTGCGAGGACAATGTAGTGCTCTGAGTGAATGTACCAGCAGAATCATTCATCAGCGGCTGTGCATCAGTGCACTCCATGTCAGATTCATCTTGGCCTGGGTAATTCACCATTTGACTTGATAATCCAGGCATGGTATGTGAAAACAGCTCCATGGAGTAATCAGTAGTATGGCCTGCGTCATCCTTCAATCTTGGTTGGGGTGAAGGACACAAGGAAAGGTGTGGTTCATGAACATGAGCCTCCAATGACGACTCAGTGCTTTTACTTTTTACAACTGAAGAAGAGGAGGTGATAGAGCTGGAGGCTGAGTCAGCAATGTAAGACAAAACTTTTTCCTGATGCTCTGGCTTTAAAAGCGGTTTGCCAACTCCCAGAAAACTAAGCGTTCGAGGCCTTATGTAGCCAGACGATGACGCAGGCTCAACACCTCCTGCATTCGGTCCTATTTTGCTCTTGCCACTACCATCAGATCCACCACCAACACCATCATTACCAGCTGCCAACCCCCGCCCAATTCCACGGCCTCTTCCACCAGCCTTCCTCATTTTTGGTAGAAATGTAGACAAAATCCAACAAACTATATAGTAATGTAAAACAAGGTATCTATAGGACAGGGGAGATTTTGAATTTCTGCAGACACTGGACACTTTTGGATTGTGTGAGGCCCACTGATATCTGAGCGCTATGTCACAGGCTCGATGGCACAGCTGTGACAAAAGTGAAGAGAGGATAAGGGAGATTTTGAATTTCTGCACACACTTGTGGACACTGGACACTTTTGGATTGTGTGAGGCCCAATGAATATCTGAGCGCTATGTGACAGGCTCGATGGCACAGCTGTGACCAAAGTGACTAGAGGATAAGGGACATTTTGAATTTCTGCACACACTTGTGGACACTGGACACTTTTGGATTGTGTGAGGCCCAATGAATATCTGAGCGCTATGTGACAGGCTCGATGGCACAGCTGTGACCAAAATGACTAGAGGATAAGGGAGATTTTGAATTTCTGCACACACTTGTGGACACTGGACACTTTTGGATTGTGTGAGGCCCAATGAATATCTGAGCGCTATGTGACAGGCTCGATGGCACAGCTGTGACCAAAATGACTAGAGGATAAGGGAGATTTTGAATTTCTGCACACACTTGTGGACACTGGACACTTTTGGATTGTGTGAGGCCCAATGAATATCTGAGCGCTATGTGACAGGCTCGATGGCACAGCTGTGACCAAAGTGACTAGAGGATAAGGGAGATTTTGAATTTCTGCAGACACTTGTGGACACTGGACACTTTTGGATTGTGTGAGGGCCACTGATATCTGAGCGCTATGTCACAGGCTCGATGGCACAGCTGTGACAAAAGTGATGAGAGCATAAGGGAGATTTTGAATTTCTGCAGACACTTGTGGACACTGGACACTTTTGGATTGTGTGAGGGCCACTGATATCTGAGCGCTATGTCACAGGCTCGATGGCACAGCTGTGACAAAAGTGATGAGAGGTTAAGGGAGATTTTGAATTTCTGCAGACACTTGTGGACACTGGACACTTTTGGATTGTGTGAGGGCCACTGATATCTGAGCGCTATGTCACAGGCTCGATGGCACAGCTGTGACAAAAGTGAATAGAGGATAAGGGAGATTGGATTGATTTTAAAAAAGCAGTTTGCAGAGCAGTGGGTAAACAGCAATGCCAGCCTGTCAGGAAGCCTTAAAAGGCAGCCCAACAACCAACACCACTGATACACCACAATATAGCCTCCCCTTGCACTGCACACACAGTGACTGGTGTGTTGTGCAGGCCAAATTGCTAGCAGCAGAAGCAGTTTTTTTTTCTTCTCAGCAGGACAAAAAAAAAAATTGGGATTGCTTTTAAAAAAGCAGTTTGTGGAGCAGTGGGTAAACAGCAATGCAGGAATGTCAGGAAGCCTTAGAAGGCAGCCCAACAACCAACACCACTGATACACCACTATATAGCCTCCCCTTGCACTGCACACACAGTGACTGGTGTGTTGTGCAGTCCAAATCGCTAGCAGCAGAAGCAGTTTTTTTGTCTTCTTCCCTGCCTAACGCTCTCCCTACAGAATCAGCAGCAACCTCTCCCTATACTGAGATCGGCAGAAGTAAGATGGCGGTCGGCGTGCACGCCCTTTTATACCCCCTGTGACGCCCACCAAAGCAAGCCAATCACTTGCATGCCCTTCTGAAAGATGGTGGTGACCCCTGCCTATGTCATCACGTTGCCCACAGTGTACGTGGATCCTGATTGGCTGAAAAAGAGCGCAAAACAAACTTTTGAAACGCGACTTTGGCGCGTAAGTCGCCGACCTCGTGGCCGACCTCATCCTAGGGTCGGGTTTCGTTTCATGAAACCCGACTTTGCCAAAAGTCGGCGACTTTTGAAATTTTTCGACCCGTTTCGCTCAACTCTAGTAACGGTCTAACGGCTGACACCATCTGAAACATCAACCTAATCTCAGCCTCACCAGGAAAATCTAGCCTCTGGACAAATCATTTTTTTTTTTTAAAGACAAAACTTAGTGAGCATATACCCTATAGTAATAGTCAGGCCCGGATTGGTAATATACCCAACCGGGCATTTTCCCGCTGGGCCGGTCATGTGGGCCGCAGGCGGCAGCGCCCGATCATCTGTCCGCTTGCCAGCTGATGCGGCCACTGGCCTGGCTGTTGTTCCTGCCGCCGGCCCTCTCTGCGGGCACGGCGGTTATAGTTTCCAACCCTCCTGGTATTTTTCTATCCCGCACTGCAGGGAGAAGAGCCGCCCCCCCACGCACTCCATCCACGCCCTAGCATGAGACCTCCCCCCCCAGCCACTCACAGCGTCGCCTCTCTTCTCTGTACACAGGTCCTTTGATGAGGTCACAGGAGGGGAGGAGTCAGGCGTCACATGATCAGGAGCCTTTGTCCAGACCCCTGATTATGTGACCCCAGACTCCGCCCCTCCAGTGACCTCATCACAGGTCCTGTGCGCACAGCCCTGCCTCTTGGTGTCTGCAGGACTCGGCTGTGCTGGTTGTCATGGTGCTGGATGAGGGAAGTATGTGTGGGGTCAGGAGGTGTTTACAGGACAGATGTAGCAGAGCCGCATGTGTGTACGAGGTGTACGGAGCGGAGCCGCATGTGTGTACGAGGTGTACGGAGCGGAGCCGCATGTGTGTACGAGGTGTACGGAGCGGAGCCGCATGTGTGTACGAGGTGTACGGAGCGGAGCCGCATGTGTGTACGAGGTGTACGGAGCGGAGCCGCATGTGTGTACGAGGTGTACGGAGCGGAGCCGCATGTGTGTACGAGGTGTACGGAGCGGAGCCGCATGTGTGTACGAGGTGTACGGAGCGGAGCCGCATGTGTGTACGAGGTGTACGGAGCGGAGCCGCATGTGTGTACGAGGTGTACGGAGCGGAGCCGCATGTGTGTACGAGGTGTACGGAGCGGAGCCGCATGTGTGTACGAGGTGTACGGAGCGGAGCCGCATGTGTGTACGAGGTGTACGGAGCAGAGCCGCATGTGTGTACGAGGTGTACGGAGCAGAGCCGCATGTGTGTACGAGGTGTACGGAGCAGAGCCGCATGTGTGTACGAGGTGTACGGAGCAGAGCCGCATGTGTGTACGAGGTGTACGGAGCAGAGCCGCATGTGTGTACGAGGTGTACGGAGCAGAGCCGCATGTGTGTACGAGGTGTACGGAGCAGAGCCGCATGTGTGTACGAGGTGTACGGAGCAGAGCCGCATGTGTGTACGAGGTGTACGGAGCAGAGCCGCATGTGTGTACGAGGTGTACGGAGAAGAGCCGCATGTGTGTACGAGGTGTACGGAGAAGAGCCGCATGTGTGTACGAGGTGTACGGAGAAGAGCCGCATGTGTGTATGAGGTGTACGAAGAGGAGCCGCGGGTGTACGAGGTGTGCGGAGCCGTGTGTGTACGGAGCGGAGCCGTGCATGTACGAGGTGTACGGAGCGGAGCCGCGCATGTACGAGGTGTACGGAACGGAGCCGCGCATGTACGAGGTGTACGGAGCGGAGCCGCACGTGTATGAGGTGTACGGACCGGAGCCGCGCGTGTATGGAGTATACAGAGCGGAGCCGTGTGTGTACGGAGTGGAGCCATATGTATATGGGATGTACGGAGCGGAGCCAAGTGTGTACGAAGCATACAAAGTGGGCTTTTCCCACGGACACAGGAGTACACGGCAGAGCCCCGAGGAGCATTTTAAAACTCACACATGACGTTCCACCTGAAGTGATGCGCTGGAAGCTGACCGGAAATGAGATAATTTCATGAGGAGATTGTGACGGAACTAGGAATGCTTCAGATTCATCACCATGTCCTCCTCCGACAGCGGGATCGCCTTGGAATCGGGGATGCCGGCCATGTGAGCGGATCATGATATGTCCTGCATCGGGAGGCTCAGGTGGGCACTACAATGGGAACCGGGCTGCTATAGTATCTTTATAGAATATTTCTTTATTTCTTTCTATGTTCTTTCTCATTCTCTGTTCTGTCTTTCCCATATTTTCTCTCTGTTCTTTTTTCTCTCTCTGTTCTTTCTTTCCCCTCTTTCTTTCCTTCTCTCTGTTCTCTCTTTTCTTTACTTCTTTCTTTCTCTGTTCTTTCTTTCTCTTTCGCCCGCCTTTCTTTCTCTCTCTGTTTTCTTTTTTCTCTCTCCCTTAGTGCCAGTCAGTGTGCCCATAATGCCAGCCACTGTGCCCTCAGTGCCAGTCAGTGTGCCCATAATGCCAGCCACTGTGTCCTCAGTACCAGTCAGTGTGATCAGCAGTGCTAAATGGGTGCGGTTGGGCGTGGACATGGGTGTGACTAGTTGTGAACTGGGTGTGGCCAGGGCGTGGCCTAAAATTTGCAGCGGCGCGCCGCAGTCTTTGTCCCTCTTTCCCATCTTCAAAAGTTGGGAGGTATGATAGGGGCGGCTATGACCAGGGGGTCTGGTTGCCCAATGGATAGCAGTTCTGCCAGGAATTCTGTCATTGTGCGTACAAAAGGGGACAGAGCTTTGGGAGGAGTACTGTACCTAAAAGCAATAAATAAGACTGAGCTGAAATACTGGGCACAGCTCTGACTACATGTTATATAGTCGTGTTAATCTCCTCTCACTTCTTGTAACCTACAAGTGTACAAAAATATTATATAGTCACCATGTGACCAGTGGGCCTGTGTAACTTCAAATGCCAGGGCTGAATTTTAGTCCCAGTCCGGCCCTGGTAATAGTACATGTAATAACATAGGGTACGTCATTAACACTATTTTGGTCAAAAAAGTGTAAATGCTCCAAATTGTGCTAACCAAGTACGCTATGCAATTAAATGTACTAATACTATTTACCTACTATAGGGTACATCCTCATTTTGCTTTTTTCTTGAGTTTTGCCAGTGAAATGGCCACAGTGTGAATGTGCTCTTCCACATTGCACGTATACCAATTTATACGCCGGCTCATTTCCTTGGTTTTGCTGTAGTTTCTTGTGCTTTGTACAGGCATTTCATCTATACAGCTTCCCATGGACAGGTAGATGAACAGTCGGGACCCTGTCCTGCTCTGTCCTCATCTACATTAAGGTCGGCTGACACAAGGTGAGGTTTTAATACTAAAGATAGGATAGTACTGTCCCAAATGGGAGTCCCCCTTGTCGCAGCAGGATGGCTTTTACGTTTTTTTAATCAAAATAGAGTTAACCAAGTATGTTATTTACATGTGCTATTTCTATTTACCTACTATAGGGTATATGCTCATTTTGTTTAGTTCTTGGGTTTTGTCTGTGAAATGGCCATAGTGTGAAAGAGATCTTACACATTACATGTAAACCAACCTATGCTCTGGCTCATTTGTTTCATTTTGCTACATTTTTTTTTACTTTGTTTCTTTTATACAGTTTTTGGTGCCAGAGTCTTGATTTTGTTGCATTTCTGAAATGTTTTTCCTTTTGCAACCAATAAATCCTAAAAGGAAGTTTAAAGGGAACCTCACATCTGATAAATGCTGCCTGATCCATGGAGAAGCATCTATAAGACACTGGCTGTATGATCTCAGCCATGTATGTTTGAGAAATAGATTTTAAAAACTTCCGTGAATTGAGATGCAAGTGAAACCAGTTGAAAAGACGCTGGCAGCTTCTCCCCACCCGCTGCCAGTGACTGACAGGTTCCTCTCTGTACATGCCTGATACATGCTGCCCGTGGATCAAGCACCCAAGAACCAGCTATCGAATTCCCTATAAGGAAAAAAAACACCACAAACCAAAAATAATCCTACAAATCCCCTTTAAATGCTTTCAAGGGGGTCATCTGGTCTAATAAGCAGAGCGATATGCACTATTCACACAGAATCCCAGTGTAAGTTAGTGATCACGTGACTACATCTAGGCGATTTGCACACTTGCTTTGATTGATGTCGTTCATTTTCATCAACTTAAGTCTCATTTCTATGGAACCCTTAAAGCTCGCTTCATGGTTTGATTCAGCTTGTAGAAGCCAAAGCTAGGATGGCATGCAAAAGTTGAGAAATGGCTATCGAAAGATCCAGTGCAAAAAAAAAAATGACTACAGACAATAATATTCCGAAATACCTGTTAGAGTTAGAAGTTAATTTTGTTTCTTACTTGCAATACACTATTTTCACCCATTATCACCAATATCTGGATTATGGTAAACTGCAAAAGCAAAACACAGAATCTGAAACAAACAAAAGAAAAAAAGTCTCATACTACAAAGCTACAACACCCAAGGTCTGGCACACTGAAAATAACTATAAAATACAATAAAAATAACAACAAGAGGAATGGGGGTGACAGATGACTGCTGACTGTCGCTTCTGGCTTTAAAAGGAAATGGATCAGATTTCATATGCAAAAGGCTGCAATTGGTTGACTATATGACTAGAATAGGGTCTGTGGTATTTCTGGTTGATATTTTAACAAAAAAATAGCGTAACAGGCTGCAACTTTTCTAAAATGACGGAATATAATACAAGATGTAGCTGAGAGCGAAGCACAATGCTATTCATACAAAAGCAATACATGTGCCACACATGATCCCTTCCCCCAGTCAGTCCATTCACCCTACCAGCGATTACTACCCACCCTTGGTTTGTCTGTCTATCCACCTTACCCTTGATCCCTTACCACCTCCGGTCTGCCTGTCCACTCTACCCATGATCACTTCCCCCTTAGTCCCAGATCCATCCATTCTACATACAACCAACCATTCACCCTATCCACCTGCCATGCCTACCAAAATTTGTCCTTCCCCTCACACCCCCCGGTACAATCGTCCACCTCACCAACGATCCATCTTCCCCAGTTCATCCGTCCACTCTACCCATGGTCTCTTCCCCCTCCCAGGTCTGTCTACTCACAATCCCTCCTCCCACCCAGGTTTCTGTCCACCCTTCCCACGATCCATCCCACACTCTGTCCATCCCTCTATCTTATCAACCCAAGATCGTTCCTCCCTCCGGTCTATCTGCCCACCCTACCCTCAAACATTCACCCACTTAACCAAATCATCCATCCGTCCTATATATGAACCTTCCCCTGTCCATCCATCCTACCCACATTCCTTCTGCCTCTCCCCAAGTCCGTCCATCCTACCCATGATCCCTAACCCCTCACCCCCAGGTCCGTCTGTCCACCCCACCATCCATCCACCAATCTCCATCTTTCCACACTAACCAAGATTTCTTCACCCCAAGGTCATCTGTCCACTCTACACACAATCCATTCCAACCTCAAGGTCACTCCGTCCCCCCCCCCTTCCCCGAGTCGGTCCATTCACCCTTTCCACGATCTCTACCCTTCTTGGTCCGGCTGTCTATTCTTGCTATCATGCATGGACGGACAGATGGACCTGGGGGGGGGGGTTATAAGCTCCCCTCTGGTCTCTGTTCACTCTACAAACGATCATTCACCCCTGCCCCCAGGTCTGTCCATCCACCTTACCCACGATCTCTTCCCCCTCCCCCCCAGGTCCATCCATCCATCCGTCCACCCTACCCGGGATCTCTTCCCCATCCCCCCCAGGTCCGTCCGTTTATCCACTCTTTCCCCTCCATTTCCGTCAACCACACCCATGATCCCTCCTCCTACCCTGGTTCATCTCTTCCACCTCCCCCCAGGTCTGTCTGTCCACTGTCTCCGTCCATTTCCATCCACCACACCCATGATCCCTCCTCATGATCTCTACTCTCTCGGTCTGTCCATCTATCCACCCTACCCATGATTCCTACCACCCTCTAGTCTGTCTGCCCTACCCATGATCCCTCCCTCCGTCTGCTCTGTCTGTCCACCCTACCAACATCACTCTCCTCCTCCACCAGAAATGTCTGCTTATCCTACATACAAACCTTCCCCCATCCATCCACCCTACCCATGATCCTTCCTCCTCCCCTCGGGACAGTCTTCCCTACCCAAAGTCCATCCGCCATACCCACGATCCCTTACCCCTCACCCCCAGGTATGTCTGTCCACCCTACCCATGATTGTTAGGAGTCAGATTTCTGCCCTTACTATGCAGGAATCTAGACCCTCACATTCGGCAGTCTCCTGCTCATTGTCTGCTGCAGAGCAGATTGCCTTGCAGCAACTCTCTCCGGAGGCTAAGTCCTTCATTCCATCTTCTGAGCATGGAGTTCGAGAGTCAGGTGCTCAGGTCCTGCTCCTGATCCCATTGCCTCAGCTCAGAGTTCTGGAGACTTCCGGAAGGTCCCGTTTGCTATAAAAAGCGTGCATGGCTGTTCCGCCATGCGCTAGTATAGTCATACTTGCTGCTGTGTGTATGTTGATGGATGCATGATCTGGTGAATGACTCATTTGAAACCCCATTCCTTGGATATTACGACTGTGTGTGGGATTGAGTTATCTAGCCAGTACCAGCGCGCCATTGCTCCAGGCACACTTGCTAGCGTCAGACATCGCGCCTGCTTTTCAGCGGTGTCACTCTGCGGCACTATCCACGCCGCGCTGCAGTAGCAGCCTACTTGGGCGTCCGCGGTTGCGACGCTCGACACACGAATAGCTACGGTAGGTCTAGACGAACGTAGTACCGCCATCTAGGGCTACTCCAGTGACCGCATTACCGCGTGTGTTACTCTGAGTACCTGTGACATTAACAGGCTCAGACTTAGTGTTCATTTCTGTGTTGCAGCTCTGTGATTCAACAGAGATTGCTCTGTGCACTTGGGTGACGTCAAACCCTGTGCACACTACCGCCATATTGCTCTGTCATCACCTAGCTGCGGTTTTTCCATCCACCGCACGGTGGACCCCGAGCGGTGAACACACTTTATTTATATTTTTATTTAGTGTGTTCCGCTGTTCCTAATAATGATCTTCCCCCAGTTGTTTGACTACACCAGGGTTCCCCAACTCCAGTCCTCAAGGTCATGTTTTCTGGATTTCCCTTGTATTGTACAGGTATTGCAATTATCACCTGGGCAATACTAAGGAAATCCTGAAAACATGACCTGTTGGTGGCTCTTGAGGACTGGAGTTGGGGAACACTAAACTACACCAACTAATTCCGCCCCCCCCATCCATCATACCTAGATCCATTTTTCTACCTTACCCACGATCCCTCCATTCTACCCATAACCATCATCCCAACTCCCTCAGTCCACCCAATCACCATACCCATGACCCCTCCCCCGGCTCTATCCTGCACCCATCCCACAAGGGCTTGGCAGTAGGTCATACTAGCGACAGCAGCTTGGTGGATCACACTGGCGACAGCGGCGCGGCGGATCACACTGGCGACAGCGGCGCGGCGGATCACACTGGCGACAGCGGCGCGGCGGATCACACTGGCGACAGCGGCGCGGCGGATCACACTAGCGACAGCGGCGCGGCGGATCACACTGGCGACAGCGGCGCGGCGGATCACACTGGCGACAGCGGATCACACTGGCGACAGCGGCGCGGCGGATCACACTGGCGACAGCGGCGCGGTGGATCACACTGGCGACAGCGGCGCGGCGGATCTTACCCACCCATTACCCCAGTGAGCAGATTCTGGAAGGAGTTGCATCTTCTGTTTTAGGCTCTGAGATATCGCTTCTTGTGTACCTTCCTCACAGAATCCTCTCCTGTCCCCTCATGTCCACGCTCTGCTGTGCTCAGACTACAGTAAGACCTGGTCGGCTACATTCGCCACATGTGAGCCCAGAGCTCCAGGACAGTAGTGCATCCACCCCCGGGCGGTCTCTATAGGAGCACATGTTCTCCCACACACACCGACAGTCATTCACGTACCTGCAGCCAGCCAGCCTGCCTCACGTAAGCCCGGTACCTGGCAGACCGGTGGCGGTGTCCGGTGCCTGGGTCCTCACCTCCGGTCACCTGCGGATCCTCATCTTCTCTCACTTTGTTTGCAGACTTTTCTTTCTCTGCCGCGCCGACATTCCACTGCTGAAATATCGGCCCCTAGCGGTGACACCGAGCGTTACACCAGCTCCTGGCGCCTTGCGGCACTTTGGTCATCAATTAAGCAATATTGGAGACGGAAAGGAATACATAGTAAGCGATGAATATGCTCGGTTTCCTGGCTGTGAGGTCAGAGGTATTACGTAAGAAAACGTTAGAGCAAGCAGCAGTTATGTTTATAAAGGAGAGTCAGAATTTCCTGGTCTCTTGGTAAGAACCATTCCAATGGCAATCAACCCAGATTCAGGGACCTCTAGCTCCCCAGGGAGACTGTATCCCCTAAATAAGCTCAGACTATACAGGTAGCACCAGGGTTTTTTTGTGACATACTGTGGTAAAATTTGTTCGATATGACTTGCATTTATTAGTGAAAATGTTGGAAATTTGTCAAAAATTTGAAAATTTCGCAATTTTCAAAACTTTTTCATTTTTATTCCCTTAAACCAAAGAGTTATGTCACAAAAAATAGGAAATAAATAACATTTCCCACATGTCTACTTCACATCTGCGTCATTTTTTTAAACATAATTTTGTTTGTTAGGAAGTTATAAGGGTTAAACGTTGACCAGCGATCTCTCATTTTTACAGCAAAATTTACAATTTTAGGGACCACCTCACATGTGAAGGCCTATATGACAGAAAATACACAAAAGTGACATTCTGAAACTGCACTCCTCAAGGTACTGACAACCACATTTAAGACTGGCTTCACACTTGCATTGTTTTGACGCTGCGCTGAACTACGTCGATCGCAACATGTTGCATTTTGTTGCGGTCGGCGCAGCATCAAAACAACGCACGCGGACGCATCCGCATACATTCGCATGGCCTGCGTACCCAATGTTAAAGATAGGTTCGCAGGATGCATGCTGCTGTAGGCGGAGCTGAATGGAAGAGGTGCGGCAGTGGAAGGGGCTTAACGGAGGAACTACGCAGCCCTCCGCAGCTCTGCCCTACGCAAGTGTAAAGCCAGCCTTAGAAGTCTATAAACCCTTCAGGTGCTTCACAGGAATTAATGCAGTGTGGAAGGAAAAAAAATGTACATTTTTACTCAAAAATGCTACTTTAGCCCCAGTTTTATTATTTTCACAAGGTACGCCGATACCCAGGGCCGGTTTTAGACAAATTGGGGCCCTGGGCAAAAGTTTAAAGTGGGGCCCCAAATGCTCACATATTGCACCATCACACAGAAGCATTTCTGTTGTATTTACATGCGCTGAGTTCAGGCCGTTAAACAAGTGATTGACAATATTGCAGTTGTTCTACGCTTGTTTCCCTGCCTCTTTATTCCGGCTGAGGAAGAATGATGAGGAGAGATAGTCCTCAATACAGTATAATGCAGGTCCCATATTGTACATATGGTATAATGCACTAACCATGGTCCTTAATGGAGTATAATGCAGCCCCTCTCAGTGTATACTGCTACTGCAGCCCCCCTCAGAGTATAATACAGCCCCCTCATAGAGTATACTGCAGCCCCCCACACACAGTATAATTCAGCCCCCCACACACAGTATAATTCAGCCCCCCACAAACACACAGTATAATTCAGCCCCCCACAAACACACAGTATAGTGCAGCACCTCCACACACACTATAATGCAGGCCCCACACAGTATAGTGCAGCTCCCCCACATACACATTATAGTGCAGTCCCCCCACTTACAAAGTATAATGTAGCCCCCCCATACACAGTATAGTGCCTCCCCCACAGACACAGTATAGTGCAGCCCACCACATCCAGTGTAAAGCAGTCCCCCCTCACACACACACAAACAGTATAGTGCAGCCACACACATACTCAAACACACACAGTATAGTGCAGCCACACACACACAGTGTAGAGCCATTAGCAGCACGCCACTGGCTGGGGACCCCGGGAGGAGTAGGGGCTCTAGGCAGTGTCATGATCCAAAACGGGTTTTGAGCCCTGTTTTCCCTTTTTCCCGGTCTGGTCATGTAGGGGTTAACCTTTTCCAGCCTCTGTCTAGGTTCAGGCTGGCTATTTATCGCCACTGCTTCCTGCTGGAGATGTCAGTTAGGCCAGGATCACACATGTGAGAAACACGGCGGAGTCACGCATGTTAATACCCGGCAGTGTCGCCAGCACTCGGGAGTGGAGCGTGCAGCTGCGTATATTGCTATGCGGCCTCACGCTCCGATCCGAGTACCGTCGGCACTGCCGGGTATTAACATGCGAGACTCCGCCGTGTTTCTCGCATGTGTGATCCCGACCTTATAGTCTTTTCCTAGTGCTGCTGTAGCGGACTCTGCTGCATTGCTGTCTGAACCCGTGTCTCTGTTTTCCCCTATTTCCGACTTGACTCAGTGTTTCCCTTTAGTGTGCTGAATCCTTGGTTTTGACTTGGCTTGTATCCCGACCTGTTTCTGTCCTTTGTCTTTTGGCTTATTAGCTCCTGACCGTTACTGATTCCCTGGATTGTCTCTGACCATGAGTTTGCTTGTTCCTTTGGTACTGCGCTACAGTCTAGGATTTGACCCAGCTTGTTTGACTATTCTGCTGCCACCTGTGGTAGCCTCACTGCTGCACTGCAGCCCAGCTCTGTTTAGGTGCAGTCCTGCTTCCACTCTGCCATCTAGTGGAGCCTGCACCTACCTGCATAGCAGCAGCAGCAGCATGATAGGCAGTTGCCTGGCCTATCTGCCCCTAACGCCGGCCCTTCCGATACCTCATATTTGAAGGGGAAACTGCTGTTTTGACGCGCGGCAGGGTTAGAATCGAGAGCGGACGCCATGTCCCATTGGGAGACCTTTATGTATCTCAACAGTGGAAACTCCACCCAATTGACCCCATTTTGGAAACTAGACCCCTCAACGAATTTATCTAGATGTGTGGTGAGCACCTTTAACCCCCCCAGGTGTTTCACAGAAGTTTATCACGTCAAGCCATGAAAATAAAAAATAATTTTTCCCACAAATGTTTTTAGTCTCCAATTTTTTTTTTATTTTCATAAAGAAAACAGAAGAAAATGCACATTACAATTTGTTGTGCAATTTCTCCTCATATATAAGGAGTGACATTTGGAGAACAATATTGGCTGGAATCATTAGCAGATGCCATGTCGCCCCTGATGTGCATTAACAGTGTAAACCACCAACAAGTTACCACATTTTGGAATTTATCTAAATGTGTGGTGAGCACCTTAAACCCACTGGTGCTTCACAGATGAAAATGAAAAATAAATATTTTTCCCTCAGAATGTTTTAGCCCCAAATTTTTTCATTTTCACAAGGCTAGCAGGAGAAAATGGACCCCAAAATTTGTTGCAATTTCTCCTGAGCACACAGATACCCCATATATGGTCAAAAACTACTTTTGAGGCACAGTGCAATGCTCAGAAAGGAAGAAGTGCCACAATGGAGTTTAGATTTTACTAGAGTGGTTTGAGGGTGACATGTCACATTGGCAGAGCCCCTGAGATGCCAGAACAGTAGAAACCCCCAATAAGTGACCCTATTTTACAAACTACACCCCCAATGAATTGATCTAGGTGTGCAGAGATCATATTGACACCACATGTGCCCCACAAAATGTTATACCATTGGGTGGTGAAGAAAGAATAATTACATTTGCACCACTAAAACATTCTTTTAGCCCCAAGTTTTTAATTTTTCTAAGTACCAATATGAAAAAAATGAACCTCTCAGTGTGTTGTAAACATTTCTCCTGAGTTTGCCAATACCCTAGCTGTAATCGGGAAATGCTTTTCAGGCACATTGCAAAGCTCAAAAGAAAAGTGCAAATTTTACTGTTATGGTTTACGGGTGTCATGACCCACTGGAAGAGCCCCTGAGGTAGGTACCAGAACAGCAGCACCACACATAAGTGACTTTATTTTACAAAATACACCTCTCAATGATTTAATCTAAATGTGCAGTGATCTTATTGACACCACAGGTGGGTATCATCATTTTATAGCATTGGGCAGTGAAAAAAAAATTACATTTTTACCACCAAAATTTTGTTTTAGCCCCAGATTTTACACTTTCACAGAGAAAAATGGGAAAAAATGGCACCAAAATAGGTGTTAGGTTCCTGTTGCTGCACAGCAGGAATTCCGAGCCTTGCATTCGGCAGTCTCCCATTCCTCTCCAGCCACAGAGGAGGCTGCTCAGCAGACTCGTCAATCCAGGTGCTCTGCTCAGACCAGCTCTGTAGGTTTGGTTGCTGCTGCCACCTCTGGTCCAGCTATAGCAACGCATGCTGGTCAGCAGCAAGCTACTCCAGGGACTAAGTCCTCCTTTTGGTCCACTGAGCATGCCCGTGGGACGATCTTTCATTGGAGATTGGAGGTCACCTGCTCAGGTCCTTCTCCAGCTTGGATTGGACCATCAGGAGGGTCAGGAAGGTCCCGGAAGGACGCGGCTATAAAAGGTTTGCATGGCCGCCCGGCCATGCGCTAGTATAGACTGCATTACCAGACTATGAGGAGTGAGTGTTGTATGCATGTATGAATGTCTCTGGTGAATGACTCATTAAGAAACCCCTACCCTTGGTACGCATGTGTTGTGCAGCCTAGCCTGTTAAGCGCCCAGGCTTAGGTGTATGAAGAATAAAATGCAAAGAGAGGCTCAATGAGTGTACCTGTGTTGAAATTAAATTCCCTAACTGAATCAACAGGGTGCTCCCCTTACAGGATTGTGCCACCCTTGCACAACCACGGTGTGAACGTAAATGGTAGTTGGGGAGCGTGTCCTCGCAACCCAGAGGGGCACTGTGCTCAGTAGCACAGATGAACCATCAGAGCACGCTAAGGCCTCTTTCACACTTCAGTTTTTTGTATCAGTTATAATCCGCCAAAAAGGCGGACAAGCGGATCCGTTCTAAACTGATGTGAACGGATGGCACAGGATCCGTTTTCAGACGGATCCTGAAAATGAAGAAATTTAAAGGAATCGCTGGCGAGAGAGAGCGAGAGAGGGAGAGAATTTTTTTTTTTGTCCGGCATCCAGAAAGAAATTCGGGTTAAATCAGTGTTTGCAGGATCCGCCAGAGAAAAAAACGTTACAAGCTCCGTTTTGAAATTTTTGAGGATGGTGACGGACAGCAACTTTTGGCGGATCCTCACAAAAAACGGATGCAACGGACAGCAATCCGTCACAATCCGCCATTAATGCAAGTCAATGGAAAAAAACGGATCCTCAAAAAAAAATTGAGGATCCGTTTTTTTTCAAAACCTGGCGGATTGTGACTGATTGTAAAAAACGGAAGTGTGAAAGAGGCCTAACCTACATGAGTTGATAATTTTACATAGTTATCTAATCTATTCTAGAGCTTTTGTTAAAGTAGTTTTTGAAACGTCAGAATATAATGCTCGGCATTTGCTTACAACTTGCAGGACATATTGCTTTTGTTCTTTATCTTTTGTCAGAAGGTCGTTAAAGTCGGTTACTTCCTACCTCTTTTAATTTTTCTTTCCTAACTTTTGGACTTACAACCCTAGCGTGCTCTGATGGTTCATCTGTGCTACTGAGCAATTTATTAGCCATTAACAACTTTTCATTGTCTGTAATGGTGGGATCAAAAAACGATAATCCCACCAACTCTGCATTCAAATACCACAAATGGTTCGAAAATTTGGTCAGGGCTATTTCTGCAATGTTGTTGTCACATTCTTTATAGTCTAACAGACTATGCAAAATACCTAAATCTTAAAATACCTCAATTTGGATTTTTTCAAACTTTGAGCGACGAGCGGCATGGGTTAACGTCGTTTGATCGAGCTCAAATTTTGGCTATCTCAATATCTGGAAAGGGGAATCGTTTTGTGGGGTCCAGACGGACAAGATTCTGACATTTTTTCCCCCCCCATATGAGATCCGGTCACCCTAGTATATACAGTACCGGTTGCTTGATGTAAACCAGTGTTTCCCGAACTCCAGTCCTCGTGGTCCCCACGAATCATGTGTTCAGGATTTCTATTTACTATGGAAATCCTGAAAACATGACCCCTGGGGACCATGAGGACTGGAGTTTGGGAAACACTGATGTTGTATACTAACCACTTTGTCTATTTATTTATTATTTATTCTAATCTAGTCTGTCACTCTGTGATTATACTGTACGTGGCAGATCATTTGCCGGCTTTTAATCTATCTGTATATGTGGCGCACCTGAGGCTCAGTCGCCACAGAGGTACTGCACCTCCTCCTGAGGTGTGGTACCCCACCATCCAGGTAAGTTGGAGGCTCCTGACCATGCTCCAACACCTGCATCCCACACAACACAGTAGTTCAGCAAAGCCACATTGCAGCTCCCTGCTTGGACTGTAGCAGAGCACCTTTAGTGGCTCCTTGCTTGGAACACTAAACGTGTTGGGAGGCGGGTGGAGTTAGAATACATAAAAGAGGGGGAAGGTTTAGAATTTGGGTCAGTCAGTTCGAGTCAGTCACTCAGAGAGGAGTGAGGAAAGAAGATCCCTGGAAGAGGGATGGAGGAAGGAGGTCCTGCAGCAGATCTCAGTGACCTGGGTCTGCTGGCACAGGAAAGGAAAGAGGGAGAAAGGCATTGAACCGAAACCTGATCTTCCATAAGAAGGAAAGACTTGTACGGATCGCAGGAGTAAAAGGGAACAGAGGACGTGGGTTAGAGGAAGAACCCTGCCTAGAAGTTCTAAGCGCAAGGCCGGTGCCCAGTCCCCGAGGTTGTATGGACACTAATGGTTCTACAGCAGGCACCGGTGGAGTAATGAGCTGTAAATGCACTACTCCCATCTAAGACTTGGGGGCACAACAGCAACGTGAATAGTGAACCGGGACTCAGGAGAGAGGAGTCAGGCTACAGCTGTCTGCCGTACAAGTAGCGTTCTTGGGAACATCTGTCAGGAGACACTCCAGTGTAACTCAGTACTGGGAGTACTTCACACTTAAAGGCGCTATAAGAGGAGATGTTCAGAAAGGCACATGTTGGCGGGGTGTTGGAAGGGAGCATTCCATCTGATCTGGAGGTTGACTGAGTCCCTGACCCGGAGGACACAGCACGGAGGCAGGCATCTGTGTGTGCTACAGACTGTGAGTAAAGCTTTGGAACTGCACGCCCTGGTGTCCTCCAATTATTTCTGTGCCAACACACCCTGTACCACTACATCTGGGTATCAGCTTCTATACCGCCTGCCCCTACATCTACACTGCCCTGGGGCTACAGCTCCACCTGTGGGGAGCTTCACCATCTTGGCTGCAACACACCACCAGCCCCAGAGGATCTGCATGCAGCGTCGGCCCAACATCCCACTTGCCGAACACCACAGGTGGCGTCACAAACTATTCCATTAACTACAAACCACCATTCAACACCCCTGATTACTTGGGCGCCCAGGGCCACGGACCGGGTCACCACTGCTGTGACACATCCCCCTGACACCGGCCCGGTACCGAGTACCCCATGGCCATGGGAGGGCGACCCAGAATCATATTACATGGTCATTTTTAGCACAAAATGTACACTGTAAAAACAGTTTCCAAAAAACAATGTCAGAATTGTGTTTTTTTCACAATTTCTCCGCACTTGAAAATGGAAAAAAAATTCCAAGTACACTATGTGGTAAAATGAATGGTGACATTCAAAATTACAACTCATCCCGCTAAAAACAAACCCTCATATGTTTATGTGGACAGAAAAATAAGAGTTATGACTCTGGGAAGAAGGGGAGGAAAAAATGGAAATGCAAAAGAGGAAATTGGCTGCGGCGTTAAACACAGATGGCAAAACTGACACACTGAACAAACATTGATGATAATCTGTATTATTTTTAAAGGTTTAATGAAAGGGGCATGCATTAAGTATTTGGTGCAGAAATTTCTGCACCATTTTTGCATCTCTTGAAAGGAAAAACACACCTGCAAAAACACTTTTTTCATTGTGTTTTTGCCTTGTTTTTCACACTGAGAGCATTATATTGGCTTGTTATTTACATGTGTTTTTGATGCAGATTTTTCCACACTATTATGAGTGAAACCTGCAGCAAAATGCTGAATGAATTGACATGCTGCAGGTTTAAATGTGCAAGTCAAAAATAAGCAGCATGTGCATGAGACTTCAGGATTCTCATTCACTTTGCTGGAATCAGGAAACCATTGAGGTTTTATGACAAATCTGCTCAGAAAAAATAGCGACAAATCTACAGCGCTCTGTTCTCGTAACGTAAAGACAAGTAGTACCTAAACCTATAACAAACGAAGTGGGACAGATAGAAGATGAAATATGGGACACTATATTAGAATATATACCCAAACTTTCATTGAGTGAACCGGGTAGGATATCACAGCTGTACATCATACATAGAACGTATAAAACCCCGGAACTTATGGAAAAAATGGGCCTGAGGGACAATGCGGAATGTCCAAGATGTAGAGTTGAGCCCGCGGGAATGTTACACATGCTCTGGTCCTGCCCAAGACTCTCTTCATATTGGGGGGAGGTTATTGAACAAATTGAGAAGATATACCAATGTGGAGTGGGAAGGGACCCCATAACGTGTGTGTTGGGGTATGTGGAGGAAGTGTCTGTGGGAAATGCATATAAGCCAATTATAGCAAAACTTTTATATGTTGCCCGTAAACTGATCGCACAAAAATGGATCGATGCCGAGCCCCTGACGGTTGGGGAATTTATTGTACGAGTGAACAATGTAGTTCGGTTAGAAGAAAGAGTTTATAGACGACACAAAGAGGTGCATTTTGAAAAACTTTGGTCTAAGTGGTTGCAGTAGAGTCAACCTTATTGAGAATGTCTTATGGCAATTAGGCTGGGGGGGCGAGGGAGGAGGGAGGAGGGGGGGCTTTCTTATGAGGGGGGTAACTCGAATGTCGTATATTTTTTTTTGTATATGTTCTGGATTTTGCATAGGCTTTTGCCTGCATGTAATGTAAACGGCATTTGAATATAATAAAAAATCTTTGGTTCAAAAAAAAAACCTATAACAAACAATCATGCTTTTGTTAGACCAGCAGAAAATTCAGCAAACTGAAGTCAAAGAAAATATTAATTGGTTTAAACACAGCAGATTGGAGGAGACTGTTTTGGAGAAGTAGGGATGCAATGACAATGAAGATGGCTGCATGTACATACAAATCTCACACAACTCTGAGCATTACGATGGACAGCGTCTGTCATAACAAAAGCTCTTTGTGAAACCCACCCCATATTTATCAAGTAGGTTAAACACTTGTAAGACCTGATGAGTTTTGTTTTTCAGAAGGTGCGTTCCATAGGTGTGGTGGGAAGGGGCTCCTTAGTCTTGGTTGTGCAGCATGCATTATTCATGAATATCTGAAGTAGAATCTTGTTTTACAAAAATGGAGACAGTTAAAGTGTCTTTCCTGCCCATCAGGCAAGCTGAGACACAGGGTGCGCACTGTTAATAAATGACACCCAGAGAAATTTTAGCATGGTCCTGTTCGAATTAGTAAGAACTGTAGCATCAACCGAGCACTACCATGTGTCTGTACAACCGGTCCTGGATGGACTAGGACTTCTCTAATCCTCCAGGACTAGTTTTACATGTCTATGGAAAATGTAAGATTAGATAGGTGACTGGAATTTGTGGGACTTTTTACAGAAACATTAAACCTAGATATGAATGATAAAAGTAAGCATAAGATAATCTTGAAGATAGAGGGCGGCTCCTGCTGCTGATTGTTGACTTACCGCCAAACATAAGATATTGAAGAGAAGGGAGTGGGACATGGCTGATTCTCTGGGATATATATGTAAGCAGGTGCTGAGATGCAGTACGCAGGGATTGCAGAGCAGTATGGTATAACAGTATTATTTAATTTAACAGGGTGTGTGCACACGCTGCGGATTCTGCCGCGGATCCGCAGCGGTTTAGGTCCTGCGGATCCGGTGTACAGTACCATTATAATCAATGAAAAATGAAATCCGCAGTGCACACGGTGCGGAATTTTCCGCTCGGATTTGCTGCAGTTTCAAAACCGCAGCATGTCAATTCTTTGTGCTGATTCTACTGCTCCATGGCAGGTGTCAAACCGCGAGGGAGACCCGCAGTCTAAACTGCAGAAAATCTGCAGATAAACTACAGGTCTTTTGACCTGCGGTTTTACCTGCGGGTTTACACAAATCCGCGCTGGAAATTCCGCAGGACAATCCGCAGCGTGTGCACACACCCTAAAGGTAAAGGTAATCTCCTCGCAGGGAGTTAATGAGCAGTGAAAAAGGGTTAATAGAACAACAAGAAATAAATGGAATAAGCAGAATGAGTGTGACAGTCTGAGTTTCAAACAACACTTATCGTAGCTCCTGCTGGTGTTCCTTAGTCCGCAGTCCGATGTGAGTAGTAATACTGACAACGGCCGGTGTAGGGTCCTTCAAAGGGATCCAAGATTAGCGATCCGTCTTCTGGCGGCAGTGGGCGGTCTCCAGTTTTACCCGCTGAACCCCAGTCGATTAGCCCACGCAATCAAAGCGGGAAAAGCTGCAGAAGTCTCAGTACCAAGTGTCTGTATCTCAGTGTCCTGTATCTGGCCCATGCTTCTCTGCACGAGTGCAGTCCTGCGTTTGGCTGGGCGCATGGCGCTTCCCACACTCACTGTCCTGCTGGAGTGCCCAGGAGACGTCGGCCGCAGTACGTCGCGGCACTGCTGCTCGGGGCGCAGAGCACGCTACTCACTGTCCTGCAATCTCCCTGTTGGCAGGAAACTGCCTCGCTTTGCGTGCTTTCAACTCTGTTCTCCCCTTAACCACGCCCCTCTTCCCAGGTCATGGGGTTTGCCCGGTCCCCTATTCCTTTCCCCTAGCAAAATGGAACGCAGACTCGACAGTTCCGGACCCGGCTCAATACAGGTACGTGCAGCCAGGTCTACCTCCCTACATATACATACATATATATATATATATATATATATATATATATATATATACAGTACACAGTAGCGTATTGCAGGGGATGGGATGGTGATTTGTAATTATACTCAGAAAGGAAAGCATTCACTCTGGGTCCCATAATAAACACTGCTTTCATTTGTCCACTTAAAAATGGTGGAGCAGAGGCCTATTTCCTGTTTGCCCCACCACCAAATGTTGTAAATTACAGGCTTCCATGCCTATGAATATTAGCTTTTCCAGCATTCTAGGGAAACAGTTGCATGGTAATCAGCTGCAGCCCGGACTTCGTCTTCATGATTGATTTGTCCGAAGGCTGGGACAGTGACATCAGGCTAATTGGGCGCTGACGTCACATGTCAACACTGCACAAGAGCCCCAGGAAGAGCGACTGCCAACACCTTGAAAATAGCATTGGCATGTGAGGTGACTATAGGCTTTATTATTTTATGGGGGCCAAACATATTGATCAAGAAGGGGTTGTTCTAGCAGTGGACAACCCCTTTAAGCATGGGGGTGGATCAATCATGCTTTGGGATGGTGTTGCAAATAATGGCATGGGTAACATTTCACAGGTAGAGGGAAGAATGGATTCAATGAAATTTCAACAAATCCTTGACGCAAGCATAACACCATCTGTAAAGAAGCTGAAAAGAGGATGACTTCTACAAATGGATAATGATCCTAAGCAAACTAGACTACCTCATGCGCAAGCTGAAGGAGTTACAGTGGCCCTCACAGTCCCCTGATCTGAACATGTGGCGCCCCTGAGGCTCAGTCACCACAGAGGTACTGCACCTTCTCCTAAGGTGTAGTGCCCCACCACCTAGGTAAGTTGGGAACTCCAAGCTAAGCCACAGAAAACCAGAGAGGTTGGTAACTAAGCGGATTGCAGACCCCTGATCCTATCCACACTACTAGCAGTAGCCATGGAGCGTGCCTACGATGATCCTAGACACCTCGGCACAGCCGGAGAGCTAACTAAGCCTAAAGCAAGAAAGGGGAAATCTAAACTGCCCCAGAGCAGACCCCAAAGGAATAGATAGCCCCCAAACATATATTGTCATTGAGACAAGATGAAAACACAAACGCAGGTAGGAAAACAGACTGAGCAAATGATGGGGCCCACACTAACTAGACAGGACAGGAAAGGAAAGACACTGTCTGCAATCAAGCAAAAAACCCTGCAAAAAGGTCCAACACGTCTGATAGAAAAATACTGAAGTCGCACGACTTCGCCCACTATATCAGCACTCTGGTATATTCTGAAAGCAGGGCCAAAAGAGGCCAATCTAATAAGGGACAAAAACAAACTGGCACAAGCAGTAACTTATAGATGGTGATTCAGCACAGCCCCAGCCGGAGCTGGCTGACTCACACAAAACTGAAAAAAAACAAAACCAGATGAAATGTGAACAGAATAGCAAAAGAACACTTAGCTGAGCATGCAGGGACTGAGCTGGAAACTAAGACCTCAGGAGGCGGGAAAAACTCACCAGGAGGGATAGAGGGAGTCGGCTGTCTTAAATCCAGTCTGAAACCCCAGATCTCCAATCGTCCTCCTCATGATCAGGTGGCAAGCCTCCGATAATCAGATCAGCTCCATTACCTCCAGTAACCACCAGAGGGAGCCCAGAAAGAGAACTCGCAACCCCTCTGTCAATATGACCAGCTCCACTACCTTCAGCAGTAACCAGAGGTAGGCCACAAAGCGAATTCACAGCACAGGACCCAATGCCAATCCTCTCTTAGACCGAAGTTTACATCTCTATGGGACCCTAATGTGAATCCTCTCTTAGACTGAAGTCTACATCTCTGTGGAGGGGTAAGATTAGGTCATTAGGTCCTGCCAACGAGAATCACCTTATCATGGTTGTCGGGTACACATGAATTGGCCAATTTATATGCCAAGCATTCTCAAATTTTCATATTTCTAGTGCAGTAATGCAATTCAATTTTCATATTTCATGGTGGTATGCTATAGCGCTACAGAGTGCTGCTTTATTTGTTTACTTGTATATGAGATGGCTACTCCTAGTAAGCATCTGTTCACACCTAATTTCTGTTTGGATGTGACAGTCAGTCTTTTGATATTTGTCAATAGCCACTATGTCCCCCCCTAAAAAAGAGGTAACATGACTGGACAAGAGATCCGTGGGTACGTTCAGATGCGGACACTGTTGCTTTTATAAATGTATTATTCCATCTAGTACATTTCAAAGCTCAGTAATAAAAAGAATATATAAAAACAAATCTTTTGCAAACTGTAAAACTGAGGGGGTAATGTACATGTGTACTTGCACATGTCCAAAGGATTATGTGGGAAAAACCAAGAGACAGTTACGTGTAAGAATAGAGGAACACCTCGGGGACATCAGAAATAAGAAGGCTACCCCGCTAGCATGCCATGTCAATTCCCAACATGGAGGCAACCTTGAAAACATCACGTTTCGGAGTATAGAAGCGGTCAACCGCTCCATTAGAAAGGGTGATTGGGACAATAAAACTCTCCAAAGGGAAAGTAGGTGTATATTTTGGTTGGATAGCGTTAGCCCTCGTGGCTTTAATGAACAGATCAACTTTACTAGCTTTATTTAAGTTAATTTGTGCCCTACAGTATTTACAGATGGGATTCCTATAAACCATTAAATTAATAGCATATTAATATTTATATGCCTTGTATCAAATAAATATTGATGGCTCTATAGACACCTCCTTTACATTAGTGGGGGTGACTACAGTTTTGATGAGTCCAGTTCTGGGCCCTCACTATGATTAATAAGACATGCAATGAAATCATGAGCATGTCTGTTTTTTTTCTTCAGAAAATTAAAAATATGGGGAGATTATTATTGTGTTTATTTAAATTTACCTGACTGACAGCATATTTGAAGTGCAGATGGCGTGCTACTGCACAGGTAACAGTGCTGATACCCATTGGCACTTCAACCCCGGAAATAGATTTGGCATGTGCGTTCCATCGGCCTTAAGTGCGCCCGACCAGTAGTCTAGGCTGGAGCGCATTTGCGCTCCACATACCGGAAGCACGCTGGACACTGGACACCACGGATTTTGGGCGCTAAAGGACAGCAACTTGAATATAAGACAGTTGTCTTGAATTACTCCTTCTCTAAACCGGAAACGGTAACTATGGTAACCTGATTACAAATGAGGATTCCCGCAGTTTACATTCAATCATTTCCTACTATGGCATACTCCAATCTTGGGTCCCCTGATGAGCCCCGATTACTAGAAGGGGCATAACGCATAGGGAAAAGGGACATCCAAACTGGGAGTAATTTACCAGATAAGTGATTTATCATGAAGTTTATCCATAAAATGCTCTTTGTCTATTGTCTATGAGAAGTGACAAGACGTTATTCAGGAATTCCTTGATTGTATGATGGGGTTTTGTCCATGCACTTGCACCTTATATGCTACATGAATATATTTGCAAAAAAAACAAATATCCTAAAATAAAAAAGTAAAAAATAAATTGCAAAAATTGCATGAAGGTAGTAATTATAATAGGTGTATTTAATAAACATAATTTTGATCAAAAGAATGTACAAGCCATCCCGCCACGTCACGGCAACCCTTGTGGGACAGTCCTAACTCTTGTATTTAAAACCTTTCCACTTGTCAAGTAAGGTAAATGTGAACAAGGCAAATAACAAGTTGCCACGCTTACAGCACTGTGGACTCAAGAAGGGGTTAGGTGTGCAAAAAATCAGCCCAAGAGGAAGGGGGATGGTCCCCCCGAAAGGCGTCGTGATTGGCCCCTTCACACGTCCGTCTAGTGCGGACCGGTGACGTCACCGCTTCATCTCACGCCCCCTGCTAAACACCCCCCCCCGCTCGCCACGCTACTGCTCGGCGGCGCCATCGGCCGAGGCTGCCTGCCGCTCATTGTGGCGCGCTCGACACAGGGGGGGTTTTGTTTTCCATGCAAACGGAGGTACCAGTGAGTACCTTCAGTTGCTTTCTTGGGCTGATTTTTTGCACACCTAACCCCTTCTTGAGTCCACAGTGTTGTAAGCGTGGCAACTTGTTATTTGTCTTGTTTCCTCTTTTTGGCAGAAAGCACACTATATCTGCCTGGTTTGCCAGCGGCTTTCACACCCAGCTGTGTGACTATTCTTAGCGCTGGTGTGATAGTGTTTATCCAAATGTGAACAAGGACCGAGGGACTGAACCACCAGTAAAAGCATAGGCCAGACAGGATGGATTTTCCAACTCAGAAACAGGGCAGTCACACCCTTATATGCACAGAATGCACATTGAACTAATTGAGAAACTAGAGTAAATTAATGTGTATGCAAAATGTAAATGCATATAAACACATGACCTTTAGACAAAGAAAACCAAAAACAAATATCCTAAAATAAAAAAAGTAAAAAATAAATTGCATGAAAGTAGTAATAATAATAAGGGAATTTAGTAAACATAATTTTGATCAAAAGAATGTACAAGCCATCCCGCCACATCACAGCAACCCTTGTGGGACAGTCCTAACTCTTGTATTTAAAACTTTTCCACTTGTCAAGTGACGTAAACGTGAACAAGGATTGAGTGACTGACCCACCAGTAAAAACAAAGGCCAAACAGGATGGATTTCCCAACTCAGAAACAGGGCGGTCACACCCTTATATGCACAGAATGCACATTGCACTAAATGAGAAACTAGGTCAGAGCTGAAAAAGTAAATTAATGTGTATGCAAAATGTAAATGCAAAGAAACACATGACCTTTACACAGAGAAAACCAAAAACAAAAAACAAATATTCCAAAATAAAAAAGTGAAAAATAAATTGCAAAAATTGCATGAAGGTAGTAATACTAATAAGTTTCTTTGTGTAAAGTTCATGTGTTTATCCTGTCATCATGTCTGGCCTATGCTTTTACTGGTCGTTCAATCCCTCAGTCCTTGTTCACACTTACGTCATTTGACAAGTGGAAAGGTTTTAAATACAAGAGTTAGGACTGTCCCACAAGGGTTGCCTTGACGTTGGGTGATGACTTGTACATTCTTTTGATCAAAATTATGTTTTCTAACTACTCTTATTATTATTACTACCTTCATGCAATTTTTGCAATTTATTTTTTACTTTTTTATTTTAGGATATTTGTTTTTTGTTTTTGGTTTTCTTTGTGTAAAGATCATGTGTTTATATGCATTTGCATTTTGCATACACATTAATTTACTTTTTCAGCTCAGACCTAGTTTCTCATGAATATATTTACACCTACCTCCAGCCTCCAGCACGTGTGCACTTTATTGTATAGTGCCCATAGGTGTAATGAAGCGAGCATGAGGGAACAATACCAAGAACCAACCTTGAAGTTCATTAACTTTACGCTGATGTCAGACTCCCTCCCTTTGATGTGGGCTCCGGCGGTGAGCCCACATCTTTCCTGGGACATGTCAGCAGAAAACGCCGAGAAAGGAGGTCCATGGCTGCCTTACTACCTGGATGACCAGCAAAGCAGAGTTGTGCTGTTCCCCACTAACTTTGCAGCGCAGACTTGGTGGCATAAATAACCTTCCTGGAGGGCAGGAGGATGGGGCGTCCCCTTGGGCCTCCAACACCTCACCCTTCAGCTCAGGGAACAATGATGAAATAACTACCCCATTCAGCAAAATCGGGACAGGGTCCTCATGGTGACCACCACGGTGGAATCATAATCCACCTGCAGCTATTAACCCGTTAAATGCTGCTGTCAAACGCTAAAAGCGGCATGTAATTTGCGCTTCCGGCTATTGGGCCAGAAACTCTCCCACCGGAGACCCCCGTCACGTGATCGCGGGTCACCGGTGGGTTGGCATGACAACCAGAGGTCTCCGGGAGACCTCTATGGTTGTCACTGCCGACTTGCTATGAGCGCCACCCGGTGGTCGGCGCTCATAACAAGTGAGTAATTCTACTACATGCTACTATGTAGCAGAGCCGATTGGGTTGTGGCAGCTTCTAGTCTTCCATGGAGACTATTGAAGCATGCCAAAAGTTAAAAAAAAGTTTTAAAAAATATATAAAAAAAAATAAAAGTTCAAATCACCCCCCTTTCACCCCATTCAAAATAAAACAAAATCAAACATACACATATTTGGTATCGCCGCTTTCAGAATCACCCAATCTATCAATAAAAAAAGGATTAACCTGATCGCTAAACGGCGTAGCGGGAAAAAAAGTCAAACCGCCAGAATTACATTTTTTGGTTGCCGCGACATTGCTTTAAAATGCAATAACGGGCGGACAAAAGATTGTATCTGCACTAAAATTGTATCATTAAAAACCTCAGCTCTGTGTAAAAAAAATAAGCCCTCACCCAACCAGAGATCACAAAAAATGGAGACGCTACGGGTATCGGAAAATGGCGCAATTTTTTTTCTTTTTGTAAAAAAAGTTTGGAATTTTTCTATCACTTAGATAGAAAAGAACCTAAACATGTTTGGTGTCTATGAACTCGTAATGACCTGCAGAATCATAGTGGCAGGTCAGTTATAGCATTTAGTAAACCTAGCAAAAAAGCCAAACAAAAACCAGGTGAGGGATTGCACTTTTTTGCAATTTCACTGCACTTGGATTTTTTTTCCCATTTTCTAGTACACGACATGGTAAAACCAATGGTGTCGTACAAAATTACAACTCGTCCCGCAAAAAAACAAGCCCTTACACGGCCATATTGACAGAAAAGTAAAAAAGTTATGGCTCTGAGAAGGGGATCAAAAAACGAAAACGCAAAACTGAAAATACCTGCGGGCATGAAGGGATTAATATGTGAACCCTGGTATTGGTCTAGCAGATATTTGCTCAGCAGTTTGACAGATTGTCATCAACAGTAACACTGCGAGATATAGCTTCCCCCACAGCTTAGTGTTATGATAGACAAATTGTATATTGGATGTATGTTGAATTATTTTGAAAACAAAACCAGAAAACATAATTGTAAGTTTGAAAAGTTACAGTGGTGCAGCAAGACCCCAAAACCAGGGGAAAATACCAACTCCATAATGAAGAGTAACACAGGAGAACAAATGAGTATATAGGTACAAAAGGTATATTTTTATTGTTAAACATACATTAAAATATTGCACAAAAGTATACAAAGAATATAATGGTTAAGGTGCACAAGAGTGGAAAAGGAGGGACACCAGTGCCAACTGCCAGCCCCACACCTATATATTGATGAATATAGACAGAGATGATACAGGAAAGATGAATATCTTTGTACCATGTTACCGTGAGGACTCTCAATTCTGAATATTTTTATAGGCAGAGAGCTGCTCAATGTAATAAGTAGTATAAGTATATAAGAGTAATCAAAAACGCATCTATAAGACCAAAAGCAGCGCTTACCAATAAAAGTGGCTGAAAGAAGGCACCAGGTCGGATTCTAAAAGAGCCCCCAACGTGCGTTTCGCTTGTTGATACTTGCTTGGACAGCCTCACTAACTAGCGCTGACGTCACTGAGGCTGCCAGAGGGCAGAGCAGAAAATGTTCAGAAACTTTCCCACGCTACTGAGTTCATCTCCGATCCTGCGGGGAGGCTGCACAGGCAACTTTTCATTCATTCCACAGTGGTTTACAGTCGGGCCGGTAGCATTAGCACTGCTCCAGGTTGTAAACTATTTAACCCCTTGAGATGGATTGCAGCGTGGGACTTGACTGTACGGTGGATAGGTATGGGATATTGTTGCTTTATGATTTTTTACAGGAGAACGATGGCTTCGATTGAATTGGGAGTTTAATAAAGATGGCAAAAATGTGTGTTTATTTATTTCATTAAATGACTTTATTCTTAATGTGTGTGTTTTTTTATCCCTTTCATATTATTGGATTAATAATGGATAGGTGTCTTATTGGCACCTCTCCATTATTATCCAGGCTTAATGTCCCCTTACAATAGCAAGGTGATATTACCTACTTATTACCCCATATGGCACCCGCTACAGGGCAATGGGAAGAGAGAGGCTAAGTGCCGAAATAGGCGCATCTTACAGATGCACCCTATCTGGTGTGGGGGCAGATGTTTTAATCTGGGGGGGGGCAAATAACCATGGTCCCTCTCTAGGCTATTAATATCTGCCCTCAGTCACTGGCTTTCCCTCTCTGACGGAGAAAATTGCACGGGAGCCCACACCAGTTTTTTCCGTGAATTAATCTTTTATCCCCTTCATGACCCAGCCTATTTTGACCTTAATGACTGGCCATTTTTTGTAATTCTGACCAGTGTCCATTTGTGAGATAATAACTCAGGAACGCTTCAACGGATCCTAGCGATTCTGAGATTGTTTTTTCGTGACATATTGGGCTTCATGTTAGTGGTAAATTTAGGTTGATAATTTTTGCGTTTATTTGAAAAAAAAATGAAAATTTGGTGAAAATTTTGCAATTTTCAAATTTTGAATTTTTATTCTGTTAAACCAGAGAGATATGTGACACAAAATAGTTAACCCCTTCGTGACTGGGCCAATTATTAAAATTATGACCAATGTCACTTTATGTGGAGATAACTCTGGAATGCTTCATTAAATCCCAGTGATTTTGGGACTGTTTTTTCATGGCACATTTTAATTTATTATAGTGGTAAATTTAGATTGATATATTTTGTGTTTATTTATAAAAAAAATCAGAAACTTTACAAAAATGTAAAAAAAATTGCAATTTTCAAACTTTGAATGATTATCCCTTTAATCCAGATAGTCATACCACAGAAATACATGAATAAATAACATTTCCCTCATGCCTGCTTTACATCAGGACCATTTTTAAAACGCTAATTCATTTTGTTAGCCTAGGAGGTTTAAAAATATAGCAATAATTTTTCATTTTTTCAAGGAAATTTACAAAATGTATTTTTTTGAGGGACCTATCCAAGTTTGAAGTGACTTTAGGGGTGCTATATATTGGAAAACCCCAAACATGATACCATTTTAAAAACTACACCCCCTGACATATTGAAAATTGCTGTCAGGTAGTTTATTAACCCTTCAGGTTATTTTCAGGAATTAATGCAAAGTGGTACAGCAGCAATGAAAAAGTGTTTGTTTACCACCTAAATGTCGCTAACTTCTGAGCTGACCGCTACAGCCGGGAGACTCTAAGGCCGCTATTTGGCCATGAAATGCTATGGCAAACATCAGGACCACACAATCATAATCTCAGTGTGTCAATTAGATTAAAGTGCAAGCCCCCACAATCTATTAACCATTTATTTGATGTAGTCACTTTTGACAGCAGCAACTAAGGGGTTAAACAGATATGGATGGTGCCAACACCGATCATTTGTGATACAGCAAGTTGCCAGATATAGTGGACAGCCGAAAGCTGCTGGATTATCACCTGTATGGGGATGATATTCCCTTATATCTCAGGTCAGTAAATATATGTATTGGCTGTCATGAAGGGGTTAATAAATAACATTTCCCACATGTCTGCTTTACATCAGCACAATTTTGGAAAGAAAATTTTTTTGTTAGGAAGTTATAAGGGTTCAAATTTGACCAGCGATTTCTCATTTACAAAATTTACAAAACCATTTCTTTAGGGACCACCTCACATTTGAAGTCGCTTTGAGGGGTCTATTTGGCAAAAAATACCCAAAAGTGACACCATTCTAAAAACTGCACCCCTCAAGCTACTCAAAACTACATTCAAGAAGATTATTAACCCTTCAGGTGCTTCACAGGAACTAAAGCAACGTGGAAGGAAAAAATGGACATTTTAATTTTTCCAACAAAAATTTTCTTTGAGCATCAATTTTTTCATTTTCACATGGGCAACAGGATAAAATGGATCCGAAAATTTGTTGGGAAATTACTCCTGAGTACACCGATACCTCATATGTGGTCATAAACCACTGTTTGGGTGCACGTCAGGGTTCAGAAGGGAAGGAGCGCCATTTGACTTTTTGAATGGAAAATATGCTGGAATATTTAGCGGTTGCCATGTTGCGTTTGGAGAGCTCCTGTGTCGCTAAACATTGGAGCTCCCCCACAAGTGACTCCATTTTGGAGACTAGACCCCCCCAAGGAACTTATCTAGATGTGTGGTGAGCACTCTGAACCCCCAAGTGCTTCACAGAAGTTTATAACGCAGAGCCGTGAAAATAAAAATCATTTTTTTTTCGTCAAAAAATTATTTTTTAGCACGCAATTTTTTATTTTCACAAGGGTAACAGGAGAAATTGGACCCCAAAAGTTGTTGTCCAGTTTGTCCTGAGCACGTTGGTACCCCATATGTGGGGGGGAACCACTGTTTGGGTACACATCGGGGCTCAGAAGGGAAGTAGTGACATTTTGAAATGCCGACTTTGATGGAATGGTTTGCGGGCGTCATGTTACGTTTGCAGAGCCCCTGATGCGCCTAAACAGTAGAAACCCCCACAAGTGACCCCATTTTGGAAACTAGACTCCCCCAAGGAACTTATCTAGATGTGTGGTGAGCACTTTGAACCCCCAAGTGCTTCAGAGAAGTTTATAACGCAGAGCAGTGAAAATAAATATTTTTTTTCCACAAAAATAATTTTTTAGCCCCCAATTTTTTATTTTCCCAAGGGAAAGAGGAGAAATTGGACCCCCAAAGTTGTTGCAATTTTCTATGAGTACGCTGATACCCCATATGTTGGGGTAAACCACTGTTTGGGCACACGTCAGGGCTTGGAAGGGAGGGATCACCGTTTGACTTTTTGAATGCAAAATTGGCTGGAATCAATGGTGGCACCATGTCGTGTTTGGAGACCCCCTGATGTGCCTAAACAGTGAAAACCCCCCAATTCTACCTCCAACCCTAACCTCAACACACCCCTAGCCACAACCCTATCCCCAACACACCCCTAACCCTAATCCCAACCCTAACCATAACACTATCCCCAACACACCCCTAACCCTAATTCCAACCCTAACCATAATCCTAACCCCAACACAACCCTAACCCTAATCTTAACCCTAATTCCAACGCTAACCCTAATTCTAAGCCTAACTCTAAAATTCTAACCCTAACCCTAATTTTAACCCTAACTCTAATGGAAAAATTAAAAATAATATATTTTCTTTATTTTATTATTTGTCCGTACCTATGGGGGTGATAAAGGGGGGGGGTTATTTACTATTCTTTATTTTGATTACTGTGATAGGGTCTATCACAGTGATCAAAATGTCCCTGAATGAATTAATCTGTCGACCGGCAGATTCGGCGGGTGCACTGCACATGCGCCTGCCATTATGGAAGATGGTGGCAGCCATGCAGGAGGGAGGAGGGACAAAGGGAGTCAGAAGGTAACGGGGGGTGAGGGGGGGTGATCAAAAGGCGGGGGGAGCAGATGCTGACGGCGGCAGATCACCGTCAGTCGGTGGCGGGGGCAGATCTCCCTCGTCAGTCGGTGTGGGGGGGTCAAATTACTGTCTCCAGCCATGGCCGATGGTATTTCAGCATCGGCCATGGCTGGATTGTAATATTTCACCAAGTTTCATTGGTGAAATATTACAATCGCTCTGATTGGCTGTTTCACTTTCAACAGCCAATCAGAGCGATCGTAGCCACAGGGGGGGCAAAGCCACCCTCCCTGGGGTGAGGCACAAGTGTTCCTGTATCTGCGGGGTGAGTGACCCTGGTCACCCGATCTGCAGGAACGCGATTTATACAATGACATCTACGTAGGCGTCATGGGTCATAATGGCACAGGTTTTCATGATGCCTACATAGGCGTCATGGGTCGGGAGAGGTTAATTTAACACCTACAGCTCCAATATTTTACACACATATACTACTTACATTATTAGTGAGGGACATATATAAATCTAACGGATATGCAATGGTTTACTGTATGTAAACCATGTCTCATATCCATATATACATTTGTGTGTCTCAATGAGATATATATATATATATATATATATATATATATATGTATATATGTGATCACGAATATTTATGGCCATGGACAGGGCTGGTTTTAGGCAAAGTGGGGCCCTAGGCAAAAGTTTAAAATGGGGCCCCAATTGCTAACATATTGCACATCACACAGAAGCATTTCTATTGTATTTACATGCGCTGAGTTTAGGTCACTAAACGAGTGTGATCGACAATACTGAAGTCGTTTGACACTTGTTTCCCGGCCTCTTTACACTGACTGAGGAAAAATGATGGGAACAGAACAATCACTATTGCAGCAATCTGTCCCCATACAGTATCATGTTATCAGATACAAACCAGACAGGCCTAAATGCATCTGCACTAATACAGGGTGCAGCGGACTCAAGTAAAATGGCAGCTGCACAGGTGCATAAATACCAAATGAAACAGCCAGCCTACAATCAGGGATTGGCCATGTGGTACACCAGTGCAGAAGAAATAATCCGCATGTGGCAGTGTTCACACAGGGAATGCAGGGCTTCTGGTTCACAACCTCTTAGTAACACCATATATGGGGGGCTGCCCAGTGCCAACTAGAATGCATCCCATGTGAACAGAGGCCACAAGTTTGCAGAACCATTTGAGCCCAACTGCACCCTGAAAGAAATATAAAAAGTGCACAAAAAACATATCAATATATGCAATATTGAAATCGTTCGACACTTGTTTCCCCGCCTCTTTACACCGACTGAGGAAGAATGATGGAAACAGAACAATCACTATTACATCAATCTGTCCCCATACAGTATCATGTTATCAGCAGCATATCTGCAGTTTTCACTGGGCAATGTGCAGCTGAGAACAATGATTTTTGTTCTGGCATAAACAATCCAATCACTCGATGAATATGCAGCATTTTGCTTGTTTATTACTGTATAATACCCTTTATAGGCCTTAATATATTATAATGTGCACCACAGTCCTCTATATTGTAAAAGGCACACCCTATAGTCCTCCATATAATATAATGTGCACCATATTCCTCCATGTAGTAGAATACACTCCCCGTAGTCCTCCATATAGTATAATACACTCCCTATAGTCCTCCATATATTAAAATATATTCCCTATAATCCTCCATATATTAAAATACACTCCTCAGTCCTCCATATAGTATAATACACTCCTCAGTCCTACATTTAATATAATACACTGCTCATTCCTCCAGGCGGCGGGAGCGAGGGAGACACACCTGAGGAAGGCACCGACGGCTTCAGAAGCGCCTTATGGAATACATTGGGGATCTGCAACGATGGAGGCAAGCGCAAGCAAAAGGCCACATGATTAACCACCTCTAAAATTTCATAAGGGCCACTAAACTTGGAACCCTACTTAGCAGAGGGAATCCTCAGTATCCTGTACATTCCTAGGGTCCATACGAAACCACTCAGCAGACAAAATGACGCCTAGAAAGGACAATTCCTGAGCAAAAAATGAACACTTCTCTTGTTTAGCAAATAGTGAGTTCTCCCTAAGCCTTAGAAGAACTGCACAGAGGTGGCCCAAGTGGCTCTGTTTGTGAGAAGAATATTTGAGGATATCATCCAAATAAATTACCATGAAATGCCAAATAAAATCTGAGAAAACATGATTCATAAAATTCTGAAATACTGCTGGTGCATTAGTCAGGCCAAAGGGCATAACCAAATTCTCAAACAGGCCCTCAGAGGTGAGAAATGCAGTTTTCCACTGCATACGGATGAGATTGTATGCCCCTTGAGGTCCAACTTTGAGAACCACCTGCCCCCAACAATTGATTGTACAAATCGGGTATAAGTTGGAGGGGATAAGTGTTTCTTATAGTGATTTTATTAAGTTCTCGAAAATCGAGGCATGGGCATAAACCACCATCCTTTTTCTTCACGAAAAAGAACCCCGCCACCACAGGAGAGACAGATGGCCAAATGTGCCCCTTACGGAGGCTATCAGAGATATACTCCTTCATAGTGGCTCGCTCAGGGGCGGAGTGATTGTACAGATGGGCTTTGGGCAATTTGGCACCGGGAACAAGATCAACAGCACAATCGAATGGGCGGTGTGGTGGTAGAACCTCAGTCTCCTTTTCAGAGAACACATCCTCAAAGTCCTTCAGGTACTCCGGAATACCCTCCAGGCTGACTGATGACACAGATACAGTAACAAGATATTTCTTAGAACAATTGGGACCCCATTTAACAATGTCCCGAGATTACTAGTTTATCACAGGATTATGTAATTGCAACCAGGGGAACCCCAACACCAGTCCCGCAGGCAGATTGTCCTTAACAAAACATGAAATACATTCCCGGGCAAAGGAACTCACTTTAAGGAGAAACTCCTGAAACAAATTTGATGCCATTCTTAGCCAGTGTGTTTTGTCAATGGCAACAACATGGATAGGAGTCTTCAGCCTAACTGTCCCTAACTTACACCTGGACAGCAAGTCAGAGTTAATAAAGTTCATGGACGACCCGCAATCCACGAAGGCAGAAGTGGACATGGAGCCACTCCCACAACAAAGTTCCACTTCCAACAAAATTTTTGAAAATGCAGACAAAGTACCTGAGAGTCTGGGTGACTTTCACGACTATCTCCCAGGCTCAGCTGCTTGTTGGTCGGTGGACAGGAGGAGCAGTCCTTTTTCCAATGTCCTGGATCTTCGCAGTAAAAACACAATTTTCCTTCATGTCGTCATCTCCTCTCCTTCTCCTCGAGGTTAGCGGCCCCCACCTCCATAGGTTCAGGTGGTGGCAAAACAACAGGACCAGCAGAGAGCAACGGAACCTCTTGCTGTGCGACACCTCTCTCCAGCAGCCTCCGATCCATACGGATAGCCTGAGTCATAGCTTCTTCCAATGAGCTGGGAGGTGGATAGAGAGCAGAGCATCCTTCAGGTATTCCGCCAGTCCACACCTGAACTTGTCAGGGTAGCTACTAAGGGAGGGCTAAATTAACCCTTCACGGTTGACCAAGTGATTTCCAAATTTATCCACAAGATGTTGCTAGCAACTGGGAATGACCAGACATAGGCGTGTGCCTCTGTATGGGAGGAACAAGGCAGATCACTAACTCCGTTTATTATGTCACCTTTTTATAGTATTTTGCTTAATTATGCAAAGTACACAGCTACCAATAGCATCGTCGTAATACATTTACTTTATAAGCCAATAATATTGCAAGAAAATCGGAATATGTCCCTAGCTGCGTGATGTAGAAAATAGAACAATAGCACATTCTTCAGGGTCTCATATCTCATATCTTGTGCAAGCTGGAACAGTCTGGTTTCATAACAACCGCGAACTTTCACCTAGTTACAAAATTTAACTCGTAAACAACAAAATGGCGTCGCAAGCACAAAAATGGAGGTCTGGAGAACAAGATGTCCCGTACATCTGAATACTGTACTTCACAAACTGACATCTCAGCGCGGAGTCATCCCAGGACACTTCAGTGGACCATTGATGGAACTCAGAGCTGTACCACTCAGCTGAGCGATTTCCCTGAACCAGACCCATAATAGTGTCCTCTGTGATCCTGACATGGTCCAATTTGCCATAAATAAGTCCTAGCGCCTCAAAGAACCTATTACCGACATCCGTTCAGGGGCATTAGGGGGCAGCGAAAAAGCCCAAGATTGGGGACCCGCTCTTAGTAAGGAGATAATAATCCCTACCTGCTGAGTCTCATCCCCAGACGATCGAAGTCTAAGAGAAAACAATAATTTACAACTCTCCCTGAACATATGAAATTTATCTTTTTCGTCAGGAAGCTTAACCGAGGGTTTGGGAGAGTGCACAACAACATCAACTGAATCACCAAGTCGGCTAATAGCATGATGGGTGGTTTCTTGCATAGTCTTAACAGTCTCCGTCAGTTTTTTCTGTAAGAGTATGAGATGTGGCAAGGGCCCAATGTTCCACCGAAAAAACCTGCATTTTCTGTGTCAACCTGAACACTTGAGTCGCGAATCCATGACCAGAGAAAAAAAGATGCAAAATCCCCCTTAAATGTGTGGGTCAGCTATAATGTAATGTACTGCTGCAGTGCAGTATAGCGCAACCTCCACCAGGGGGAGCTGGTGAGGGAAGAGAGATTGCACACACACAGTGTAGCAACACAGAGCAGCAACACAGGTGTCACAGGTAACGAAAGAGTGGTCAGACAAGCCGAATCAGAAACTGTCAGGAGCAGAAGTACCAAAGGTCACAGCAATACACGTAGTCAGAGACAAGCCAGAAGTCAGAACCTACCGGGAATGTAGTATCCAAAACGTGAGACATAAGACATAGTCGGGGTACAAGTCAGTGAGTCAAAGCCAGTCGGGGAACGTGGTGTCAGAGCCGGAAAACAAGAGGCGAAGTCCAGAGATCAGGCCATGTCATACACAAGTACGGGAAGTCAGAGACAGAAGGATCACTAGGGTATATGGGTCAGCGGCACTAGCCTGGAAGCATAAACTATAGCTGACACTGGCCTGCAGGCTGCAGAGGACTGAAATGGCCCAGCCAGCTCCAAAACGAGGCAGAGGGGATTAACCCCTGCATGACCAGTCCAGAGAGAAGACAGCAGAAAACAAACTCTGGACTGGATCATGACATGTGCTATACATAATAAGGCTACATTCCTGTATCCGTGTGCCATATCGGTGTGCTGCCCACTTTTACCGATGCATTGAACAGGTCCTATTTTGGTCCACAAAATCGGATCAAAACAGAACATTCTCTGACCCTCACAGATCTTATTTTCAGAGCTGTGATTTTCAAGGATTTGTAAATGTATCTATAAAATTGTGCCATCCAATAATACAATCTGGCAGCACATACATATCACCCAAATGTGAAAATGTAGAATAAGGAATTTTACAGATAACATCATCACTCCAAGTCACACAGTGCAGATACAGAATAAAATTTACATTCAGCAACTTACCGCTGATATCTCGTCTGATTAGAGCCTTTTTCTGCTGTTTCTCCTCCATCTGGTCAGACCATCATGTCAACATCTCCCAGCCACAACTCATCTTGTCACGATGATCGTCGCAGCACTGAAAATAACAAGGACACATATCTTGTATACATACATGTTCTCTCCCACACTGCTCCCCTGAATACAGATATGTACCCCACCATTATTATACTATTAGCCATGCAATAATCAAAATATAAAGTGATAAGTAGCACTGCTCCCCCATTAACTATAATCTCTGCCGCCCATTAAAATAAATTATTCAGCCTCCGTCTCACAAATTAACTGGAAGGCTATGTGCACATGCTGCATTTTTATTATGGAAAATATGCAAGGTTTTATAGTACAAACAAAGTGAATGAGATCCCTGAAGTCTCTTGCACACGTTGCTTATTTTTTCCTTGAAAATTTGCAGCTGATTAAAATTTGCATAATGTGAATTCTTGCAGCGTATTTTACCAATACTAATGAGAGGGGGAAAATACGCAACAAAAGCATGGCAAAAAAATTATTTTACGCAGCATTCTTCCTGCCAACACATTAGGACATGCAGCAGAATTTTCTCCTGCAAACCCTGAATGTGTGCACATAGCCATGTTATTTCTTCTGGGAAATTAATGCAAAGGTGACTCGCACAATAGGTACCCGGGGATCAAATTGGGATCTATGTTTAGTTAACATAGTGTCATAGCCAATGCAGGTAAAATTTTCAGCTTTGTGATGGGAATATAATTAGATTATTTGTAGATATCACAACAAGCGCCGGTATTTTTCAAAGCGACATTGACTCATAAAAACGGATCAAGAAGCAAGGGGTGATAACGCTCCACTATTGATTACTCTGCATATAGGGATCTTAAATAAAAAAAAAAAAATCTGTCTCATCCAATGCCGAATCATGGTTTGCAAGGAGGAGATGAGTACAATAAAATTATCAGCCAACAACTTTATCTACTACTACTTTTGATTTGTAACCAACAAGCCTATTACCTCAGCTCTGAAGTGTAACCATCAAGCTCTGTACTGTAATTCTGCATCATCGCGAAGTTATACACCAGTCCTAGATTAAAACTGCTGTGTCCTGTATTAGCCACTAAGTCATCCTCCAGTGGGCTACCAAAGGTTGCCAAGGGCTAGAAGGACTGAGCCAAAGTATACATTAATAAAAAAGAAGAAGCGGGCGGCACCGCTGTTACCGTGCTAGGATCCGTGGCTTGCAGCAGGCGGTGAGCTCACATGGAGGATTCCCGGGTGCTTGACCTCATAACAAATCACTTGTGGTTTCCAAAGTAAAAAGGTCGCACTCTGCGAGATAATAGTGAAGATTTATTAACACATAATTACATGTCACGTCGGGGATGTGATAACAAGAGTGTCAAATGGCTGACAACGGCCGTTTCGCGCTACTCGAGCCGTGGAAGCGCTCGAGTAGCGCGAAACGGCCATTGTCAGCCATTTGACACTCTTGTTATCACATCCCCGACGTGACATGTAATTATGTGTCAATAAATCTTCACTATTATCTCGCAGAGTGCGACCTTTTTACTTTGGAAACCACAAAGTATACATTAACAAGGATCCTTAATAAGCTCTTAAAAGTAAGCCCCACTCGATATGTCCACCAATACCTGTTCCAAATTGATCTCTTTGGCTCTTACATCCTACAAACAAAAGGTAAGGTCATGGGCATTACTATAGCGGTAACCAACATGGCAGCTGCTGTGGGGCCCTTGAAGCTGAAGGTGCCAAGTTACCATCTCTTTGGAGGAATACATCCCTGGGTACGACTCAGTTTTTAATCTGAAGATCTGAGGACAAAAAAGAAAGGCAGGCAATTGACCAAAATTCTACAAGAAAACCAATTTTACCCTAAGGATATGTTATTTTTTGTAGTGACCAAACGCAGAAGCCGTGGACGAGCTGCTGCTCCGTAATGCCCTTGCACTTTACAGGTAAATCGTGCCCTAGCCCCAATGTGCTGTCAAGTGTGATATGCATCACACTCACTTGTAGGACGCAGACCTCCGCTGTCGCTAGACCTCCGTTTTCAGCAGCCACCGCACATAACTCAGGGGACACCTGGTTCATTTTAACCATCAAAAGTTTACTGAAGAGTTCAAGTTCATCAGATTGTAACACCCAGTAACAGGACCAACACTTCTTATTTCTTGTTTCATTAATACAGTGCACCTTCGGCATTTCTCCTGGACTATGCCAATGTTTACGGGTTATGTCAGCCCCAGGGATTTCCCGTCGAGTCCAGAAGTACACCCGGGATCCGTTACCTTCCCTTCACGTGGTTCCACGTCCATCGTCCTCTGTAATATGAAAAAAAAGGGGGGAGTTGGAGCAGCATTGCAATAGTAATACCTAATAAATACCATATATACTCTAGTATAAGCTGACCCGAGTATAAGCAGAGGCCCCTAATTTTGCCACAAAACTGGGAAAACTTATTGACTCGAGTATAAGCCGAGGGTGGGAAATGCAGCAGCTACTGGTAAATTTCAAAAATAAAAATAGATACCAATAAAAGTAAAATTAATTGAGACATCAGTAGGTTAAATGTTTTTGAATATCCGTATTGAATTAGAAACCCCATAAAATGCTCCATACAGTTCATGATGGGCCCCATAAGATGCTCTATACAAAATACGCCCCATATAATGCTCCATAAAGTTCATGATGGGCCCCATAAAATGCTCCATACAAAAAATATGCCCCATATAATGCTGCACAAAGGTTAGTAATGGCCCCATAAAATGCTCCATATTAAAATATGCCCCATATAATGGTACACAAAGGTTAATGATGGCCCCATAAGATGCTCCATGCAAAATACGCCCCATATAATGCTCCATAAAGTTCATGATGGGCCCCATAAGGTGCTCTATACAAAATACACCCCATATAATGCTGCACAAAGGTTAATAATGGCCCCATAAGATGCTCCATAGGATAATATGCCCCATATGATGCCCCATATAAAGCATAAAGGTTATGGCCCCATAAGATGCTCCATAGTATATGCCCCATATGCTGCTCCAACATATCTTGATGGCCTCATAAGATGCTCCATAACGGTTGATGGCCCCATAAGATGCTCTATAGAATAATATGCTGCATACGCTGCTGCTGCGATTAAAAAAAAATGACATACTCACCTCTTGTCACTGGGGGCCAGGTGCCGATGTCCTGAGCAGACGGGGACACTGGCGCGCTATGGGAGCCAGGTGCCGATGTTGACGCTGGCTCAGGGCCCCGGCACCTGTGATATTCACCTATCCCCGTTCCACCGCCGCGTGCCACTCTGTCTTCCGGGTCTCTGCAGTGACTGTTCAGGCAGAGGGCGCCACTAACCACGTCATTGCGCCCTCTGACCTGAACATCACAGCCAAAGGATGCGGAAAACAGAGCGGCGTGTGGCGGTGGAACGGGGACAGGTGAATATTGCATGGCTCCCCCCGTCCTCCCCATCATACTCACCCCCTCCTGGCGCAGTCTCTGCAGTCCCTGCTTTTCCGATGATCTCCGTCATCTCCTTCCAGTGTTCAGCGGTCATATGATACCGTTCATTAAAGTAATGCCACTGGGCATTATATTATTCTTCATTAACATGTTATAACTTCGGGTAGAGTCATATGTATACGCAGACTTGAATTGTTTCATGTACTAACAGCTATTTATTTATACTTTGTGTTACAGCTTGATTGCATCTCCACAGAGATGGAGTGAGAACAAGCTATCCCAGGAGATAAATACCTGAAGCGATAAAGGTCAGATCAAGGAAGACTCGTAACCTGAAGGGAAAATCTTAGCAGAGTGATCAAGTGGGATCGTAAAGTGAGAAAGGCTTTATAAATTCGGGCAGAGTCATATGTATGTGCAGACTTGAAATGTTTCATGTACTAACAGCTATTTATTTATGCTTTGCATTACCGCTTGATTGCTTCTAGTTCGTCGATAATTTTTGTGGGAGAATGCTTGATGTCCATCTCTTACCATGATATGGATTTATTGTAGGTGGCTCTGTGGTTTCCCCCTGATTTGTCCACCTTTTTAAATGTTTTTCTGTCCACTCTCTTTTGCACTTTATACAGTATACAATAAAGTTAGTTTTGCATCACTTGCCTCTCTTATTTACCCTTAATTGTGAGCATTACTGGGTTCTTTGGTGCCAGTCTTATGCCTTCTACATTGCCCCTGTACACCAGAAGATAAGGCACTCTTCATAGTACCTGTATCGAGCTTTGAGTTCCAGACATTGCAGAAATCTTAACAAGGGATTCCAGTAAGGCCTCCCACTGCTCTAAACAATAGGTGCATGCTGGCCCTACCAGCCAATTTTACTAGCACTATTCCCTTGCCACTGTGGGCTAGTCCCAAACATTAACTATCTTATTCTAAGTTTCAGCTAACTACAGCCATTATCTTATAACCGTATGTACTAAGCAAATTACACTCTATCTTATGTCCTAAGTCCTAATCTATATCTTACTCTATGCTGTACAGTACCAGCACTATGCATACTACCACGGTGTTGTGAGCTCATTCTCGGGTTTACCTCTGGCTTCTGGTGAGGGTTATGGAGCTGGCTGTGCTGACAGAGGAGTAGTGAGTTCTCTATCTGGACTCCCTCTGTTGGTGAAGGGAGGTAATGAAGCTGATCTAAATGGCAGAGACCGGCCACCTGAGGAAGAGGACTGCGATTGGACATCAGGAGTTTCTGATTGGATTTAAGGCAGCCGACTCCCTAGTGTCTTGCTGGTGATTTTTCCTGACTGTAGCTCCTGGTTTCCAGTTTGGTTCCTGCCTGTTATGAGTTCATTTTCCCCTTCACCATTGAGGTCTGATGAACTCCCTCTTCTGGTGAAGGAAGGTAGTGAGGCTGATTACCAAGCACCTGAGCTGGGAGAGGATGACTGGGCGACGGGGATCTCTGACTGGATATAAGGCAGCCGACGCCTTCTGCCTCGCTGGTGATTTCTCTGTGGAATTCTAGGAGACCAGTCTGATTCCTGCTCCTCAATAGCTAAGTTTTCTGCTTTGCCTTTTTGCATTTGTGCTTTGGTTTTAGTTTGCCTTGCTTTTCTGGATTCTGCCATTCCCTGCTGGGGTGAGCTGAATTCCTTTTTTGTCGGTTTGCTCTGTCTTCAGAAAATACCTGATTACTGACATAGTCTTTTTGAAGCCTAGCGTCTTCAGGGCCTTTTTCCCTGTCAGTCTGTTGGCTCTTATTTTGATAGGGTTTTTCGCGGATTGCAGACAGCAGCTTTCCTATCCTGTCCTATCTAGTTAGCTTGGGCCCCATCATTTGCTCAGTCTATCTTTCTGTCTGTGTGTTTTTTCATCTTGCTTCACCGTCATTATATGTTGGGGGCTGCCTATTGCTTTGGGGTCTGCTCTGGGGCAGTTTAGATTTCCCTTTCTGTCTTTAGGCTAGGCAGTTCTCCGGCTGTGATCGAGGGGTCTAGGGCATCGTAGGAACCCCCCACGGCTACTGCTAGTTGTTGTTGATAGGTTCAGGGGTCTGCAATCCGATAGCTGCCAACTCTCTGGTTTTCTGGACTTAGCTAGCATTTCTGTTTTTGCCTCCTACGGTGACTCATTCATTACAGAATCACCAGCCATACCGCAGATACTAAGGTACTCAATAGCAGGAAAGAATTGTAAAAAAAAAAAAGTGTGTATATTTTTTCCTCTATATCTCTGAGGCCGTAGGGGGAATTTTTTTTTTCTCTCAATGGAGATAAAGCAATTGTCTGATCGTGTGGAGCAGCTCGCTGCGGAAGTGCGGGGAATTTCCGCCTACCTTGCTCATTCACATGCTGCCGAACCAAAGATCCCTACTCCTGATGTGTTTTTTGGGGATCGGTCTAAATTTTTGAATTTCAAAAATAATTGTAAATTATTTTTTGCCTTGAAGCCTAACTCATCAGGGAGCTCCGCGCAGCAGGTTAAAATTGTCATCTCTTTGCTGCGTGGCGATCCCCAGGATTGGGCGTTTTCTTTGAAACCTGATGATCCTAGTCTGACAAATGTGAACGCATTTTTTTCAAGCCTTGGGGTTGTTGTATGACAAACCTAATGCTATTGATCAGGCTGAAAAGACCCTGTTGACATTGAGCCAGGGTCGAGATTCTGCAGAATTGTACTGTCAAAAATTCCGAAAGTGGGCGGTCCTTACTGCCTGGAATGATAATGCCTTGGCAGCTCTCTTTCGGAAGGGTTTGTCAGAAGCCGTAAAAGATACTATGGTGGGATTTCCTGTTCCCTCTGGTCTGGACGATTCTATGTCATTAGCCATTCAGGTTGATCGGCGTTTATGTGAACGCAGGACTGCACGAGAGGTGTTGCCACCTGTTGAACAAGTGTCTGAACCTATGCAATGTGATAGAGTTTTGTCCAGGGAGCAACGTCAGAAGTTCAAAAAGCGTAATAAGCTGTGTTTTTTTGTGGAGATGCCTCGCATATTATTTCTGTCTGTCCTAAACGAGAGAAACGTTTTGCACACACGTTTTCTGTGGGTGGTGTTCAACCTAAGTTTCTTCTGGCAATTACTCTGATCTGCTCCCTGTCCACATTTTCCGCCAAGGCTTTTGTGGATTCGGGAGCAGCCCTGAACCTAATGGACTTGGATTTTGCTAAATGTTGTGGATTTCCTATGACACCTCTGCGGACGCCTATCCCTTTGAGGGGGATTGATGCTACTCCTTTGGTGAAAAATAAACCTCAGTTTTGGACCCAGGTGGTAATGCGGGTCGCCCCAAACCATCAAGAAAATTGCAGATTTTTGGTGTTGCATAATTTGCATGATACCATTGTTCTGGGGTTTCCCTGGTTGCAAATTCATAATCCAGTTTTGGACTGGAAATCTGTGTCTGTGGTGAGTTGGGGTTGTCGGTGTGCCCTTAGTGAGGCTCCGTTTTTTTCCACCTCTCCTCAGTCGCATGATGTTCCTGACTATTTGGCGGACTTTTATGATGTATTTAGTGAGAATGAGTCTGCGTCTTTGCCTCCTCATAGGAGTTATGACTGTGCAATTGAACTGAGCCCGGGGTGTAAATTTCCTAAGGGTCGGCTCTTCAATTTATCTGTACCCGAGCACGAGGCTATGCGATCCTATATTAAGGAGGCGTTGGAGAAGGGTCATATTAGACCATCCTCTTCACCATTAGGTGCTGGGTTTTTTTGGTGCCAAAAAGGATGGTTCATTAAGGCCTTGTATTGATTATCGTGCCCTCAACAAAATTACTATTAAATATCAGTATCCGTTACCCCTGATTTCGGATCTATTCTCCAGAGTTAAAGGTGCTTGCTGGTTTACCAAGCTTGACCTCAGGGGGGCGTATAATCTTATCCGCATTAAGCATGGGGATGAATGGAAGATGGCGTTTCATACTCTAGAGGGACATTTTGAGTACCTGGTGATGCCTTTTGGGCTCACTAATGCCCCTTCTGTCTTCCAGTGCTTCATGAACGACATTTTCCGAGACTTTGTGGATACATTTTTGATTATCTATCTGGATGATATTTTGATCTTCTCCAAGGATTGGGATTCACATGTGGAACATGTTCAGACGGTGTTCCGGATCTTGAGGGAGAATTCCCTGTATGTCAAAGGATCAAAATGCCTTTTTGGGGTACAGAGGATTTCATTTTTGGGATTTATTTTGTCTCCGTCAACTATTGAAATGGACCCAGCCAAGGTACAGGCCATTTATGATTGGGTTCAGCCCACTTCTTTGAAGGCCCTTCAGAAGTTTTTGGGTTTAGCTAATTTTTATCGGAAATTTATAGCAAAATGTTCTAGTATTGCCAAGCCATTGACTGATCTGACTAAGAAGGGTGCTGATGTGTTGAATTGGACTCCGGAGGCTGTTTCTTCCTTTCAGGAGCTGAAGCGAAGATTCACTTCTTCCCCGGTTTAGCGGCAACCTGATGTCTCACTACCGTTCCAGGTAGAGGTGGACGCTTCTGAGATTGGTGCAGGAGCTGTTTTGTCCCAAAAGGATCCTGTAACATCTAAAATGAATCCCTGTGCTTTCTTTTCCCGAAAGTTCTCCCCATCTGAACGTAACTATGATGTGGGGAATCGGGAACTGTTGGCCATGAAATGGGCATTTGAGGAGTGGAGACATTGGTTGGAGGGAGCTAAACATCAAGTCATGGTCCTCACTGACCACAAGAATTTGATTTACCTGGAGTCGGCCAAACGCTTGAACCCTAGACAGGCTAGATGGGCCTTGTTTTTTACACGTTTTGATTTTGTGGTCTCTTTTCTTCCTGGCACTAAGAATGTCAAGGCTGACGCTCTTTCTAGGAGCTTCTTTGCTGATTCTCCTGTGGTGACCAAGCCTGCTACCATCTTAGGCAAAGGGGTAGTTCTTTCTGCCATCTCGCCCGATTTGAGACGTGCTCTGGAAGAGTTCCAGGAGGACAAACCTGAGCGTTGTCCCAGTGGAAAGTTGTATGTTCCTGACCAGTGGAAGAAGAGAGTGATGTCTGAAGTTCATTGCTCTGCATTGGCTGGTCATCCAGGTATTTTTGGTACTAGAGATCTGGTGAGTCGGTCTTTTTGGTGGCCCGCCTTGTCTCGTGATGTCAGAAATTTTGTGCAGTCCTGTGGGACTTGCTCCCGGTCTAAACCTTGTTCTCGCTCTAGTGGGTTGTTGATGCCTTTGCCGGTCCCCAGGAGGCCATGGACCCATATTTCAATGGATTTCATCTCTGATATGCCTGTCTCTCAGAGAATAACTGTTATTTGGGTGATTTGGGATAGGTTCTCTAAGATGGTTCATCTTGTACCACTCCCTAAGTTGCCATCTTCTTCTGAGTTGGTGCCCCTGTTTTTGCAACAGGTGGTTCGCTTGCACGAGATTCCTAAGAACATTGTATCTGACAGAGGAGCTCAGTTTGTGTCTAGATTTTGGAGGATGTTCTGTTCCAAGCTGGGAATTCAGTTGTCCTTCTCCTCTGCGTTTCACCCTCAGACCAATGGGCAGACGGAGAGAACAAACCAGACCTTGGAGTCGTATTTGAGATGTTTTATTTCCGCTGATCAGGATGATTGGGTTTCATTTTTGCCCTTGGCCGAATTTGCTTTAAATAATAGAGCTAGTTCTGCCACTTTGATGTCACCTTTTTTGTAACTTTGGGTTTCATCCTCGATTTTCTTCAGGGCAGGTGGAGCCTTCTGCCTGCCCAGTTGTTGACACTGTGGTGGAGAGAATGCACCAGATCTGGGACCAAGTGGTGGATAAGTTATCTCTCTCCCAGGAAAAGGCCCAGCGGTTTTCCAACTGACATAGGACCGTTGGTTCCCAGTTTAAGGTGGGTGATATGGTTTGGTTATCATCAAAAAATATCGCTATGAAGGTAGCTTTTCCTAAGTTTAAGCCTAGATTTATTGGGCCTTACAAGATTTTGGAGATCATTAATCCGGTCTCTTTTCGGTTGGCTCTTCCTGTCACATTTAAAATCCATAATGTGTTTCATAAGTCCTTGTTGAAGAGGTTTGTTGAACCAGTAGTTCCTGGGGTGGCACCTCCGGACCCTGTATTGGTTGAAGGTAACATGGAATATGAGGTAGAGAAGATACTGGATTCCCGTCTGGCTAGACAGAGACTCCAGTATTTGGTTAAGTGGAAGGGTTATGGTCAGGAGTATAATTCCTGGGTCTCTGCCTCTGATATTCATGCCAAAAGATTGGTGCGTGCCTTTCATCGGGCTCACCCTGATCGCCCTGGTGGCATGGATGAGGGTTCGGTGACCCCTCCTCAAGGGGGAGGTACTGTTATGAGTTCATTTTCCCCTTCACCATTGAAGTCTGATGAACTCCCTCTTCTGGTGAAGGAAGGTAGTGAGGCTGATTACCAAGCACCTGAGCTGGGAGAGGATGACTGGGCGACGGGGATCTCTGACTGGATATAAGGCAGCCGACGCCTTCTGCCTCGCTGGTGATTTCTCTGTGGAATTCTAGGAGACCAGTCTGATTCCTGCTCCTCAAAAGCTAAGTTTTCTGCTTTGCCTTTTTGCATTTGTGTTTTGGTTTTAGTTTACCTTGCTTTTCTGGATTCTGCCATTCCCTGCTGGGGTGAGCTGAATTCCTTTTTTGTCGGTTTGCTCTGTCTTCAGAAAATACCTGAGTACTGACATAGTCTTTTTGAAGCCTAGCGTCTTCAGGGCCTTTTTCCCTGTCAGTCTGTTGGCTCTTATTTTGATAGGGTTTTTCGTGGATTGCAGACAGCAGCTTTCCTATCCTGTCCTATCTAGTTAGCTTGGGCCCCATCATTTGCTCAGTCTATCTTTCTGTCTGTGTGAGTGTTTTTTCAACTTGCTTCACCGTCATTATATGTTGGGGGCTGCCTATTGCTTTGGGGTCTGCTCTGGGGCAGTTTAGATTTCCCTTTCTGTCTTTAGGCTAGGCAGTTCTCCGGCTGTGATCGAGGGGTCTAGGGCATCGTAGGAACCCCCCACGGCTACTGCTAGTTGTTGATAGGTTCAGGGGTCTGCAATCCGATAGCTGCCAACTTCTCTGGTTTTCTGGACTTAGCTAGCATTTCTGTTTTTGCCTCCTACGGTGACTCATTCATAACACCTGCCTTCCTAAAGCTAAGTTTTCTCTGCTATTGTTCATATGAGTTTTGTCTGGTTTACTTAGTTTTTGTCTTCAGCCAGCCCTGGCTGGGACTGGGCTGAATCCCCATTTTGTCTCTGATCAGTTGATCTCTTTTGCTCTGTCTTCAGAATATACCTGAGTGCTGATATAGTGATATGAAGTCTAGCGACTTCAGGGCCTTTTTCTATCAGACGTGTTGGACATTCTTTTTGGCAGGGTTTTTTGCGTGATTGCAGACAGCAGCTTTTCTTTCCTGTCCTTTCTAGTTAGCGAGGGCCCCATCGTTTGCTCAGCCTATCTTTCTACCTGTGTCTGTGTTTTCATCTTGTTTCACCGACAATACATGTTGGGGTCTGCTCTGGGGCAGTTTAGATTTTCCCTTTCTTTCTTTAGGCTTATTTAGTTCTCCGGCCGTGACGAGGCGTCTAGGACCACCGTAGGCACGCTCCACGGCTACTGCTAGTTGTTGTGGATAGGATCAGGGGTCTGCAATCCGCTAGTTACCAACCTCTCCGGTTTTCTGGGCTTAGGTTGCTTTTTGTTTTTTCCTCCTCGGTGACTCATTCATAACACACGGTCCATACCACGATATACTCTAAAACCTCAGGACATAGTTCACATTTCACATGACACAATATATGTAAAAGACGCATAACATTATTCATACTATATAAGTTTCATACTGCCCGGAGATGGGCTAAAGGCAAATGTCATTTCATGCTGGTATGGCGACATTTTCCAGAAATGTATTTTGCATAAGACATTGGGAAAGCGGAAGAACTCTGCTGAGATTGCTTCTTTCTTCATCTGAATCCAATATGAGAATATGACTCTGGAGCGCAAAGAACTTCTGTAGACAGTGTGAGGTAGCGCTGTTATTCAGATAGGGGATCCTCGCTAGGCAGCGAACAAAACACATCCGGCACCGTGTTTTCATAAATCATAACATAGTACATGCGGTTTATTCCTCCATCATAAACCCACAGAAGCAACATAAACGGCATATAACAGCATAGCGTCCATTATAGCTTCAATCTGGTAGCAATGTCCAGCATACACAGGCTCTTCAGCCTCATAATTATCTCACCCACGTCGGGGTTCTCTGATGGCTGTTGCTCCATGCTGCAGATATCCACTCTCTCCTCTGGGACTCTCAGACGCTGGCAGCCATTACACCCAGCCACACACAGGCTGTTAGCCAGGAGACAACTCTCCTCACGGGACCTTCCGCTCTGGAACAACCAGGTCCCTGCATTCACTTCATGTGACCTACCCTGGCCACATTATATGGTCCATAGCCACGCCCACCGGGTCACATGACTATGACCTCATCACAGGTCCTTCACACACTCACATAGTCTTTTACAATAGGGTTCTTAAACACAGCCCCTTGGTGGGTTTGTAGGTACCCAGGTCCGCCAAACTCTCTAGTTACCTGGAGACTTCTCCCTTACACCTTGAAACAACACCTCAGCAATATCATTGCTGATCAATACGCATACATAAGTCTCCATCTTAAGGCCACCCACCTTGAGATACATAACCATCCTTCAGGATTCTGCCACTCATCCTTTCTCTTGGGACATCCACACAGCGCCCCCTAGTGGACACAGTGGTTACTACACCACAACGGATACAATATAGAATGGGGGAGAAAGCACAAGCTCTGGATTCAGGAAAGGAAAATCTACATTTTACATTAGGCTGCATTAACATCAGGAGCTGTATTCAAAGTTAGGCTTCAAGCTGGATACAACACATTTCTATTAGCTAAAATGTTTCTGTAAATGGTCTGAATACTGAATGATTGACAGCATGAAACTTCTTTGTGTAAGACATTTGTATTTAATGATGGATTTGTTTCCCCATCATTCATGTTAGGGACAATTTGAAAAGAAGCCAATTAACCTATCAGTATATTTTTGGAGTGTGGGAGGAAACCGGAGAACCCGGAGAAAACCCGCGCAGACACGGGGAGAACATACAAACTCCATGCAGATGTACGTGGTGGGATTTGCTTCAGACGTGCGAAATGCAGATTTCCACTCATCCCTCTCCCGCATACAGATGAGATTGTATGCCCCCTTAGGTCCAACTTAAAGAACCACCTGGCCCCCGACATTTGATTGTACAAATCGGGTATAAGTGGGAGGGGATAAGTGTTTCTTATAGTGATTTTATTAAATTCTTGAAAATGGAGGCATGGGCGTAAACCACCTGTTAGGCGTCAGGTTTCTCCCTTTGCACAGGAAGAATCCCGAGCCTTGCCTTCTGCGGTCTCCCATTCAGTCCTGGCCACAGAGGAGCCTGCTCAGCAAAGACGTCGTTCCCGACGCCTTGCTCAGGCTAGTGCTGTCAGGTTGGTTGCTGCTTCCATCCCTGGTTCAGCTATAGCAGCCTGCACTAGTCAGCGGCAAGCAGCTCCTGGGACTAAGCCCCTTTTTCGCTCCACTGAGCATGCCCGTGGCTTAACCTCCCATTGGAGTTCAGGGGTCACATGCTCAGGTCCCTTGTCTGTTCCGATTGGACCATCAAGAAGGTCCTGGAAGGACGCTGCTATAAAAGGATGGCATGGTTGCTCGGCCATGCGCTAGTATAGACTCTAATTGTTATTTGTGTGTATGATGATGGATACATGCATCTGGTGATTGACTCATTAAGACTCCCTCCCTCTGGTTGTGTTTGTGTTAGGGATTCAGAGTTAGAGTCAGCGCAAACGGGTGGCTATGCTCACGCCACTGTGCTCCTAGTTCTCGGCACACACTATCGTCCTATGGTGTTGCCCCCTGAGGGGCACTAACGTACCGCGGAAAGTGACAGCCACCACCTGTGCAGTGCCGTGCGCAACCTGTGCGCTTATCTGGCCCAATCAGGGGCGATTGGCAGCGTCCGCCTGAGCGGCACTGTGCACACTTGCACGCTCATCTGTAATTATATCTGTTTTCCTGGCAACGCAGTTGCGCTGCCGCACGCTAGTGAGTCGAGAGGGTCTCTATCCCTGCATCCTGGGGGCAGAGTCCTGAGACTCTACACTAGCGCTCCATTTGCCGAATCCTCTGGAATCAACAGGCTCTGGCATTTGTGCCAGTGAACTCTGTGAAATAACAGAGTTCGCTTCTGTACACATCGGATCAGTGGTTACCCGCCGGTGTTTAGTTTGCACTCTGCCATTACCAAGCAGCAGTTTACCATCTCTGCACGGTGGACTCTGGGTTGCGATTGCACTTCCTTATATTTCATATTTAGTGCGATCCGTAACCCTAACACCACTATCCTTTTTCTTCACAAAAAATAACCCTGCCGCCACAGGAGAGAAAGATGGCCAAATGTGCCACTTACGGAGGCTATCAGAGATGTACTCCTTGATAGTGGCCCGCTCAGGGATGGAGAGATTGTACAGACAGACTTTGGGCAATTTGGCACTGGGAACAAGATCAACAGCACAATCGAATGGGCGGCGTGGTGGTAGAACCTCAGCCTCCTTTTCAGAGAACACATCCTCAAAGTCCTTCAGGTACTCCGGAATGCCCTCCAGACTGACGTATGACACAGATACTGTAACAAGACATTTCTTAGAACAATTGGGGCCCCATTTAACAATGTACCGAGATTCACAGTTTATCACAGGATTAGGTAATTGCAACTAGGGGAACCCCAACACCAGTCCTGCAGGCAGATTGTCCATAACAAAACAAATACATTCCTGGTGCAAGGAACTCACTTTAAGGAGAAACTCCTCTGAAACAAATTTGATGCCATTCTTAGCCAGTGATGTTTTGTCAATGGCAACAACATGAATAGGAGTCTCTAGCCTAACTGTCCCTAACTTACACCTGGACACCAAGTCAGAGTTAATAAAGTTCATGGATGACCCGCAATCTACGAAGGCAGAAGTGGATGCGGAGCCACTCCCACAACAAAGTTCCACTTCCAACAAAATTTTTGAAAATGCAGAAAAAGGTACCTGAGAGTCTGTGTGACTTCCATGACAATCACCCAGACTCAGCCGCTTGTTGGTCGGTGGACAGTAGGAGCAGTCCTTTTTCCAATGTCCGGGATATCTGCGGTAAAAACACAATTTTCCTTCACGCCGCTGTCTCCTCTCCTTCTCCTCGATGTTGGTGGTCTCCACCTCCATAGGTTCAGATGGAGGCAAAACAGGACCAGCAGAGAGCAACAAAACCTCTCGCTGTGCGACACCTCTCGCCCGCAGCCCCGATGCATACGTATAGCCTGAGTCATAGCTTCCTCCATTGAGCTGGAAGGTGGATGGAGAACAGAGCGTCCTTCAGGTAATTCGCCAGTCCACAACTGAACTGACATCTCTACAGACATCCATTCAGGGACAGTAGGGGGCAGCGAGAAAGCCCAAGATTGAGGACCCTCCCTTAGTGAGGAGATAATTATCCCTACCCGCTGAGTCTCATCCCCAGACGATCAAGGTCTAAGAGAAAACAATTTACAACTCTCCCTGAACATATGAAATGTATCTTTTTCGCCAGAAAAGGTGTCAGGAAGCTAACCGAGGGTTTGGGAGAGTGCACAACAACATCAACTGAATCAACAGGTCGACTATCAGCAAGTTTTTTCTGTAAGAGTATGAGACGTGGCAAGGGCCCGATGTTCCACAGAAAAAACCCACATCTTCCCGGTCAACCTGGACACCTCATCTGCCAAGTTACAAAGCGGATCCATGACCAGAGGAAAAAAAATGCAAAATCCCCTTTAAATGGGTGGGTCAGCTATAATATAATGTACTGCTGTAGTGCAGTAGAGCGCAACCTCCACCAAGGGGTGCTGGTGAGGGAAGAGAGGTTGCACACACAGCGTAGTAACAGAGAGCAGCAGCACAGGTGTCACAGGTAATGAAAGAGTGGTCAGACAAGCTGAATCAGAAAATGTCAGGAGCAGAAGTACCAAAGGTCACAGCAGTACACGTAGTCAGAAACAAGCCAGAAGCACGAGCTACCGGAAACGTAGTATCCAAAATGTGAGACGGAAGACGTAGTCGGTGTACAAGCCAGTGAGTCAAAGCCAGTCGGAGACCGTGGTATGAGAGACGGAAAACAAGAGGCAGTGTCCAGACATCAGATAGTGTCATACACAAGTAAGGGAAGTCAGAGGCAGAATGATCACTAGTAGTGATGGGCGAGCAATAAAATGCTCGGGTGCTCGTTGCTCGGGTTGAACAAATTGGAATACTCGAGTACTCGGACAGAACAATGAGCCAAATGTAAGTCTATGGGAGACCCTAGCATTTTTGCCGCGATCCCCCTGGGGGTCCTTTAAAGGTCTAAAAACGTCTGAAAATGATGGAGACACTGCTCAAATGACACGGTGACATCATGTGGTTCGCCCCTGGAAGCATTCCTGACTCCTAGTTCACAAGTTTTTCAGAGTTTCATGCCATTTTTACCGATGCGCCTAAAAAAATAACAAACCGAAAACAAAATGGATTTTGCTGGGAAATATGTTAAGGTACATCCTTTCCAGGTTAATGACTTGCATATAAGGCAAAATAATTAACCCCAGACCAAAATGTTCCTCCCCTACTTGGGCTATGTTCAGACGCAGCATTTTTGAAGCGTTTTTCAACTTTAACATTGCTTTCAACCAATACAAATGCATTCACTGGGAAATGTCATTGTAACATTTAACAACCCTAGCTGGCCATGTGGTGTGTGACACATAAGCAGACACATCTTGTTTCACTTTTGAAGGAGGGATTCTTAAAGTCACAGAGCCTATTTTTACAGGGGCATCAGGCGGCATTAATCTTCTTGAAGGGCCATTATTAATCAGTGGGACTCCTAAAATGTTATTAACTATGCAGTGAGAGGATGGGCTGCCAAGAATTATGACGCACCACAATACCCCTTTCACGAAAGGTACAGGAGGGCTTCCTGAAAAATGTTGCATTGAATGCAAGGCCTGGCCTGCCCGAAAGTTACATGCACCCCAATAAGCTTTTCAAGCCACGTACTGGATGTCCACCGGAAAATCCACCTCACATTATTCATTTCGTAATCCCAAACTAATTTCTTATGCATTGTCTGCAAGGCCTACCCTGCTGCCAAGTTATCTGCACCCCCAATATGCCTTTGAAACCACATACTGGATGGGCACAGGAAAATCCACTTCACATTATTCATTTTGTACTCCCATTCTATTTTCTTATGCATAGACTGCAAGGCCTACCCTGCTACCAAGTCATATGCACCCCAATATCCCCAATCCCCCCTTGGAAGAAACATGTAGGAGAGCCTATTAGCAAAAAATGACAGCTGCCTTTCCGTGCTTCAGCAGTGATTGAAGATTCCGGCTCACCCACTGGTGTGTGATGTCCCCACACGTTGGAACTTCACACTCCATATGTTGGAAAGGATTTGTGTCACTGTTTTGCACTATAGGAATGGAGAAAAGCGCAAATAGGGTCTTATCCAACAAACAGGGTAAAAAAGGTATTAAAATTCTACTCACCTGATATAGGAGAGGTATAGCGCATGGAATTATTAGTCAGCTGCTGCACGTCCAAAAGGTCAGACAAGTGACCGCCGAGACATGGAAAGGATTTGTGAGCAGAAGCGGGCAGTTGTTGAATATCAGCATAAACAAGGCCGTCGTGTTTCAGGTTTGACACCACACATAAGACCTCAGGAGTGGATATGGATGTCAGAGATACGTAGCATCCTCCAAAACTTAGAGGAGTCCAGCAAGATGGTGAGCGGCGAAGACGCCATAATTAGAGTCACTATCCCGCTCATCTGCATTCTTAAAAGCTCTTTGCTCACAATGAAAGAGGATGCATTGCAGTTGGAGCACGAGGACAAGGATCAAGGAACCATACAGGGTGATGACACTGCCCAGCCTCATGTCATCGCAACGTGGATTGGTTGACAATGAGGAAGAGGAGGAAGAACAGGAGCTACTTTCATGCGCTATAGACAGAACTACAACAACAACTGTCATACCATCTGTTCAGCGTGGATGGCCTGAGGAAAGAGAACAAGAAGAAGAGGAGGAGGAGGACTCCTTGGTCAGTCGTCCTGTTGGTGAGGACACGGAAGGCTTGCCTGTTACCAGTCTGGCACGCATGGCTGACATTATATTGCGCTGCCTTTACCGTGATCCTCGTATTGTCAAAATATTTGGTAACAGTCATTACTGGCTAGTGACACTTTTAAACCCACATGTTAGGCAGCGCTCACCAAGTGTATTGGGGAACACTCACTTGGCAGCGGATTCACGTCACACAGGAACGCTTTCCGTTAAACAGTCTATGTGGTTTATTAAACAGCATAAACCATGTTAGACAACACAAAGAAAATAGTCTTGCATCAGACAGATTAATCCTTAATGTCCGTAGTAGAGCTTTGCTCTCTCAGTCCTGTGGCCACACAGGATGTGCTATGTCCAGTAACAGGCTCTATTGCCTCAACACAGTTGTTTCCTCCTGTCCGGGGTTACCTCTGAGGAGCTCCTGCTCCAGACACCGACTCTTGGTTAGTCCTTTCTCTCGGGGAAGCGGCTGCAGTGGGCTCACCGATCCGGACAGTGCCTTATTCACTAGGCCGCCCCACGGTTCCAGAACCACAGCCAGGCAGGGGCTTCTCCAAACGCAGGCCATCACAGACTCTGCTCACACACGTGGCCGGTCCGGGTGCTGTTCAGCGATTCGACCCTACTCCTTGGGTCTCCCAACACACCGACCTCACCAGGTCCAGGGCTTCAGCGGGTGCTATTCAGGACGTCCGTCCTGTCAGGAACACCACACTGCACTTGCTCACTGAGCCAGTGCGCATGTGCTGAGTATGCAAACTGTGCTCTAAGATACCTGTGGAGCGGGCAGCAGCAGTGAAGATGCGTGCTTCAGACCAACAGAACCTGAAGCACGTGACTGCTATGGGCATGGCCTAAACTCCAGAGAGCTAGGAGCTGCAGGAAAACTCCTAGAAAGGTAACTATGGGATAAAGTTACCAAGGGGCATAGACAGACATAAACCAGATCAGGCCGGGTCAAAGCACGAGATAGCACGACGATACCAAAGGGCTAGACAGAACGGATAGTCAGGATGTAGCCAAGAAGTCAGAAACCAGAGAAACAGATATACAGTACAGAATCAACAGGCTAACTCACAACGGGGGACCGAACCGGGTCAGAACCATAGAAGCAAGCTAGAAGGCAGGCAAACGGCACAGGAACACAGGGGTCACCACACTCGGCAGATGGCAAAAGTATAACTGAGGGGGATTGGAGTATCCCAGAGCTATAAGAAGCTCTCCCCGAACCAAAGAGAGGCCACAATAATTAACCCCAGGTGTGCAGGTCAGAACCTGCCCTGGGATCAAGACATTAACTCCTGGCGTGCAGACAAAAACCTGCACTGGGATCATGACAGTACCCCCCTCTCAACGGGGGCTTCTGGACCCCCAGGCTTCCCCGGGTATTTGGCATGGAAAGCCCAAACCAGGCGATCCGCATATACTGAGTGAGCAGGGACCATTGAGCGATCCTCCAATCCATATCCCTTGCAGTGGACCAGGTACTTCAAGGAGCGGCGCACCCGCCGAGAGTCCACAATATGTCCGACCTCATACTCCAAGTGACCCTCCACCAACACTGGAGGAACAACAGACTCGGAGTCCTCCTTGACAGACCCCATGGGTTTCAACAGAGATTTATGGAACACATTGGATATTTTTAAGGAGGCGGGGAGACACAACCTATATGCCACTGGGTTGACTATCTCCATAATCTCGTAGGGACCAATGAACTTTGGTCCCAATTTAACTGAGAGATATTACGCTTGACTTCAGCCCAGAGGTTTTTTAACCATTGAACGGACCCCTCTGCCCCTGGACAACCAGAATCCACCCGTGAAAACTCCCCAAAATGAGGATTAAACCTATAATTGATCAGGAATGGAGACATGTTAGTGGACTGACTCACCCGGTTGTTAAAAGCGAATTTGGCCAGCGGTAACACATCACACCAATCCTCCTGTCTGGCGGAGGTCAGACACCTGAGAATTTGTTCCAGGGATTGATTGGTGCGCTCTGTCTGACCATTACTCTCCGGGTGATATGCCGAGGAGATGGAGAGTGAGATGCCCAATTTCATACAGAATGCCCTCCAAAATTTGGCCACAAACTGCACACCTTTGTCAGACACCACATTCAGGGGTACCCCATGCAATCGGACCACATGCTGCACAAACAACTTAGACAATGTTTCTGCTGAGGGTAATGCTGCCAAGGGAATGAAATGGGCCTGTTTTGAAAACCTATCCACCACCACCCAGATCACGGTATTGCCCCTGGAAGGTGGAGGACCGGAAATAAAGTCCATGGAGAGATGAGTCCATGGCCTATCTGGAACCGGTAAAGGTATGAGTTCCCCAGCTGACCGGTTGTGCAAACTTTTGGAACGGGCACACACACCACAAGCAGAAATGAATTTCTTGACATCGGACCCCAGTGAAGGCCACCAAAAAACCCTGGCTAATGCCTCTCTAGTGGCCGTGATACCGGGATGAGCACTCAGCCTAGACTCATGAAACTCCTGCAGAAGTCTAGGCCGCAATAAATCTGGAACAAACAATTTATCCCCTGGCCTGGTCGCCGGAGCTAGGAACGGAGCCCTCAAAATTTCTTGCTCCAACTTAGATGAGACCCCCGCCACTACCACCCCATGGGGAAGAATGGAGGACGGCGGCTCAGGGGGAGACACCGGGTCAAAACTTCTGGACAGGGCATCCACTTTAACATTTTTGTTCCCCGGCCAAAAAGTAATGGAGAATTTAAATCGTGAAAAAAAAGTGACCAACGACCTTGTCTAGGAGTAAGCGTCTTAGCAGATTCAAGGTATGACAAATTTTTGTGATCCATGATAACAGTGATAGGATGAGCCGCCCCTTCCAAAAAGTGTCTCAATCCTTCGAATGCCAGCATGACCGCAAGAAGTTCTCTATTGCCTACATCATAGTTTCTCTCGGCGGAAGAGAACTTCTTGGAGAAGAAAGCACAGGGTTTGAGATTAGTAAGGGTGGCCAGACCCTGGGACAGCACAGCCCCCCCCCCCACTTCAGAAGCATCCACCTCCACAATGAATGGTTTGGACGGGTTTGACTGGACCAACACCGGGTGGACATGAAACATTTCTTAAGAGCTGAGAAGGACTCCTTAGCGAGTCCCGACCAATTTTTTACATCAGCCCCCTTCTGGGTAAGATCCGTGAGTGGTTTAACCACTTGTGAGAAACCTTTAATGAATCTCCGGTAATAGTTTGCAAATCCTATGAAGCGCTGGAGCCCCTTGATATCTCGAGGCTGAACCCAGTCAGCGATCGCCAACACCTTCTTAAGATCCATACGAAACCCCTCACAGGACACAATCAGCCCTAAAAAAAGACAGTTCCTGTACGAAAAATGAACATTTTTCCAATTTAACAAACAATTGATTCTCCCTGAGTCTCTGGAGAACTGTCCGTAGGTGTTGCAAATGAGACTGACTGTTCGGGGACTACACCAAAATGTCATCCAAATAAATTATAACAAAATGGCCTATCAGGTCAGAAAACACAACATTGATAAAGTTCTGGAAAAGAGCGGGGGCATTAGTTAATCCAAACGGCATAACCAGGTTTTCAAAGAGTCCCTCTGATGTGAGGAACGCAGTTTTCCACTCATCCCCTTCCTGAACCCTTATCAGGTTGTAGGCCCCCTGGAGATCTAATTTGGAGAACCATTGGGCCCCAGATAACTGGTTACACAAGTCTGGGATGAGGGGAAGCAGGTAAGTGTTGCTATCCGTTATCTTGTTAAGTTCCCGAAAGTCGAGGCACGGCCGCAAACCACCATCTTTCTTCACAAAGAAAAATCCTGCTGGCATGGGTGACACAGAAGGCCTGATATGCCCTTTGCGGAGACTCTCAGCTATGTAGTCCTTCATGGCTTGGCGCTCCGGCCCAGACAAATTGAACAACCGAGCCTTAGGTAACTTGGCCCCGGGTACGAACTCAATGGCACAATTGTAGGGTCTATGTGGTGGCAGCACCTCAGCCTCACTTTCGGAAAATACGTCTTTGAAAATCTTCAGGTACTCCGGAATACCTTCCAGACCGACAGACGACACAGATACGGATTTAACAGAGTTAACAAGAGATCCCAGGTTACAACATTTATCTTTGCATCCCCATTGAGTGATCTCCCGTGTTACCCAATCGATGGTAGGATTATGGCTTTGAAACCAAGGCATTCCCAGTACCAGTCCTGCAGGCAAGTTATCTAACACAAGACAGCTTAGTTTTTCCACATGAATGGGACCCACTTTTAGAGAAAAAACTTCAGACCTTCAACAGATACAAAAAAAGTTTTTTATAGTTCCAGCACACGATGTGAAAAAATTAAGAAAAGCCTTTATTTAATCCATAATTAAAAAATGCAATTCCAGTGATGATAAAAGCATGTGTAGGCTTACGCGTTTCGGATCATATTTGACCCTTAATCATAGCATAAAATACTGAATAAATGTTGCACTTATCAAGGAAAAGCAACCAGATGGGTGTTACCCAAGGCAGCCTTCTCTGGTTGCTTTTCCTTGATAAGTGCAACATTTATTCAGTATTTTATGCTATGATTAAGGGTCAAATATGATCCGAAACGCGTAAGCCTACACATGCTTTTATCATCACTGGAATTGCATTTTTTAATTATGGATTAAATAAAGGCTTTTCTTAATTTTTTCACATCGTGTGCTGGAACTATAAAAAACTTTTTTTCATTGAGCATTTCTCCCAGATGGGGATGGATCCACTCCGTGCACCGAGATTATGGAAAGGAGGACTGGGCAGGCTGAACCAGGTGAGCTGAAGATCTATCCTACATTGTTCTTCAACAGATACAGTCCTGGGTAAGAGAGGAAGAGTCAATTGCCACAAGATTAACAGGATCCTGAAGCCTGACTGTCCCTATCTTATTAAGATTCATAATCCGGGTATCAGTCAGGTTCACAGCAGAGCCACAGTCAACAAAAGCAGTAGTCTGAACAGGACCATTACCAAGTTCCAGTTCCTCCTGAAGCACTATTTTTGCAAGTGAGGAAAATTGTACCTGAAGGTCAGGGTAGCCTCCTCGACTACTACACAGACCTCGTCGTTTCCCGCCATCTTGGAGGATGACGGACAGGAGGGGCAGTCCTTCTTCCAATGTCCAGATTCCCCACAATAGAAACACTACTGCTTCACCTGGCGGCGTCTTCTTTCCTTCTCCTCACAGGTGACAGCGCTCATCTCCATAGCCACAGGAGTAGTCCGGGTCTCACCTCCACTGGAGAATAATGATGTTTCAAGTTGCATAACACCTCTAGCCCGCAGTCTGCGATCCATGCGAACCGCTTGGGTCATGGCATCCTCCAGGGAGTCAGGTGGAGGATGGAGTGCCATCCTTCAGACGTTCACACAGGCCTCTACGGAACAACCCCCGAAGGGCGGCATCACTTCAAGAAATCTCGACTGCCCAACGTCTAAATTCAGAGCAGAACCACTCAGCCGAGTGCTTCCCCTGACAGACACTCATCACCTTGTCCTCAGCCAAACGCACTCTATCCGGCTCATCGCAAATATGCCCTAAGGCCTCAAAAAACACATCCACAGTCATTCTCTCCGGGGCAGAAGAGGAAAGAGAAAATGCCCAGGCTTGTGGGGCCCCCCTAAGCAGGGACATAACTACGCCAACCCTCTGTTTCTCATCCCCAGAGAAACGGGGTCTCAAGGAGAAAAAGAGCTTACAGCTCTCCTTAAACGCTCTAAATTCATTTTTGTTACCAGCAAACGTATCAGGTAACTTAACCGGGGATTCGGGTGGGACTAAAATGACATCTCTAGTCCCCAACTGCCCAAACCCTGCGGAAAGAGCCCCCCTGAACAGAGTCCACAGCCTGCCGTTGGGACTGGGCCAGAGTTTGGTGTTCCAAACTTAGCTTCTGCAGCGACTGAGTCAAGCATTTCACCTGCTCAGATAAAGCATGCATTGGGTCCATGCTGCAGAAGCGGGAGAAAGAAAAAAAACAAAGTTCAGGTCAGTTATAATGTCAGGAACACCACACTGCACTTGCTCACTGAGCCAGTGCGCATGTCCTGAGTAAGACAAACTGTGCTCTAAGATAACTGTGGAGCGGGCAGCAGCAGTGAAGATGCGTGCTTCAGACCATCAGGACCTGAAGCACGTGACTGCTATGGGCATGGCCTAAACTCCAGAGAGCTAGGAGCTGCAGGAAAACTCCTAGAAAGGTAACTACGGGACAAAGTTACCAAGGCGCATAGACCAGCTCAGGCCGGGGTTAAAGCACGAGATAGCATGACAATACCAAAGTGCTAGACAGAATGGATAGTCAGGACGTAGCCAAGAAATCAGAAACCAGAGAAACAGATATACAGGAGAGAATCAACAGGCAAACTCCCAACGGGGGACAGAACTGAGTCAGAACCATAGAAACAAGCTAGAAGGCAGGCAAACGGCACAGGCACACAGGGGTCACCACACTCGACCAATGGCAAAAGTATAACTGACGGGGATTGGAGTATCCCAGAGCTATAAGAAGCTCTCCCCGAACCAAAGAAAGGCCACAATAATTAACCCCAGGTGTGCAGGTCATAACCTGCCCTGGGATCAAGACATTAACTCCTGGCGTGCAGACAAAAACCTACACTGGGATCATGACATGTCCCCTCCTGAGACCGTCCAACATTCACGCCTCACCGGGTGCTATACAGGGATCCGTCCCTACTCCCAGGGACTCCCAACACACCGGCCTTATCAGGTCCAAGGTCGCAGCAGGTGCTATTCAGGAAGGCAGCACACCTTCCAACACCTAGACCTTCCAGGACCTTCCACCCTGAACCATTCAGGTACACACTCTCTCCCCATGTGACCAGACCTCAGGCACCTTATATGGTCCATAACCACACCAAGAGTTGAGGTATGGATCACATGGTTATGACCTCACTTAAGGTCTTCTTTCATACAGCCACACACACACACAGGCTTTATCCTGGGCGATCAGACACACGCCCCTAGGTGGGTTTGTAGGTGACTGGTGTCACCCATCTCACCAAGTCACCTGGAAGCTTTCGCTGATACACTGTAGCAAACCCTCAGCAGTACCTCTGCTGATCAACGCACGTTCCAGCTTCCATCACAAGGCAACCACACTTGTGATACATATCGGCCATTCACAACCTTGCCAGTCAGCATTTTCCCTATTACAATGAAGGAACACCTGCATGCATGTCCCATACAGCGCCCCCTAGCTGTCACAGGGGTCACTGCATCATATAACCCCCTCTGTTCAAACTTGTGGGGTTGAACACTTGTCACACACTAGGTGCCTCGAGACCAGGTACCCACTGTCACCTTGCCCTACAAGTCGAGAGGACCATCTCAGTCTGTTTTGGGCATCATTCGGCATCATATTTATGTTAGTCCTCTTCCGCCCCCAGTGGTCAGTATATCGGCCTTGAGCTTTGGCCTTCCAGTCAAAGTCCGTCTGCGTCCCCAGACCCTTTTAGTCTCCACACTTTTCCCGTATGCTCCGTCACCGGACTTTTCTCTCCATGACCGGCTTTCCCGTTTGGTGCGGTCGTAAGTCCTACTTAGTGTCGAGCCCACTGTCTGGTCTGAGTCTGACTCATCTAGTACATCAAAGGAGCTACTGTCTGGGTTTCTCAGCCTCCTACTGTGAGTAGAACTGCCACTTGCAGATTTGCGACGCTCTTGTCTTGCTGAAAATCTTTGGCTACCCGCCATCTCATTATTTGGAGGGTAGCTACGGGTCCTTATACCCCGGGATGAAGGCGGCCGCCACCTGATGTTCTGCATCTGTTTCTTAATCTGCAGTCGGTTCAGCCTTAACTGCTCTATCTCCTGCAGGTACGTTACCCGATATTCTAGGAGCATTCGGAAGTTCCTAAGGCTTTCCATGGAGCCAATAATAGTGATTGGAATCATGCTATCTTCACCAGATACCTGGACTTCACCATCAGGTGGGATCCTCACCCTCGCCACACTGGATCTATTCACAAGGTTTTGCATCACTTTCCCGAGTCTTCCAACGACTCTCCCCACCAGATGTTTAGGTACAGGAATTACGTCTTCCACCAAGCCCAGCCGATTTTTAGTTTCCCTCGCCAGCTCCAGACGTCGAGCGGCTTTCACATTACTCCGCATGATCATCTCTTTAGCGTGGAGGCATTGCAGATGCATATCCGTCAGGACAGCCACCCGCTTCACTGTGTCTTCCCTGGTTGACAGTACCACCAACTGCTGAGTCTCAGGTGCCCAGTGCACCCCACACGCTTTGACCGCTTTTTTAAAAGCCTCATGCACACCCTCACCGGTACAGGCTTCTTGCACGTCTTCGGGTACGTCAGTCAAGCATTTGAAGATCGAGGGCTCACTCTCTTCATGGGCAGATGGCTCCTGGTTTACCTCGGACACTTCCCTCAAGACATCTGCCACGATCGGGTGACTGTCTTGTTCAGCTCTTAGCTCACACTATTCCTGAGACTTACCATCTTCAGGACACCTTGCCAAGATGGACATTTGCAGTTCCGCCTTGTTATTACTCAGGCACGACTGCTGTACGTCTTTGACCACCAATTTCTCCTCCTGCAGGAGACCTCTTAATGCTCCTCTGAGCACTTCCACCTCTTCCCTTAGGGTCTTATTCACACCTTGCCACTTTGTCAGGTGACCTCTGAGCTCAGAGACTTCCTTCTCCAGCTCCTCCACTCTGTGCTCGGCCGTTTGTCTCAGGGCCTTAACTGCTGAGAACTCGGACTCTAGGTGGTGCAGCCGCTCCAACTGCACGGCGTTGGCGACTTCCTTACTCACCACCTTCAAACATTCCTTCACCAGCTGTTGACATATCTCTTCGTGCCCTCTCTCCAAGTTTCATATGTGCGCTTCTACCTGGTACAAACTGTCAGCTCGCTCTTTCCACGTGCACATTTCCGTGGTCAGTTTGTCTACCTGACCCACTAGTTGTCGGGTGATAGTGGTTAAATAGGAGAGCTTCTCTTCTTTGTCTAGCTTCTCAGAGGGTGCAGTTTGTTCAGACCCTTTCTGGCCTTTACCTCTCCGGCGACGGGACGAAGACTTGCCACTTAGTCCTGAGTCAGTCTTACTGTTCTCCTTTCCACTGTCGTCACCGTCTGAATGGGAGTCACCACCTCCCGACCGGTGATCCTGTACACTTTGTGGAGTACTGTCATCACACTGGGTCCTAGCTTCTGTCTGCACAACATTGTCCTCAGCCCTAGTGGTTGCTAATGGCAATAACATGTCACCCCCGGTGTCTGTGTCACACCCCACTGTATGGAAAACACTCACGTTGCTCTCTGTTCGGGTGTCAGCTCTATTTTCTTTTTCTTCCACATCATCATCAGTCACACTGTGGTACCCGTCAGGTGACATCATGTCCGTAAGTTGGGCAGACTCACCCATCCCTCTGGTCACCCAGACGTCTGACCCGTCAATGTTGGTATGTGTTACTGCCTTCATGTATGCAGCTCCATCAGGAGTGAGTCCCCCATCCTTCTGCTGTAGAGGAATTCCCTTCTCCCACATGTCTGAAAATATCTTAGAGTCCTGGCCTATGATTACCGGACAAGATAAATTCGGGACTATAGCGACATCCTGTCCTTTACTGTCCCAGATCGTCTCAAGGATCACCCTGGCCACTGGATAGTCATTAGTGCTCCCATGGACGCAAGTGACCCTGACCTTCCTATTGGGTATTACAAATCCCTGGGGCGCCACCCTCACTAGAGACACTGAACTCCCAGAATCGATAAGTCCGCACATTTCCTCCTCATTCATCTGCAGAGCACACCCACGTAGCCTCTTGCTGGGTGGGTAGTTTATATAGCAGACTGGGCACACATAGTAGTGTTGCCCCTGGCAACCGTCTGTCTGCGCCACCCCTTTATCTTTGGGATGCTCTGTCCCCATTCACAGGGACTCCACCCCCTTTTGGGCAGCTACTCCCTTTTGTGACTCCACCCCTTTTTGGGATACCGCCCCTTTTCAGGCACCCATCACTGTTTTGGGTTACCGCCCTCTGTTTTGGGACACCACCCCCATTTAGGGACACCACCCCTCTCTGGGTACACTCCGTGGACTCCCCAAGGGCAGTCTCAGGACCAAGTTCACACAGTTCCTTATGTCTTTCTGGGCTGGTACTGGCCCTTTAAGAGGTTGCACAGTCTGTACCTCTGACGTCTCTATGACACCCCAGCAGCTCCTGCTGGCACTGCCACAGCTCCTGCTGTAGCCACAATTACCGGCACCTCCGACTGCCGCTCACAAGCAGCTGCTGTTGTCACTGCAGCTCCTGCTGTCACAAGTTCATTCATACTTCCGCTGCGCCGTCTTCATGGACCCGCCAATACACAGCAACCTTCGTAGCCCTGCCGAGTTACAGCCAGCCGCTTGTCACCTTCGTGACCCCACCGAGCCACCGCCAGTTAACTTGAGAGAAAAAAAAAACTTTGTGACCCTACAGAGTCACAGCAAAACACCTCACACGTGCCTCCTGGATCGTTGCCCCTAGCAACCAAGCTTGTAGACCTCATCCGTTGCCCCAAGCAACAAGGCTACAAAAGTGCCCTTAGCAGTCTCCACCATATGTAAGGCAGCGCTCACCGAGTGTATTGGGGAACACTCACTTGGCAGCGGATTCACGTCACACAGGAACACTTTCCGTTAAACAGTCTACGTGGTTTATTAAACAGCATAAATCATGTTAGGCAACACAAAGAAAACAGTCTTGCATCAGACAGATTAATCCTTATTGTCCGTAGTAGAGTTTCGCTCTCTCAGTCCTGTGTCCACATAGGATGTGCCATGTCCCGTAACAGGCTCTATTGCCTCAACAGTTATTTCCCCCTGTCGAGGGTTACCTCTGAGGAGCTCCTGCTCCAGACACCGACTCTTGATTAGTCCTTTCTACCGGGGAAGCGGCCGCACTGGGCTCACCCATCTGGACAGTGCCTTATTCACTAGGCCGCCCCACGGTTCCAGAACCACAGCCAGGCAGGGGCTTCCCCAAACGCAGGCCGTCATAGACTCTGCTCACACACATGGCTGGTCCGGGTGCTATTCAAGGATCCGTCCCTACTCCCAGGGTCTCCCAACACACCGGCCTCACCAGGTCCAAGGTCGCAGCAGGTGCTATTCAGGAAGGCAGCACACCTTCCAACACCTAGACCTTCCAGGACCTTCCACCCTGAACCATTCAGGTACACACTCTCTCCCCATGTCACCAGACCTTAGGCACCTTTTTTTTAAACCAGTTATTTTTATTTAGGTTTCAAAAGATTTTAAACAATAAACAGTGGATATCAATATACATGTAACAATTCACATATCTTGTAGTAATACAATCATAGCCATCCCCCCCTCCCCCCTCCCCCAATACTCCTTGTGCCGGGTATACTTGAGAATCTTAGCAATCATATCACCGCCATCCAGGCGGACCATATTTTTTCGAAAGTTCTTTCACCATGCCTTCGCCTGTAAATGCTTTCCTCTAAATGCATTACCGTACGTGTCTGAGCAATAAATTCCCTCCTAGTGGGGGGTTCCGAATCCTTCCATTTTCGTGCTATTAGTTTGCGTGCCACATACAGCAACCTCGCTATTGCCACTTTGTAATGTTCTGAGACAGGTATCCCATCCACCTCCCCCAAAACACACAGCACTGGATTCCTGTCGAGCGTACATGCATAAGCTCTCTCAATTTTGTTGATAACGACCAGCCAGTATGCCACCAGCCGCGGACACGACCATAGCATGTGTAACAGTCCGGCCTGGTCTGTGCCACATCTAGGGCAGCTAGAGTCTCCCCTCAAGCCCGCCTTGAATAGGACCAGCGGTGTTTTGTATGTTCTATGTATTACATATAATTGGGAGAGCCGTGCCTGCTCGCTTAGAGAGATCTTCGGGACATATTCAAGAATAGCCTCCCATTGTTCTGTTGTGAGGGTACCCACCTCCCTTTCCCATTTACTCTTTGCAGTGAGGTGATTGTCCCCCAGATAGGAGTGTAGTAGATCATGATATATGCTCGATATAACTCCCCTCGTCCCTCCCTTCATAAACACAAAGTCTAGTACAATGTCGCCCTGAACCGTCATGGCTCCCAATCTACACTGTGCCCTCCAAGCATGTCGAAGCATATAGTATTGAAACCCCCATACCGAAGGCAAATCAAATCCTCTCTCAATGTCTCAAAGGTCTTCAGGTCCGTTCCACTCTGCAGCTGGCACACATATCTCACTCCTTTCGCCTTCCAATTGCCCATTTGACGCAGCTTATTAAGTTCCGGCAGATGCTCATTGTCCCACACCGGTGAGTACCTAGTCAGCTCATCCACCCCTCTGATCCTTTTAATGGTGTCCCATACCTTCTGAATCATGCCTATGGTAGGATATGGTGCTCCCAGTTTCTTAAAGGTACCATCCTCTAGACCCTGGATAAGTGGGCGTCTCCCCGTCACATGTACCAGCACCCGGTGAGCTGCTCCTCCACAATCGAGCTCTCTCCATCCCCTGACATGCTGGCCCTGTACTGCCAAGAAATAGACCCATGGATTTGGTGCGGCCAGTCCTCCCTCTTCCTTTCCTTTTTGCAGAGTTCCAAATTTAATCCGTGCCTGCTTCTTGCCCCATATCAAGGATCTGAAGATAGAATCAAAGCCCCGAAACCGTTTTTTTGGTAGCCATATCGGCGAATTGTGCCAAACGTACATTAGTTGTGGCATAAGGACCATCTGAATCAGGTTAGTTCTACCCGTTACCGTTAAAGCCAATTTGCACCATGCACCTATTTTCCCTTTAAATTTCTCTAGCAGAGGAACCAAATTCAGACCCGTGAATCGGGACAGTGGAAGAGCTACCCATATCCCTAGGTATTTAAACTGTGAAACTAGCTGGAGTTGTTTCCCCCTCTCATCTATCTCCTCCGCTTCTATTGCTCTATCCACAGCCATGACATAAGACTTGTGCCAATTTATCTCCAGTCCCGAAATGCTCCCAAATTGTTTAATTACATCCATCGCGCACCCCAGTGTCTCTCCTGCACTTTCCAAAAACAACAGGATGTCGTCGGCATACAATGATATTTTTTCTTCCAGCTTCCCAAATTTAAATCCGACCACTCCCCTCTCAGCTCTGATCTTGGCCGCCAGGGGCTCCACTGCCACCGCGAACAATAGCGGGGACAGCGGACACCCCTGCCTTGTGCCCCTATGCAAGTCAAACATCCCGGACTGTTCTCCATTCACCTTAACTACCGCCTTTGGGGATGAGTACAATAACTTCACCCAGGCCATGAACGCGGGGCCGAATCCCATCAGTTCCATGATTTTCCATAAGTATTGCCATTCCACGCTATCAAATGCTTTCCTAGCGTCCAATGACATCACTATCCTCCTGCCACCATTATCAGCAGGCAGTTGCATATTAAGAAATAATCTTCTTAAGTTAACAGCCGTGGAACGGTTAGGCATAAAGCCCGACTGGTCCTCGTGTATAATGGTATGCGCAACCCCAGTGAGCCGGGTGGCCAGGATCTTAGCGAGTATTTTGACATCCGTTGTCAACAACGAAATGGGCCTGTACGACTCCGCATCCATGGGATCTTTTCCCTCCTTCGGCAGAACTACTATCACCGCTTCCTCCATTGATCTCGGCAGTGCCCCCGTCACTAAAGCCTCATCAAACACAGATTTCAATTTCGGAGCCAGCAGTTCCACTAACTCCCTGTACACCTCCCCAGGTAGACCATCAGCTCCCGGTGATTTGTTATTGGGCATAGACAGTATTGCACATTCCACCTCCTCCACAATCACAGGTTCTTCCAACCTCAACCTATCTTCCTCAGACAATTTAGGTAGTGAAATGCCTTCCAAAAAATTCTCCACATCCCCCTCTGTGTCCCGTGCTCTCGAAGTGTACAGTGCCATGTAATATGTCTTGTAGACCTCCAGTATGTCCTTTGTGTCTGTCAGAGTCGCCCCTGTTTGATCTCTCAGTTTATACACCCTGGAAGACTCCCTCTGTGCCGCAGATATCACCGCCAACAAGTGACCTACTCTCTCTCCTTCTTCAAAGAATTGGGCTTGCTGAAATGCCCTTTTCCTCTCAGCTTGCATCATGTGCAGTTTATCAACTGCCTCCTGAGCCAATTTTAGTCTATTGTGAGCTTCACTCGTTGGCGCCAAAATCATGTCTGCCTCCGCTCTTGTCAGGTCATCCTTTATTTGTTGATCTGCCAATTTAGTTTTGGTCTTACACCTCGCAATCTCACTTATAAAAAGTCCCCTCGTAAACGCCTTCATGGCATCCCATACCGTTGTGGCCTCAGTACTCCCTTCGTTCATTTGGAAGAAGTGCTCTAGCTCTTTGGTTATGCCACCCATGTCCACCACTTTAAGCCACGTCGGGTGAAGACGCCAACCTCCCCTCTGACCCTGAGCAGATCTCACCAGAAGCGTGACCACCATAGGACCATGATCCGAGAGAGTCCTCTGTAGGTATTCCACCTCCCCCACCATCCCGTCCATAGCGGTATCCCCCAAAGCCAGGTCTATCCTCGACAATGTTCCATGTGTTGCCGAATGACATGAAAAAGTCCTCTTACCCTCATTTCGTACTCTCCCCAGATCTACCAGCCCAAGTTCCCCTACATACCTGCCAAAGGCAGTCATCCTGTCCTGTCCAGCTTCCGTACCTGCCGGTCTTACTTTATCCCAATAATCATTCATAGTGTTGTTAACATCTCCCATAATCAACAACGGAGTCTCCCCCCATCTGCCCGTCAGTTCCAGTACTGCTTGTAGTTTCTTTTTAGAGTAAGGTGGAGGGATATATAAAGCCACTAAAATCATTTTGTGTCCGAACAATCTGCAAGCAATCCATACATACTGCCCTTCACTGTCTACATGCACTTCCAGCTCTTCATAATGTGTGTTTTTGTGTATTAGGACTGACACCCCCCTGGAGTACGAGGAATAAGTAGAATGATATGTCTTTAGCATCCAGGCTCTTGACAACCAGTGCATAGTGTCTCTAGTGAGATGTGTCTCCTGCAAGCACACGATCATAGGTTCACAGGATTTGATATGATTCAGAACAGCCGCCCTCTTAACCTTATCAGATATACCATGTACATTCCAACTTAACATCCGAACAGTACGGTTACTCATTGTGCATTAGAAAGAACAATCCATCATCATCAAGTAACATCATTACATTGTGGTCCTAATCATACCCGGTCAAACAGCATGAAAACCCCCATCTCCATACAAATCCGCCCCACCCACCTCCCCCCATCCCTCTCCGCTTCCCCTCCCCCCACCCTTCCCCTTTTGCAGTTGTCACTCTCTCCCCAACGTGAGAATGGGAGCTCAAAGAACCTGAGCAACGTCTCAGTATTCCGCACTTCAACATGCGTCGTGTCCTCCTCCATCATTGGCAGCCTCTCCGCCATATTGTCAACAGTATGCATAGTCCCGAACCATTAGTCAAACAATTAACCATAATACGTAGATCCCAGTGGGGAGTTCTCCCCCTCCTCTGCGCTCCTATTTCGCAGAGTAAAGCAGTGCCACAACCCTGTCCAGTGATCAGTCTAGCAGGGTCATGTGGTCATATTGCCATTATCTTCTCTCAATTTGCTCCGGTTGCGCTCCAACCACGAAGCAGCCTCAACCGGTGACGGGAAAAAAATGACCTTTCCAAAAGCTTCCACTCTTAATTTAGCAGGATAAATTGTAGAGTATTTCAAATGCAAAGAGCGGAGCTGTTTCTTCACTTCGCCATACCGCAGTCGCAACTTTTGCACCTCGGCTGAGTAATCCGGGTATATTTCGATTCGTTTGCCCTCCAGGTTAAGATCTGTCAACTTTCCAGCCTTTCGTAAGATAGTGTCCCTGTCTCTGCAATTCAGGATTCTGGCTAGCATCGTGCGAGGTCCATCTCCCGGCACTGGGGGTCTCATGGGTACGCGATGGGCACGCTCCACCGCAAACACTCTCGACAAGTTATCAGCACCAAACTTGTCCAGCAGCCAGGTTTTAATAAAGGCTGTGGGGTCAGCACCCTCAGCTCTCTCAGGGATGCCCACAATGCGCAAATTGTTCCTACATGACCGGTTTTCCAGGTCATCATTTTTATTGGCTACTACCGTGATCCTCTGAGTGTGCTGTTGTTGTGTCTTTTGCACTGAGGTTAAGTGATCTTCTGTTACACCAACTCTGTCCTCCACCTCAGTTAATCTGGCTGTAACTTCCTGCATAGATGTTTTTATGCCTCCCATTTCTTCTTTCAGGCAATTCACCTGCTTTGTTAGAGCAGTTAAGGCAGTCTTGCAGTATAAGACAGCTTGGAATACATCCCGCAGGGTGGGGTCTGCTACATCTGCACTTTCAGCTAACTGCACAGTGTCACCATCCCCCTCTTCCTCCTGCTCCAGCTCTGCATTCAGCACAGGCATCTCCTCATCGTCTTCCTCCTCATCTCTGTGCTTCTCACTCCCTCCATTTCCTTCTTCATCTGTCTCTATGCCCCTCACATACCTGTTCAGCCGGGCTGAGACTTCCAGCCTCTGTGCATAGGCTGTGTTTCTTCTTCCCGCCTCCTCCTCTCTCTCAGCACCATCTTGGACTGAGGCACTGCTGCAGGCTCCGACATCTTTCTGCCTTTTGCGGCCCATGTCTGTCTCTCTGAGTCTGGCAGAAGCTCGCCCCTGACTCCTGGGACCTTCAGACATCTGATCCTGGTAAAGGAATTAGCTGGTTCGGGCTCTGTGCAGGATAATTGAGGCTAATGGTGGCAGAGAAGCACAGCCACCCGACTTCTCACATCAAGAGCTAGGCCCCGCCCCCAGACCTTAGGCACCTTATATGATCCATAACCACACCCAGAGGTGAGGTATGGATCACATGGTTATGATCTCACTAAAGGTCTTCTTTCACACGGCCGCATACACACAGGCTTTATCCTGGGTGATCCGACACACGCCCCTAGGTGGGTTTGTAGGTGACTGGTCCCATCTATCTCACCAAGTCACCTGGAAGCTTTCCCTGATACACTGCAGCAAACCCTCAGGAGTACCTCTGCTGATCAACACATGTTCCAGCTTCCATCACAAGGCACCCACACTTGTGATATATATCGGCCATTCACAACCCTGCCGGTCACCATTTTCCCTATTGCAATGAAGGAACGCCTGCATGCATGTCCCATACAGCACCCCCTAGCTGTCACAGGGGTCACTGCATCACACATGCTACAGGGATATCTTTGTATCTCTTGTTCCAGAGGCAGACAGGTGTACCAAAATGGTGCAGTACCGGATAGCTTTTTAGAAAATGTTGAACAATGAGGTTAAGCACATGGGCCAGGCATGGTACGCAGGGCTGCCACTAGGAATTTCGGGGCCCCATACTGGCAAAATTTATGGGGCCCCCCTTGAGACTCCGCCCAGGCTCCACTCCCAGTTCCGCCTCCACCTTAGCTCCTCCTCCACCATGCAAACCTTCCAAAATCCCTCCACCCTTTCACGTCTAAGCTACTGGATTATCCTGAGCACTTCTGCCTTATGTTATCATTGGGCATTTGGTTTTACAGCAGGTCAGGATCATCCAGTAGCTTATATATACATTGCTATTGGTGAGTCGAAGTCAATAATTCCTTCCCCCTCCCCCTTCGACTCCCCAATAGCAATGTATATACACGGTAAACACAATCGCATACTGAAATGGTGGACAAAAAAAATACATGGACTTGTTATTTACTCACACAGCCGGTGTTGCCGCCGCTGTGCCCACCACCCAGTCAAGAAGAATCTAATGGTCGTCTCAGCCTGCCCACCGCTGTCGCCTCAGCCTGCCCACCAAATAAATGGAAAGTGTATATTATTGCATATATAATCACCGATTATACACTACAAAAAAATATCTTTATTGGTAATTATTAAAAACCGATAAATTATAGAACGTAACTAAGTAATTATGTAAAAAAACAAAAACAAATAAATTAGGAGTCAAAAGTAAAGGGCTGATCACCCCATTTTGTTTACTAACTTTTATACAGTCATAATTCAAAAACTCTTTAGGGTATGTTCCCACGGTCAGTAAACGCTAAGGTAAAGTAGACCCCTTAAGGAACTTATCTAGAAGTGTGGTGAGCACTTTGAACCCCCAAGTGCTTCACAGTTTATAATGTAGAGCCATAAAGATATAAAATCTAAGTTTTTTTTCACAAAAATGATCTTTTCCCCCCCTATGTTTTATTTTCCCAAGTGTAACATGAGAAATTGGACCCTAACAGTTGTTGTGCAATTTGTCCTGAGTAGGCTGATACCCCATGTAGGACTATGGGCTGAGCTGCAGGTGGAGACAGTCAACATGCTGGTACTGGTCTGCACAGTCTGTGCTGACTAAAAGGATAGGACTACGGGCTTAGCTGTAGGTGGAGACAGTCAACATGTTGGTACTGGTCACAGCACAGTCAATGCTGACTAAAAGGATAGGACTATGGACTGAGCTGCAGGTGGAGACAGTCAATGTGTCTACTAATCATGGACGCTGGAGATTTGTCACCCTTGGCCCTGGCTCACCCCATCAGCCCCCTGTCTCACTCCATCATCAGCCGGGCCCCCTGGCTCCCCCCATCATCAGCCAGGCCCCCAGGTCCCCGAGACCCCCATCATCAGCCAGGCCCCCGGCTCCCCCATGATCAGCCACCGGGCCCCCGGCTCCCCCATGAACAGCCGCCGGGCCCCTGCCTTCCTCATGAACAGCCGCCGGGCCCCTGGCTCCCTCATGAACAGCCGCCGGACCCCTGGCTCCCCTATGATCAGCCACCGGGCCCCTGGCTCCCCCATGAACAAAAGCCGGGCCCCTGACTCCCCCATGAACAGCCGCCAGACCCCTGGCTCCCTCATGAACAGCCGCCGGGCCCCTGGCTCCCTCATGAACAGCCGCTGGGCCCCTGGCTCCCTCATGATCAAAAGCCAGACCCCTGGCTCCCCCATGATCAGCCACCGGGCCCCTGGCTCCCCCATGAACAAAAGCCAGGCCCCTGGCTCCCCCATGAACAAAAGCTGGGCCCCTGGCTCCCCCAGACCTCCATCATCAGCCGGGCCCCTGGCTCCCCCAGACCTCCATCATCAGCCGGGCCCCTGGCTCCTGGGTCCCCCACCCCCCATGTTCAGCCGAGCCTCAGGCGCCCCTCAGCCCCTGGCTCCACCCAGACTCCCCATGATCAGCCGGGCCCTGACAGAGACGTAAAAAGATACTTATTACCTTACCTGTCCTGCTCACTCACCATCCATCGCACCGACATCTTCTGCCACCGGCGCAGCCGCTCCCAGTCCCATGCCGACGCCACGTGGCACGGACGTGCACACCGCTCTCTTCTTCCTGCTCAGCTGCCCTGGAATGAGGAAGTGGAGAGCAGAGGCCAGCGTGTAACATCACGTGAGGGGGCGGCGCTGGACCATGGTGCACTGCAGCACTGGGGAGGGAGGAGGGGCCCGGCAGGTGCTGCGCCGATATCCAGACCAGACCAGTCTAGCATGGATGTGTCAGGGCAGCAGAGCAGGGCTGAGGGGGGGCCCGGCCGGGACCCGAGCACGGACCGGGCTGCCAGCGTGCTTGGGCGCCGCCGGGCCCAGGCTGGCCCCCCTAATCACCGGGGCCCCATACACCTGTAAGGGCTGTCATGCCCTGATGGCGGCCCTGATGGTACGTGTGTCAGTTCGCCTCGCCTCAGAGCCGCCACCAGGTTCCTGGCATTTTCACACATAACCATGCCTGGCTGGAGATTCAGCAGTGTCAGCCACATCTGCCTGCTCTTTCAAAGCTGTCAACAACTCTTCAGCATTGTGCGGTTTGTCACCTAAGCAAATTAGCTTCAGAACAGCCTGTTGCCGCTTTGCTTTGGCAGTGCTGCAGTGCTTCCAGCTTGTGACTGATGTGCTCCTTTCGGACATGGAGGCTGAAGAGGAGGAGGAGGAGGTGCAGGAGCTGTACAAAGTGGGGGCAACCTTGATTGTCATAGGGCCCGCAATCCTGGGCGTCGGGAGGACATGTTTCATCCCAAGGTCTGACTGAGTCCCGGCTCCCACTATGTTAACCCAGTGTGCCGTCAGCGAGATGTAACGTCCCTGGCCACAAGCCCTTGTCCACATGTCCATGGTTAGGTGTACTTTCCCAGTAACTGCATTGTTGAGGGCACGGCTAATGTTGTGGGACACGTGCTTGTGTAATGCTTGGATGGCACAGCGGGAGAAATAGTGGCGGCTGGGGACCGAGTACCTTGGGATGGCCGCCACCATCAGTTTGCGGAAAACTTCCATCTCCACGAGCCTAAAAGGCAACATTTCGACTGCAAGCAGACGAGAAATATGAGGATTGAGTACTGTGGCCTGTGGGGTGTTGGCTGCGTATTTATGATTACGTTCCAATGACTTGGGTATGGACAACTGAAGGCTGCGCTGGGACACGGACATGGTCATGCTTGATGATGCTGGAATTTGACTGTGGGCAACTGCAGGTGCAGGGCAGGAGGCATCTTCGCATGCACCATGGACAGGGGATTGGCTTGCACGCACAACAGTGGAAGAAGCAGTGGTGTCACCCGCAGACACTGTTCCTGGAGCCAGGTGTTGGTCCCACAAAGTCGGGTGCTTTGCTGCCATGTGCCTGATCATGCTGGCGGTGGTAAGGCTGGTAGTTTTGCTACCCCTGCTGATGCTGGCATGACAGGTGTTACAAATGGCCTGTTTGGGGTTATCGGCAGAGTCTTTAAAAATTAACCAGACTCGGGAAGACCTAACAGTTGGACTGGCAACTTCCGTCAGGTTGGTGTTATGGGGAACGGTTGCACGCCTTCTGTCTTCAGCCACCACACTGCTTCTTCCTGCCTGGAGTGGTGCGACACCTACCTCCATCTGTGTGCTGCTGTCCTCGCTGTGCATGTTCTCCTGTGAGGTTAGGTCTGCTACTACATCATCCACCACCTCATCTTCCCCACCCTGGGCCTCCTCCTGACTTTCCGGCAATTATGTCTCATCATTGTCTACCTCTTGTGACCGTGGCTGCTCAATGATTTGTGCATCGCTACATGAAATATCATCTTGTCCCGCTTCAAATGGACCGGGCAAGAGGCACGAATCTCCAAATGGAAAACTGAACAGCTCTTCGGAGTGTCCGAGTGTGGGATCAGTTGTCTCAGAGCACTCAGCATGTTGAGAGGAAGGAGGATCAGGGTAAGGAATATGCAGTCCCGATTCACGGCAACTGTGACTTGACCGTGTTGAAGACAGGTTGCTGGTGGTGGTGCATAAGTAACTGGAAGTATTATCTGCTATCCAACTAACAACCTTTTCACACTGCTCGGGCTTCAATAGTGCTGTCTTGCCACGGTCCCCTAGGACTTTGGACACTAAGGTCCAGCTAGAAGATGTGGGTGTTTTTGGTGGCCCAATTTCATCTTGCCCACGTCCTCGGCCTGCACCATCACCATCACGTCCACTTCCCCGACCCTTGCCACGCGCTTTGCCCATTGTAAATGGACTAGAATATTAGACACGTTCAACACAAAAGGGTGATTTGGGAGGCAACTTGTATGTGATACGTGTGCTGGAAAACCACACGTTTACCTATCTGTACTTTAGGTTAAAATGTGCTTTGCCTTATCAGATTTAATAAGTACTATAACAGACTGCGAATAAAATACAATGTATAGGCCATTATATACAATAAAGTTAGAGTTTTGCACCACTTGCCTCTCTTATATGCTCTTAATTGTGAGTATTACTGGGTTCTTTGGTGCCAGTCTTATGCCTTCTACATTGCCCCTGTACACCAGAAGATAAGGCACTCTTCATAGTACCTGTGTCGAGCTATGAGTTCCGGACATTGCACAAATCTTAACAAGGGATTCCAGTAAGGCCTCCCACTGCTCTAAACAATAGGTGCATGCTGGCCCTACCAGCCCACTGAGCTTGAACTTAGTTACTCTACGTCCCTATCTGAACCCTACCGAGAAGCAGCCAATTTCACTAGCACTATTCCCTTCCCACTTCGGGCTAGTCCCAAACATTAACTGCATCTTATTCTGTTTCAGCTAACTACAGCCAGTATCTTAAAACCGTATGTACTAAGCAAATTACACTCTATCTTATGTCCAAAATCCTAATCTATATCTTACTCTATGCTGTACAGTACCAGCACTATGCATACTACCACGGTCCATACCACGATATACTCTAAAACCTCAGGACATAGTTCACATTTCACATGACACAATATATGTAAAAGACGCATAACATTCACACTATATCACACGTGATTGGTGACTTCAGGGGCAGGAGCACAATAGTACAGTCCACCACTCTTGCAGTGGCACCAGTGGTACTAGGGTTTCCTTTGCCTTGGGTAACATTCAGTTAGATTAGCAAGCCTTGTATATAAACACCTTGGCCAACACAGAGTGGCATCTTGGCACCCAGTGCTTCTCATATGCCCGTGTGTGGCACAATAGAAGAGGTGTGGTCAGCATCTTTGGTTAATACACCAAAGGTATTGGCTTGTTATCATGAGCAGGAAAAAACCCTGAATGCCCTTGACTCCTCTGTGACTTTCAGTTTGGCTCTGCTATCAGATATATTACTTATTATAGATGTGCTATATCTGCAGTCTATGGATTACTATATGCACCCAAGACAGAAGTTTCATACAGCCCGGAGATGGGCTAAAGGCACAGGTTATTTCATGCTGGTATGGCGACATTTTCCAGAAATGTATTTTGCATAAGACATTAGGAAAGAAGAAGAACTCTGCTGAGATTGCTTTCTTCTTCATCTGAATCCAATCTGAGAATATGAGTAATATGAGTCCGGAGCGCAAAGTACTTCTGGAGACGGATACATTAAAGAATGGGGGATATATTAAGATATTGCCCTGATGACAGAGAAAGCACAAGCTCTGGATTCAGGAAAGGAAAATCTACATTTTGCATTAGGCTGCATTAACATCAGGAGCTGTATTCAAAGTTAGGCTTCAAGCTGGATCCAACACATTTCTATTAGCTAAAATGTTTCTGTAAATGGTCTGAATACTGAATGATTGACAGCATGAAACTTCTTTGTGTAAGATATTTGTATTTAATGATGGATTTGTTTCCCCATCATTCATGTTAGGGACAATTTGAAAAGAAGCCAATTAACCTATCAGTATATTTTTGGAGTGTGGGAGGAAACCGGAGAACCCGGAGGAAACCCACACAGACACGGGGAGAACATACAATCTCCATGCAGACGTACATGGTCGGATTAACTTCCACAACCCAAGTACTGCAGACACCAGTGCTAACCACTGAGCCACCGTGCTGCCCGTGAGATGTTATTATGGTGGAAGACTGAGATGTGACTTTCCACCAGTCTTCTGGATGACTTGATCTATATGTTGCCATCTTGGCCGGGCCGATGGTCGGACTGATGATAGAGCTGGGTGGTCACTGATGGATCTTCTCAGGTTACAAGAACCAACTTGCTGTTACAGTAGCCACACCAAAACCTCTTGGTGTCGAGAGAATCCGTCCAACGTCCGACTCTGGGGTAGGAGATAAAGCTTACATTAAAGACTGATCCTAAATGTGCAATCACATCTAACTTCAATGACAGAGACCTTTCAGTGTCTGCCTGCAGACGCTGTGAAGCAAGCAGTGATAGTAACTAACACATACACCCCAGGACCAGTATCAGGCTCCCGTCTATCCGTCATTTATCTTACCTGTACGGGCATTTTGAGCATAGGTATATCACCGGGTAGTGGTACTCCCAACTGTGGAGTACAGTAATGGGTGGGAGGTCAGGGTGGTTCTGTGCGACCTTCCCACAATATTGCTCCCATAGCTGGTGATGGGCATATTCTCCATTGCCATCGATGACCCAGCATGCAGCATGACACATCTCATGGATCATTGTGTCTCGGAGTCGTTCTGAGGACAAAGCAGCATTTAATTGCAATCGGGAGTAAAGATGTATAGAAGATGTCAGACAGGCAAATCTATAAATTGTGCCTGATGTGAAGTTTACCTGCAGAATCGCAGACTTTATCCGATAACTGGATGATGGCATAGCGCTGCCCATTATTCTCCCGAAAACCGGTGCGACCGGCCGTTTTACACAGCCTTTTATTCCAGCTTATGTCCATATACGCAGGAAGCTACAGAGTAAAGAAGGAGAAAATACTGAATATAGAGGTATATACTATTTACACTGGATACACTAACCCTATCTCTAACCCTCCAGCCAATATCCCCCATATCACCCAATACTTATAGACTATAGAGGTATATACTATTTACACTGGATACACTAACCCTATCTCTAACCCTCCAGCCACTATCCCCCATATCACCCAATACTTATAGACTATAGAGGTATATACTAGATACACTGGATACACTAACCCTTGGTCTAACCCTTCATCCCTGTATCTCCCTATTCTGGGCTGTGTGTTATAACTTAATACCTTGTTATCAAAGACGGTCCTGTTATAAAACTTGTACAGACGCCGTATCAACTTCTCTTTGTTCTTATGGAAGTTGGTGACATATATGGATTTGGGAGAAGACAGATCTCTCAGGAAACAGCAATTGGTGGGACGCTCCTGTCTCCTAGTCACAGAACATCAGAGAGGATCACACATCAATACTGGTTATATACTAAGGCCATACACGACCTGCAGACACACAGCTGACAATTTATGGGAGAAAATGCTAATAACAGCGCCACCTAGCGACCAGATAACATGAACATGACCCAGATAATATTGTTATATAGGAATACATTACCTCGCTGTCTTCTCTTCTACAAAGCTGGATCGGGGAGAACTGTGCTCTGGAGAAAAGAACAAATATCGTCATTTACTTATGTGTCGTTCAGTTTTCCTAATCAATAAAAAGTCTCATTTCTTATTTTACAGGAAGGAGTTTATGATCCTTCGAGACTCTTTATTACAGACCTGACTCTGTATTTAGCAGGTGGGAGCCAGAGCCGCCATCTTCATATCCAAGGCTAATTGGAGACCTTGGAATAAGTGGACGATACTGAAATAAAGAAACACAAAGACCTAAACATTGAGACTGAGGGAGAAGCAGCGATATAGCGGTATAATCACAGAATGCGGCGTCCACCAATCTCCGGCAGACGCCCGGAGCCGCAGACAGCGCTGGAGAGAAGTGAGCGCTCACCTGACGGAGATTCTCATCACCGCTGCTGTCCTGTATGTCGGACGCAGAGACTATGAGGCATTTTTTATCAACCGGTAACTGGGAAAGGAAAAGAGATAAATAACGACATTTCTATAACTTGAAATTTCCATAAGTCACAATCACTGAGAATTCCAGGCCTGGAACTACTGCTGTGCACTGAAATATGGGCACTACTAAATGTACCACAGGGCGGTATTTCACGTGTCACAGCATGGGCACTGGTGGAGGAACACCCAGGAGGAAAAACTAAGACTAAATCATTTCATATCGATGCCGCCACTCACCTGGTCATTAATGCCGACATCCTCTATATCAGACTCGATAATAAAGCGACGTTTGCGCATATTATTACACATTTTGCTCAACAGAAATAGCAAAACCTTCACTCCACAAACTCTAAAAACCCTCAAAGCCTGTGACAGCGAGCGGAACTTTCATCAGCTCTTCATACTGTGACATCACAACTCGTGTGATATCAACATTCCATGTAGAACACTGATGTGACATCACCAAGTGCATCACGTTTTTTCTCCACTTCTTCCAAGAGCCATAACTTTATTATTTTTCCATCAATATAGCCATATGAAGGCTTGTTTTTGCGGGATGAATTGTACTTTTCAATGACACCATTCATTCTACCACATAGTGTACTGAAAAACGGTGAAAAAAATCCAAATGCATTGAAAGTGCAAAAAAAAAGTGCAATTCCACATTTGTTTTTTTTTCTATTTACCACGTTCACCATATGGTAAAACTAACAGGGCTTGTGCGGACACTGATAGTTGGGGCTCCTGTTGAAGAAATGTGTCTGGGCCCCCCTCCTTTTATGGCGACAAAGCTACAGATATATATGCCACACACACAAACATATATTCAGGGCCGGTTTTAGAAAAATTGGGGCCATGAACAAAATTCAAAGTGGTGCCTCCAATCCTGAAATATTCCACCAACAACACTGTTAGGCCATGTCCATGTAAAATAAGTACGTGTTACACCGATATCGGAATCACCAGTGTTTTCAATCAGTGTGTCGTCCATGTGCCATCTGTGTTTTTCCGTTAGGGATACTGGAAATGAACTTGGAAAGCTTCTCACATTGTCAATGTAAAGCACAGACGACACACGTACAGCACATGGACGGCACACGGACGGCATTTTAACACCGTGGATCCATTATATGTCCATTTTGCAAGCCGGTGAGAAAATTTCGCTATATAGATGCCATACGGATGTCACATGGATGCTTATATGCGAGAAAATTGCGTCCTTGCATTGCACACGGATGACATATGGATCACCCACATAGAGAGACACTCACATAGAGACACACACAGAGAGACACACAGACACCTATATAGAGAGACACACAAAGACACGCAGAGACACCCACATAGAGAGACACCCACATAGAGAGACATCCACATAGAGAGTCACACACACAGACACACGCACAGAGCCACCCACATAGAGAGACACACACACAGTCACACACACAAAGAGAAAAAAAATGCTAGACACCTGGGCATTGAACATGTTCAATAGCCAGTTATTATTATAACCTTGCATCCCAGTAAAAATTTGCTAGCAAAATATGACAATTGAGCCAAAGAAAATTAGAAATATCTTTGGAAAAATATTAAATTCTTTACATGTTAAATCATGGTTAAGCCATAAATGAGTGTTTTATATCAAAGTAAATGAGTATTTGATTTTTCGATAAATGGCTTCCAAGGACTGTCTGAGAGAATGCTCAAGATGTTTTTTAAAAATGGAGACAAACCCAGAAATAATTAAATGCACAAGAAAAGCACAAATAGTGTGTTAAAATCAAATTGACTATCATGGACAAAGGGAACAAGCCAGATGTTCTCTGTGACCAAAGTACTGTCACAGATAGAACACAGTTCAGAATATGCAATATTTTAATATTAGCTATAGTCAACAAATGTAACATGTACTTAACTGATCTGAGGATTTAGACCTGCACTACACGGTGACTTTTTGTATTTGTAATCTTTGATTGCAGTTGCAACTCACAAGATTGCATACTACTAAATGTATTTCTCTGCACCGCAGTCAAGCAGACATTTAATAGGCTATAGGTGTTAGGCTTGCAGTGGGACGCCCTTCCTGATCTTTTTTGCTTGTCCCCTGCTATCAATCCAACCTGGCACACACTCAAGCTCAGGGAACTTTGTGCTGAGCTTAATGTTTTCCAGAGTTAGTGCTATAGCCCTGTTTCGGGATTTGATCCAGGGACCTATTGCTGCATGGTCAGTTTTCCTCTCTGCTGGGCTCTGTCCAAATGCTGATGGTTTCTTTTGTCTTGGATTTCTTTTCTTTGTTGGCTTCTCTCTAGGTGTTTTCCATTTTCCCTGTTGGCTCTATCCTATCACATTTTCCAATAGGCTTTATATGTTCACCTTTCACTTACCTCACTTGCTGGCTATAAATATAGATTTGTGTTTGGAGTTCCTTTTCCTCAGCTAGAAGTTTACCTTGCGCAGTAAGCCCCAGTTTTTCCTGCTGCAAATCTGTGAGTTTTTCCTCCCCTGCATTTTTCCCTTCTCCACTTTTGGGGGTCTGGCAGGTTTCACTTATTCTGTTTGTCTTTTGGCTCTCTATATTTATTCTTGTCTATCCTTTGTGAACGTGTTTTGGTTTCTCACCCTGAGTTCTCATGTCTCCCTGCATGCTTTCCTATACCGTTGTTAGAATAGTGTTGTGGCCTTCTCTCTGGTTCCTCAAAAGGTACGAGAAATCCTTCTATGGCACTTTAAGGAGCCAAGTCCGAGAAGATGTATTTAGTTGTGTGGCTAGGGCCTTTTCTAGTCTATACAGGGACCAGTTGGGTACAAGTGCGACTTCTCTATTTGGTAGTTTTTTCCCTCCTCTTTTACCCTTGTGAGTGTGTGAGCATGATCATAACAGTTGGCTGGTCCCTTGTTGGCTCTATTTCCATTCCTACTCCTTATCAAGTGCCACTGATTATGCATGTGTCATGTGTTCTCCTGTAGATGGCCCCTTGGGCTGCTGAACACTGTAGTTTCCACATGGATTAATGTCACTGAGTCAACTTAATAGAATAGACTCACTGACAATCTTTTTTCCATTGCTCATCAGAGGGGCTTATATCACCGATGTTATACTAACATTAGTTTTGTACTGGGAAACAGGGGCCAGTATATGACCAATGAGTTATTCTAAATGTATTCCCAGGCCCCACTGAATTATACAAGAGAATATATCACCCACTCCATAGTAAGCAATTATTCTGATATAAGTAGACTATTTTGCATGTTAAGGAATGTTCATACAACTTTTTTGGTTTTGGATTCTGCTCCAAAATTTGTGTGAAAAGAGGTATTCTTTGATTTTAGTTGCACATATGCATCGTTGTTAGGATAAATGCAAACAAAGCATTTGTCTTGTGGCTTTTTAACAGCATTCTACAGTACCAGCTAAGTAGATATGATTTAGAAATGTTCATCTAAGTAATGCAGAGGTTTTCTGCTTGGAAATTATGTAGTTTGGATTTTACAAAGCATAGGGAGGAATCCACCTCATTTGGGGCTCTATTGCGGGTCTCTCTGTGATTACGGGCTTGAGCGCACACCGCGCATGCGCTGTGTTGCGGTGAGGCGGCCGGCGTTCTAGTGGGTGTCGCATCGCTATGTTACATGCCCGGTCATGTGACCGGATCATGTGATCTGGTGACGCGCGCCCTGAGCGCCGCCCCCCTCGCCGCGTCACAATATGGTGGTGATGCGCCACACACAGCTGTGGATATTCAGAGACACATGCAGGGGCTATTTAAAGGGGTCAGTCTTGATGCTTACATACCTCCTGATGAAACTGCAGAGGCGGTGAAACGCGCGTCGGGGTGCGTTACGGGTCTTCAACCAGGTGGCAGCATGACGACAGGTATATTTATACTATATGTACTGTGAATGAAATGATGTTTATTTAAACTACATGGGATTTATATTCTTTCCCATCTGGTGCACTAAGGGGATGAATATCATGTGAGCATAAAATTGTTTTGCTTATGAAGGAGTAATGTTTCTATATCCCCTTACATGGTGCATAATTGGGATCTGCACTACATGAGTCCATGCTATGTTTTGCCTATATGTTGTGACTCTATAGAATTTTTCTTATCCACAACAATGCTTGTTTGTGCATCCAGGTGAGGTATTTACCTCTTTATATGTGCTCTGTATCTTTTATGTGCATTATATAGTGTTTATATGATACTTTTGTATTTATTGAAATAAAATTTGTATTTTTGGATCTTTTTGCTCCTTTTTGTTCTCTTTTGGTGGTATGCTTGGAAGTTATGTAGTTTGGATTTTACAAAGCATAGGGAGGATTCCACCATAAAAACCTCATGTAACACATGCAGATTTTCTTTTCCCACAGATTTGCTGCAGTTCAGGGATAACATGCGCTTAGGATTTACAAATTTACAAATGTATCCCATTTACAGGTACTTTTAAAAATGATCAATTTTTTTCTGCAATTTTGAAATTGACCAAAGGGGATGAATGACAGGTCATCTATGGAGGTAAATGCCCCTCAGATGTTTCCATCTTCCGTATTGGTGTTTAAACATACACTTAAGATTAGGGATAGCCTTCAAGAACACACACCATTTTCTTAGAGGTCATTCCATTCACCCCCTTACTCATAGGTCTTTGCAGCTGAAATATATAATGGTTTTCTCTGGACTCTGAGGAATTTTGGGTAATTACTTGGGACTTAATAGAGCTGGTATTGGGTTTGAATTAGTGATCTGAGGCAGAGGGTGAAGAACAGGAAAGTCAGCCAAGCTATCAAAAAAGACGTCAACTTTGAAATACTTGATTATTAGAGTTGCTGTCACTTCTTGTTTCTTCTAGAAAATCCCTCTATTGCTCTATAAATAACTATTTTGGAGCATCTTAGCTTAGAACTCTGTGTTGTGGTGTTCCTCTGGTATTCCTTATGAAAAGTTATGAAAGAAGCCTGGCCTGCAAGGAAATTTTTTTGTGATGCAACTAATGGATTTTAATTATGGTGTAGCCCAATAGCGAAAGTCAATTAGTTGCTTTCCAAAAAGTCTTCATGTATGTCAGTCCTCCATCCAGAGGCGTTCATAGAAATCATGGAGCCCCAAAGCAGAAGTCCTAATTGCACCCATTCCACATAAACCTCCAAAGAAAAAAATTCTAATAATATTCAATGTGCTCACACAGGAGCATATCTCACAACTTTGCAACCCCTACAATGTAATTTTGCCCCTATTGATGTCCTTTAGCGTTCCCACGCACCACCCAGATACCCCTTTAATGGCCCCCCTAAAATATGATGCCAACAAATGTGCCCCTAAAACACAGTAACATACCCCCACAGTGAATTCTTTCACAATACCCTCTACCCTGCAGTACCCCCACCTGAAAAGTATGATACCCCCACAGTGACCTCCAACACTGTATGATTGCCCCCCATAGTCTCCCACACAGTATGATGGACCCCACACATCCCTCCACACTGTATAATGGTCTGCACACATAATGGTCACCACTAGCTATTCACACAGTATAATGGCTTTGGCACAACCTTCCACATTGTGTAATGGATACCAAACAACTATTCACATTGTATCATGGCCTATATACAATATAATGGCCACCCTACAGTCCTCCAAACAGTATAATGACCCCCCCATGCAGCCCTCCAAACAGTGTAATGGCCCCCACATGGTCCTCAAAAATTATGATGGCATGGTATTGATCTACCTCGGCCAGATCTTTGTGGTTGAGGCCCTTAAGCCCTTCCAGATGCTAAAAGAAGTCCTAAACCTTCTAAACAATTACCTTTTCCACTACTTACAATTGTGATATGCCCTTCAGACCTTGTTCCTGAGTTCACCTCCTTCCTCATGTCCCAAGTGCTATTGGATCAACCTGGATCTGGCCTTATATCCCTTTTACATGCTCTTTCAGGGCCGGACTGGGACTAAAATTCAGCCCTGGCATTTGAAGTTACACAGGCCCACTAGTCACATGGTGACTATATAATATTTTTGTACACTTGTAGGTTACAAGAAGTGAGAGGAGATTAACACGACTATATAACATGTAGTCAGAGCTGTGCCCAGTATTTCAGCTCAGTCCTATTTATTGCTTTTAGGTACAGTACTCCTCCCAAAGCTCTGTCCCCTTTTGTACGCACGATGACAGAATTCCTGGCAGAACTGCTATCCATTGCCGCCCCTATCATACCTCCCAACTTTTGAAGAAGGGGAAGAGGGACAAAGACTGCGGCGCGCCGCTGCAAATTTTAGGCCACGCCCCAGCCACACCCATTTCACAACTAGTCACACCCATGTCCACGCCCAACCGCACCCATTTAGCACTGCTGATCACACTGACTGGTACTGAGGGCACAGTGGCTGGCATTATGGGCACACTGACTGGCACTAAGGAAGAGAGAAAACAGAGAGAGAGAGAAAAAAGAAAACAGAGAGAGAGAAAGGAGAGCGAGAGAGAAAGAAAGAAAGAGGGGAAAGAAAGAACAGAGAGAGACAGAGAGAGAAATAAAGAAGTAAAGAAAAGAAAGAACAGAGAGAAAGAAAGAGAGGAAAGAAAAAGAAAGAGGGGAAAGAAAGAACAGAGAGAGAGAGAAAGAAAAAAGAAAGATTAGAGAGAGAAAGAAAGGACAGAGAGAGAAAGAAAATGAGGGAAAGACAGAATAGAGAATGAGAAAGAACAGAGAAAGAAAGAAAGAAACAGAGAGAAATAAATAAAGAAATATTCTATAAAGATAATATAGCAGCCTGGCTCCCATTGTAGTGCCCACCTGAGCCTCCCGATGCAGGACATTTCATGATCCGCTCACATGGCTGGCATCCCCGATTCCAAGGCGATCCTGCTGTCTGCGCTGTCAGAGGAGGACATGGTGATGGATCTGAAGCATCCCTAGTTCCGTCACAATCTCCTCATGAAATTATCTAATTTCCGGTCAGCTTCCAGCACATCACTTCAGGTGGAACGTCATGTGCGAGTTTTAAAATGCTCCTCGGGGCTCCGCCATGTACTCCTGTGTCCGTGGGAAAAGCCCGCTTTGTATGCTTCGTACACACTTGGCTCCGCTCCGTTCATTCCGTACACATATGGCTCCACTCCGTACACCTCATACATGCGCGGCTCCGCTCCGTACACCTCGTACACACGCGGCTCCGTTCCGAACACCTCATACACACGCGGCTCCTCTCCGTACACCTCGTACATGCGGCTCCGTTCCATACACCTCGTACACACACGGCTCCTCTCCGTACACCCCATACACACACGGCTCCTCTCCGTACACACGCGACTCCGCTCCGTAAACCCCGTACACATCTCTGCTATGTACACCTCGTACACACACGGCTCTGCTCCGTACACCTCGTACACACACGGCTCCGCTCCGTACACCTCGTACACATGCGGCTTCGCTCCTTACACCTCGTACACGCACGGCTCCGCACACCTCGTACACACATGGCTCCGCTCCGTACACCTCGTACACACACGGCTCCTCTCCGTACACCCTGTACACACACGGCTCCTCTCCGTACACCTAGTAAACCCACACGGCTCCGCTCCGTAAACCCCATACACATCTCCGCTATGTACACCTCGTACACACACGGCTCTGCTCCATACACCTCGTACACACGCGGCTCCGCTCCGTAAACCCCGTACACATCTCCGCTATGTACACCTCATACACACACGGCTCTGCTCCGTACACCTCGTACACACACGGCTCTGCTCCGTACACCTCGTACACATGCGGCTTCGCTCCGTACACCTCGTACACGCACGGCTCCGCACACCTTGTACACACATGACTCCGCTCCGTACACCTCGTACACACACACCTCCACTCCGTACACCTCGTACACACGCGGCTCCTCTCCGTACACCTCGTACACACGCGGCTCCGCTCCGTAAACCCCGTACACATCTCCGCTATGTACACCTCGTACACACACGGCTCTGCTCCGTACACCTCGTACACATGCGGCTTCGCTCCGTACACCTCGTACTCGCACGGCTCCGCACACCTCGTACACACATGGCTCCGCTCCGTACACCTCGTACACACATGGCTCCTCTCCGTACACCTCGTACACACGCGGCTCCGCTCCGTACACCTCGTACACACGGCTCCTCTCCGTACACCTCGTACACACACGGCTCCGCTCAGTACACCTCATACACACACGGCTCCTCTCCGTACACCTCGTACACGCACGGCTCCGCACACCTCGTACACACATGGCTCCGCTCCGTACACCTCGTACACACACGGCTCCTCTCCGTACACCTCGTACACACGCAGCTCCTCTCCGTACACCTCATACACACACGGCTCCTCTCCGTACACCTCGTACACACACGGCTCTGCTCCGTACACCTCGTACACACACGGCTCTGCTCCGTACACCTCGTACACATGCGGCTCCGCTCCGTACACCTCGTACACACATGCGGCTCCACTCCGTACACCTCGTACACACATGGCTCCGCTCCGTACACCTCGTACACACACGGCTCTGATCCGTACACCTCGTACACACGCAGCTCCGCTCCGTACACCTCATACACACATGCGGCTCCGCTCCGTACACCTCATACACACACGGCTCCTCTCCGTACACCTCGTACACACACGGCTCCTCTCCGTACACCTCATACACACACGGCTCCTCTCCGTACACCTCGTACACACACGGCTCTGCTCCGTACACCTCGTACACACACGGCTCTGCTCCGTACACCTCGTACACATGCGGCTCCGCTCCGTACACCTCGTACACACATGCGGCTCCACTCCGTACACCTCGTACACACATGGCTCCGCTCCGTACACCTCGTACACACACGGCTCTGATCCGTATACCTCGTACACACACAACTCTGCTACATCTATCCTGTAAACCCCTCCTGATCTCACACATACTTCCCCCATCCACCACCATGACAACCAGCACAGCCGAGTCCTGCAGACACCAAGAGGCAGGGCTGTGCGCACAGGACCTGTGATGAGGTCACAGGAGGGGCGGAGTCAGGGGGTCACACGATCAGGGGTCTGGACAAAGGCTCCTGATCATGTGACCCCTGACTCCTCCCCTCCTGTGACCTCATCAAAGGTCCTGTGTACAGAGAAGAGAGCAGGCAAGCGACGCTGTGAGTGGCTGCGGACGGGGGGGTCTCATGCTAGGGCATGGATGGAAGGCGAGGATGGAGTGCGTGGGGGGAGGTCTCATGCTAGGACGAGAATGAAGTGCCAGTGGCCCCATCAGCTGGCAAGTGGCCAGTGGCCAGATGATCAGGCGCTGCCGCCTGCGGCCCAGCGGTTGGGTATATTACCAATCCGGGCCTGTGCTCTTTTGCTGGCATGCAGCGGAGAATCCCTACATGACCTAACAATAAGCAAGTGGGAGACTGTTGTGTGGGACTGATAAACGATGTGCACTTAGAGCTCCCTTTGGAAGCCCCTCAATAACTTTCCCCTAACTATACTGAAATAGTCACACAGTTACTGTAGCTGCAATCAATCACTTCCTATAACTATCAACAAGCTTCTTACACCTCTCACCTGGAATTTTGGAGCACTCTTTCTGCAAACTGCTCCAGGTCTCTCATATTTGAAGGTGTCTTCTTCCCAACAGCAATTTTAAGACCTCTCAGCAGATATTCAGTGGGATTTAGAAACCGACTCATTGCAGCTACTTCAGAACTCTCCAGCGTTTTGTTTCCATCTATTTCTGGGTGCTTCTTGAAGTATGTTTGGGGTTGTAATAAACTGCAGGTACTGAGGATGTCACCACGGATCCGAGACAGACCAAGAGTTAAAGGTTTATTTACAAGGATTTTCTCTCCAGGCAGGGAGAAGCAGTGGGGGTTAAATGTGACAGTATAAAACAATAGAACGGCACAATGAAGCTGTAGAAAGCAATTGTCATGATACCAGCACTTCTGGGGTTACTGTTTTGATCTCAGTGCAGACTCTTACCTGCACACCTGGGGCTTATTATGGTGGCCTCTCATTGGTCCTGGGAAAGCTTCTTATAGCCTCAGGACGCTCCCATCCCTGTCAGTTATACTTTCGCCCTTGGCATAGTGTGGTGACCCCTGAGTGTGTTTGTGCTGTGTTCTGGTTGCCTGATACTTTGTGTATGACTCGGTCTGGTCTCTGGATATTGCTTGTTGGATTCTGCTTGGTACCTTCTATGTCTGTTTGGTTTTGACCCTGTCAGGAACACCGCACTGCACTTGCTCACTGAGCCGGTGCGCGTGTCCTGAGTAAGACAACCTGTGCTCAGAGATACCTGTGGAGCGGGCTGCAGCAGAGAAGATGCATGCTTCAGACCCACAGGACTTGAAGCATGTGACTGCTGGGGGCGTGGCCTAAACTCCCGAGAGCTAGGAGCTGCAGGAAAACTCCTAGAATTGTAACTATTGAACAAAGTTACTAATAGGCATAGACAGGGAAATAAACCAGATCAGGCCGGGGTCAAAGCACAAGATAGCACGACAATTACCAAAGGGCAAGACAGAACAGATAGTCAAAACGTAGCCAAGAAGTCAGAAGCCAGGGAAGCAGATATACAGTACAGAATCAACAGGCAAACTCACAATGGGGGACAGAACCGGATCAGAACCATATAAGCAAGTTATAAGACAACGAACAGGCACACAGGGCTCACAACACTCGGCCAAAGGCAAAAGTATAAATGACAGGGATTGGAGTATCTCAGGGCAATAAAAAGCTCTGCCTGAACCAAAGAGAGGCCACAATAATTAACCCCAGGTGTGCAGGTCAAAGCCTGCACTGAGCTCAAGACATTAACCCCTGAGGAGCAGGTCAAAACCTGCACTGGGATCATGACAGACCCCTGCTTGGCCCCGACTATCCGTTGTGTCTCATTCCTGGTACTTTACTGCTATCTCTGTGTATGACCTCCATTTTGCCTGACTCTGAGCATTACTGTAGTTGTTTAATATAACCGATACAATGGGTGAAAAACACTTTCCAAAGGCCCCAATGGGGATGGGCAACTCCACCCATAATCAGAATTTACGCATTAGAGGAGCATCCAGCCCTACATAGACCATGACAAAAATTGCATATAAAAATATTCCTTTTATTGATCATCACATAAAACCACAATAAACATAGTAATGATAGATGAAGTTGTCGGTGTTGAGAGACAATCAGGCACGTTCCTGGAGACAGATACTCACCCACATGGGTAAGCCTTTAAGGGCACTTTAATCTGCACCGTCACTTTATGGGAGAATTACTTTAGGACAATCACATGTACCATTCTCTTATAGTCCTGTCACCCTGCATTGGACTTTCCCTCCCTGGTTATATGTTTTGAGTCTGAAATTGCAGTATAGTCAGATCTTGTGTTTTATTTTATCATTCTACTCTCCCTTCTGGAGATTTTTTCTGTATGGTGCACATTGTAGTGCCCTGGTTGTGAGTATCTCCGGGATTTCTGTTTGTTTCTCAACACCGACCACTTCATCTATCATTACTATGTTTATTGTGGTTTTATGTGATGATTAATAAAAGGAATATTTTTATATGCAATTTTTGTCATGGTCTATGTAGGGCTGGATGCTCCTCTAATGCGTGATTTCTGATTACTGTAGTTGTGTCCTGCCGATCTCTGGAAGCAGGACTATAAGCCCCGCCCCTTGCAGTCACATGACCGTAGGTCCTTCACTGCTTGCTAAACTTCAGCATCCCCAGGTCCTGTTTGTCTGTACTTTCCGGCCGTACTTGACCCCGGGCTCCCCTACAGTGCGGGTGAGTCCCTGCTCAGCGGAGGCTGCACGCCGGCGCTGACAGGACCCTGAAATTATAACAGACCATTACGTTTTGGGGGGGTTTTTGTGCAGAGAATTATGGATTCCATACAGTCTCTGGCTGACCAGATGAAAAATCTGAGTCAGATGTTTCAGGGTTTATCTCTGGAACAGCAAGCTCTTGCTCGCTCTCAGCAGCAGGTTTCTGAGACTGTGCGAGGGGCTTTATCTGCTGGGTCTCTGGTGGCCGGGGCGAGTGATGTTGTTCTGGTGTCCCCAGAACCACCTGTTAAACTGCCTGACTTCTTTTCTGGGAACAAAAAGGAGTTCAGGATCTTCATGGAGGGTTGCAAACTTTTTTTAAGTTTGAGACCACGTTCCTCTGGAGTCGAAAACCAGAAGGTAGGGGTCATTATGTCCTTATTAAGAGGGTCCCCACAAGCTTGGGCTTTCTCCCTTCCTCCCACTGCCCCGAGAGAGTGTCTGTGAATGCATTCTTTGAGGCCCTCGGGCACATATATGATGAGCCTGACCGAGAGCGATTGGCAGAGGACATGGTGATGAGCGTCTGTCAGGGGAAACACTCGGCTGAGTGGTTTTGTACTGAATTCTGCCGCTGGGCTGCAGAGATCTCTTGGGGCGACGCCGTGCTTCGAGGACTCTTTCGCAGAAGCTTGTCTGAGCGGCTGCAGGATGCCTTGGCGTTACATCCCCCACTAACTCTATCGAGGACACCATGACCCTGGCCGTCCGGATGGACCGCAGGCTGCGGGCCAGAGGGGTGATGCAGGTGGAGACTCCATTGTTCCCCAGTGGAAAAGAGACTGCCCCTGAGCTCATGGACGTTGGCACCCTCTCCCTGAAGGATACGGAGAGGAAACACCGGAAGGACAAGCAGTTTTTGCTTTTACTGTGCTAAAACGGGACATTGGAAAAGGGAGTGTCCTGATTGCCCATCTTCGACCCGGTCGGCGGGAAATGACTAGGTCTGGGTAGTCAGCGGGGAGACTACTCAGACCCTCAGATACCCTTTTCCTCGTTTTCTAAAGTTTTACTATTACATTCCGTCCAGGGTCAAAGAATGTCAAGGCTGACGCCTTATCTCGCAGTTTTCTTCCTGTGTCTTCCCCTGAGCCACCATCCTCCATTCTGCACCCTGGGGTTGTGTTAGCAGGGATCTCGTCTAAATTGGAACGGGAAATTGAGGGGGCCCAGTCGCTGGCTCCTGCGGCCAAGCCAGGGGGCAAGTTGTTTGTCCCAGAGCAACTTCGCCTTAAACTCTTGCAGGAGTTCCATGAATCCAAGCTGTGTGCTCACCCTGGTATATCAGCCACGCGTCTGGCGGTGGCTAGGATCTTCTGGTGGCCTACCCTTGGTTCTGATATAAAGAAATTCATTTCTGGTTGTGGGGTCTGCGCTCGTTCTAAAAGCTCTCATAGCCAGCCGGCGAGGGAGCTGATGCCCTTGGCAGTTCCCGAAAGACCATGGACCCACCTGTCCATGGATTTTATTACCAATCTTCCCTCTTCCAGGGGTTATACGGTGGTATGGGTAGTGGTGGAAAGATTTTCAAAGCAGGCTCATTTTGAACCCCTTATTATTAACCTAAAGAAATTTCCGTGGCCAAACGGACATGCCTCTCATGCCTAGAACTACAACCGAAGAAAAAAACCCAATATAACTAGGATATCATAATAATATTTGTAAATTTAAAATAGTACAGTGACTAAAGGCGGACAAAATTGTCACAAAATATAGAGAGGGTTTAATTGAATGATGTCAATTTTATTACACATATATAAATATATATTAATAAAGACAAACAAAGTGCTTAATGGTGAGGTAGATAGAAAGTAACAGCTAAAGGATAATGGCAAAATACATAGATAACAAATATGGTGCCAGACAGAAAAAGCATCTCTGGATAAGATTCTACATATATCAGAGATCAAGGAGTAAATACTGGAGTTGGGATTATATAAATCGTGCTAAAATAGCTTAAGCTTAGAGCCTATATAAAATGATTCATGACGGACATCGTATAATGCACAAGCATCCGGTTTATCATAGGCAATGTTATCTAAGCATGCACTGAATCCCCAATATATAATTTCAAAATACAGATATACTGATCCTATAGCTATGTTCTTAATACACTAAGGATATAATAGCCAAGATCTATTAAAGGGGCAAAAAAACGAGTTTAAATAATCCAGAAGCTCGATTATAAGCCATGTGTATAGTTATCACGCTAATGAGTCAGGAGAGTGCTTGAGACTCTTAATATAAACCCGCAAAATTCCCATATATAAAGCTCCAAGAGTTACAAGGCAAATATACCGGCCAGATGAAAGTATATGAAATTAAATACCTTGCGACATGATCCTTGTAGAATGCAGAGCCGCCCATGAGACGCACAAAAGCCCCGACGCGCGTTTCACCGTCCTCGGTTTCGTCAGGTTTCGTCATTTTGAACCCCTGTCCGCATTACCTTCAGCTGAGACCTTATCCAGATTGTTTGTGCAGCATGTGGTCCGCTTGCATGGGGTACCCCTGAATGTGGTGTCTGATCGTGGTGTGCAGTTTGTGGCTAAGCTTTGGCATGCTTTCTGCAAAAAATTAGGGATGTCTCTGTCCTTTTCGTCTGCATACCATCCCGAGAGTAATGGTCAGACGGAACGCACTAATCAGTCTCTGGAACAGATCCTCAGATATCTGACTTCTGCTAGACAGAATGACTGGTGTGATATACTGCCGTTGGCTGAATTTGCCTTCAATAGTCGGGTGAGTCAATCCACTGGTATGTCTCCTTTCTTGATCAACTAAGGGTTTAGTCCTCATTTTGGTGAGTTTTCTCGTCTGGATTCGGGGTGTCCCGGGGCTGAGGACTCTGTTCAGCGGTTAAAAGATACATGGGCAGAAGTCCAGCGGCGTATATCTAGGTCTCAATGCAGGTATAAGTTTTTCGCAGACAGGAAACGAACACCTGGTTCCATGTTTCAGGTTGGAGAGAAAGTTTGGCTCTCCACGCAAAACATTAAGTTAAAGATTCCGTCAGCCAAGTTGGGCCCCAAATTCATTGGCCCATACAAGATTGTGGAAAAAATCAATCCAGTGGCGTACAGGCTGTACCTTCCACCCTCTTTCAAGATCCCTAACGTCTTCCATAAATCTCTACTGAAGCCTTTTGAAGGAGTCCGGGGAGAATCTGAGTCCACTGCTCCTCCGGTTTCGGTTGAGGAACATGTGGAATATGAGATTGGTCATATCGTAGATTCCAGGTTGGTACGGCGGTCAGTACAGTACCTGGTTCATTGGAAGGGGTATGGGACAGAGGACAGGTCCTGGGTGCCGGCCCGGTTGACGCATGCGGATCGCCTGGTTTGGGCTTTCCATGCTAGGTAACCGGGCAAGCCTGGGGGTCCAGAGGCCCCCCGTTGAGAGGGGGGTACTGTCATGATACCAGTGCTGGTGGACCTGCACTTCTGGGGTTAATGTTTTGATCTCAGTGCAGACTCTTACCTGCACACCTGGGGCTTGTTATGGTGGCCTCTCATTGGTTCTGGGAAAGCTTCTTATAGCCTCAGGAAGCTCCCATCCCCGTCAGTTATACTTTCACCCTTAGCAGAGTTGTGTTGACCCCTGAGTGTGTTTGTGCTGTGTTCTGGTTGCCTGATTCTTTGTGTACGACTCGGACTGTTGTCTGGATATTGCTTGTTGGATTCTGCTTGGTACCTTCTATGTCAGTTTGGTTTTGACCCCTGCTTGGCCCCGACTATGCGTTCTGTCTCATCCCTGGTACTTTACTGCTATCTCTGTGTATGACCTCCGTTTTGCCTGACTCTGAGCATTCCTGTAGTTGTGCCCTGCCGATCTCTGGAAGCAGGACGCTAAGCCCCGCCCCTTGCAGTCACATGACCGTAGGTCCTTCACTGCTTGCTAAACTTCAGCGTCCCCAGGTCCTGTTTGTCTGTACTTTCCAGCCGTACCTGACCCCGGGCCCCCTACAGTACGAGTGAGTCCCTGCTCAGCGGAGGCTGCACGCCGGCGCTGACTGGACCCTGACAGCAATCAAACAGTTATGCAGGCATTGAAATGGTTAACCTCAGAAAAATAGAACTTATCAGTCCAGAGAAAGCTTGATTGAAGGGGTCTACTTCTCACACATTGGCACCGACAACAGCGGCACTTGCATTTCTAGAGTCTCTTTTCTAAATGAAGCTGGGACCTCAGGGGTTAAAGCAGGAGCAGGGAGACGCTATGAACCTGAGTCTCCCCTGCTCTGAGTCTCTATATGATACCCCGACTGTCTCTCCACAGGAACGATGCTGCGCACACTGAGAAGTCTCTCTGCCACACTCAGGGGCCCCAGCTTGTCACTGCTTTCTCCAGGACTGCGCTCTCAGGTCACTGTCTCTGCATTGTCCTCTAGTCACGGAGGCTACCAGATCTATGTACTCACATACGGCGCTCTCTACACCTCGTCCTTCGGTCTCTGGATGACAGGTCCTCGTTCTCTGGGAACGCGGTGCTGCAGCCTGGCATCTGTCCCACGCGCTCTGGTCTGCCTCTGGCGTGCTCTGCTCTGTGTCTGACGCGCTCTGCTTTCGCGCCCTTTCCCTGCACAGCTTCCTGTCCAGCATCTCTTCTCTCTTGTCACAGCCCCCCACGGTCACATGGTTCAGTCTGTCTGGGCCCGAATGTCTTCCCCCCGGCAACCCTGCTGTCTGGCTAGGTGGTTCCAGATACAGAGCAGGAAATGTAACCTCTTTTAGGCTCTTTTTCCTCTTCACCCCCTTACAGGGTCATTTTCCTGCTGGAACACTCATGACTGACAACATAAGTCCAGCTTTCTGGCATTGTATAGCTGTAAGCCATAATCATCAACATTAACAGAAATAAACACATGAAATAGATCACTCTGTAATGACTCTATATAATATAGGAGTTTCACTTTTTGTATTGAAGAACTGAAAAAAATTAACTTTTTGATGATATTCTAATTTTGTGAGAAGCACCTGTATATAGTGAATAATGAATATAATTGAGAATGAGTGCAGCGTGGAGAGTGTGACAATAATATTAAACTAGATGCATAGTTATACTATAGGAGCCAATGTGAAGTGAATACTAGGGGAAAGTGAACTGAGTAAAATATGTGTTAAGCTGTGAAGGATCTTACATATAAATGAGCAGTGCATAGTGAATGCCAGAAAAGTGAATAGCTGGAAATCGTAATAAAAAGTACTAATAAAGGAGATGTGCAATCATACATTCATATGTGTGTCTGGGTCGCCCTCCCAGGGCCGTGGGGTACCCGATACGTGTCACAGCGGCGGTAACCCGGACTGTGGCCCTGGGCGCCCAGTTAATGGGGGGGAGATGTTATGAATGGTGGAATGTAGTTAGATGGATAGTTCGTGATGCCACCTGTGGTGTTCGGCAAGGGAGGTGTTAAGCCGACGCTGCAGACGGATCCTCTGAGACAGATGGTGTGGTGCAGCAATGATGTTATAGCCCTCCACAGGCAGGGCTGTTGTCCCAGGGCAGTGTAGATGTAGAGACACTTAGATGGTGTAGTGTCCGGCGCAGGGGATGTAGCAGTGCTAGGCGGACGGACGCAGGAAGGAATGGAGGACACCAGGGCATGTAGTTCCAAAGCTTTACTCACAGTCTGTAGTGCCCGCTTCTGTGCCGTGTCCTCTGGGTCAGGGACCCAGTCAACCTCCAGGCAAGATGGGATGCTCCCTTCCACGCTCCGCCAACTTATGTGCCTTTTCTGAACGTCTCCTCTATAGCACCTTTAAGTGTGAAGATCTCCTAGTACTGAGTTACACTGGAGTTCCTACTTACTGATGTTTCCAAGAACTCTACTTGCACGGCAGACAGCTGTAGCCTGCTTCGGGGACTCTCTACTCCTAAGTCCCGGCTCTCTATCCGTATTGCTGTTGTGCCCTTAAGTCTTAGATGGGAGTAGTGCATTTACAGCCCACTACTCCACCGGTGTCTGCTGCTAAACCATTAGTGTCCATACAAGCTCGGGGACCGGGCCCCGACCTTGCGCTTAGAACTTCTAGGCAGGGTTCTTCCTCTAACCCACATCCTCTGTGTTCCCTTTTACTCCTACGTTCCCTACTTGTCTTTTCCCTTCTATGGAATCTCAGGCTTCGGTTCAATGTTCCTCTCCTTTCCTTTCCCGTGCCAGCCGCAATGTGGTTGTGCTGAACTACTCTATTGTGTGGGGTGCGAGTGATGGAGCGTGGTCAGGAGCCTCCAACTCACCTGGATGGTGGGGCACTACACATTAGGAGAAGGTGAGTACCTCTGTTGAGACTGAGCCTCAGGGGCGCCACATGTTTGCACTCCAAAAGGTGAGCCAGACATATGCATTAACAAAAGCAGGGGGATTTGAACTACATGAAGTTTAACAATGATATTTATATATCTATGAGCAATTAAACAAACCCTAGATTTTACCTGATGAAGGCTAATTTTATGTATAGCCAAAACGCGCTGTGTTTTTATGTCTAATAATAGACTGGATATTCCTTTAAATATTCGAAGTAATTAATGAATCAGCCGGAAGCGCTCCTTGACAAACTGGAAATCCTTTTCTGCATTCTCTGACGAATCTCCTACAGGGTGGTTCGTTCCGCCTGTTTTGAGCTGCAGGCCAGCAGATCCAGACGATTACTCCTGTACCCAAACACAGGGTTATATGCTGAGCAACAAGACACCAAAAAGGTGAGAAGAATTTTTTATTTCTATCTGACATAATTAAAACTCTGCACTTAGATCTGCACCCCCCTTCTTTTTCTGGATATTCCTTCAAATACTCGAAGTAATTAATCAGCCGGAAGCGCTCCTTGACAAACTGGAAATCTTTCTCTGCACAGGATAGGATTAGATACACAGCTCAGCAGTGAGTATCACACAGGATAGGATTAGATACACAGGTCAGCAGGCAGTATCATACAGGATAGGATTAGACACATGGCTCAGCAGTCAGTATCACACAGGATAGGATTAGATACACAGCTCAGCAGTCAGTATCACACAGGATAGGATTAGATATCGCATAGGATAGGATTAGATACATGGCTCAGCAAACAGTATCACACAGGATAGGATTAGATACACGGCTCAGCAGACTGTATCACACAGGATAGGATTAGATACACAGCTCTGCAGTCAGTATCATACAGGATAGGATTAGATACACGGCTCAGCAGTCAGTATCACACAGGATAGGATTAGATACACGGCTCAGCAGTCAGTAACACACAAGATAGGATTAGGTACACGGCTCAGCAGTCAGTATCACACAGGATAGTATTAGATACACTGCTCAGCAGTCAGTATCACACAGGATAGGGTTAGATACACATCTCAGCAGATGGTATCACACAGGATAGGGTTAGATACACGGCTCAGCAGACGGTATCACACAGGATAGGATTAGATACACAGCTCTGCAGTCAGTATCACACAGGATAGGGTTAGATACACAGCTCAGCAGATGGTATCACACAGGATAAGACTAGATACACTGCTCAGCAGTCAGTATCACACAGGATAGTATTAGATACACTGCTCAGCAGTCAGTATCACACAGGATAGTATTAGATACACAGCTCAGCAGTCAGTATCACACAGGATAGGGTTAGATACACAGCTCAGCAGATGGTATCACACAGGATAAGACTAGATACACTGCTCAGCAGTCAGTATCACACAGGATAGGATTAGATACACTGCTCAGCAGTCAGTATCACACAGGATAGTATTAGATACACTGCTCAGCAGTCAGTATCACACAGGATAGGATTAGATACACGGCTCAGCAGTCAGTTTCACACAGGATAGGATTAGATACACGGCTCTGCAGTCAGTAACACAAGATAGGATTAGATACACAGCTCAGCAGTCAGTATCACACAGGATAGGATTAGATACACAGCTCAGCAGTCAGTATCACACAGGATAGGATTAGATACACTGCTCAGCAGTCAGTATCACACAGGATAGGATTAGATGCACGGCTCAGCAGACAGTATCACACAGGATAGGATTAGATACACTGCTCAGCAGTCAGTAACACACATGATAGGATTAGATGCACGGCTCAGCAGACAGTATCACACAGGATAGGATTAGATACACGGCTGAGCAGTCAGTAACACAAGATAGGATTAGATACACAGCTCAGCAGAAAGTATCACACAGGAGAGGAATAGATACACAGCTCAGCAGAAAGTATCACACAGGATAGGGTTAGATACACATGTTGTTTATCAAAAGTCTCTTGAATGAGTTGAAAATAAAATACTATCAATACTTGGGTAATTGTTAGTTAATTTGTGTTGCAAATCTGTAGTGTTGAATATATGATGTGAAATGTTTTTATGTGCAATATAATAATTATAATTTGTTATAACGAACCACAGTTGGTTACTATGCCCAGGCAGCGCCGGGCTCTTCAGCTAGTAAATAATAATAATAACCCAAAAGGTAAACAAAAAATATTCCAAGTCCTGACACTGTCCTTCAGACCTGAATTGAATTGAGAATGTCTGAGACCGTATCAAGCAGTGTATCTGATAACACCAAGTATCACAACAGACTGCCCAAGAGCTCATTCGTGCCCTGAGAGGAGATCCCTTAGGATACGAGCCCATGTTCAGAAATTGTGGTGGTTTTGACGCTGCATATTTATGCAGCGTCCAACCTGCAGCATCAAGATGTTATAGCATGGTGGATGGGATTTCTAGAATTCCCATGTCCACTATGCATGCACCGACGCCGGCAGATCACCTGTGGAAACTGGCATTTGGTGCATCTTTCAGGATCACATCATGTCAATCTCTCTTATGGAGACGTTAGTCTCTGTGAGGTTAAGTTCACACTTGCGTATGGCTGCCCTGCATATGGCTGCCCACTTCTTCCTTTCTTCCTCCCTGAAGCTCCTCCTACTTCCGCATGCATCCTGCATTGTCCTGTGTGCCGACCACATGGGAACGCAACATGTTGCATTTCTGTGCGTTCGGCGGGCACGTCAAAATGCCGCATTCGGACGTATCCACATACAACGCATGTCCCTGCATACCCAATGTTAAAGATAGGTACGCAGGACGCATGCAGAAGTAGGTGGCGTGTAGGTGGAGCTAAAGAGAGGATGTACACAGTCATACGCAAGTGTGAACTTAGCCTAACAGAAATATAATCAATAGAAATGTACTGAATGCGGTAAATCCAGAGGGTTCAGGGAACACATGCAGATTTACCTGCGTTCAATAGAACACAGCGAAAAGATGCTGCATCCAAAGCGCTGCTACTTCCTGATCGTGGGTGCATAGCCTTAGGACACCTTATGCTGTCTCATCAGCAGCATGCACTACATTGTCAGGACTGCATACAAGCACATGGGGACATACACATTACCACATTATGACTTGCTGTGATGAAATTCATGAATATTAGATCTGCATGTCATTTTAAAGGGAATCTGTCAGTAGGATCCACCCTCCTTAGCCGTCTATATGGGCATGCAGGTCATAGGAAGCTGAATAAAATGATACCTTGATGTCTGCGATCTGATGTCTTATTGAAGAGAAATCTATGTTTTGTTTAAAATGTAAATGATCTGTTCCAGGCTCTGGGGCGGATGGTGTCCGGAAGATAACTCTGCCTCCAGAGATTATTTTACATGAAGAGGAAGTAATTTACTAGTGTGAGACAGGAGAGCAGAAATTTGTCTTCTTGCAAACATATTTGTGCAGCTCTGAGCTCTGCTGTATTGTAACAACATTGCAGCGCTGTCTGCCTGTGAGCTGGAAGCTGAGTCCTCAGGAACGTGGAGATGTGTCAGGTATAATCACACACAGCTCTGCAGTGAGATCAGAAGAGCAGAGAGCGGCCGTTACACATCACACTGGGAACACCCCTTTATGTAAAGCAAGCTCTGGAGGAAGAGTTTACTTCCACGCACCATCCTCCCCAGACCCTGGAAGAGATCATTTATATAAAGTAACAAAAGATGATTTAGCCTCAAGGCATCTGATATGAGGCACACAGGGAGGACTGTTTTCAGCACTCTATAACCTGTATGCCAATATTAATCGTTTAAATAGGTCAAATGTGGTGAAAGCTTCCTTTTCATTTTTTTACTTTGATTTTTTGGATGATTTTGAATCCAGCTCTCAAGTGGTTGATGATTTTAGTTTTTGTTCATTGTTGATACATCATTTTGTTCTTAATGAATTTTACAATTTATATTAGTAAAGATTTTGAACTTGAATCTTCTATTCATTAAGATCCAATATGTGATTGAAGCATTCACTTAAATGGAATACGTCAGCAGGTTTTTGTAATCTGAGAGCAGCATAAGGCAAGAGAGGCTGATTCCAGGGATGTGTCACTTACTGGGCTGCTTGGTGCAGTATTGACAGAATCCGTGTTTGTGTGATGTAGCTATAGCAGAGATAAGACTTTTGAGCTTTGTAAAACCCCATCCACACCCATGATTGCCAGCGTCCTGTGTACACTGTGCATTGTCAACAAGCTGCCAATCAGTGGAGGGGGTGGGGTCACAAATTAGCCTGACTAGCTGGCACAGGAGATGTAGTCCCACACTGATAATCTCTTGCTGATAAAGTACTGGTTGTATTGAAATTACAGCACACAGCCTAATAAGTGACACATCTCTGTAATCAGGTTCTTGTGTCCTATATTCTACTGCTCTCAGATCAAATAGACAAGGCCAGCTCACAGATTCCCTTTTTTGAGCAGTGCATATACAAAGATAAACCCATAGGCAAACATGTGGCATAGGAGGCCTTTTTATGCAAATGATTAATCAGCAGTCTGACTGACACGTCTTTGGCACATCTTTTGGCTGACGTTACACTAGAAATTGAGGAGGCAGGCCTGGACTGGCCACAGGACAACAGGAGACTCCTCCGATGGGCCGCTGTGCAAGAGTGGGCCACCACCCTTTTATATGAGCAGTGATCGGCACATTATACTTGAATCACTATGTATAGACAGAGGCAGCATCTTATTCATTCATCAATCTACCCAGTCCATTGTTATATAAACCTGTGATTGAGGAAAATGTCTTCTTTGCATGTAGCTGAAAAGCGTGGTCTTGGAGGTGGTTACTGGTGGCACCCCAGTCTGACACTGTGAGGCGGTGTAGGTGTACTCTACAATTTAACCCAATTTCAGCCATTATTATAATACACATCTTGGACCATTGGTGACCTTACCCCTCTGCTTAACTTTTTCAAATTTGACAAGAGGAATAAGAAATCACACTCTTTAGCTAAAATATATCATAAGGAAAGTTTCTGACTTTTTTTTTTTAATACCAGAAAGGCTGTTGATAATCTCCCCTGTATTCCGTGTCTTGTAAATAATTGCCTCCATTCCACAGCCATAAACATTGTAAATCGGGAGCCTGAGGGTGAGGTAGCTACAGATGTCGGGCAATGAGAAGCTGCACTGCAGCTACAGTCCACGCTAGCTTTTGGTTGGGTATTGGTGAGGTTTTGCAATGCACATTTTTGGCGGTGAAGTTTTCCTTGCACTAACAAAGCCACATCCACACTGCATCGTCTTCCTGTGAAACCACATGCTTTTGAGGTTTTCAGCTGCTCTGTATGGTCTCACCCCAATAGAATACCACAACAAATAACTTATCTTCCTGTGCTGGGAGCACTTTTTCCCTTTCCACTTTGATATCCTTATTTTTACCTCTGGCATATGTAAATGCAGTCATTATATTGATACATGTTTTCTCTAGTAGCAGTTAACACATCATACCAAGAATTTTACATGTGTTGCTCAATTAAAAGTGTAGTTTGTTAGTACAGTACGTGCCCAGAATATTTGCTTTAGTTCACACGCCCACACTCCACTCCCCCTTACATTTATAAGGCAGTATAAAACAATGAATGTGAGTAGATTCTATACATTGAAAAGCTTTCACACTGAGAGCATGTGCTGTGCCCTACAAAAAGGCAGCTCGCAACGTAAAGTCAGTGTTCTGCATCCAACAGCTTAAATCATAGGGCAAGAAATAGAGCCCCTCACTCCAGGTCCGGGGCGTACATAGAAATCATAGCAGAAGTTCTATTTGGGCACCTCACCCAAATTTTTTTTAAAAAACTTAATTTTTGGCGGGGTAACAGAAGAGCAAATCTCACAACTTTACAGTCCTTACAAAGTCATTTTCCTCCTAGATTTCCCTGAAGCTCCTAGATTGTCCTTTCATTGCCCCCATAAAGTCAGACACCTCTCACTCAGCCAAACTAGATGTCACACTTTGGACTGACGAGGGGAAGTACCCCAAAACACTGTCTGCAAATTGAGGCTCGTTAGAGAGTCGATATGGACTTTTAGGATTGCTACTTCCCATAGGTGGCACTAGAATTCTATTCTTCCACTCTGAAGAGACAATTTGCATATTTCCCAGAGCAATATTGCAGCTTAAAAGTCTCCTCACCTTGGCATGCCAGGCTTGAGATGTCACTCTCCAGAAACATTATTATTTGGATCACGGTCAGACCCCTCTCAAACAGCCAAACCGGATCTTACACTTTGCACTGACGAGGGGCAGTACCTTAAAACATTGTCTGCATATTGAGATTTTGGTTTTGGCTTTTATCCAAAGTCATGTGACAAGGCTCATTAGAGAGACAGTATTGATTTTTAGGATTGCTACTTCCTATAGGTGGCATGTGCTTGGTCATTATATCAGTCAGTCAGCGACAAATGTGCAGCTAGGAACGCTCTCATAGACAGCCAGACAGACAGACAAGCTAACACTTGCAACAATGCAGTATCACTAGACATATCAAACTTGCATACCTTTAACCACTTAGTTAGGGAGCCAATTTTGAACTTAAAGGGGTTATCCACTACTAGGACAACCCCTTCTTGATTAAAATGTTTTGTGCCAATAAAATAATAAAGCTTATACTCCCCTCTGTTCCCGCCATGTCAGCACTCGTGGTCTCACGGCTTCCATGCTGTTGTGGCACATGTCGCCGGCCCCAATCAGCGCTGGCATCTCTGTGCCTGCCTTCAGACAAATCCAACATGAAGAGGAAGTCCGGGCTGCAACTGGTCCCTGGCTATTTCTTCCTGCTCAATTAGGCAGGAGGCAGGGACAGTGATGCTTGCACTGATTGGGCACCAGTCAGTGGCGTAGCTACAAAGTTATGGGCCCCAGTGCAAACTTTCAAATGGGGCCCCCCCATGCCAAAATACATGTACATCTCCGCTCCGTACACCTTGTACATGCGTGGCTCTGCTCTGCACACCTCGTACACGCACATCTCCACTCCGTACACCTCATACACGCACATCTCCACTCCGTACACCTCGTACAGGCGCGGCTCCGCTCCGTACACCTCGTACACATGCGGCTCCGCTCCGTACACCTCGTACACGCGCAGCTCCGCTCCATACACCTCGTACACGTGCAAATTCGCTCCGTACACCTCGTACATGTGCGGCTCCGCTCCGTACACCTCGTACACGCGCGGCTCTGCTCCGTACACCTCGTACACGCGCGGCTCCGCTCCGTACACCTCGTACACTCGCAGCTCTGCTCCGTACACCTCGTACACATGTGGCTCGGCTCCGTACACCTCGTACACGCGCAGCTCCGCTCCGTACACCTTGTACACACACAGCTCTGCTACATCCACCCTGTAAACCCCTCCTGACCCCACAAATACACTTACCCTCATCTAGCACCATGACAACCAGCACAGCAGAGTCCTGCACACACGGAGGCTCCTGATCATGTGACCCCTGACTCCTCTCCTCCTGTGACCTCATCACAGGTCCTGTGCGCACAGAGCTGCCATCGCATCAGTCCAATTGCAGCCTGGAAGCCAATCAAAGCACGGACCTGCACAGCCAATGAGCGGCTGCAGCTCCGTGATCGGGCCCCTAAGCACTCCAGGCCCCGTTGCAGCTGCGACCGCTGCAACCGCGGTAGTCACACCCCTGGCACCAGTGTCATGTGTCACAACAGCATGGGAGCCTCAGGGGATGGATTGCCGACACCGCGGAAACGGCGCAGGCATGGTAGGAGAGTATAGGCTTTATTATTTTATGGGGGAGAAGTGTGGTGCATGAGAAGAAGTTGTCCAAGTAGTGAACAACTTCTTTAATGACCAAGCCAAATTTTAAAAATCTGACCAGTGTCACTTTATGTGGTAATAACTCTGGAACGCTTCAACAAATCCCTCTGATTTTGAGAATTTTTTTTGTGACCTATTGTACTTCATGCTACTGATAAATTTTGGTTGATATGACTTGTATTTTTTAATGAAAATATCAAAATTTTGACAAAATTTGAAAATTTAGCAATTTTCAAACTTTACATTTTTATGCTCTTAAATCAGATTTTTACACCACACAAAAAAATAATAAATAACATTTTCCACATGTCTACTTTACACCTGCATCATTTTGAAACATAATTATTTTTTGTTATGAGGTAATTGGGGTTAAAAGTTTTAGCAGAAATATCTCATTTTTTCAACAAATTTTCAAAACTTGTCTCTTTAGTGACCTATTCAAATTTAAATGGACTTTGAGGGGCCTATGTATTGGAAACTCCCCAAAAATGAGGCCATTTTAAAAGCCGCACACCTCAGATACTTGGTTGTCGGGAATTTTTTAAACCCTTCAGATGCTACACAAAAATGAATGCAAAGTGGAATGAAAAAAAATTACATTTAAATTTGACCTTAAATTTTTCTCACTTTTGTAAAAGGTAACACCAAAAAGTGGAGCACTCAGTTTGTTTTTCACTTTCTTATGAGTGCAGCAATACCCCACATGTAGTCACAAATTTCTGTTTGGACCAATGGCAGGGTTCGGAACGGAAGGAGCAATATTGTAATTTTGGAACACAAAATTGGGCTGAAAGAGATGACAGGCACCATGTTACATTTGCCAGGGCCCTAAGGTGCCTAAATAACAGGAACCCCCAACAAGTGACCCCATTTTGAAAACTGCACATCTCAAGGATTTTATCCAAGTGTATATTGAGCATTTAAACCCACAGGTAGTACACAGAATTGACATTAGGTCGTCATATTGAAAAAGTTCATTTTTTTCACAAAAATCTTGCTTTAACCCCAAACTTCTCACTTTTGCATACAGTAACACCCTAAAATAGACCCCAGAGTTTGTTACCCACGTTCTTAGGAGTGCGGCAATATCCCAGTTATAGTCAAAAGGTTTTGTTTGGACAAACTACAGCGCTCGAGACAGAAGGGGCACAATTTGAATTTTGGAACGCAAATGTGGCTCTATATCATATTTGTAGAGCCCATTTAGTTCACGAGCAACAGAAACCCCAATAAATGTCTGTTTTGTAAATGATACCCTCTAATGTATTAATCTAGGGAGGTAGTGAGTGGTTTGGTTGCACCATTTTTTTTTTTTTACAGTTGATGCAACACAAGTTTGAAAAAGCACAATTTGCACTTTTTTTGCTGTCACTTTTATGAATTTGTTTTGGACGTTCAGAGGAGTACACTTCAAATTCTATTGCATCAGTTTTTGTAATAATTTTTGGCGTACATGTGGTACCCTTGGTGAAAAAAGGGCATTATTAGTTATTAGTTAGTTTTACCTGGGATGCCAATTGTCTGGGGGCAGTTTGGTGGGTTTATTTGGTGGTCCGTACCTTCATATATTAGAAAGATGCACATGTACCGTGATTTGCTCTTGCACGTTTTAAACAATTCTACACCTTATTTCGCACACCTAGAAGGAATACATTGACGGAATCACAGACAGCCCTTGAAACTTATGAGGAACTGGCCGACTGCTACATTTTGCTCTGCGGAATAGCAATTTAGAAATTAATCTTTTAGGAGGGAAATTAGGGGTCTTAATTTGTTAAAGTGATCGTAGTTGGGGTCATTTCTTGGGGGGGCCTTGGCAATTATCACTAAAATTAAGGAATCTCATAAGGGCTACATAATGGGTTTAGGACATGACAGCTGCAAATACAGGGGTACTTTGGACAGATTATTTTGTCCACAGCACAGCTGTAGAGAGTGGATTTTTGTACTAAACCCATCTTGAAGGTAAGGTCCCCAAATTTTTTTTTATTTCAAAGACATTTGTGGGGATCCATGGAATGGAATGAAAGGCAGTGGGTTTTTGGGAAATATATTGTAGGGTATATAAAGTGGTTTGGTGGGCAATTAATTGTAGACTAGTTTGCTGTAAATCTACATGTCTAGTGTGAATACCTCTCAAACTTTTACATGCTTTGAGTCATTGTCTTGTTGGAAGATGAACCTCTGCCCCAGTCTCAAACCACTGACAGACTGAAACAGGTTTTCCTCAAGAATATCCCTTTATTTCACATCACCCATTTTCCTCTAGACTTGGACCATTTTCCATGTCCCTGCTTCTGAAAAACATGATGCTGGGATGGTGTTCTTGAGGTGATGAGCTGTGTTTGTTTGCCACCAGACATAGCGTTTACCTTGGTTGCCTAAAAGTTTGATTTAGTTCTCATCTGACCACAGCATCATCCTACATAAATTTGGGGAGTCTACCATCTGTCTTTTGGCAACCTCAAAACAATACTTCAGTCTCTGCTTGGGAACTTTTGAGCAAATTCAGGGTTACTTTTGCTGCCTTCTCTGATTAATGTTCTCCTTGCCGTGGCTGAGAGTGTTGGTGGGCGGCCCTCTCTTTGCAGGTTTGTTGTGGTACCATGTTCTTTCCATTTGATGGTGCTCTGGGGATCATCAGAGATTGGGATTTTTTTTTATAACCCAACCCTGACTTGAAGTTCTAAACAACTTTGTCCCTGACTTGCTTAGAGATCTCCTTGGTCTTCATGGTGGTGTTTGGTTGGTGGTGCCTCTTGCTTAATGGTGTTGCAGCCTCTGTGCCTTTCAGAAGCTGTGTATATACTGATAGACCATGTGACACTAGATTGCACACAGGTGGACTTCCTTTCACTAAGCATGTGACTTATGAAGGGAATTGCTTGCACCAGAAATTTTTATAGGGGCCTCATAGCAAAACGGGTGAACACATATGTACATACCAATATTTATTTATTTGATCCCATAAATGTAATTTATGCCTGTACTTTTCTCACTTCACCAACTTAGAGTATTTATTGCTGATGCATCACAGACAATTCAGATTACAAAAATATGTAAACACAGGATGTAATGTAACAAAATAGGAAAAAAGCCAAAGGGCGTGAATATTTGCACAAGCCACTGAATATATATTTCACTTTATTTTTTTAATTTTCAAAGATCTACAACGATTTTCATGTACATAAAAGTCTTTTGATTACTTACAAAATTAAAGCAAATAAAATGTGCTCTAATGGAGGGAATATGGGTGTGCGTGTTTTAGCTGTTTACTCACTGGTCAAAGTGCACACAAATCTATGTTTTAATAACAAACCGCCCAGCTAAACTCACTTAGCATTGTGCTGAAGTTTTTCAGCTCTTGTTTCAAATCTACCCGAGTTAAAAACATGAATGTCCTTCATGAATGTTTTGTAGGCTTTTTAAGCTCAGCATTAGGGCTCATACTCACTCGCGAGAGACTCGCATGATCCTCGGGCAAGTCTCTCGCATGAAAACCCGGCACTGCCGCCAGCACTCGGACCGGAGCGTGCGGCAACATGTATTTCTATGCAGCCGCACTCTCCAGATGCAGTGCCGACGGCAGTGCCGGGTTTTCATGCGAGAGACTTGCCCGAGGATCATGCGAGTCTCTCGCGAGTATGAGCCCTTAGGTAGGATGTACACACAATATGGCAGAGGTCTGGCGTATCCATGGCAGGCGGTGTATATGAGAATTATCATTTTATTTGTATAAACCATATTTCTTTTATGTGTAATCCACCCTCCAGAGAAATAATATCTTAGTACAGCAGAACTAATTCTTATAGTTGTTTAGTGAGATATTGGGGCGAGTCATTAAAGCTTTTACATCAGAAAATGGGCATAAAATGCTTTGAAAAGTAACAAAATTTTTGAGCAACTCTCAGCTCCGCATTGCCCAAATACTGACATTACAGACCATATTAAACCAGTTTTCCGACATAAAAGCTCTGATTAATTGCCTGCATTGGGTTTTTTTTTCCCGATAGACAACATTAATGCAGGATTAGGAAAAGATTATAGAGACTGAAATCCCGGGGAACATTCCTCCACCCTTCTGGCACAATTTGTCTGGTAACTTCTTCTTTATGTTTTACAGGATCGTGATTTTCTATTTTCACGTTGGGCAGTATCTTATCTGACCAGAACGAGAGAAGAGAGACGTTTTCTGAAGTTCACAGGTGGATTACTATGTTTTCTTCAACAGGGGCAAAAAAAAACAAACAAATGGGAAAAAATGTTGAAAGTTTTTTTTTTTTCCGTACATTTAGATAAATGGAACAGAAGTAATCAACAAGAACAAGTTTACACATGAAAATTTGCCAACACCTGTACTCAGTTTGCAGGCAGTGATATGAAAACTCAACATATTATTATCATAGAAATGTCAGCGTTTCCCATAACCTAAATCATTAACAGTAAAAAAAAACACTCTATGCATAGAAGTATCTACCAACATGTCTGCCATAAATAATGAGCATGCGATACATGGTTATCTGTGCGCGGCTGTGTCACACGTGTGTAAAGGGAAACATTGCCACATAATAAAGATTTACAGTGCAGGAAATGAAAACCATTAAGGCAGATAATATAGTGACAATCCGGCCTTTAGCGCAGTAGAACTTTGGGATTCTCCGACACCAGATCAAACATATTTACAAATTTGTAAACAATTTCTCTTCAGTCTTCGGAAGATCATTTATTTGTGGTTTTGACTAATCTTATTGTGTACAAGCAACAAAGCAAAAAAATATGTATCCGAACAAATCCAATAGAAACACAGATGGATATTCTGTATGCAAACTGAACTTCACCCCCTTGGAGTTGCAGCCATTTTTTTCCTCCTCACACTCCAAGAACCATAACTTTTTTTAAAAAATGGAAAATTGTATCCCAAAAGTGGGGTAGAATTGAAAAAAAAAATCAAATTACACTTAGTTTTTTTTATTTACAATATTCACTTTGACCTGGTAACATCTTTATATGGTTATGGCTGTACAAAATTGATAATGCAGTTATCTTTATTCTTTTTTTACTACTTTAATAAAAAAAATAAAATTGGATTCAGTTGCCATTCTTTGAGACCCATAAGTTTTTTGGTTGACAGAGACCTTTTATTACCAGAAGCTATAAGCTTTCTACTATATTCTAGTAGTATATCCTTAAACACGCCCATGGTAATTTTTTTTCTTGTCATTATCCTGTCTGACTTTTGTGCACTTTCACTTTACCTTATTGCTAAACGTCCTACACACATTTTAATTATAGTCCTTTCTTTTGTGTTCTGAGGGTTAGATTCAATCTTTATAAGTTCTGTAATTTGAGTGATTGCCAGTCACCTTTTAATTCTAAATACCTTGTCTTATGTGCATTCTATTTTATTTTGACATATCTAATATAATAAAATATACCGTATTTTTCAGATTATTAGACTCACTCCCAACCACGTTTGGAGGAGGAAATGGTGGTGCGTCTTATCGAAATGTAACTTACTGAGGGGGGTGGCTGCTGTGCAGTGGAGTCCCAGGAGGCAGGGTCGCTGCTGCCGGAAGTAGGCGGTGGCGCAGGAGGGGGGCGATGCTGGTAGGAGGGGGTGTTCGGCTTTTTGAGGCTGCGGCAGGCTCCCGAGATCTCAATATGTGCATGCGCTCCCTCCTGCAGCCATTTTTCAGGAGTCAATTGCTTTGAAAAGTATGGGAAGTGCATGGACTACCGACATTTTCTGAAATCCCATAGCCGCCGCAGCCTTTCACTACCAAACACCCCCTCTGCCCAGCCCGGGACTCGCAGCATTGCCCCACTCCTGCCACCGCCAGCTTCTTGCAGCATTCACCCTGCCTCCTGGGAACCTGCTTCACCACAGCCGCTCCCCCCTTCCCTAGTAAGCTACCGTAAAATCATACTAGAAGACGCACCTCCATTTTATTAAGAAAACTTTTTAAATATTTTCCTCCCCAAAATTTGAGGTGCATCTTATAGTCATCAAAATATATATTTTTTTTTTAGATAGTTGGTTTAGCCTCCTTTCACTTTGTTGGTTTATATTCCATGAAGTAAGTACACACATTCGCTGTACACGTACAGGGGTTAAATTCCTGGTTTTCTTATTTCTTTCCACATAATAGATTTTAATTCCTCAAAAATGAATAACTTTCCATTTATATAGGGTTAACTTGCGCTAAAGTGTACACAGGTTATGTGCAAAATGTCCAGCTAAAACAAGTACAATGACCCCATGAGAGGGCGAATTACCTTGAATAAACTTTAGTTGGCAATTGAGGAATTATACCAAGGAAGAGAATCTTCAGGAGTGAATCCAAGGAAAAAGGTCCTTTCCACTGATAATCAGTCGCTCTGAGATAACAGTTGTCTCTGATGCAAACAAGGGGGTCTAATCTCCCTGCACGCCGCTGTCCCGGCCGGAAACTAGCGTGCGGCTGGAGATATGAAGCGCCGACCTATGCAGCTTACAGACGCTGCATAAGGGGCAAGCCTGCAAGGTCCAAAAAGACTGCAGGACCTTGCGTGACGTCACAGTCACGTGATGTGTCACGTGACAGGCAGAGAATAGCTAAGGAACGCTGTGAGAGCCAAAAACAGGCAGAAATTCTACGCGTTACGGAATTCTCGGATTCGGCAGTAGGAAACAATTTACAATCATGAATAAATCTACAGAGTTTAAAGTTTATTCAAGGTAATTCGCCCTCTCATGGGGTCATTGTACTTGATTTAGCTGGATATTTTGCATATAACCTGTGTACACTTTAGCGCAAGGTAACCCTATATATTTTTATTTTATATGTTTCTGGACAAATTGAGTGTTTTTTTTGTCCTATTACTTGCTGCTGTGCACTCTAAGGTCTTGCGCTTAGCGCCGTTAGGTATTTTATATTTATTGATCTTAATTATTTTGTACCACTTTTCTTTGTTTTTTGGTTTCTACTACCTGTCCTTTTAAGACCATAATATGACTGGTTTATCGTCCAATAGGAAGAAAAGAATATGTAATATTCAAAGATTTTTTTGTTCATCATATGAAGAATCGTTAGTTCCCCCTAATAAAGATGATATAAATCCTGCTATTAACTCATTAAAGACACTAGAGCAGCTCCTTATAAAAGAAATGAGGGATCTATGGGAGATAGCCACATTGGAAAGGTATCTCTCTATTAACACCGTTCCTAAAGGACTTGTTGTGTATAAATCACTTTCAGGTGACATTGGGGATGGTGACACTCTGGCTGAGTGGAATACTATGTTTCACGATTTTTCCAAAAAAGCAGTATCCTTTATCATTAAGAAAAGGAAGGATGGTTTAATCAAAATTAGGGACGAAATTTCCAACTTATTTGAGGCCATAAAACCATATGAATCTCATCCCGAAATATTACATCTTTCAGTAAATATTCGCAGAAGGATACATATAAAAGAAAAGGAAATCGTATAGAGGAAAAAAAAGAAATTTGGGAGGGATTGTGTATCAAATGATCCTAGCACTCAATATCACTCCACACGTTTGCACCATCCCACTACTTGGGGCACTAACTCCCATATTGAGGAGAGTCACGTCTGTTCTAGACCGTTTAACCCATTAGTGACTCTAGATGAAGTACAAGGACAGGAAAACTCTTCCTTTTTAACTTCAAGTGAAAGATTCTCGATTCATTTGACCTCAGGCATGGACGATATGAATGTTAATAATGTACAGGAGACAGTCCACACACAGGGCATAGACTCGAATATAGAAAATGTTCAACTCCAAGAGACAGTAATAGCCGCATCTACACCAGTACCTGCTATCCCCATTCAGAATAGAGTCTCTCCACTCGCTAATACAGATAATTATCCTTCCACTTCGGACACTGTTTTAGCTCAAAAGCCTATAGTTACAAACAGAAAGATTCCCCTTATGAAGAAATCAAAACGCAAAACCAAGCAAAGTCACTTGCCGTTTTTTCACGTAGGTCAAAGAAAATACGGCAGAGGGGATGTAGTGGCGGGAAACTCTCCAAAAAAAAGAATAAGCTACAACCATCAAAAGACCAAGTAAGCCATTCAGAACAAAAAATTTTCAATCTCAGTGACCACATTTTAAATGACAATGAGAGGGATTTATTGAATAAAGGACTAAAATTTGCACCTAGCATTGGATTTAACAAGTTTCAGGCTTTTATAGGCATCAAATCCTTTATGAGGAGATTGGCTATTAAGAAATTTTATATGAAAGAGAAAATGGCCTCTAGCGATGTTGGGAGTATGCCTGTAGCGGCAGATCCCTATCAACATACAGGTTTAAAAAAGAAATCTAATTTTAATCCAATCCAAGAATATTCAGAAGCTTTTGAGGCATTTCAAAATAATGTGATTCATGACATTAGGAAAATATCCGATAAGAGATGTAAAAAATTTAAATACAATCTATCTGGTAAAGAACGACTAGTTATAAGACGTCTTCAGGAGAATCATGCTATTACAATAAGATCAGCAGATAAGGGTGGTAGTATAGTAATTTTGAATTCTTCTGATTATGACAAAGAGTCCCTAAGGATACTGTCGGACTCACGCACTTACAAACTGTTGGATAATGATCCATCAGAGAAGTATCTTGCAGACATGCAACATTTAATTAAGCGGGGCCTCGATAAAAGCTATATAAAAAAAGAGGAATTTGATTTCATTAACACCACTCATCCTAGGATTCCATATTTTTACTATATTCCAAAGGTCCATAAGTGTTTAACTAATCCACCTGGCAGACCAATAATATCGGCTATTGGAGGCTTAACAGCCAATCTTTCTAAATTTGTGGACTGCCATCTACAGAAGTTAGTCCCTGCATTACCGGCGTATTTGAAAGATAGTACTCACGTGTTACGTATTTTAGAAACCATAGATTGGAAGGACCATTTTATTTTAGGGACTCTCGATATAACTTCTCTTTATACAGTCATTGAGCATGAAAAGGGATGTAAATCTGTGGAATTTTGTATGTCAAGAGCCAATATTTTACCTAGTGACCAAATCACTTTTATTATTGATTGTATTGATTTTATACTCACTCATAATTATTTTCGGTATGGAGCGAACTACTACTCCCAGCAGTGGGGGACTGCAATGGGTACCAGGTTCGCGCCCAGTTATGCAAATTTGTATGTTGGCATGTGGGAACATGAAACCATCTTCCCTGATGGCAATCTGCACGTGAATCTGGACCTATGGCACTGCTTCATAGACGATGTTGTTTTTATTTGGTCTGGGGGCCCCACCCTTCTTATGGATTTTATTAATGAATTAAATAAAAATTGTTATTTTTTAAAATTCAATGTGACTACTAGTCCTCCGGAAATTAATTTTTTGGACTTGAGGATTTTCATTGAGGATGACTCCATTCATGCAAAATTATTCCATAAACCTACTGACTCAAACAATTATATTTCACTAGAAAGTTGACACCTTCCGAGTTGGCTTCTGAACATTCCGAAGAGCCAATTTGTACGGGCTCACAGAAATTGTTCCAGGCCACAAGACTATATTACTGAGGCTGATACCCTTATTAATAAATTTGGTCAAAAAGGGTACAATATCCAATCTTTGCGAGAAACTAGAGAATGTATTGGGAATATACCACGGGGACAACTCCTCAGACATAAAATAAAAAATAAGGAAAATTCTATTATGGAGGACTGACTCAGTAGTGACTCAGTATAATTCTAATAGTCAAATCCTCAAAAAGATTGTGAATAGATACTGGAGAATTCTGAGGAATGACAAGGTTATTGGTACGGTTTTGCTAGCACGCCCAAGATTTGTTTTTAGAAGGGCAAATAACTTGGGGAATTTAATAGCCCCCTTCATCTCCAGACCCATGACAGGGGATAACTTTCAGTCACAGCAGCAGTTAAAGGGTTTCTTTCCTTGCAGAAAATGTGCACCTTGTAGGAAATTAGGCAGTAGGAAACAATTTACAATCATGAATAAATCTACAGAGATTCAAATTCATGATTTTATTACGTGTGACACGAAGGGTGTGATATATGGCATCACGTGTCCCTGCAGCAAATTATATATAGGACGAACAATACGTCCATTAAATGTCCGGATTAGTGAACACCTACGTAATATCTTCAAAAAATTTACAGGTCATCCCCTCTCTAATCATTACTTGATACATCATGGGGGTTCTATAAAGAACACTATAATTACCGGCATTCAAGTAGTTAAAAGGAGTTGGAGGAAGGGAAATTTTAATCATCAAATGTCCAGAACCGAAAGTAAATGGATTTTTGAATTAGACACTCTGATTCCAAATGGTCTCAATAGTGAGATTGAATTGTTCGCTTTTAATGTGTGATGATATGTCTCTGTTGGCTATATAAGGGTTACTTTCACTCTCTGGAGCTATCCCTGAAGAAGGAATCCGAGAATTCCATAACGCGTAGGATTTCTGCCTGTTTTTGGCTCTCACAGTGCTCCTTAGCTATTCTCTGCCTGTCACATGACACATCACGTGACTGTGACGTCACACAAGGTCCTGCAGTCTTTTTGGACCTTGCAGGCTTGCCCCTTATGCAGCGTCTGTAAGCTGCATAGGTCGGCGTTTCATATCTCCAGCCGCACGCTAGTTTCCGGCCGGGACAGCGGCGTGCAGGGAGATTAGACCCCCTTGTTTGCATCAGAGACAACTGTTATCTCAGAGCGACTGATTATCAGTGGAAAGGACCTTTTTCCTTGGATTCACTCCTGAAGATTCTCTTCCTTGGTATAATTCCTCAATTGCCAACTAAAGTTTATTCAAGGTAATTCGCCCTCTCATGGGGTCATTGTACTTGTTTTAGCTGGATATTTTGCATATAACCTGTGTACACTTTAGCGCAAGTTAACCCTATATATTTTTATTTTATATGTTTCTGGACAAATTGAGTGTTTTTTTGTCCTGTTACTTGCTGCTGTGCACTCTAAGGTCTTGCGCTTAGCGCCGTTAGGTATTTTATATTTATTAACTTTCCATTTATGCCTCTTGCAGATGTTCATTTTTAATGTACGAGTGCTAGTCATGATTTTCACCGCTGGCACTCATGCATATGATTGTCTATGGGGCCATTCAGAGGTCTGCGATTCTTCATGGGCCGCTTGGTCCTTGGAAACTCAAGCTGATGTGTCCAATTTTGATCCAAGGGTCTGATCAAAATTGGCAATGTAAGTCTATGGGTCTGTGAAAAAAAATAAGAAAAATCTGACTGCACATGAAGGACATCCAAATACTGTCAAATTTTCACAGGCTGTCAGAAAGGAGAGGAAAGAGAAACTTTTTTCCCCTCTATGTGTAGAGAAAAACTGAGGACACTCGAACCATACTCTGCTCAAAATATTCAGTCCATTTTTCTTGTACATGAAACAAAACAGACATCTGAATGAGTATCTAGCTGTGGTTTCTAAGGCCTTGTAAGAATGTGTCTTGGAGTTTTCATCAATTACGGTAATATAAAACACATTCTTCATGACAGCAGCCTAGGAGAAAGCCAAATAATATTCTAATGGAGCAACAAAATGACCTTCTCATAGGCAACATTTTTAACAGATAACAAGTCCAATTGGTAAAGTCTTGCACATGTTTGGAGAGACCATGTGGCAGCTGTGCAGATACGCCAGATAGATGTGCTAGCTCAGGTGACCGAAATAGAGACAGAGTGGGTATGAGATTTTTCGGTGTACCCACCCTTGAATTGTATAGATTTTGTAGATTCTTTGATCCATTTAGACAAGATGTTCTTGACCGTGCTTTCACTTTATTGGGACCTGAAAGTGGACAAAGAAATCCTTTGATCCTGTCACCATTATGTAGATAGACTGTGTCTAGATATTTAAAGAGGTTTTCCCATGAACAAATGTTCATTTTATTCTTTAGATCTTGGAATAATTTCCACAATTGGATCTGATTAAAAAAAATGTTCTTGTGTGGAAATAAACTGAGATACAAAGTTATAGCTCTCAGAATAAAATGATGCAAAAATAATTTTTTCGTTAAAATAGTTTTTATTGTGTAAAAGCGCCAAAACATAGTTATAAATGAGGTATCGCTGTAATTGTACTGACCCAAAGAATAAAAATGTCTGATTAATTTCACCACACGTAAAACAGCATTAAAAAATACATTTAAAAACAATTCTGAATTGCTGGTTTTTGTCCATTCTGCCTCCCAAAAATTGGAATAGAAAGCAATCAAAAATGTCATGTGCCTGAAAATGGTACCAATAAAAACATCAATTCTCCCCGTAAGAAACAAACCCTCACATGACTCTGTGGGCCCAAATATGTAAAAAATTATAGCTCTCAAAATAAGGCGATGCACAATAAAAAACATCTTTTAGTGTTTGACAGCAGCCAAACAAGAAAAAAAACTATAAAAATCTGGTATCACTGTAATCGTACCGACCTAATTAATAAAGTAATCCAATTACTTATACCACAAGAGGAACGGCATAAAAAATAAAACCAATTCTTCATCTGATGTTGATTTGTTCATTCTGCCTCCCAAAGATCATAGTAAGGCTCTGCTCACATTTATCCTCCGCCCTGTGCTGAGTGCTTACACCGGGGTTTCCGTGTAAACCTCTGAAATAAGTGATTAGGACGGAACCCCAGCGGAAGTTTCCCTATAATGAGGCAGATTTAGGCACTGTAGACAACGTCTAGCTGCCAATGATGCGGTGGTATCAGTCATTTTAGCCGTGCATTAAAGCGCGGTCTGCCACAGTTCTGAGCACCTCTGAAAAAAGTACACGGCTCATCAGAAGCCAGACAAAGTCCAGATTAACTCTGTTGCCTCATTATAGTGAATTGATCCCTCAGGGTTTCATCTGAATCATGCCACTCGAGATTTCAATGGAAACCCCAAAGTGGTCAACATAGAGTGCCGGATAAATGTGTTCACCAAACATTATGTAAAATGTTCCCAATAAAAGCTTCAACTCAATCCACAAAAAAAGCAAGTCCCCACTCAGGTCTGTCATCTGTTCCAGCGAATTATGCACTTACAAATCCAAATGCCCCCCCTACCCACTTCTGAGCCCCACAGTGTGCCTAAACCACATTTAGCATCCATGTTTGGCATTTCTGTAGTGATAAGAGCCCACCTAATTCACGGATGCATGTCTCCAGAAGCACTGGCAAGGCATAACGTGTTGGCCACTACAATGTGCTTGGCAATACAGCATACTGGTAACTACACTAGCAGATTTGCTATTCTTACCAAGCACTATCCACTGCTGCTTGAGTCTCAAAATCATCTGTGTAGTCAAATAGTCACTACACCTGTAGATAAGTTCCCAAAGGGGTATATAACTTCCAAAATGGTGTCACTTGAGGGGGAATTCTGCTCTTCTAGCAATTAGGGGTTCTGTATATGGAGTCCACAAACTTTTCTAGGAAAATCTGCATTCCAGGAGGCAAATAGTGCTCCATCCCTCCTGAGTCTCTCTATATGGATAAGTAGCACTGTACAGCCACATATGGGGGTATTGCCGGTTCAGTAGAAATTGTGCAAAAAGAAAAAAAACTCGGGTGTCATTTTTCTGTGTGAAAATGTAAAATCGGGCTAAAACTAAATTTTTGTTAAAAATATAATTTATTTTGTCTTCACTGCTCAATGATATAAGATTCTGTGACACACCTGTGGTGTCAATGATCACTGCAAACATAGATGAATTCAATGAGGAGGTGTAGTTTGTAAAATGGGGTCACTTATGAGGGGTTCTCCCATTGGGTCATGGCACCCGCAAACTAGAACAGTAAAAATCTGCACTATAATATGGTGCTCCTTCCCTTCTGAGCTTCCCTTGTTGCCTCAAAAGTAGTTCCTGATTGCATGTAGGGTATTGGCGTCATGAACAATTGCACAAACTGAGAGATCCATTTTTTCCTATTAGTCCAAAAACATTTTAGCAGTAAAAATGTAATTATTCTTTCTTCACCACCCAATAGTATAAATTTCTGTGACACAACCTGTGGTGTAAACATGCTCACTGCACCCCTAGAGGAATTCATTGAGAGTAAAATGATGTCACTTATACGGCTTCTTCCCTTCTGAGCTGTGCACGGTGCCTCAAAAGTAGTTATTTTCCCACATATGGGGTATCAGCATACTCAGGAGAACTTGCATAACATTTAGTTGCACACCTAGTGGCATAAATAACTCCAATCACTTCCTATAACCATCAACAAATTTCTTAAACCTCTCAAATGGAATTTTTGAGCACTCTTATTTTGCAAACTGCTCCTGGTCTCTCATATTTGGATATTGCCTTCTCCCAACAGCAACTTTAGAATCTCTCCACAAGTGTTCAGTGGGATTTAGATCGGACTCATTGCTGGCCACTTCAGAACTCTCCAGCTCTTTGTTTCCATCCATTTCTGGATGCTACTTGCAGTATGTTTGGGATCATTGTCCTGCTAGAAGACCCATGACCTAGGGCCCAAACCCAGCTTTCTGACCCTGGACACTACATTGCGACCCAAATTCCTTTGATAATCTTCAGATTTCATGATTCCTTTGCACACAGTCAAAGCACCCAGTACCAGAGGCAGCAAAACCACCCCAAAACATCTTTGAATCTCAATCATATTTGAACGTAGGTACTGTGTTAGGCCTCATTCTGTTTTTGCTAAACATATTTTTCACTGCCAACTATGTCCAGAGAGATTATAACCCATGGCTCTGTAGCTAAAGTTCTTAATTATGTTGCACACCATGAACAAAAGAACATCAAGATCGCTGGAGCTGGATGTGTAATCATGAGATTGCTGCTATTGTTCAACAATCTTTGTTCTCAAGTCCATAGACAGTCCTCATTATCTCTCTCTGTTCTCCATGCTTAGTGTGGCAAACACAATGCAAAGATTGAGTCAACTTTTTTTTTTATTTGGATTTAGGTGCGATTTTCATATTGCCCACAACTGTTACTTGCCACAGGCGACTTTGAAAAATCATCACGTTTGAAAGTGGCTTACCCCCAATTATGGAAATGTGCCAACAATTTTGTCAAGCCCATTTTGGGGGTTGTGTATGAAATGTTAAATTTGCCTTTTTATTGCTGCTACAATACTTACAAAGGAAATAAATGTGTAGTTGCAATAATTTTATGGGAGAAATACTTCATTTTCTGGAACAATGTCAAGGGTGCCAACACTTTCAGCCATGACTGTCTACAGAGTCCTTTGAATAGGATTGTCTGGTCTACAGCCTTATGTGTATTGAAAAATAGGCATTTTTGTGTACTCACCGTAAAATCGTTTTCTCCGAGGCAATCATTGGGGGACACAGAGACAGTGGTGTTATGCTGCTGCCACTAGGAGGACACTAAGTAAACCAGAAAAAAAGTTAGCTCCTCCCCTGCAGTATACACCCTCTCGCTGGCTGGGATTTCTCCAGTTCGTTGAAAAAAGCAGTAGGAGCATAAACAGTCAACAATAACCATAACTAAGTCAAAGCCTAAAGGTACTGTTACACTTAGCGATCCCGACCAGTGATATGACGCGGTCAGGATCGCTGGTACATCACTAAGTGGTCGCTAGTGAGTTGCCACACAGGCAGATCTCACCAGCGACATCGCAGGGGTCGGGGGTCGCTACTTACCTGTCAGACAGGGCGATCCTGACGTCCTCCCGCCCGCGTCCACGCGTCGCTCGTCGTCACAGCAGGAAGCCGACGACGAGAAACGGCCCAGGACGTTCTCGCGCGATCAGCGATAACCAGCGGGGGAGCGGTCGGAGGCAAGTATCAGACATAGCGAAATCGCTATAACGTCACAAAAACCAGTGACGTTATAGCGATATTGCTAGAGATATCGCTTAGTGTGACAGGCCCTTAAGAAAGCTACAGTGAGCCAATAGGCTAAACAGGGTGGGTGCTGTGTCCCCCAATGATTGGCTCGGAGAAAAGGATTTTATGGTGAGTACACAAAAATCTCTATTTATCCTACGCCTCATTGGGGGACACAGAAACAGTGGGACATCCTAAAGCAGTCCCTGGGTGGGGAGCATACATCTGCTAATACCCCATGGACCACTGCGGTACTGCAGATTGCCGACTGTATCTGCTGAGAGCTGCATCCGCAGAGGCCAGAGAATGAATTAAGCAATGTTTGTAAAGGTATGTAGGCTGGACCAAGTCGCAGCCTTGTGGACAGGCCTGAGAATGAATTTGGTAATGTTTTGTAAAAAGTATGCAGACTGGACCAAGTCGCAGCCTTGCAGGCCTGTTCTGTAGAGGCCTGGTGCCGAATGGCCGAAGAGGCGCCCACTGACCGAGTGCGCCTTAATCCCCGCTCGAACAGGCGCGTTCCTGACACAGTAGGATTCATGAATCGCCAAGCAAATCCACTTGGCTAGCATGGTTTTGACGTGGCTAGACCCTTCCTATGCACCTCTGGAAACATGAACAGGGCATCTGACTTATGGAAGGGAGCTGTCCGCAAGATATGCCATCTCATCGCCCTAACCACATTCAGGGTGTGGAGGGCATTATGAAGGTGATGGACTGGCGCCAGACAAAAAGGAAGGCAAAACAATTTCCTCGTTGAAATGGAAAGAGGAGATGACCTTGGGCAGGAAGGACAGGGACGTCCTGAGAACTACCTTTTCCTCAGGAACGGAGAATGGCAGGACAGGGCTGCCAATTCCGAAATTCATCTGACTGACGTAATTGCCAGTAGAAGACCACCTTCCAAGAGAGGACGGACAGTGACACATCCTGCAGTGGTTCGAAAGGAGCCTCCTGTAAGGCCCCAAGAACCAGGTTAAGGTCCCATTATTCCAATGGCCTTCTATAAGGAGGCGCCACATGGGAAACTCCCAGAATGAGCGTCTTGACCTGAAGTTTGGTGGCAATTATGCGTTGGAAAAGTACTGACAAGGCCGGACCATGATCCTTGCACCGCGAGGTTTTGCCAGGTGCGGTGATAGATGCACATGGACAAAGGCTTCCTAGCACTAATCATGGTGGAAATCATGTCGTGAGAGAACTGAGCCTGTGGTAAAAACCAGGATTCAATGGCCACGCCGTCAAAGACAGGACCTCGGAGTTCTGGTGGAAACTCGGGCCCTGTGAAAGTAGATCCATGTGATCTGGAAGACGTCGGCGACCAGTTGTATTAGTTCTGCATACCATGCTCAGCGCGGTCAATCTGGCGCGACTAGGATCACTGGTACTCCCTCCGCTCTGATCTTCTTGATGACCCTCGGAAGCAAGGAAAGAGGGGGGAAGATGTACGGGAACCGGAGCCATGGCAGAACTAGGGCGTCCGCTCCGATGGCGCATGGATCGCGCAACGAACCGAGGAACCTTGTTGTTTAGTCTTGAGGCCATGAGATCCACATCCGGAGTCCCCCAACAATGACAAATCTGCTGAAAGACTTCCGGATGAAGGGACCACTCTCACGAGGCGATGCCTTGGCAATTGAGAAAATCTGCCGTCCAATTTTCTACTCGGCCCAATGGAGGATGTGACTCACTTCGTGCATGGCCATCCTGCTACGGATACCTCCCAGGCGGTTGATAAACGCTACAGCTGTGGCGTTGTTGGATTGGATCCTGATGGGGTGATCTGCGAGGAGATGGTGGAAACTCCGCAGAGCTAATCTGATCACTCGTATTTCCAAAATGTTGACTGGGAGACGTGATTCTCGGGTCGACCAGCGACCCTTGTGCAGTGTGGTGACAAAAGACCGCACCCCAGTCGAGAAGATTTGCGTCGGTGGTTTGTTATGAATGAGTCACCGTAGGAGGCAAGAACAGAAATGCTAGCTAAGTCCAGAAAACCAGAGAAGTTGGCAGCTATCGGATTGCAGACCCCTGAACCTATCAACACAACTAGCAGTAGCCGTGGGGGGTTCCTACGATGCCCTAGACCCCTCGATCACAGCCGGAGGACTATATAGCCTAAAGACAAAGGGAAATCTAAACTGCCCCAGAGCAGACCCCAAAGCAAAAGGCAGCCCCCAACATATAATGACGGTGAAGCAAGAAGAAAGAACACTAACACAGACAGAAAGATAGACTGAGCAAAGACGGGGCCCAAGCTAACTAGATAGGAAAGGACAGGAAGGCTGCTGTCTGCAATCCGTGAAAAACCCTATGAAAATAAGAGCCAACAAACTGACAGTGAAAAAGGCCCTGAAGACGCTAGGCTTCAAAAAGCTATGTCAGTACTCAGGAATATTCTGAAGACAGAGCAACCGGCAAAAGGAGATTCAGCTCACCCTAGCAGGGAATGGCAGAATCCAGAAAAGCAAGGCAAACAAAAACAAAACACAAATGCTAACAGGCAAAGCAGAAAACTTAGCTTTAGAGGAGCAGGAATCAGACTGGTCTCCTAGAAGTCCACAGAGAAATCACCCGCAGGGCAGAAGGGCGTCGGCAGCCTTATATCTAGTCCGTGACTCCACTCAGCCAGTCATCATCATCAGGCTCAGGTGCCTGATAATCAGGCTCATTACCTTCCTTTACCAGAATAGGGAGTTCACCAGACCTCAGTGACGAAGGGGAAAATGAACTCACAACAGTACCTCCCCCTTGAGGAGGGGTCACCGAACCCTCAACCACGCCACCAGGGCGATCAGGGTGAGCCCGATGAAAGGCACGCACCAATCTTTTGGCATGAATATCAGAGGCAGAGACCCAGGAATTATCCTCCTGACCATAACCCTTCCACTTAACCAAATACTGGAGTCTCCGTCTAGCCAGACGGGAATCCAGTATTTTCTCTACCTCATATTCCATGTTACCTTCAACCAATACAGGCTCCGGAGGTGCCACCCCAGGAACAACTGGTTCAACAAACCTCTTCAACAAGGACTTATGGAACACATTATGGATCTTAAATGTGACAGGAAGAGCCAAACGAAAAGAGACCAGATTAATAATCTCCAAATCTTGTAAGGTCCAATAAATCTAGGCTTAAACTTAGGAGAAGACACCTTCATAGCAATATTTTTTGATGATAACCACACCATATCACCAATCTTAAACTGGGGTCGATTGGAAAACCGCTGGGCCTTTTCCTGGGAGAGAGATAACTTATCCACCACTTGGTCCCAGATCTGGTGCATTCTCTCCACCACAGTGTCAACAACTGGGCAGGCAGAAGGCTCCACCTGCCCTGAGGAAAATCGAGGATGAAACCCAAAGTTACAAAAAAAAGGTGACATCAAAGTGGCAGAACTAGCTCTATTATTTAAAGCAAATTCAGCCAAGGGCAAAAATGAAACCCAATCATCCTGATCAGCGGAAATAAAACATCTCAAATACGACTCCAAGGTCTGGTTTGTTCTCTCTGTCTGCCCATTGGTCTGAGGGTGAAAAGCAGAGAAGGACAACTGAATTCCCAGCTTGGAACAGAAAGTCCTCCAAAATCTAGACACAAACTGAACTCCTCTGTCAGATACAATGTTCTCAGGAATCCCGTGCAAGCGAACCACCTGTTGCAAAAACAGGGGCACCAACTCAGAGGAAGACGGCAACTTAGGGAGTGGTACAAGATGAACCATCTTAGAGAACCTATCACAAATCACCCAAATAACAGTCATTCTTTGAGAGACCGGCATATCAGAGATGAAATCCATAGAAATATGGGTCCATGGCCTCCTGGGGACTGGCAACGGCATCAACAACCCACTAGAGCGAGAACAAGATTTAGACCGGGAGCAAGTCCCACAGGACTGCACAAAATTCCTGACATCATGAGACAAGGTGGGCCACCAAAAAGAGCGACTCACCAGATCTCTAGTACCAAAAATACCTGGATGACCAGCCAATGCAGAGCAATGAACTTCAGACATCACTCTCTTCTTCCACTGGTCAGGAACATACAACTTTCCACTGGGACAACGCTCAGGCTTGTCCTCCTGGAACTCTTGCAGAGCAAGTCTCAAATCGGGCGAGATGGCAGAAAGAACTACCCCTTCGCCTAAGATGGTAGCAGGCTTGGTCACCACAGGAGAATCAGCAAAGAAGCTCCTAGAGAGGGCGTCTGCCTTGACATTCTTAGTTCCAGGAAGAAAAGAGACCACAAAATCAAAACGTGTAAAAAACAAGGCCCACCTAGCCTGTCTAGGGTTCAAGCGTTTAGCCGACTCTAGGTAAATCAAATTCTTGTGGTCAGTGAGGACCACAACTTGATGTTTAGCTCCCTCCAATAGGGTGACCGGATCTCATATGGGGGGGAAAAAAATGTCAGAATCTTGTTCGTCTGGACCCCACAAAACGATTCCCCTTTCCAGATATTGAGAGAGCCAAAATTTGAGCTCGATCAAACGACGTTAACCCGTGCCGCTCGTCGCTCAAAGTTTGAAAAAATCCAAATTGAGGTATTTTAAGATTTAGGTATTTTGCATAGTCTGTTAGACTATAAAGAATGTGACAACAACATTGCAGAAATAGCCCTGACCAAATTTTCGAACAATTTGTGGTATTTGAATGCAGAGTTGGTGGGTTTATCGTTTTTTGATCCCACCATTACAGACAATGAAAAGTTGTTAATGGCTAATAAATTGCTCAGTAGCACAGATGAACCATCAGAGCACGCTAACCTACATGAGTTGATAATTTTACATAGTTATCTAATCTATTCTAGAGCTTTTGTTAAAGTAGTTTTTGAAACGTCAGAATATAATGCTCGGCATTTGCTTACAACTTGCAGGACATATTGCTTTTGTTCTTCATCTTTTGTCAGAAGGTCATTAAAGTCGGTTACTTCCTACCTCTTAATTTTTCTTTCCTAACTTTTGGATTTACAACCCTAGCGTGCTCTGATGGTTCATCTGTGCTACTGAGCAATTTATTAGCCATTAACAACTTTTCATTGTCTGTAATGGTGGGATCAAAAAACGATAATCCCACTAACTCTGCATTCAAATACCACAAATGGTTCGAAAATTTGGTCAGGGCTATTTCTGCAATGTTGTTGTCACATTCTTTATAGTCTAACAGACTATGCAAAATACCTAAATCTTAAAATACCTCAATTTGGATTTTTTCAAACTTTGAGCGACGAGCGGCACGGGTTAACGTCGTTTGATCGAGCTCAAATTTTGGCTCTCTCAATATCTGGAAAGGGGAATCGTTTTGTGGGGTCCAGACGGACAAAATTCCGACATCGATTTTTTGCGATCACCCTAATGGACATTCTCCTCAGCCACGAGAACCACATCCTCCTCGGCCAAAAGGGGGCTATTAGTATTACCCTCGCTTTGTCCTCCCGAATCTTCCTCAGAACTGACAGAATTAAGGCTATTGGTGGGAACGCATATGGAAGGGGAAGTGCCAAGAGATCATAAAAGCGTCCAGAGCTAATGGGTCCCCGGATGGGTCTATGGAGCAGAATGTTTTCACTTTCTGATTCGTTTTGTTGGTGAATAGGTCTATGTTGGGTTTTCCCCATAGTTGTGTGATCTGATTGAAAACTTTCTGGTTCAGTTCCCATTCGCCCTGTCTCAGCTGTGTGCGATTTAAAAAGTCCACCATCACGTTGTCTAACCCTTTTATGTGTAATGCTGTTAGTGAGCCTAGGTTCCTCTCTGCCAAGTGGAAAATTGATTTTGTCACGTCCATAAGGGTACGGGATCTCGTGCCCCCCTGATGATTTAAGTAAGCGACTACCGTACTGTTGTCAGAGAATACTCTTACGTGGTGGCCTCTGAGGGTTTTTAGAAAAAACAGGAGGGCGTGCTTCACCGCTAATAGCTCCTTCATATTCGAGGCTGTCTTTTTGTTTTGTGTCCAGGCTCCTTGGTTGTCCCAGTGAGCCCCCCACCCCCTGGGGCTTGCGTCTGTAGTAAGGATCTGAGAGACCAGTATCACCCAAGGAACCCCCCCTGGCTAGGTTGGATGGTTCCGCCCACCACTGTAGAGAGCGAACTGTTATGGGTGAGATGTTTAACTGCCCTTCTAAATTCCCGTGAAGAGAAATTTCTGCCTCTAGTATCTCCCACTGGAGATCTCTTGTATGAGCTTGGGCCCACTGGACCGCTGGTAGGTATGCAGTCATTGAGCCGAGCAAGGACATGGCCTTCCTGAGTGTCATTAGTGTCCGTGTTATTGCCCCTGTTGCTAGCTGCTCTATGTGTAGCTGTTTCCCTTTGGGGAGGCGGCACTCCTGCCTGATGGAGTCTATGGTTATGCCCAAATATTCTTGCACTTGGCTCAGAATTATCTGAGATTTCAGCAGCCAACCTAGACTGGACAAAGATTCCATAGTCTGGTTCAGCTGGTTTCTGCAATGGCTCAGGGAGTTGCCCACTACTAGGAAAAGTCGTCCAAGTATGGGACTATTAGGACGTCCTGTTCTCTCAAATGTGCCATAACCTCAGATATGATTTTCGTGAATACTCTTGGGGCGATGGCCAGCCCAAATGGGAGGGCTTTGAATTGGTAATGCTTTATTTCTCCCCCTATTGTGACTGCTATTCTGAGAAACCGGTGGTAGTCCGTGTATAGGGACGTGATAGTACGCGTCTTTTAAGTCGAGTACCGCCATGTAACAAGCTGGAAACAATATCTTTACCGCGGATTTTATTGTCTACATTTTGAATGGAGGAATCACTAGATATTTGGTTAACCTTTTCAGGTTTACTATTGTCTTGAACGACCCATCTGGTTTCTTCCGCAAGAAGATAGGGGAATAGAAGCCTTCTCCTTTTTCTTGGTGGGGAACTTCCTGTAACACTGCCTTCTCCACCAGGGTCTGAATCTCCTTTTGTACTGCAACTTGCTCTTCTGTTAACTGCCTCTGTGGGGTCACTACGAAAGAGGGTTTGGGTAAGGTGTGGAATTTTAGTTTGTGACCTGTTTCTATAATGCTTAGTATCCAGGAACTGTCTGCTATCTTTTCCCAGGCTGGGTAACTCGCACTTGTCTCGCTACCCGGCACTCAGGACCGGAGTGTGCGGCTGCATGCATTTCTATGCAGCCGAGCGCTCCAGTCCAAGTGCCGGCGGCAGTGCTGGGTATTGAGACGCAAGCTCTAGCAGTTTGTGACTCTCTACTGATACATTATGGCATTTTCTAGAAAAGCACAGAAGAATAAAATGCAGGAGGTGGTTCCTAGAAATTAAGATAGAGCTTGAAAAGGTATAAAAAACAGAACAGTAAATTGAAATACATACAGTATGTATAAGAATTGCAGAGTATGAAAAATCTGAAAGAAGGGTGCAAATGAAGGTAAAAAAAAACAAAAACCACTGAAGTGCTTGTTTAACAAAGACCAGCAGAACTTCACAGATAGTCACCACAGGAGATGTTGGGGGACGGCAGAGAGCAGTATTTTTTTTTTTCCCCCTTCACATTCAAACAGTTTTTTGGACAACAAATTAACAGTTTTTGAACAGATTATAAATATTTTCTAGGCAAAAGACTACATAAAAAAAAACAGACAACTTCTGCAACTAGTTATCATAACCTTTACAAAAGAAGCCAATAAAAAAAAAAACAAAACATAATAGTATTTATTAAATAGCGTGTCGACACGTTACTAGTCCGATCCTTGTAAAGTCTGTTGAAAGTCATTAAGAAATGAAACATTTGAGAATGTGCTTTTATTAGTAATAACTATTAAAAAACAATTTAAAAACAAGTTTAGATTAAAATTGTCAGGGTCTCATAACACAATGATTTTTTAGGAGTAAAAATGTCATGGCAGAATCTGAAAAATGCCTGCACAACTGAAGGCTAGTTTAAGACTAAGTTGGTTTCAGGCTTAAAGACTTGGAGGCTACATGGCCATGACAAGATGCACAACCAGAAGATCACACGGCGATGATGAAGCATAATGTGAATGGGGAAGCATGTCAGCCAGCAAATTACCGTGTCACACAATGCAAGAAATCCAAACTAGTTAGATTTTAGAGACTTGCATGTCAGCAATGTGCCAATATTCACTTACATCATGTTCTAAAACAGAGAGATGTGATGTGTCGTGGCAAAAGCCAACGCGTAATCCCAGCCTAATGGTGTGGCAATTAAATTAGGGCCTGTCTACAGGGACCCGAAAGTCAAAATCAAGAGGACCTCTGTACTGAACATGTTTAATTGACATATCAAAAAGGCTTTCCAGAGAACTCTAATACCTTTCTCAGGTGCAATGTGAAAATATTTTACATTTGTAATTACTGGTCAAGGCAGTTCTCCACTAATGCCTTCCTGCTGCTGTGATTATGGAGCAGGACCGCCGGCCTCATAAAATTCATGGCAGCTGCAGACCGGTCACTGGGACATCTTCAGCAGTTTAAACTTGTGTGTCATTGCTAAACTTGAACACAACACGGACGAACAAAGACATACAAATATTTACAAGTTATTCCTGTGACTAAGCGCTAAAATTACCATTAATATACAGTCCACCTTCCCCGATATACTACCGATTTTAACCTATGCAGAGGTCGACTTGAATTGTACACAAAGAAGGAAGCTATTAGGACGGACAGGCCGCCTTCACTCATCCTCTGTGATTGGTGAACACCCAGAGAAGAAGCTCATATTGCTGTTGCAAAGGGCTTTCTTCTTTTTTTTCAATAAGGATGTTTGATTTTCTTGCGCGTCGGCAATCAGTGATCCACTGGGGACAATGCTTGGTTTACGCTGCAGTTTCATGGTGATCACTTGGCCTATGTCGCTTATCTCCTGCAGGACCTACAGAACAAAACAAAAAAAAAAAAAAAGAACAGCTGTGTTACTTTTCTACAAAACAGCTCTACAGTTTGCAAATATTTAAGGTGATAATTAAAAAACAAAAATATTGATCTAAGAGTAAAGTAGATCTGTGAAGTTTTTTTAAAACCTAAAATAGAATACTTCTATTCGTTACAAACACCTAAGGCCTGTTTCACACATCAGTTTTTCACCAGTCAAAATCCGCCGTTTTGTAAAAAAAACGGATCCGCCATTTTTCTTGGCGGATCCGTTTTTTCCCCATTGACTTGCATTATCAGCAGATTTTGACTGGGTTGTCCATCCCATCCGTATTTCTGCGGATCCACCAAAATTTGGGCGTCCGCTGACATCACAGGACGGACAATGCAACTTTTTTTGGCGGCCGGATCCGCATTTTTGCCTTTCGCTACAGATGTAACCCTCAATCCAATGTGGCTGCTGAACAAAATTCTCTCTCTCCTCACCGCATGACTGCAGATATCCCAAATGACATTGCAGCGACCTGACATCTTCATCACGACCATTTGCTGCTGACATTCCTGCGATAGCCCGGCCTCTTCTCACAATAGCACCGGCCTCTTCCCACGATAGCACGCCCTCTTCTTTGGACATTCCCGTGATGTCCCCGAAGAAGAGGGCGGGCTATTCCCGCGATAGCCCGGCCCATTCCCGCGATAGCACGCCCTCTTCCCGTGACATCGGCGGTATTTTTATTTCAGCGCTGTTCCTTAAGTTTCCCTCATCGGCGGATCCCGGCACACCAACGGTCCGGTGGCTCCCGTTGGTGTTTCCATGGCTACGGATCCGTTCTCCGCCTTTTTGGCGGATGACTACTGACACAAAAAACGTAAGTGTGAAAAAGGCCTAAGCAATGTATTTTTCTTTCTAGTGCCTGATATGCTATACACAAACTGACTAATAGGTATTCTCCACCATCAAGGGTCAATGGGGAATAAACCTAAGCAACTACGGCAATGTTCAATTAGAGCAGACAGCAAGTGACGAGGTCGCTCTTCCAGCTCTAGTTACATATTGCTGGCAATCTCCTCTGCTGCTTTCTACTACTCTTCATTCTCTGCCCTGCTGCTCTTGTAAGGACTGAGGGAAGCATGCTGAGAACAGACTCTGCTGTTAAAGTATCTGACAAGTTTGCACTCTAAGTGTCATGTGGTTGCATTGCTGGAACTATGAAAATGTGCTTTTTTGGCAATATTAGAAGTCAGGAACAGCCGCCAATTTGACACCTGATGGAATGTGGGCCATTTATATGGATACACCTAAATAAAATGGGAATGGTTGGTGATATCAACATCCTGTTTGTGGCACATTAGTATAAGGGAGGGGGAAAACTTTTTAAGATGGGTGGTGACCTTGGCGGCCATTTTGAAGTTGGCCATTTTGGATCCAACTTTATAAATGGCCCACCCAGGTGTATCCATATAAAAGGTCCACTATATATATATATATATATATATATATATATATATATATATATATATACACACATATATATATATATATATATATATATATATATATATATATATATATACACATATATATACACACAAACAAAAAAAACTCTTTACAATTTGACTCAGATAAAAGCATGGAAAATGATAACTACGAGCAGAACACATTGTCGTACCTTTTTGGTGGGTGTGACACAAGGTGGTGTGAAAAATGAACTTCCAGATGTTATATCACCAGGGTAGTCAATCTTCAGCGAGTTCTCAGACTCCCGGGATTGATCCTCGTTATTTGCATCATCCTTTAAAAATAATTTAAAATATAAAAATAAATATCGATTGAATAAATATGGACAGAAGAAAAAGAATTTACAGCATGTGCAGCAAAGCCAGCTAGCACAGGGTTAAATCCTAGCACTGAATAAGATGCACCCAGAGAGCTAGGACTAGACCCAGGCAGTGTGTTCACTGGTCTATCAGCTGGGGTAGCTGAGCGCAGGGCAGGTTGTGTTGGAGCTGCAGAGACAAGCCAGAGACTGTGCACACAACCTGTGCAGGCTCCTCTCAAACCAAGTATCACTGGTTGTTATGGACAATAGCCATTATGTGTGACGAAACTGGGACTAGCGCAGGCGTGTCCAAGTCATCAGTGAATGTGAGCCCACTGAGAATAAAACAGGACCTGAATTGCCATCTGGGCGAGACCCAGTTATTGCTTCGCCTTCATTAGCAAAAGACCTGCAGTTTTTGTTATGAAGGGCTGTTTCCATGTAAAAGGTGTGCAAGTTTGTGGAGATCAATAAAGCCAACACTGCTTTACCACAAGAATCCGGTGCCTGTGTGAGCTCTAGCGCCCACCTGAGAGCGTGACCCCTACACAAGCAGACTAACTTAGAACCTGGGATGACAACAGTCCATAACTTTACACAGTCTGTAAAACCCGATGCTTTTCTCTGCCATCCGTTGTGTCCAGCAGAAAAAAAAGCACCGTCTGTAACTTCACCCCCCCACCCCCCCCTTGATCCGAAAAAAAAAAATGACTGTATATTTTTATGCTTAAAATACAAAGGAAATGTGTCAGCTTTAACTTTAGGTCTTTTAGAGATAATTTCATCTTCACCTTGCTTAACTGTTCACAACAGTAATTTTGACCAAGGGTGCACAAACTTTTATATGCCACTGTACACTGGGTGTTATGCACTGCACGGTACCACATCTCTTGTCCTTTATGTTGGGTGTAATTCTCAGTTTGTGCTCTTACTCAGGGGGGCATGGTTCTATCAAGGGGTGTGGCAAAGATCCGTAAAAAAAATTAAAAAAAAATTGGACCATCTGTGAGTTTTGGGTCCAGTTGTCTGTGAAATACTGAATAGCAGTTTGGCAACTCTGCCTAGAACATAAACCACAAAGGGGGGAGGTTATCCTTATTACATTATCAAGAGCCATAACTGATTTTTCACACTCAGCCATACCAAGCACTGGCAGACAGGAAGAAAATTCCAAGTGTAGTTAAATAGCTAGAAAAAGAAAAACAACTCCAACATTGTTTTTTAGGGTTTGGTTTTTAGGACGTTTATTTTGTTGCAAAATTTACCTTGGAAGAAGATTATCTGGGTCAGTAAGGTTGCAGCAAGTGTAGGCTATGTTCACACATTGCATTTTTGCTGCAATTTTTAAGCTGCATTTTACAGCGCCAGCAAAGTATATGAGATTTCAGAAATCTCATGCACACACATTGGTTTATTTTCCTGTCTGATTTGGAAAACTGATGTGTTTTTGCAAACTGCAGCATGTCACTTGTTTCAGCGTCTTTGCATCATTTTGTCACTCATAGAAAGCAAGGAATAAGTGCAAAAACGCATTGGGGGGGGGGGGGGGGGGGGAACAAAAATCAGGTATCAGTTTTTGCTGCAAAAAGCCTAAGGAACTTAAATCAGGCTTTTTTTTTTTTTTTTTTTTTTTTAGAGGGGCCACTAAACTTTATCAACATGCACGAGACAATAAAAACGCAGAAAAAAAGCTACATGTGAACATAGCTTTATACAGTTTGTTAACCCCTTCATGACCCAGCCTATTTTGACCTTAATGACCTGGCCATTTTTTGCAATTCTGACCAGTGTCCCTTTTTGAGGTAATAACTCTGGAACGCTTCAACGCATCCTAGCGATTCTGAGATTGTTTTTTCGTGACATATTGGGCTTCATGTTAGTGGTAAACTTAGGTCGATAATTTTTGCATTTATTTGTGAAAAAAATCAGAAATTTGGCGAAAATTTCGCAATTTTCAAATTTTTATTCTGTTAAACCAGAGAGTTATGTGACACAAAATAGTTACTAAACAACATTTCCCACATGTCTACTTTACATCAGCACAATTTTGAAAACAACATTTTTTTTCTTAGGAAGTTATAAGGGTTAAAAGTTGACCAGTGATTTCTCATTTTTACAACAAAATTTACAAAACCATTTTTTTTTTTTTTTAGGGACCACCTCACATTTGAAGTCACTTTGAGGGGTCTATATGGCAGAAAATACCCAAAAGTGACACCATTCTAAAAACTGCACCCCTCAAGCTACAAAAAACTACATTCAAGAAGATTATTAACCCTTCAGGTGTTTAACAGGAACTAAAGCAACGTGGCAAGAAAAAATGGACATTTTAAATTTTTACAACAAAAAAATTTTTTAGCATCATTTTTTTCATTTTCACACGGGCAACAGGATAAAATGGATCCTAAAATTTGTTGGGCGATTTCTCTTGACTACACCGATACCTCATATGTGGTCATAAACCACTGTTTGGGCGCAAGGCACAGCTCAGAAGGGAAGGAGCGCCATTTGACTTTTTGAATGGAAAATATGCTGGAATATTTAGCGCTTGCCATGTCGCGTTTGGAGAGTCCCTGTGTGCCTAAACATTGGAGCTCCCCCACAAGTGACCCCATTTTGGAAACTACACCCCCCCAAGGAACTTATCTAGATGCATAGTGATCACTTTGAACCCCCAGGTACTTCACAAATTGATCTGTAAAAAAAAAAAGTGTACTTTTTTTCACAAAAATTTTCTTTCAGCCTCAGTTTTTTCATTTTCACATGGGCAACAGGATAAAATGGATCCTAAAATTTGTTGGGCAATTTCTCCTGAGTTCACCGACACCTCATATGTGGTCATAAACCACGGTTTGAGCGCACGGCAGGGTCCAGAAGGGAAGGAGCACCATTTGACTTTTTGAATGGAAAATTAGCTCCAATCGTTATCGGACACCATGTCGCGTTTGGAGAGCCCCTGTGCACCTAAACATTGGAGCTCCCCCACAAGTGACCCCATTTTTTTTTTGAGGGGGAAAAAAATAATTTTCAGCCAGCAATTTATTTTCACAAGGGTAGCAGGATAAATTGGACCCCAAAAGTTGTTGTACAGTTTGTCCTGAGTACGCTGGTGCCCCATATATGGGGGGGAACCATTGTTTGGGCACACGTAAGGGCTCGGAATGGAAGTAGTGACGTTTTGAAATGCAGACTTTGATGGAATGGTCTGCGGTCGTCGTTACGTTTGCAGAGCCCCTGATGTGCCTAAACAATAGAAACCCCCCACAAGTGACCCCATTTTGGAAACTAGACCTCCCAAGGAACTTATCTAGATGCCTGGTGAGCACTTTGAACCCCCAAGTGCTTCACAGAAGTTTATAACGCAGAGACGTGAAAAGGAAAAAAAAAAAATTTCCACAAAAATATTTTTTTAGCCCCCAATTTTTTATTTTCCCAAGGGTACCAGGAGAAATTAGACCCCCAAAGCTGTTGTGCAATTTTTCCTGAGTACGCCGATACCCCATATGTTGGGGTAAACCACTGTTTGGCACACGTCAGGGCTTGGAAGGGAGGGAGCACCGTTTAACTTTTTGAACGCAAAATTAGCTGGAATCAATGGTTGCACCATGTCGCGTTTGGAGACCCCCTGATGTGCCTAAACAGTGGAAACCCCACAATTCTAACTTCAACCCTAACCCCAACACACCCCTAACCACATCCCTAACCCTAATTCCAACCCTAACCCCAACCCTAATTCCAACCCTAACCCCAACCCTAATTCCAACCCTAACCCTCTTTCCAACCCTAACCCTCTTTCCAACCCTAACCCTCTTTCCAACCCTAACCCTCTTTCCAACCCTAACCCTCTTTCCAACCCTAACCCTCTTTCCAACCCTAACCCTCTTTCCAACCCTAACCCTCTTTCCAACCCTAACGGAAAAATAAAAATAATTTCTTTATTTTATTAGTTGATCCTGCCTATGGGGGTGATAAACGGGGGGTTTATTTACTTTTCATTCTATTTTGATCACTGTGAGAGTTTATCACAGTGATCAAAATGAATGAATGGAAGTTGCTGCCGGCAGGCGCACTGCACATGCAATTTTCCAATATGGCGGCGCCCATGGTCCGGGACCGCGGGACACCGGGAGGGGATGGGAGGAGGGGTGATCGGAAGTCGGGGTGGAGCGGAGGGAAGGCGGGGGGGTGAGATCGCTGTCACCAGCCATGTCCGATGCTACAGCAGCGTCGGACATGGTTGGACTGTAATATTTCATCAATTTTCATTGATGAAATATTACTATCGCTCTGACTGGCTGTTTCACTTTTAACAGCCAATCATAGCGATCGTAGTCACGTGTGGGCAAAGCCACGCCCCCTATGGCGAAGAACAAAGCCCCCTGTATCTGCGGGTCAGGTGACCTTTCAGTGACATAGGTCACCCAACCCGCAGGGGGGCTTTAAAGGAAAGGTGCCGCAATTTTATATAATTTGCAAAAAAAAGAGTAAGTAACAAAACATGTTAAAGCAAGTGTTGTACTAACCAGAATTTATGGTTTGTTTTGTAATAATGTTTTAATGTAGCCACTGGGCGCTGCCATCTTGATTTGCAGATCTGCGGAGGACTCATACAGTCTGCAAATATGGCCATCCCTGGACAGACTGCGGTCGGCTCCCGACCCCACCATGCAGCCTCATTAGCAGAGAACTGGGCACGCCCCTGTGGGCTGCACCATTCACTGCTGTAGGTGTGGCTGGGCGCCATTTTACTGTAGCCCAGCGCTATCTGCTGAGCTCCAATTTCTGCACCGTGCTTCCTGCTCCAGCTCCACTGTCCTCCTGCTCTGTCTCCGCCTCCTCACTCACACACAGCCCCAGTGATCTCCGGTAATCTGACACCTTTGCTTTTATGAGAGATTTTATGGTTGTCTGAGGAGGACAGTGACATATATAGCCCATAGTCTAGTGTATAATTGGGGGGGGCTGGAAGTTTCACCAGTGTGGGCATATCTGTAATACTGTCTCCTGTGATACTGCCTGCTGAACCGTGTATCTAATCCTCCCGTGTGATACTGCCTGCTGAACCGTGTATCTAATCCTCTCCTGTGTGATACTGTCTGCTGAACCGTGTATCTAATCCTCCCCTGTGTGATACTGACTGCTGAACCGTGTATCTAATCCTCTCCTGTATGATACGGTCTGCTGAGCTGTGTATCTAATCCTATCCTGTGTGATACTGTCTGCTGAGCCGTGTATCTAATCCTATCCTGTGTGATACTGTCTGCTGAGCCGTGTATCTAATCCTATCCTGTGTGATACTGTCTGCTGAGCCGTGTATCTAATCCTATCCTGTGTGATACTGTCTGCTGAACCGTGTATCTAATCCTCTCCTGTATGATACTGTCTGCTGAGCCGTGTATCTAATCTTCTCCTGTGTGATACTGACTGCTGAGCCGTGTATCTAATCCTCTCCTGTGTGATACTGTCTGCTGAGCCGTGTATCTAATCCTCTCCTGTGTGATACTGACTGCTGAACCGTGTATCTAATCCTCTCATGTGTGATACTGTCTGCTGAGTCGTGTATCAAATTCTCTGCTGTGTGATACTGCTCTCCTGAAATACTCTATGCTGCTGTCACCCTGCTGGTTTTATGTGTGATCTACATGGTGGTATTGTGTATGATCTATATGGCGGCATTGTGTGTGAAGTATATGGCGGTATTATTTGTGATCTGCTAAAAGGGGACCCATTCTAGGGTGGCTCTGGCTGAGCACCTGCACACGGGTCAGGGGAGGGCTGGGGAGGCAGCTGAAGAGAGGGGTCTCATTTTTATTGTTACTGTATGGCTTCATTCCCCCCCCAGCCTGCTTCCCAGTGTCACCCCGGACTGTGCCTGTCGCCTCGCTTTCACACATCGCCAGGACAGGATCTGAGGAGGGGAATGGGGTCTCTGCATGCAAAGTCTGGATCAGAACAAGCCATCAATCAGCAGAAATGTTTCCTGGATTTCTGTGCTGCTGTCTCCCTGCTCCTCCCCCATATATCTCCCTCTGTGCCCCCATAGACCAGCACACTGCTCTCCTGAAATACTCTGTGCTGCTGTCACCCTGCTCCTTCCACCATATATCTCCCTCTGTGCCCCCCATAGACCAGCACACTGCTCTCCTGAAATACTCTGTGCTGCTGTCACCCTGCTCCCAGAATCCTGGCTGCCTGCCATCCTCGGTGGCCGAAGACCCCATTCCTCTCCTCAGATCCCGTCCTGGCGATGTGTGAAAGCTAAGCGACAGGGCCCTGATATATGGTGGAAGGAGCAGGGCGACAGCAGCACAGAGTATTTCAGGAGAGCAGTGTGCTGGTCTGTGGGGGGCACCCTGTTCGGTGCCAGGGATTGTACATAGAGCGCTGTGTTTTATACACATGGATGGACCGTCTTCTTGTCTGCTCCACAGAAATCCAGGAAACATTTCTGCTGATTGATGGCCTGTTCTGATCCAGACTTTACATGCAAAGACAGTCAGTAACTTTGCAGGCCCCATCAAAATGGCTGCTCACTGTGTTCCTAGATGTCATCCTCTCTTTTCCCTTAGCAAGCACCAGGTAGGGGAGGAGAGGAGTGACACCACACCCATGTGAGCAGATTCCGCCCATACAGTGTCCATTTTAGGGCTTGATCATATATCAAAATCAAACATCATGGACACTGTACACCCATAATTACTGCAGGACAGTAATGTGAGCTAGTTGTACACTAGGTTTTTGTGCCAAATTTCAGTATCTGCTCCCCCCTAGTGTTAACAAGTGGAAATGCCAAACTTTTTAAAATTATTTTTCATATTTTACAAAATTAAAAACAAATGATAATATTTTTTAGAAAATGTAAACATTAATTCTTTACATTTTTTCAATTGCTGAAAATTTTTTTTTAGGATGGCACCTTCCCTTTAAGGTCATGACGCCACATAGGCGTCACTGGTCAGATTGGCACCAGTTTTCATGACGCCTATGTGGCACCATTGGTCGTGAAGGGGTTAAAATAAACAAAAATGGCAGACTGCAGCAATGTTGGATACATGGTGCGGGTTTGCGGTGGCTAGTGTCTCGTCATTTTATTCATTCTTCATTTAAAGTACAAAAGTATCAGAGCTAAAAAAAAAAAAAAGGGTCATCATTTTCTGAGAAGCATAATTGTTTTTTTTTCTCCAAGTCAGTGGAACTGCATTGTTAACAGGCTTGTTTTTTTGCGGGGCTAGAAGATGATTTTATTATTTGGGGCTATATACAGTGTTTTGTTTGCTTCTTCTATTTTTTCGAGCAGCCTAAGAGGAAGAAATTAAAAAATAATGTATCTGCAACGTGGGCATGCCAGCCTCCTATGGAAACCAAGCGAAAAGATTAGCCCAAGACAATCAATTAAGTGATTTGTCAGCACTGTGGCGCTACATTCAGTTTTGGCCTAGAAAGGTTAATGTGGTTTGGTTTTCATCCCAACCAAATAAAAAATAAATCAAATAAAAAATAAATTAAATAAAAAAAGATTTACCGAGAAGTTTTCCCTGTTGCGGCACTTAGAAGGGTCACAGCAGCATTCATCGGAGCAATTACGCTTAGCTTTTCTACAGCGACACATCTTGTTTCCACAACGCCCTCTACAAGAGCACTATAGTAAGACAAAAGGGCACACAAGCTTGGCATTATTACTGAGTGCCAAAATACAGCCGCTTCAAGGTCTTAAAAAGGAGATATGGCCGTATGGTTACCCCTCCACCCCACAGGAAAAAAAAGCAAAATCAAAAGAACTGAGGATTCTGAATTTCAATTTTATCTTCAGACTCATTGCCTGTCAGGCATCACAGGTCCTGTGTACTTTATGCCAATCTAACTAGGAGACATAACAGATGACTCCTTCTAAGGCTCTATTCACATTGCGTTCTTGCCCACGTTCAGTGGTCCCATCGGAACTTGCATTCGAACCCCCACAAAAACAGGGACTCTGCATATGCACCGACAGGGTCCATAATGGTGCAGACAGTCAACCTGTGCTCTGCCATGCATCATTTTCGGGAGTATACGACTACTGGAAGCAGAAACTCAGATGCAGTCTACTACGTCTGAAGGTTCACCTCTAGAAGGTGTATATGACCAAAAATTATGCACGACAGAGCACACGAGTCTGTTTGGATGCAAGCCCCGATGGGACTGATGAATGGGGGAAAGAATGCAATATTATTACAGAACACAGGCCCATTGGATCCTGAGCTGAAGGCTCACTAAGTTACGTCAGCATACTATACAAAGTCAGTCTAGTCTATTTACAGAAAAAAAAAAAAAGGAAAAAGTATTGTCAATCTTTCAAATCAGGGGTCAACATTTTTCCACTCACTCCACTGGGTGCTTTTTTGGGCGGTTTGACATTTTGGACAGGGATCCAGTTTGTATCACTGGAGTCATCTTCAGACTCTTCAGAATCAGATAATAAATCTTCCAAAATTACTGTGGCAGATCTTGCTGTTGTTCTACGAAGATTTTTAGGCTAAAAAAAAAAAAAATAAAAAAAAAAATCAATCAATCATACTACAACTAATGATCAACAATCTTCATAATCGAGTGTATCATAACGGATTCAAAAAGGATTGTAATGAATAAGAAAATGCTCACACAAGAATTGAATTTACTTAAATTATAAGATTAAATAATAAAACACTATAAACATTAAATGCATATGGATCAGGAAACAAGAATTACATACATTACATTATTCAGGTAGAAAAGTCCATCCATCTATCTCTCATCTCCGTACGTCTCTCTCTATGTCCCCCCTCTCTGTATATCTGTGTGCTCTTTGATGTCAACAAGATATGTGTAATTGAGGCTGAAACTGCCTCCAATTAGGGTAAACATGTCCTGGGAAAGCTCTATAAAATTAAGGGTACCGTTACACCTAGCGACTCACCAGCGATCCCGACCAGCGATATGACGCGGTTAGGATCGCTGGTGAATCGCTAGGTGGTCGCTAGTGAGCTGCCAAACAGGCAGATCTCACCAGCGACATCGCAGGGGACGGGGATCACTACTTACCTGTCAGACGCGGCGATCCTGCATCCTCCCGCCCGGCTCCACGCGTCGCTTGTCGTCACAGCAGGAAGCGCCGCAGGAAGTGGCCGACGAGGAATGGTCCAGGAGCTTCTCGCGCGATCAGCGATAACCAGCGGGGGAGCCGGTCGGAGGTAAGTATCACATGCAGCGATATCGCTGTAACGTCACAAAACCGGTGACTTTACAGCAATATTGCTAGCGATATCGCAGTGTGTAACGGGGGCTTAACTCTCATCCGTCAAAGGTCCTTTTGTTAGAAGATAATGTAAATGACCTGGTCATTTACATTCCTTTGTTTACAAGTATAATATATTATACTTATTTTTTAAACCAAATCAATATTTAGTAAAATAATTGGAGTGTTGAAACCATTAAAAATAACTTGCTGTATAATAAGGTAGACAAATCTCAAACAGTGCTTACTTTTGGAGGAACAAAATCGAAGGGAGAATCTGGAGAGTTAATCATCTGTGTATCAGACATATTGTACATTTTCTTTCCACTTGCAACATGAAGAAGCGCCAATTTCTTAAAGAAAATGGATAGTTGAAAAGTTAATACAAAACAAGTCAGATATTCGTTTTACTATCTGCTGAATGAAAGGCTGAAAAAAAAGGTAGTAAATCTTAAGAGAATTATCAAATGAGTGGATCCAAACTGTGCTATAAAGCAGAGCCACAGCTCTAGGAGCAGCAATGTGTCTGGACAAACAGCAAAACAGTCATTCATTGTGATTTATGAGGTTTGCAGAGATGAGACACTCCCCAATGACGCCATAATGGTCAACCCTTAGGTCAGGATATTAAAGGGGTACTCCAGGGAGATAAGAAAAGTTTGTAAGAAAATGTGTAGTGTCAGTGTGTTAATATATCACCTATTGGCATAGTCTCCTCTATCCAGCACCACCTCTTCTTCCACGTCACATGATGATTCAGACTCCAGATCACCCTGCGGCCCCGAAGTGGCTTTTACAACTTATGACTATGGAGACTCCGTAAAAAACTCCATAGACTTACACTGTAAACGAAGCTTCCAGGTCATAGAGATCCTGAGAGTCTGAATCAACATCATAGAACCATGAAATAGAGTTGGCAGGAACCTCCTTGGTCATCTGGTCCAACCCCCTGATCAAAGCAGGATTCACTAAATCATCTCAGACAGTCCAGTCTCTGTTTGAAGACCTCCATTGAATGAACTCACCACCTCTCATGGCAGCCTGTTCAACACATTGATCACCCTGTCAAAAAGTTTTTTCTAATATCTTATCTGTGTCTCCTCCCATTGTTTCAACCCAATGCTTCTAGTCTTTCCTTGTGCAAATGAGAATAAAGATTATCATTCTACACTGACAGCCCTTGAGATATTTGTAGAGCTATTAAGTCTCCTCTCAAAGTCTTTTTTGCAAGCTAAACATTCCCAAATTTTGTAACCGTTCCTCATAGGACATGGTTTGCAGACTGGTCACCATTCTGGTCACTCTTCTCTGAACTGGCTTCAGTTTTGTTGATGTCTTCTAAAATGTGGTGCCCAAAACTGGACACAGTATTACAGATGAGGTCTGACCAAAGAAGAGTAGGAGGGCAATAATAACTTCATGTGATCTAGACTATATGCTTCTGTTAACACATCCCAGAATTGTATTTGACTTTTTGCTGCTGCATCACACTGTTGACTCATGTTCAGTCTGTGATCTATTATACCCAAGTCTTTCACATGTGCTGTTTTGCCCTATTCCTCCCATTCTGTATATGCTTTTTCATTTTTATTGCCCAGATGTAGTACTTTGGTTTTTAACAGGGAATAATGCATTCTGTTAGTTGCTGCCACATTAGTTACCTCCACGTTATAGAATACTGTAGATAAGCCCGATGGCAGTGCCGGCAGCTGATAGGGATAAAATGAGGTCACAGATTCCCTTTAAGGGGGTGGGGGGCTGGGAGTTAATGGGAGTGCTTTTTACTCTGTCGCCTAATTGGGGGACACAGAACCGTGGGTGTTATGCTGCTGTCCACTAGGAGGCGACACTATGCATAATCTGAAAAAGATTAACTTTGGCTCCTCCTCTGCAGTATACACTCCTGGACGGCGTCAGCCTTCTCCAGTTTTTGCTTAGTGTCGCAAGGAGGCACACCTTTTTTCTTCCGTTTTTTTTCCTTTTTTCGTCCGGAAATACAGATGAAGAAAAGAGGGTCTCCAGCGAGACTCCCGGCATGGCTCCCTCCTCGGTCCCCTATTAGGGGTACACGGTTGAGGTGGCTATTCCCCATGTCGCTCCCTCCCCAGTCCCTCGGGTCCTGGTTCGAGGTCGAGACCCCCCTCCTTCCCCAACCCCTTTAAAGGGGTCTGGGTTGAGGTTGAGGCGAGGATGAAGACCCCCTGACGGTGACAGACGCACCCTCCCTAATCCCCCGCAGGGGCATTAGGTTGAGACGCCTCAGGTAGGGTCGGAGATCAGGCAGCATTCCGCAGCTTCCAGAGACCCCAGGCCGGCTGAGGGATCCTGATGGGGCCGGGGGAGGGTGCGGACTGGATGGCACAGCAGAGACAGGGTTTTTTCTGCGTCCCTGTCTCTGCAGCAGCAGCGGCTCCATAGCGCTTCAGGGGCCCCACATACAGAAACCGCTACCCCTGCTACCCCCACCGCTATCCAGTCGACCATTCTGGGGGGGTCTGGTACAAATCCGCCCCCCCCCCGGACTACCGCGCCGCTCTGGAGCCCACCTGGGCATCAGGCCTCTAATTTAGACCCCCCGGATGACCAAAATGACACACTGGAGTGTCATAGAAGGGGCAGATTGAGGCAGAAAGGGGGCGTTTTTACACAGCCCAGCGCGCCCTTTTCAGCTCTCCGCCCCCTCCTCCCTCTCCTCAGAGTCCCGGTGGCCATTTTTTCTGGATGAGATCCAGGAGAGGAGCATCACAGCGGTCTCCGGGGGGCACAGAACTGGGATCTGTCGGCGTTGGACCTAGGGGCACACCGGTGGGGTAAGCTCACAGCTGGGTTCTCATTACTCAGCTGTGAATCTATACTTCCTATAAGGCTCTCTGTGGGTTCCCTCTGCGTAGCCACCCCTGTACGATCCCTTATAGCCAGCCTCTGTGCACTATGCCGGGCTCAAGGAAGAGAACCAGGCAGGAATGTTTCTATGCATTCTGCACAGCCTGCAAAGCCACGCTCCCTAGTGGCAGCACGTATCCGCACTGCCGGGACTGCATCCTGAACTCTGGGTCAGAACCCCAGGGAGTCCCTACTGACGCTTCAGTGTCACAGGCCACGCCGGAATGGGCAACTCAGATGTCTCATTCCATGACAGTCCGTAGACAACCTAACTGCTACATTGCTGCAAGCTCTGCAGAGTCGGGCCCCGGCTATGGACGGTACACAGCAAACGGACAGCTTGTCTCAGGAACATGCTGCTTCCGACTCTCACAGACGTAAGCGGACCCACAGGTCTCGATCACCTGAGTCGCACTATAGCACAAGGTCGTCCCCCTCCAGGGAGAGACAGCGTCATTCCAGGTCTCCTGGGCAGTCCCCTGCCACAGACAGACAGTGCAATTTACCACAGGGATCCCCCACCACAGAAGACCCCCGCCCCAGGTCGACCTCCAGGGATCACCTTAGCGAGGCACAGGATTCGGAGGGCATCTGTGACTCCGACTCAGATAACGAAACGGACAGGTCCGTGGTACCTTCTCCCCCTAGCAATACAGCGCTAGTTGAGGACATAATTTCTGCCATTCATCGGGTGCTAAAAATTCCAGAGTCGGCCCCGGAAGTCCCAGAACATAGGATTTGCTTCGAAAGTGTTCAGAAACCACCTAAGGTCTTCCCTAATCACCATGAGTTTGAGAAAATACTTACCAAACAGTTTGCGCAGCCTGAGAAAAAATTCGCTAATCGCAAATATTTGGAAGCGAAGTACCCCTTCCCACAGAAAGACACCAAACAATGGACAGATCCACCTGAAGTGGACCCTCCGGTTTCTAGGCTAGCAGCGCAGACTTTACTCTCTCTGCCGGATAGCTCAACCCTCAGGGACGCAGCAGACCGGCAAGTAGAACGCATGGCTCGTTCTATTTTCGAAGCGGCAGGCGCCTCTCTGGGCCCTGCGTTTGCTTCAGTTTGGGCAGCCAAGGCCATCCTGGCTTGGGCCAAAAAACTACAGGAGGGTCTTCAGGCTTCAAATCCTGAGCTCTCGGACCAAGCGGTCCAGATAGCAGTGGTAGCAGACTACATGATTCATGCAGCCCTGGATTCCGCCAGAGGTGTAGCGGGAATAGCATCAAACGCCATCACGATCCGACGCATTCTCTGGCTGCGAGAATGGAAAGCGGATGCGGCCTCAAAGAAGTCCCTCACGCGACTTCCGTATTTTACTGGAAGACTTTTCGGCGAAAAGTTGGACACCATGATACCCAATGCCATTGGGGGTAAGAGTACTTCTCTCCCTCAACTAAAACCGAAACGCACGTTTAAACAAAGAAACCAGACGCGATTCCGATCCTTTCGGAATTCCTCGGGCTGGTCCGTTTCGCGCCCAGTGCAAAACCGTAACCGTTCTCCACGCAGGGACAACCCACGGACGCAGCAGCGACCGGACAGGGCTTGGCAGTCGAAAGCAGGCCAAGCGAAACCCAAGGGAGGAAAACCTCAGAACTTCGCTTCATCATGACTCGCGACCTCCGGAAGACACCCCACCAGTAGGCGGCCGACTTTTACTCTTTCAGCAAGTCTGGCTGCCTATTACAGAAGACAGGTGGGTCAGGGAAAACCGGATTACTTACCGGTAATACTCTTTTGTAGAGTCCACGACAGCACCCACTGAGAGAGGGGATCCGCCCCCGGAACAGGAAACCTACAGAGAGATAAATGGGGCGGTCCCCCTCGCTCCCTCAGTTTGTGTTACCGAGAACAACGGAGGAACCGCCATACATGTTTTAGTCAAACTGTTTGGGCGATTCATCTATCTTACCCCTATGCAGTTTTAAGCTTACTAAATTTAATCACATATCTAACTTAAATCATAATCTCCACCACCAAAGAGACCCATGTGTGAAAAATTCTTACGGGAGGGAAGTGAGCGGGTGCTGTCGTGGACTCTACAAAAGAGTATTACCGGTAAGTAATCCGGTTTTTCCTCTTCGCCACGACAGCACCCACTGAGAGATTTCCAGAGATAATCACTTGGGCGGGCACACCGTGTTAAGGACTGATCTACCAAAAGTTAGATCCTCGGTAGAGGACAAATCTAGTCTATAGTGACTATAAAAGGTAGATGGAGAAGACCAGGTTGCAGCCTTACATATTTGTTCAATTGGGACGTTCGCCCTCTCGGCCCAGGAGGATGATATGGCTCTAGTGGAGTGCGCCTTAATCCCCAGTGGATGGTCTTCTCCCTTTGCCAAATATGCCCTCGTGATCGCATCTCTAATCCACCTGGATATCGTGCTCGTTGTAACTGCAGACCCCTTTCTGCTGCCCTGGAAGGAGACAAAAAGAGACCTACTCTGCCTCCAGGGACTGGTCCTATCTTGATAGGCTAGCACGGCTCTCTTCACATCTAAGGTGTGATATTTCTCCTCGTCCTGTGTTGACGGGTTCTCATAGAATGAAGGTAGGCATATCTCTTGAGATCTATGAAATTTAGTTGCCCGTTTGGGCAGGTAGGACGGGTCCGTCTTTAAAATCAGACTGTCTTGTGTTATTAACAGGAACGGAGGGTCTACTGATAGAGCGTGAAGATCACTCACCCTCCTGGCCGATACTAAGGCCACTAGCATAGCCGTTTTCAATGAGAGGCACTTTACTGATGCTGAGCTTATGGGCTCAAACGGTGCCGGAGTGAAGGCATCCAAAACTAGAGTAAGGTTCCACGCTGGTAGCCGAGGCATATGCACCGGTTCTGCTCGTTGACAAGCCGAGATAAACCGAGTCACCCATCTATTTGCTGCCACGTTATAGTTAAACAGGGCTCCTAGGGCTGATACGTGGACCTTTAGAGTGCTCACTGAGAGTCTCAATTCTCGGCCCTTTTGTAGAAACTCTAGAATGGCCGTAATGGGTACTTCACCGGCTAGTTTTGTTGGGTGAAAGGCCAGGAACTTCCTCCACACCTTAGCATATATTTTTGTTGTGGACTCCTTCCTGCTTTGTAGCAGGGTATTGATTAGGTTCTTTGAGAAACCCTTCTGCCTCAGTAACTCCCTTTCAAATTCCAGGCCGCTAGGTGCAGGGCTTTGGCCTGTGGATGGTAGCAGGGTCCCTGCGAGAGAAGATTCTGGTGCAGCGGCAGGATCCACGGGTCGGTTACTGACATGGCTTTCAGCCATGAAAACCACGGTCTTTTTGGCCAAAACGGGGCTATCAAGATGACTCTCGCCCTCTAATGTCTTATTTTCCTGACTACTGTTGGTAGTAGCACCATTGGAGGGAAGGCATAGGCTAGAAGGAATGCCCAGGGTGCTAGGAGGGCATCTAGAATGTCTGGGTTGTCCGACCTGTAGAGTGAAGCAAACCTTTTTACGCGCCTGTTGGCTCTGGTTGCGAATAGGTCTATCTCTGGTCTGCCCCATTCTGACGCTATCATTTCGAAGACGTGTCTGCTGAGGACCCACTCGCCCTGGTATAGGGCCTGGCGACTGAGATAGTCTGCTCGGGAGTTGTCTACTCCTCTTATATGGAGAGCTGACAAGGAGAGAAGATGGACCTCGGCCATTTCCAGGATCTTTCCCGCAATAGACATCAGTGGCATTGACCGCGTGCCTCCTTGCCGGTTTATATAGGCCACTGCGGTGGTATTGTCTGTCTGGATCTTTACGTGGGTGCCCCTTAACTGCGGGAGAAAGTGAGATATCGCATAAAAAAAAAAAATCGCTGTTAGCTCCTTTACATTAGAGGAGGCCTCTATTTCATCCTCACGCCACCAGCCTTGTACCATGTGCTCCTCTAGATGGGCTCCCCAACCTAAGGGGCTGGCATCCGTGGTGAGTATTTTGGAGGGAGTCACCCACCACTGTACTCCCTTCGATAGATTGGAAGGATTTAACCACCATTTTAGGGATTCAACCACCTCGGGCGATAGGGACATCTTCCCTTCCAGCCGCCCCTGCAGTCTGTCTCCTGCAGAATAGCCCACTGCAGTTCTCTGGAGTGGAACTGAGCCCATTGCACCGCTGGAATGCACGATATCAGAGACCCCAGCAAGGACATACCCTGTCTCAATGATATTACGGGTCTTCCTGTAGTATTCTGTATCTTATCGATTATGGCCATTACTTTGGCGTTCGGCAGAAAGCACTCCTCAGTTACGGAGTCCACTTGCAGGCCCAAAAACCTCTGACAGGTCACTGGCTCTAGTCTGGACTTCTCCCAGTTAATTAGCCAACCCAGTGTTTGTAGGGATGAGATAATCCTAGCTATTCTCGCTTCACACTGTGAAACAGAATTCCCCACTATGAGTAGGTCGTCTAAGTAAGGGACAACTAGGGTGTCATTCAGCCTTACATACGACATGACTTCCAGCATCAATTTTGTAAATACCCGAGGAGCCATGGATAGCCCGAATGGCATTGCCGCAAACTGGAAATGCTGAATCCGACCTTTGAACCAGACTGCTACCCGCAGGAACCTCTGGTGCCCTCGATATATGGGGAGATGGTAGTAGGCGTCCTTTAGGTCCAAGACTGCCATATAACACCTGGGAAACAAAAGCTTTATTGCAGACTTAATCGACTCCATTTTAAACGACCTCAGTCTTAGGAAGGTATTAAGTTTCTTTAAATTTATTATAGTCCTGTAAGAGCCATCTGGTTTTGGGACTAAAAATAGAGGAGAATAAAAGCCCATCCCTATTTCGTCGTCTGGGACCTCTACTAGGACCTGTTTAGTTAGCAGTACTGCAATCTCCATCTCCAGCGCTTCCTGCTGTGTCAGGGACTTCATGGAAGTCAATAGGAAGGCGTTCGGTGGATACCGAACAAATTCTAATTTCAGGCCTGATGACACGATATTCATGGCCCATGGATTTGATGTCACCTTCTCCCATTGGCGGCTAAATTTTAATAGCCTGCCACCTACCGGTATAATGATTTTATCGGGATCTGTCTCCCCTGAAGGGACGCTTCCCTAATAGGTTGCCCCTTTGTTTGGGGTCCTTATTTCCCCAGCGGTCCTGGGGTCTAAAGTCCTTCTTTTTACCAAACGGCGGCTTCCTGTAGGCCCTCCTGTTGAACGGAACATACGGGTTAGGGAAACCCTTTTTCCTCTCCCCCGCTTTTGTCAAAATCTCATCCAGTTCCGTGCCAAACAAGTACTTACCCTGGCAGGGTATAGCACACAGTCTAGTTTTTGTTTGTGTGTCTCCTTTCCACCCCTTCAACCATAAGGCCCGCCTGCATTGGCGAGTCCTGCCGCTCTAGCCAATAACCGGAGAGAGTCCGCAGAGGAGTCGGAGAGGAAGGCCGCTGCTCCCTTAATGAGGGGCATAGAGGAAAGGAGTCGATTCCTAGCTACTCCATTCTTAATATTGTCCTCTAAGTCATTCAGCCACACCAACAATGATCTTGCCGTACATGTGGCTGCTATTGCGGGCTTAAAGGCTGCCGTACATGCCTCCCAAGATCTTTTAAGAAATGTATCGGTTTTCCGATCCAAAGAATCAGCCAAGGTTCCCGAATCCTCTACCGGCAGAAAGGATCTACGAGAGGTAGAGGCCACTGCCGCATCCACCTTGGGGGCTCTTGACCAGGCTATTAACTCCTCATCGTCAAAGGGGTACTTTACGCTTTGACGTTAAGGGGAGGAAGGTTCTTTGACCTTGTTTTTCCCACTCCCTTTTAACTAACTCTTTAACAGCTGGTACCACTGGGAAAACCCGAACCTTTCTACGGGAAATGCCTGCAAACATTATGTCCTGTGGGGTCTTGGGGTCCTTACTTTCTGGCAACCCCATGGTATTTCGGACAGACTTCACTAAATTACTGACACGGTCCGTGGGGAAACACGTTTGGTCCTCGTCCTCTGAGGAAAGGTATTCCTGGGATTTGTCGGAATCTAGTTCCCCGGTTTCAGATGGCGATTTTGACGCCAGCGAGGCTCCTCCTCTTGGCGAACATATTTCTCTTGCGGAGGAGTGACCCTCCAAACTACTGGAACCGCCTAAGGCCCGTAGCTCCTCTCTTATAATTGCCCGGATATCCTCCTTCTTTCGTGAGGACTCCTCCTGTAAGGCCTCCTCAATACATGATTGGCATAATCTCTTAGGGTGGCTGTCTGGGAGGGGCTGAGAACATAAGGCACACTCTCTATGTTTCGCCTTCTCCGTTCTTTTAGCCTAAAGGGGGTATGGACCAGAAAGAGAAGGCCATCAATTATATATTCTGACCACAAAACACTCACCCGTGAGTTTCGTCAGTAAACTACCGGCTGCGGGGTCCGCGACCCAGGCTGAGGCGAGGCATGGGACGACTTCTTTTCCTTGCGTTTTTTCTCCAAGGGCTCATCTTGCCTGGAAGGTCCACTAGATTCCTTCCTGGAGCTGCCACTTTTCCTGGTGCTACTACTTCTCCTTGTAGCACTGCTCTGTCTACTGCCATGTGGGGATTGCACTGGCTGACCTAACGGGAGCGAAGCTGGGTCATCTAAGGACGACATGACTGCGCACCCCCGCTGCGTTTGTGGCTTCTTTTTATAGCCGCTGCTATAGCTGCTCCTCTTCCTCTCTCTTTTTTTTTTTTGTCCACCTTTTTGTTTTTTTTGCGCTTCTGCGCATGCGTTCTCCCGCGATCTTTGCCTCCTGTCTGACCCCGGAAGTTCTCTTCACTTCCGGGTTGCCTCTGCTGGGGAAGCGCTCGCTCACAGCAGAGCACTGATGCGGCGGCTGTCCCGCTGTGCCTCCCGGGTATCTGCACCCCGCCACCAACAGCGGGGGCACCACTGAAATTGCCTGGCCGGTTATTGTTACCTGTAATGTGCCCCCCTCGGGGGGGGGGGGGGGGGGGGATTTCACCGTCCTCCCCAGAGAGCCTTGGCACCAATCTCACCTCCGGCCTCACCAGCTCTAGGGGGGGGGGGGGATATACCTCTCCACCCGACGCTGCCTCCGGTCCTGGGGCCCCTGCTGCTCATATTCTGCACGCAGGCAGCTACCAGACCAGGAATCCTCTTCTGCGGGTTCCTTTCCAGGAACAGGAAACCAAACTGAGGGAGCGAGGGGGACCTCCCCATTTATCTCTCTGTAGGTTTCCTGTTCCGGGGGCGGATCCCCTCTCTCAGTGGGTGCTGTCGTGGCGAAGAGGAAAATAGTGTCTTCCGGATACAAGATAGAGTTCACTTCCGTTCCACCGAGCCGGTTCTTCCTTTCTATTCCTCCAACACCACCAGAAAAGGCTTGCGCTTTCCACCAAGCGGTTTCCTCTCTCCTTCAATCAGGAGTTGTGGTGCCGGTTCCCGCGAACGAGAGATTCCGAGGATTCTACTCAAATTTGTTTGTAGTCCCCAAGAAAGGAGGCGGCGTCCGACCCATACTGGACCTAAAACAGCTCAACAATTACGTACGGGTCCGTCATTTCCGCATGGAGTCCCTCCGGTCCATCATTGCATCCATGGACCAGAGAGAATACCTCGCCTCTATAGACATACAGGATGCGTATCTCCACATACCAATTGCTCCAGCCCACCAAAGGTTTCTCAGGTTCGCGGTCAACCAAAACCACTACCAGTTTGTCGCCCTTCCGTTCGGACTCGCCACGGCTCCAAGAACGTTCACCAAAGTCATGGCGGCCACCATGGTCGTCTTGCACTCAAGAGGCATTCTAGTCGTCCCGTACCTGGACGACCTCCTCATCAAGTCTCCCACTTTCAAAGACTGCGAGGTCAGTGTCTCAATCACACTAGACACTGAGTCGCCTGGGATGGCTAGTCAACCTACAGAAATCGTCGACTATCCCAACTCAGACTCTAACATTCCTGGGAATGGTATTCGACACCGCCAGGGGCCTGGTGCTCCTTCCCAAGGACAAGACACTGGCCATCAGTCTGGGAGTTCGCACACTCCTTCGCAGTCCTCCTCGATCTCTCCGGTTTGCCATGAGAGTCCTCGGCCGGATGGCAGCAGCAATAGAGGCAGTGCCATTTGCCCAGTTTCACCTCAGGTTCCTTCAACTAGCCATACTCAGATCTTGGGACAGGAACCCCTTCTCCCTCGACAGGGAGTTCAGGTTGACATCATCAACCAGGAGGTCCCTGCATTGGTGGCTCAAACCAACCTCGCTTACACGAGGGAAGCCATTCCTCTCAGGACAATGGAAGATCCTGACTACCGATGCAAGCCTGACAGGCTGGGGGGCAGTGCACCTACATCACAGGGCACAGGGCAAGTGGTCACCGAGGGAAGTGACATTGCCCATCAATGTTCTGGAAATCAGGGCCATTCTCTTGGCACTGAGAGCCTTTCATCACTTGCTTGCAGCCTCGCACATACGGATACAGTCGGACAATGCCACGCCTGTGGCATACGTGAACCACCAAGGCGGGACCCGCAGCGCCCAGGCGATGAGAGAAGTGGCTCATATCCTCCGCTGGGCGGAAGACATGAGGTCGGTACTTTCTGCGGTACACATTCCGGGTGTAGAAAACTGGGAAGCCGACTTCCTCAGCAGGCAAGGAATGGACTCGGGGGAGTGGTCTCTCCATCCCGAGATTTTTTGCCAGATCTGTCAACGCTGGGGAACCCCGGAGGTGGACCTAATGGCATCCCATCTCAATACCAAGGTCCCCAATTTCATGGCCAGGACACACGACCCGCGGTCGCTCGGAGCGGATGCCCTGGTCCAGGACTGGTCCCAATTCCGACTCCTGTACATTTTTCCACCCCTCCCCCTAATCGCCAGGGTCGTGAGGAAGATCAAGCAAGAGGGAGTTCCGACCATCCTCATCGCGCCAGACTGGCCCAGACGTACATGGTACGCCGACATCGTCCAACTTACAGCAGACGCCACCTGGCGTCTACCCGACCGTCACGACCTTCTGTCTCAAGGTCCATTCTTCCACCAGAATTCAGGGGCTCTCAATTTGACGGCATGGCCCTTGAAACCTGGATTCTAACCCAGGCAGGTTTTTCACCGGCAGTCATTGCAACTATGATCAGGGCAAGGAAGCCGGCCTCCGCCAAGCTCTATTATCGTACCTGGAGAGCTTTCTTTTCTTGGTGCGAATCTCATGGACAAGTCCCACTCCCTTATTCCCTCCCGAAGGTACTAGGTTTTCTTCAATCGGGCCTAGATGCCAAGCTATCCCTAAGTTCGCTTAACCCCTTCACTACCAAGGGTGGTTTGCACGTTAACTACCGGGCCAATTTTTACAATTCTGACCACTGTCCCTTTATGAGGTCATAACTCTGGAACGCTTCCATGGATCCCGGTGATTCTGACATTGTTTTCTCGTGACATATTGTACTTCATGTTAGTGGTAAAATTGCATTCAAATAACTTGCGTTTATTTGTGAAAAAAACGGAAATTTGGCGAAAATTTTGAAAATTTCGCAATTTTCCAACTTTGAATTTTTATGCCCTTAAATCACAGCGATACGGCACACAAAAAACTTAATACATAACATTTCCCACATGTTTACTTTACATGAGCACAATTTTGGAACCAAAATTTTTTTTTGTTAGGAAGTTATAAGGGTTAAAAATTGACCAGCGATTTCTCATTTTTGCAACACCATTTTATTTTTAGGGACCACTTCACATTTGAAGCCACTTTGAGGGGTCTATATGATAGAAAATACCCAAAAGTGACACCATTCTAAAAAATGCACCCCTTAAGGTGCTTAAAACCACATTCAAGAAGTTTATTAACCCTTTAGGTGCGTCACAGGAATTTTTTGAATATTAAAAAAAAAAAAATGAACATTTAACTTTTTTTCACAAAAAAAATACTTCAGGTTCAATTTTCTTTATTTTACCAAGGGTAACAGGAGAAATTGGACTGCAAAAGTTATTGTGCAATTTGTCCTGAGTACGCTGATACCTGATATGTGGGGGGGAACCACTGTTTTGGCGCATGGCAGACCTCAGTAGGGAAGGAGCGCCGTTTGACTTTTTCAATGCAAAATTGGCTGGAATTCAGATCGGACGCCATGCCGCGTTTGGAGAGCCCCTGATGTACCTAAACAGTGGAAACCCCCCAAGTGACCCCATTTTGGAAACTAGACCCCCCAAGGAACTTATCTAGATATGTGGTGAGAACTTTGAACCCACAAGGGCTTCACAGAAGTTTATAACGTACAGCGGTACAATTAAAAAATCATATTTTTTCCACAAAAATGATCTTTTCACCCCCAATTTTTATTTTTCCAAGGGTAACAGGACCCTAAAAGTTATTGTGCAATTTGTCCTGAGTACGCTGATACCCCCCATGTGGGTGTAAATGACTATTTGGGCGCATAGCAGAGCTCGGAAGGGAAGCAGCGCCATTTGACGTTTTTGGCTAGAATTGAGATCGGACACCATGTCGCGATTGGAAAACCCCTGATGTACCAAAACACTAGAAACCCCACACAAATGACACCATTTTGGAAACTAGACCCCCCAAGGAACTAATCTAGATGTGTGGTGAGCACTTTGAACCCCCCAGTGCTTCACTGAAGTTTATAACGTCCGGGCGTGAAAATAAAAAAATCTTATTTTTTCCACAAACATCATCTTTTAGTCCCCTTTTTTTTATTTTCCCAAGGGTAACAGGAGAAATTGGACCCCAAAAGTTGTTGTCCAATTTGTCCTGAGTACGCTGACACCCCATATGTGGGAGAAAACTACTGTATAGACACACGTCGGGGTTCGGAAGGGAAGTAGTGACGTTTTGGAATGCAGACTTTGATGGAATGGTCTGTGGGTGTCATGTTGCCTTTGGAGAGCCCCTAATGTACCTAAACAGTGAAAATCCCCCACAAATGATCCCATTTTGGAAACTAGACCCCCTGAGGAACTTATCTAGATGTGTGGTGAGCACTTTGAACCCCCAAGGGCTTCACAGAAGTTTATAATGCCCAGGCATGAAAATAAAAAAATCGTATTTTTTCCACAAACATGATCAATTAGTCCCCAATTTTTTTATTTTCCCAAGGGTAACAGGAGAAATTGGACCCCAAAAGTTGTTGTCCAATTTGTCCTGAGTACGCTGATACCTCATATGTGGGAGAAAACTACTGTATGGGCACACGTCGGGGCTCGGAAGGGAAGTAGTGACGTTTTGGAATGCAGACTTTGATGGATTGGTCTGCGGGTGTCATGTGCGTTTGGAGAGCCCCTGATGTACCTAAACTATTGAAACTCCCCACAAGTGACCCCATTTTGGAAACTAGACCCCCCACGGAGCTTATCTAGATGTGTGGAGAGCACTTTGAACCCCCAAGTGCTTCACAGAAGTTTATAACGCCTGGGCGTGAAAATAAAACCATTTTTTTCCGCAAAATTATATTTTTGCCCCCAATTTTTTATTTTCCTAAGGGTAACAGGAGAAATTGGACCCCAAAAGTTGTTTTGTAATTTGTCCTGAGTAGGCTGATACCCTACATGTGGGGGTAAAACACTTTGGGCGCATGGCAGAGCTTGGAAGGGAAGGAGCACCATTTGACTTTTTCAACGCAGAATTGGCTGGAATTGAGATCAGACGCCATGTTGCCTTTGGAGAGCACCTGATGTGCCCAAACAGTGGAAACCCCCCAATTATAACTCCAACCCTAACCTCAACACACCCCTAACCCTAATCTGAGCCCTAGCCCTAACCCTAGCCCTAGCGGGAAAATGGAAATAAATACATTTTCTTTTAGTTTTATTACTTTTCCCTAACTAAGGGGGTGATAACGGGGGGTTTGATTTACTATTTATGGCGGTTTTTATGTTTGGCGGCTGTCACACGCTAAGAGATGCTTTTTATTGTAAAAGTAGTTTTTGCATCACCACATATTGAGAGCTATAATTTTTCCGTATTTTGACCCACCGAGTCATGTCAGGTCTTATTTTTTGCGGGACGAGTTGACGTTTTTATTGGTACCATTTTCGGGCACGTGACATTTTTTGATCGCTTTTTATTCCGATTTTTGGGACGCAGAATGAACAAAAACCAGCATTTCATGAATTTCTTTTGGGGGGGTGCGTTTACACCGTTCCACGTGCGGTAAAATTGATAAAGCGGTTTTATTCTTCGGGTCAGTACGGTTACAGCGATACCTCATTTAGGTCGTTTTTTTTATGTTTTGTTGGTTTTATGCAATGAAAACTATTTTATATAAAAAATAATTATTTTTGTATCGCTTTATTCTGCGAGCTATAACTTTATTTTTTTGCGGATGACGCTGTATGGCGGCTAATTTTTTGCGGGACAAGATGACGTTTTCAGCGGTACCATGGATATTTATATGTGTCTTTTTGATCGCGCGTTATTGCACTTTTTGTTCGGTGGTATGATAATAAATCATTTTTTGCTTCGTTTTTTATTTTTATTTTTTAAGGGGTTCGCTAAAGGGGTTAACTAATGGGACATTTTTATAGGGCAGGTCATTACGGACGCGGCGATACCAAATATGTGTACTTTTATTGTTTTTGTTTTTTTTATTTTGAAAAAATGGATTTATTGGGGAATATTTTTTTTTTTTTTTACTAATTTATTTAGCGATTTTTTTAAAATTATTTTTAACACTTTTTTTTTTTTTACTTTATTACCTTGTCCCAGGTGGGACATCACTGTCCTGTGACAGATCGCTGATCTGTCACATCACAGATCACTGTGACAGATCAGCGATCTGTCACAGGCACTGCTGCAGACTTCCTCATGCCTGCGCTTTGCAGGCACTGAGGAAGCCAGCTTCCTCAGGCCCCCGTCGCCATCTTGGATTCGGGGGCCTGGAGGAAAGGAGCCCCCAGCAGCAGCGCTGCACATTGCGCTGCTGTGGGGGGCTCAGGGAAGCACGGAGGGAGCCCCCTCCCTGCCGATGCTTCCCTTTAACCCCCGGTACACCGCGATCGCGTTTGATCGCGGTGTGCAAGGGGTTAACGTGTCGGGGGCGGTCCGTGACCGCCCCTGACACATTGTGCCGGGTGTCAGCTATGATAATTAGCTGACACCCGGCCGCGATCAGCGGCGCTCACCACGTGGGCGCCGCTGATCATGGTGACGTAATATTCCGTCCATGGTAATTAGGTCCATGGTCACATGGACGGAATATTACGTCAATTGTAGGTAAGGGGTTAAGAGTCAGGTGTCGGCGCTTTCAGTCCTTTTTCAAAAGCGCATTGCTATTAAACCGCAAGTAAGGACTTTCATCCAGGGAGTTTCCCGATTGGTTCCTCCCTACAAATGTCCGCTGGATACGTGGGACCTCAATCTGGTCCTGACAGCATTGCAAGCTCCACCCTTTGAACCTCTTAGAGGAGTTCCACTCTCCATTCTGTCTCAGAAAGTGGTTTTTCTAGTGGCGATCACCTCGTTACGCAGAGTGTCGGAATTGTCAGCACTTTCCTGCAGACGGCCTTTCCTAGCCTTTCACCAGGACAAGGTGGTCCGCACGGTACCATCCTTCCTTCCGAAGGTTGTGTCCAACTTTCACCTCAATGAGGAGATTTCACTGCCATCCCTTTGCCCGGTTCCGGTTCATAGAGTGGAGAAGGCTCTGCATACGCTTGACCTCGTCAGAGCATTGCGGATTTACGTGTCCAGGACTGCACCTTTCCGGAAATCTGATTCCCTCTTCATTCTTCCGGAAGGTAGTCGCAAGGGGCTGCCGGCTTCCAAGGCTACCCTTGCCAGGTGGATCAAGTCCACCATACATGAGGCCTACCGACTTAACAGTTCCCCTCTTCCGGCCGGTATCACGGCACACTCTACACGGGCAGTAGGGGCCTCCTGGGCCATTCGGCATCAGGCTTCGGCACAAGTGTGTAAGGCGGCCACTTGGACTAGCCTACACACGTTTACGAAACACTACAGTATTCATACCCAGTCCTCAGCGGATGCGAGCCTGGGTAGACTGGTTCTGCAGGCGGCAGTACCCCAAGTCTAGGGAACTGTCAACACAATATTCGTCCACTGCTTCCCACCCAGGGACTGCTTTGGGACATCCCACGGTTCTGTGTCCCCCAATTAGGCGACAGAGTAAAGGAGATTTTTGTGTACTCACCGTAAAATCTCTTTCTCTTAGCCTTTAATTGGGGGACACAGCTCCCACCCTGTTGCCCTTACGGGCCGTTGTTTACTGTTGAGTTCTCATATTGTTCTTTGAGCTCGTACATAGTAGCCTTCTTACAGGCATGGTTATGTTATTTGATTACGTTCCTCCTTATGCTTTGGCACAAAACTGGAGAAGGCTGACACCGTCCAGGGGTGTATACTGCAGAGGAGGAGCCAAAGTTAATCTTTTTCAGATTATGCATAGTGTCGCCTCCTAGTGGACAGCAGCATAACACCCACGGTTCTGTGTCCCCCAATTAAAGGCTAAGAGAAAGATTTTACGGTGAGTACACAAAAATCTCCTTTTTAAAAAAATGTACACAGAAAGAGCTGCTGCAAGAGGCCAAATTTTGCTAGAAAAAAAGGTGTTAAAAAGACTGTTTCAGGTCACCGGTCATACACCAGAGCAAGACTGAGTGCAGAAACAGGATGCAATATAGTTACACTATACGCTATGCTGCATCAGTAACATAGATATCAATGCAGACTGTGGTCTCACGATGTGCTGATCCAAGTCTTAAGGAAGCACCAAGGAAAGGGCAACGGTGAGGAATGTAGATGCAGGGTTCAAGAAGTCCTGGCAGTGATTATTTGGCCCCCACAGAGCTCTGATCTTACCATTAAGTGTCTGGGATTACAAGAAAAAGGGATTTCATGAGAAACAGCAATAGATCTGTAGTTAGTTCTCCAAGATGTTTGCTGTGCTTGCTTAAAAACTGAGATGGTCACACCAAATATTGATTTAATTTAGCTTTATTTTGCTAGCTCACTTTACATTTTGTTAGTCTGTTAGTATAGGACACTCCTCTTGGTCTCTGAATTCAGGGTCCCATTGCCACAAGTGTATAAAATCCAGCCCCTCACTATGGCCTTTCCTAACATTTGTGATCGGTTGGATCGCTCCACAGAGCTCACCGAATTCAAGCGTGAGCTAATAGGATGGCACAGTTTTAACAAGTTTTCTCGTGGGAGATTTCGAAAGGAAGAAACGTCACCAATTCTGAGTAGCGACAGCATTTAGCAACCACAGCAAGTCAGTCACAAACTGAGAGACCACGTAAAGTTATAGATTGGGGGACACCAAGTGCGGAGGCACACAAGTTGACAATGTTCTGCTGACTCCATACCTACACAGTCTAAACCACCTTTGCAAATAAAGGCAGGATAAAACAGGATTTTGATTGCATACCGTAAAATCTGTTTCTCAGAGTCTTCATTGGGGGACACAGGAACAGTGTGTGTACTGCTGCCAATAGGAGGTTGACACTATGCCATGAAAAAAAATGTTAACTCCACCTCCGCAGTATACACCCCTCCGGCCGGCTGTAGGACAATCAGTTAGTGAAAAAGCAGTAGGAGGAGACATTATCATACACGCTCCGTGTGATCCACGACCTCTTTACCTCCCATAACCTTTCCTTCCTGGCCCTCACTGAGACCTGGCTGACACACCCCGACACGGCCTCCCCGGCCGCACTGAGTTATGGCGGCCTCCACTTTACCCACACTCCTCGTCCTGACAGACATGGTGGAGGAGTGGGTTTCCTCCTTTCTAAAAACTGCTCCTTCCACCCTATCCAACCCCCACCCTCCCTTCTTTCAAGGTTCACTCTGTCCGTATCTACTCTCCCTCTAATCTCCAAATGGCTGTCATATACCGACCACCGGGCTCAGCCACTGCCTTCATCGACCAATTCTCCACCTGGCTCCTCTACTTTCTCTCTGCTGACTTCCCCACCATAATCATGGGGGACTTAAACATCCCCATTGACACCCACCAGCCAGCAGCCTCCAAACTCCTGTCACTTACCTTATCCTTTGGACTTACTCAGTGCTCCTCCACAGCCACCCACACAGATGGACACATATTAGACGTCATCTTCACCCGCCTCTGTTCCCTACCCAATCTCACAACCTCTCCCTTCCCCCTATCTGACCACCACCTACTCACCTTCTCATCCGTCTCACCTGCCCACCCCATGTCCAGCCACTATAGCACAGCCTCACAGAAACCTCGCACATCTAGACACTTAGACTCTCTTCTACCTCTGTCCTCCATATCTTCACGCCACAACATGGACAGTGCCACCGCTTTCTACAATGCCACCCTCACATCAGCCACACTCAGTCACCACTCTCATGCATGGCAAAGTGCGACAAATCAATAGGCAACCCTGGCACAACAACCTCACCAAAAAACTTCGACAAGCATCCAGGGTCTTGGAGCGGCGTTGGAAGAAAACACGCCTGCCAGACAACTTCACTGCTTTCAAGCAAGCTACACTTGCCTTAAAATCAGCCCTCACCTCTGCCAAACAGACCTATTTCACAAACCTTGTATCCTCAGTATCCCACAACCCAAAATAACTGTTCAGCACATTTAACTCTCTCCTCCGCCCACCACTGCCACCTCCACTCATCTCTGCTGAGGACTTTACCAACTACTTCAAAAAACAAGATCGACCAAACAAGGCAAACCTTTACTGTTCCACCACCCCAACCACTCCACACACCACACCTCTGCCCTTCCCTAATAACCTCCCTCTCAAACATCACTGAAGGAGAGCTTACTCCTTTCCAAATCACACCTCACCACCTGTGCACTTGACCCCATCCCTTCCCACCTGCTCCCCAACCTCACTAACATGATCATTCAAGCCCTAACCCATCTCTTAAACCTATCCCTAATTTCTGGTACCTTCCCCTCTGCCTTCAAACATACCACCATAACACCCATCCTCAAAAAAAAATCAAACCTTGACCCAACTGCTATGCCCAGCTATAGACCCATATCACTGCTCCCGTTTGCTTCCAAACTCCTTGAATAGCATGTCCATGCTCAACTTTCCTCCCACCTCTCATCTAACTCCCTCCTTGACATCCTCCAATCTGGCTTCCGCCCCCACCATTCCACTGAAACTGCCCTGACCAAAATTACTAATGACTTACTCACAGCCAAAGCTAACAGACCGTTCTCCATCCTCCTCCTTCTCAACCTGTCCTCTGCCTTCGACACAGTCGACCACTGCCTACTGCTACAAATTATTTCTTCCTTTGGCATCAAAGACCTTGCCCTGTCCTGGATTGCCTCATACCTTTCTGACCGCACATTCAGCGTTTTGCACTCCTACACTACCTCGTCATCCCGCCCTCTATCTGTTGAGTCCCCCAAGGCTCTGTCCTGGGGAACCTACTTTTTTCTATCTATATACTTGGCCTAGGACAACTCAAAGTCCCATGGCTTCCAGTACCATCTGTATGCAGACAACACTCAGATCTACCTCTCTGTCCCAGATGTTACCTCTCTGCTGTCCAGAATCTCGGAGTGTCTATCAGCTATATCCTCCTTTTTCACCTCTTGCTTCCTAAAACTCAATGTAGACAAAACTGAACTCATTATCTTTCCTCCATCTCGCGTATCTTCCCTACCCGATCTATTATGGTAAACGGCAACATGCTCTCTCCAGCACCTGAAATCCGCTGTCTGAGTAACTCTTGACTCTGCCCTGTCCTTCAAACCACACGTCCAAACTCTTGCCACCTCCTGTTGCCTCCAACGCAAAAATATTTCCGAAATCCGTCCCTTCCTCAGCCCTCAATCTACTAAAACTCTTGTACATGCCTCATTATCTCCCTCCTTGACTACTGCAACACTCTCCTCTGTGGCCTCCCTGCTAACTCTCTTGCACCACTCCAGTCTGTCCTCAACTCTGCTGCCCGACTAATCCACCTCTCTCCTCGCTACTCCCCTGTCTCTCCCCTCTGCAAATGCCTCCACTGGCTCCCAATTCACCAACGCATCCAGTTCAAACTACTAACTGACCTACAAAGCCATCCACAACCTTTCCCCTCCCTATATCTCTGAACTAATCTCCCAATATCTTCCCTCACGTAATCTTCGATCCTCCCAAGGCCACCTACTCTCCTCCACACTTATTCGTTCCTCACACAACCGCCTCCAAGATTTCTCCCGAATATCTCCTATCCTCTGGAATTCCATGCCTCAACACGTCCGATTATCCACCACCCTCGGATCCTTCAAACGGAATCTGAAAACCCATCTTTTCAGGAAAGCTTACAGCCTGCAATAACCATTCTGCCGCCTCACCACCGCCCGAGCCGCCACCTCAAAACCACCAGAGATGCTGCACCCCCGACCTTCTGTCTCTTCCCCACTATCCCATCGAATGTAAGTCCGCAAGGACAGGGTCCTCTCCCCTCTGTACCAGTCTGTCACTGTAAATTTGTTTACTGTTAACGATATCTATAACTTTGTATGTAACCCCCCCTTCTCATGTACAGCACCATGGAATTAATGGCGCTATATAAATAAAAAAGTCAATCATATAATCATTACTGATAATAAAATCATGGGAGGGCGCTGTGTCCCCCAATGAAGACTCTGGAAACAGATTTTACGGTAAGCAACCAAAATCCTGTTATCTCTTTCGTCTCATTGGGAGACACAGGAACCGTGGGACGTCCAAAAGCAGTCCCTGGGGAGGGAGAAGACAGAAACTTCCTTCAGGTCAGAGAACTCACCACTGCAGCCTGCAAAATTCTTCTGCCTAGGCTGGCGTCCGCTGAAGCATAGGTATGGACCTTAAAGAACCTTGAGAAGGTATGCACGGACGACGATGTAGCTGCCTTGCACAATTGCACGGCTGATGCTCTATTGTGTACCGCCCAGGAGGCGCCCACCGCCCGGGTTGAGTGAGCCTTGACCCCAGCAGGGGACACCCTGTTCACCCAGCAGGCTTCCAGAATTGCCATTCTGATCCAGCAGGCAATTGCTGCCTTAGAGGCCGGCAGGCCTCTTCTCACCCTATTAGGAATAACAAAAGAGAGAGTCTACCTTCCTGAAGGGAGCGGTCCTGGCCAGATAGACCCTTATCGCCCTGACCAGGTTTAGTTTATTCAAAGAACGCTCCAGAGGATGGGTTGGGGCAGGACAAAATGACGGAAGGATTATATCCTCGTTCAGGTGGAAGGCCGATATCACCTTGGGAAGAAAATTAGGGGGAGGCCACAAAACAACCTTGTCCTGGTGCATTGCATAAATCAAAAATGGAGGGCAACAGGACAGGGCCACCAATTCTGAAACCCGCCTAATAGAGGTGATGGCTACGAGAAATATCACCTTTCAGGACAAGACATGGGAGCTTCCTGGAGGGGTTCAAAGGGTTAATCTGTCAAGGCTTCCAAGACCAGGTTAAGATCCCATGGAGCCACTGGGGATCTGTAAGGAGCTGAATGTGCCACCCCTTGAAGAAAGCTTTTAACCTGCAGGCGGGAGGCCAAATTTCTTTGAAAAAGAAGAGAGAGCAGATACTTGGCCTTTTAAGGAACTTAGGGCAAGACCGGCATCTAATCCTGCCTGGAGAAAGGCTAGGGACAGATGGTAGGGAACAGAGCATAGGTGTGATGTGACTAGATTCGCACCAGCCAAAATAGGCCTTCCAGGCTCGATAATAGACCCTGGAAGAAGATGGCTTCCTAGCCTGGGTCATTGTATTAATGACTCTGTACAAAAATCCTGCTGCTCTCAGTATTTTGGTTTCAACAGCCATGCTGTCAAATTGAGCAACCGAGAATTCGGGTGGCAAAACGGCCCTTGAGCCAGGAGATCTTGTCTGTCGGGGAGTCTCCAGGAGATGCCTGCGAGAAGACTGATAATTTCTGCGAACCAGGCCCTCCTGGGCCAGTACGGGGCGATCAATATGACCAGCACCCCTTCCGCAATCTGGGCAGGAGGGGAAGGGGAGGGAACAGGTAAGGGAGTCTGAACTGTGTCCAGGGAATGACCAGCGTGTCGACCCCTATTACTAAAGGATCGCGGCCCCTTGAGAAAAACTGTTGGACCGTTCTGTTCTGTCGAGACGCCAGAAGGTCCACATCCGGAGTCCCCCATAACCGGCATATCTGATGGAACAAGTCCTGATGTATGGACCATTCTCCTGCTGCTAGCTGCTCCCTACTGAGGAAGTCGGCGGCCGTGTTGTCTGTGCCGGGAATGTAGAATGTAAACTGCCGAAACTGCAGGAATCGCGGTTTCTGCCCAGTTGAAGATTCTTGATACCTTGGCCAATGCCCGGGGACTCCGGGTTCCCCCTTGGTGATTGATGTATGCCACCGCTGTGGCACTGTCTGTTTGAATCCGGACTGGCTGGTCCTTGAGGTATCTTTCCCAATGTAGGAGTGCTAGAAAGACCACTCTCAGTTCTAGAATGTTGATTGTGAGGATTCTCGCCTTGACCATCACCCCTGGACCGTCAGGTGACAGAAGACTGCACCCCAGCCCAGGAGACTGGCATCTGTAATTAACACCTGCCAGTGGTCAGGGAGAAAGGGCCGTCCCAGATGAACGAGGGGGAGGTCAGCCACCACTTGAAGGACTGCCTGGTCTGAATAGAAGGGAGAAAGGGATGATCCAGTGAAGAGATGGACCTGTCCCACTGAAGGATGTTTCTCTGCAGTATGTTGGAACCAAACAGGGCAAAGGGTATTGCCTCTGAGGCTGCCACCATCCTCCCTAGGACTCATGGCTGCGCGAAAGGATAGGAGTCGGGATTTTAGCAGAGAGTGAATTCCCTGTTGGAGAGTAATCCACTCTTTCTGGGAGAAAGACCCACGAACGGCAGGTGTTGATTAGCATCCCTAAGAACTCTAGGCTTTGTGTTGGCGCAAGGCGAGATTTTTCCCTGTTGACGATCCAACCAAACCGGGACATCGTGTTTAGAACCACCGCTAGGTTTTCCCAGGCCTAGGCGAAGAAGGGTGCTTTGACATGAATATCGTTGAGATATGGTACTAATACTACGCCTCTGACCCTTAATATAGCTACCATCGCCGCCATAATTTTCGTAAAAATTCTGGGGGCTGTTGCCAGCCCAAATGGCAGGGCCACAAACTGGAAATGCTGCTGTTGGACAGCGAAACGCAAAAACCTTCGATGTCCCCGAAAAATGGGGACGTGCAGGTAGGTGTCCCGGATATCTATGGAACATAGGAATTCCTGATGAGCCATAGAAGTAATTACCGACCGAATCGACTCCATCCTGAAATGGCGCAAGCGGACCCATTTGTTTAATCTTTTGAGGTCTAGTATGGGACGAACTGAGCCATCCTTTTTAGGTATCACAAACGGGACTGAGTAAAAGCCGGTAAAACGTTCCTGCTCGGGAACGGGGATGATTACTCCTGTGCTGAGGAGTCGATTGCCGCAAAAAAACCTAAGGCCATGGCAGCGTCTTTTGGTGGTCATGATAGAAAAAAAAAAACGGTCTTGCGGAAGCGTGTTGAATTGTATCTTGCATCCTGTGGATACCACCTTCTTTACCCAGGTATCCTCTACTGAACTCCCCCAGACATCTCTGAAGAGGAGAAGGCAGCCTCCTAGCCTTGGAGAGGGACTGGGAAGGGAGCTGGATTCCCTGCAGGTGTCAGGCTGAAGAGACTCTGCCTGGCCCTGACCTGGTAGCTCTGCTGTTGGAACTGCAAGGATGCCATGAAGGGGTGGCCCGAAAGGATACCCTCCTCCTATCTCTAGGTACTTGCGACCTCTGTGGACCCTGAGCATAAGCGCCTGTCGCTGGGGCACGACGAAAGGGCTGAAAGGATTGGGCCTTACGTTTGAAAACATATTGACGAGGCTTGGCCTGAGGGAGAAGGGAGCTTGTGCCCCCAGTTGCTGATCTAACATTAATCCAAAGAGTCAGGAACCCTGAAAAGGCATATTGGACAGTGATTTCTTTGAGGACAAATCAGCATGCCAAGTCTTTAGCCAGATCGTCCGCCGGTCGGCTACCTCGTTGCTGGATGCTTGAGATGCGCAAGACGTGGTGTCCAGGGCTGCTGATACCATATACCTCCGGGCCTGAAAGATTTGATCTGCGAACTCCGCTAGTTTTGCTGGTGGGGCCCCAGCCAATATGCCCTGTCTAAGCTGTTTGGCCCATTCCGTAACAGACTTAGCTACCCAGGCTGAGGCGAAGGCCAGACACAATGTAGCAACTGCTGCCTCAAAGGCAGATTTTGCCAGGGCTTCTATCCTCCTATCATTGGGATCCATTAGGGCTGCCTCACTTGCGAGTGGGAGTACTGTATTGGTAGGGAGTCTGGACACTGGTGGATCCACCAAAGGGGAGGCGGTCCAGTTGGCGGCGAGATCTGGAGGGAAAGGATATAAAATCCCAAAAAGGCTTCCCCTCTGAAACCGCCTGGTTGGGTTTCCCCTTTCCAACACTTCCTCAAAATCCCTGTGTGAGGCGAAGACCCTGGAGGGGGACTTTTGACGCTTAAATGAAAACGCCTGATCATTAGGTTTCGATGTGGCGTCCCCAATGTTAAAGGTCTCAATGACTGAGGCAATGAGGCCCTGAACCACATCCTTGACGCCCTGGGACTGTTCTGGCCCGTACTCAGAACCCTCCTCCAAGTGTGTCTCTGATAATGCCTCGCCTGATTCCAGGGAGGAGAACCGGGAGGAGGCAGACGGCCAGAGGAATTCTGGGGGTGAGATGGAGGGAGAAGGTGACCTGGGGTGGTGGTCCTGTCTAAACCTTTTACGGCCTCTAGAAGGTCCAAAAAGGGGCTCCTTCGATGCGCCTGTGTGCACTGGAGTCTGAAGTGGCAATCTGTCAAGCATCTTTACCAAGGTATGTGATACCTTGGTAAGGTCGGCCATAAAAAAGAGGCCCATCCTGGACACTCACTGTCTCCAGTGGCGATGGATGGCCCCTGGGCGGCAGGCAGGGCTGCTTCATCCTGCTCCAGGGATAATGTGGGAGCTCTGGCAGGAAAGGCGGGGGGCTGCACCTGCTCTCTAGCGTAGGCGACACCATGAGTCTGCTGCAATCTGAGCAGAGTGGGGAGGACTGACCCGAAGGAAGCCTGTTATTGCCTTTGACACATACAAAATATTTAACCATGGTAGCTGAAGCGGATGAGGAGAAGCGGGACTGCTCTCCCTTGGGCATACTGACAGGCTTTTACCTGGTGCCGACCGTCGGGGGTAAAAAGCGGAGCGAGGGAGCAACCTGTAGTGCAGTACTCACATACCCACGACCTGTGTCGCTGCCGCCCGAAGGCTGAGTGAGAGTGAGAGTGTGTGAGAGTGTGTGTGTGTGTGTGTGAGTGAGAGTGTGAGTGAGTGAATGAGTGTGTGAGTGTGTGTGTGAGAGAGAGAGTGAGAGATATAAACAGCCCTGCCGCTGCCTAGAAGCTTTATGAAATCCCTGTTCGGAACCGGTGGGAGGGGCCCTGCTCCAGCTTCCTGGAGCACCAAGATGGCGCTGGTACAGAAAGAGGAAGCCGAGGGGCGGAGCCTACTCCGGAAGCCAGGATCTGGCGTCGGCCGTGCTGGGCTCTGCTGGAGCCCAGGAGCATAACGCTGCCACGAGAGGAAGGCTGGAAGGCCTGTGTTGCACTGCCACGCTTGAAAGTAAGTGCTGGCTCTTGAAACAAGTTAGAGCCACGGGCTGCAAGCCAGGGTAAAACGAAGGAAAAAAGGAGTCCCCTTTTTTTGTTTTATAAACTGCACCCGGGCCCCGATTAGAGCGGTCACATTCAGCCTAGGGCGGCTGGTGACCAAAATATAAACGCTGCAGCCTCTTACCTCCAAACTCCCCCATAACAGGGGTCGGTTATTTGCATGAAAAGATTGCTGTCCCAAACCTTTTCTGCAGGGCGTCTCTCTCGATCATCAGGCTCTGGAGGGCGAGTGATGGGAGACAAAGACCAGGAGCGGTCACCTGAACACGAGTCCGTGTTACGGTCCTGCCAATGGGATTCATGAGGATACAGTGTGGCAGTACACGCCGTACTCATAATCCCGGTGTGAGAATACAGATGTAGCATATCTACTCTGTATCCCTCCATGGTTACCTGAAAAGGAACAACGCACATTGAGGTAGGCATGCGTTTTGTGAGAGACCCCTGTCCACCTCCTGCTGACACTAAGCAAAACTGATTGTCCTACAGCCGGCCGGAGGGGTGTATACTGTGGAGACGGAGTTAACATTTTTTTCATGGCATAGTGTCAACCTCCTAGTGGCAGCAGCACACACCCACGGTTCCTGTGTCCCCCAATGAGGCGAAAGAGAAAAACAGTGTTGGGAGAGTCATGATATGGGTTTCGTCCCAGCCATGCGCTGCTTACAAGCATTAAGCAGTTGCTGGCACCGGAGCAGGACAGTGTAATGGTTTGATCTTTTCTGATGGGGCCATGCATACGAGGACCAGGATGGGGGCCATGCATACCAGGATAGGGATGAGGGGCCATGTGTATCAGGATGGGTATGAGGGGACCATATCTACCACGACAGGGGATATTAAGAACAGAATTGACCACATTTTTTGCTTCAGGTTTTTTTTTCCTAATTTCCTCCTCTAAAACCTATGTGCGTCTTCTAGTCTGAAAAATACTGTACTTGAAAACGTTTAACTATTACTATAGTACAAGATAGGTTGTTAACCTATAAATGATAGTGAAAAAGCTAAAATGCCTAATTTTTTTTTCTTTTCCTGTAAAATTTGAAAAATTTTATATAAAAATTACAATTAAAAAAAAAAAAAAAAAAACACTTAAACCATTCCGCCACATCACGGTGACCCGATTTGCGATAGTCCTAACCTCTAGTATAAAAACCTTACCATTTGTCAAGTGACTGACATGTGTTTTTTGTTTTAATCAAAATTATGATTACTAAGCATTCTGTTTTCATGCACTATTGGTATTTACTTACTGCAAGGAATTTGTTCATTTTGCTTGCTTATATTCCAGTTCATCTCTTTAGCTTTTTGACTTTGACAAATGCCAGAACATTACCTGCCTCACTCCATTGTGCCAAAGGATATTTCTCAAAATCTGGACTAGGTTTCTTCAGTTACAGTGAAAGACAATCTTAGTGCTTCAGCATGCAAGATATTTTGGACAGTTGCATACTTTTAAGGTTGTGGTAATAGTTTGGAGAAGATCCTTCTCAGTTCCCCATGAGTGTGACCAATGCACAAAGCAAGGTCCGTAAAAGGTATGATTGGGCGAGTTTGGTAGTGAAGAACTTGACTGGCGGCACAGCACCCTGACCACAGCCTGATATAACACCTTTGGGATGAACTAGAATGGAGATTACAAGCCCATCCTCATCATTGGTGCCTGATCTCGTAAAAACTCTTGGATGATGGGGTAAAAATCCCCTCAGACACTGAAAAGAGTGAAGCTATTACAGCTGTAAAACGGAAATTCCATATTAAAAAGGGTTCTACAGGAAATTTAAAATAATGCACATTTTAATATTAAACATTTTTCTAAATAACCATTTAGGAAAAAGTTATTCTTTATATAGTGCACTCTGTCAGGATTTCAAAGATGGCAACTGCAATGCCATATATCACTGTGCAGCCTGTCCTAGATTTCAGAAGACGCGCAGTAGGACGGTCTGTGCGAAGCACAAGACATTAAGACCGTCAGGCTGACTGGGATGGATGTTCATTCTTGGTCACATAAAGAAAGAGGTTTATCTTCTCCTTTACTCCTCTCCACTCAGTGTCCTGTCAGGTGGACTGTACTGAGGAATGTGCGGTCACTGTGTCTGACCGGACGCTGCGCTGACATGACGTCTTGCTCGTGCTTCATGCAGACCGTTCTACTGTGTGTCCTCTCAAATCTAGGACAGGCTACACAGTGGTTGTTGCCATCTTTGAAATCCTGAGAGTGCAATAGATAAAGCATACAGCTGTGGCAAAAAGTAGAGTATTATAATATATACACAGTAGTTTTACTTGGTCTACAGAAAACTATTTTCAAATGTGTTTTTAAATGTTATTTTTAAAAAGATTATCCAGCTATTTGATACTGGTGACTTGTGCTTACAACTAAGAGGTTCACAGCTGCGGTATTCTCACTTACTTGTTTGTACACATCATTTTCTTGGATAAGTTGCTGGTTTTTCTCACAAAGCTCCTTCATTTTTTCAATTTCTTCATCCTTAAAAAAGAGACAGAATTCTTTAAAATAAGCAAAGTAAATATATGAAACTCCTTGTTTTTTTTTAAAGGATTAATAGTAGGAGATAGAAACTGATATAAAGTGCACATCTTTAGAAGTTTGTGAAGGATGATGAAAATTGAATGCATAGTTGTCCTTTTCATATACACGACAACCTTACACTTGCTGTGGTCTTTCAGAACATTGTCCTTGGTAGAAATACTTAATTTAAGGTGGCACTGTCTTACCAGTAATCTCATCCCCCCATCAATCCCATAGTGTAATCTGCACAGGAGCTTCATTTCGCAGTAACCTGGTAGTTTCCCACTTGCATACCTTGCACCAGTGTCTAGAAGCCACTTGTTGACACAATGAATGAATTACCTGGAATTTCAGCCTCTCCAACAGCTGTTTCTCCCTCTCAGTCACTTCGTCCTCAGCAGGTTCTTCTACTTCTGAGACAATTGGTTGCTTCTGCTGTAACTGACTCAGCAAGTAAAGAATCTGAAGGAACAAAATATGGATGCCGGGAGTTGAAAACTTGAAATCAGCAGTTTTCGCCATTTCCCCACCCCTGCTCTTAAAGGGAATCTGTCACTTACTTTTTCGTATATAAGCTGCGGCCACCGCTATCAGGGGCTTATCTACACCATTCCGTAATGCTGTAGATAAGCCCCCGATGTAACCTGAAAGAAGAAAAACAAGTTAGATTATGCTCACCCGGGGGTCCGGTCCGATGGGTGTCGCAGTCCGGCGCCTCCCATCTTCTAGCGATGACGTCCTGCTCCTTGCTTCTGTCGCGCTCCTGCACAGGCATACTTTATCAGCCCTGTTGAGGGCAGAGCAGAGTACTGCAGTGCGCAGGCACCAGAAAGGTCAGAGAGGCCCAGCGCCTGCACACTGCAGTACTTTGCTCTGCCCTCAACAGGACAGATAAAGTACGCCTGCGCAGGAGCGCGACAGAAGCAAGGAGGAGGACATCATGGCTAGAAGATGGGAGGCTCCGGACCGCGACACCCATCGGACCGAACCCCCGGGTGAGTATAATCAAACTCATTTTTCTTATCTTTCAGGTTACATCGGGGGCTTATCTACAGCATTACAGAATGCTGTAGATAAACCCCTGATGGCGGTGGCTGCAGCTTATATACGAAAAATAGGTGACAGATTCCCTTTAACCCCTTCACCCCCAAGGGTGGTTTGCACGTTCATGATCGGGCCAATTTTTACAATTCTGACCACTGTACCTTTATGAGGTCATAACTCTGGAACGCTTCCATTGATCCCGGTGATTCTGACATTGTTTTCTCGTGACATATTGTACTTCATGTTAGTGGTAAAATTTCATTCAAATAACTTGAGTTTATTTGTGAAAAAAATGGAAATTTGGCAAAAATTTTGAAAATTTCGCAATTTTCCAACTTTGAATTTTTATGCCCTTAAATCACAGAGATACGGCACACAAAAAACTTGATAAGTAACATTTCCCACATGTTTACTTTACATCAGCACAATTTTGGAACCAAAATTTTTTTTTGTTAGGAAGTTATAAGGGTTAAAAGTTGACCAGCGATTTCTCATTTTTACAACACCATTTTATTTTTAGGACCACATCACATTTGAAGCCACTTTGAGGGGTCTATATGATAGAAAATACCCAAAAGTGACCCAAAAGTGACACCATTCTAAAAACTGCACCCCTTAAGGTGCTCAAAACCACATTCAAGAAGTTTATTAACCCTTTAGGTGCGTCACAGGAATTTTTTTGAATATTTAAAAAGAAATGAACATTAACTTTTTTTCACAAAAAAAATACTTCAGGTTCAATTTTTTTTATTTTACCAAGGGTAACAGGAGAAATTGGACTGCAAAAGTTATTGTGCAATTTGTCCTGAGTACGCTGATACCTGATTTGTGGGGGGGGGGGGGGGGGAACGACTGTTTCGGCACATGGCAGAGCTGAGAATGGAAGGAGCGCCGTTTGACTTTTTCAATGCAAAATTGGCTGGAATTCAGATCGGACGCCATGTCACGTTTGGAGAGTCCCTGATGTACCTAAACAGTGGAAACCCCCTACAAGTGACCCCATTTTGGAAACTAGACCCCCCAAGGAACTTATCTAGATATGTGGTGAGAACTTTGAACCCACAAGGGCTTTACAGAAGTTTATAACGTACAGCGGTACAATTAAAAAATCATATTTTTTCCACAAAAATGATCTTTTCACCCTCAATTCTTATTTTTCCAAGGGTAACAGGACCCTAAAAGTTATTGTGCAATTTGTCCTGAGTACGCTGATACCCCACATGTGGGGGTAAACCACTATTTGGGCGCATGGCAGAGCTCAGAAGGGAAGCAGCGCCATTTGACGTTTTTGGCTGGAATCGAGATCGGACACCATGTCGCGTTTGGAAAACTCCTGATGTACCTAAACAGTGGAAAGCCCCCACAAATGACACCATTTTGGAAACTAGACCCCCTAAGGAACTTATCTAGATGTGTGGTGAGCACTTTGACCCCCCCAGTGCTTCACAGAAGTTTATAATGCCCGGGCGTGAAAATAAATAATTCGTATTTTTTCCACAAACATGATCTTTTAGTCACCATTTTTTTATTTTCCCAAGGGTACCAGGAGAAATTGGACCCCAAAAGTTGTTGTCCAATTTGTCCTGAGTATGCTGATACCCCATATGTGGGAGAAAACTACTGTATGGGCACACGTCGGGGCTCGGAAGGGAAGTAGTGACGTTTTGGAATGCAGACTTTGATGGAATGGTCTGCGGGTGTCATGTTGCCTTTGGAGAGCCCCTAATGTACCTAAACAGTGGAAACCCCCCACAAATGACCCCATTTTGAAAACTAGACCCACTAAGGAACTTATCTAGATGTGAGGTGAGCACTTTGAACCCCCAAGGGCTTCACTGAAGTTTATAATGCCAGGGCATGAAAATAAAAAAATCGTATTTTTTCCAGAAACATGATCAATTAGTCCCCAATTTTTTCATTTTCCCAAGGGTAACAGGAGAAATTGGACCCCCAAAAGTTGTTGTCCAATTTGGCCTGAGTACGCTGACACCCCATATGTGGGAGAAAACTACTGTATGGACACACGTCGGGGCTCGGAAGGGAAGCAGTGACGTTTTGGAATGCAGACTTTGATGGAATGGTCTGCGGGTGTCATGTGCGTTTGGAGAGCCCCTGATGTACCTAAACTATTGAAACTCCCCACAAGTGACCCCATTTTGGACGCTAGACCCCCCCACGGAACTTATCTAGATGTGTGGTGAGCACTTTGAACCCCCAAGTGCTTCACAGAAGTTTATAACACTCGGACGTGAAAATAAAAAAGTCATTTTTTTCCACAAAAATGATATTTTTGCCCCAATTTTTTATTTTCCTAAGGGTAACAGGAGAAATTGGACCCCAAAAATTGTTTTGCAATTTGTTCTGAGTAGGCTGATACCCTACATGTGGGGGTAAAACACTGTTTGGGCGCATGGCAGAGCTTGGAAGGGAAGGAGCACCATTTGACTTTTTCAACTCAGAATTGGCTGGAATTGAGATCAGACGCCATGTTGCATTTGGAGAGCCCCTGATGTGCCCAAACAGTGGAAACCCCCAATTATAACTCCAACCCTAACCCCAACACACTCCTAACCCTAAGGCTGTGTGCACACGCTGCGGATTTTGCTGCGGTTCCGCAGCGGTTTTGGCTGCTGCGGACCCGCAGCAGTTTCTGCTACGGTGTACAGTACCATGATTCCCTATGGGAATCAAAAACCGCAGTGCAGACGGTGCGGAATTTTCCGCGCGAATTATCTGCGGTTTTCAATCCGCAGAAAGAATTGACATGTCAATTCTTTCTGCGGATTCTCCTGCGATTTGCCATCTCCTCTATTGAGGAGATGAAAAACCGCAGGACAAAACCGCAGAGCAATCCGCAGGTCTTTTGACCTACGGTTTCACCTGCGGATTTTACAAAATCCGCGCGGATGAATCCGCACCTAATCCGCAGCGTGTGCACACAGCCTTACCCTAACAGGAAAATGGAGATAAATACTTTTTTTTTAGTTTTATTATTTTTCCCTACCTAAGGGGGTGATATCGGGGGGGGGGTTTGATTTACTATTTATGGCGGTTTTTATGTTTGGCGGCTGTCACATGCTAAAAGACGCTTTTTATTGTAAAATAGTTTTTGCATCACCACATTTTGAGAGCTATAATTTTTCCGTATTTTGACCCACCGAGTCGTGTGAGGTCTTATTTTTTGCGGGACGAGTTGACGTTTTTATTGGTACCATTTTCGGGCACGTGACATTTTTTGATCGCTTTTTATTCCTATTTTGGGACGCAGAATGAACAAAAACCAGCGTTTCATGAATTTCTTTTGGGGGGGTGCGTTTACACCGTTCCGCGTGCGGTAAAATTGATAAAGCGGTTTTATTCTTCGGGTCAGTACGGTTACAGCGATACCTCATTTAGGTCTTTTTTTGTGTTTTTGTCGGTTTTATGCAATGAAAACTATTTTATATAAAAAATAATTATTTTTGCATCGCTTTATTCTGTGAGCTATAACTTGTTTATTTTTTCGCTGATGATGCTGTGTGGCGGCTCGTTTTTTGCGGGACAAGATGACGTTTTCAGCGGTTCCATGGATATCTATATGCGTCTTTTTGATCGCGCGTTATTACACTTTTTGTTTGGCGGTATGATAATAAATCATTTTTTTGCTTCGTTTTTTATTTTTATTTTTTAAGGGGTTCGCTAAAAGGGTTAACTAATGGGACAGTTTTATAGGGCGGGTCATTACGGACGCGGCGATACCTAATATGTGTACTTTTATTGTTTTTTTTTATTATTTCCAAAAAATGGATTTATTGAAGGAATATTTTTTTTTTTCTCTAATTTATTTGGCGATTTTTTTTAATTTATTTTTACATTTTTTTTTAATTTTTTTTTTTTACTTTATTACATAGTCCCAGGTGGGACATCACTGTCCTGTGACAGATCGCTGATCTGTCACATCACAGATCACTGTGACAGATCAGCAATCTGTCACAGGCATTGAAGAAGACTTCCTCTTGCCTGCGCTTTGCAGGCACTGAGGAAGCCAGCTTCCTCAGGTCCCCGAAGGCCCCCGTCGCCATCTTGGATCCGGGGGCCTGGAGGATAGGAGCCCCCCGCAGCAGCGCTGCACATTGCGCTGCCGTGGGGGGCTCAGGGAAGCACGGAGGGAGCCCCCTCCCTGCCGATGCTTCCCTTTAACTCCCGGTACACCGCGATCATGTTTGATCAAGATGTACAAGGGGTTAACGTGTCGGGGGCGGTCCGTGACCGCCCCTGACACATAGTGCCGGGTGTCAGCTGTGATAATCAGCTGACACCCGGCCGCGATCAGCGGCGCTCACCAACCACGTGGGCGCCGCTGATCGCGGTAGACGTACTATCCCGTCCACGGTCATACGGGCCCGGGTACCGTGGACGGGATAGTACGTCGGATGTCAGGAAGGGGTTAAATACCTTATTCTACTTTTGGACAAACCATCTAAGATGTTAACTATTGAAAAGTAAAAGACAAAAACAAGGATTCATAAGAATTTACCAAACTAAAAACTCTAACAAGGTCAGAAAATAAAAAGGTACCTTCTGCTGGTGCTGCTGCTCCAGCTCTACAAGCTGGCTCTGGTGCTCCGTCTCCATTTCAGCCATCTGATTCCGTTCTTCAAATATTATCTTCTGCATGTCCGCAGCATGAGCCTTGTTTTGTTTAAGGCTGCTCTCCAATTTACTGATCTGAACTTTGGCAGAAACCAGCTAAAAATATTGTAGAAAGAAAGCGAGAAGAGAAGAAAAAAAAAAAAAAAAAAAAAAAAAAGCAAATAAGAATGCCATTAAGACAAAACTTCCAGCTGATTTTTCAGAATAGTTACACTGTATACGTACAAGATGACCACCGCTGTATCTGGCCATGACGTAATGGTGTCCGGCAGTTTTCTCTCTCACTAGACGCCTCAGCAGTTTCTCCTTGTGCCTTTCTGCTTTAGTTTCCCCCCATATGCTCATCCCTCCACAATCCATAGGCCTAGTCAGGGTGTGTAATTTTATGCCTCACTGCAGTCAGATTTGTAGCCCCCTAGTCTTCTCCATCTACACCTTCGGCCTGGGACAGCTCATAAAATCCCACGGTTTGCAGTATCACCTCTACGCCGATGACATGCAGATCTACCTATCTGGACCTGACCTCACCTCCTTACTGACCAAAATCCCACAATGTCTGTCTGCTATCTCAGCCTTCTTTTCTGCTCGCTTTCTCAAACTGAACATGGACACAACAGTATTCATCATCTTTCCCCCATCTCACTCTACCCCTCCACCAGACCTGCACGCCCTTATCTCCCGCCTCGACTACTGCAACCTCCTACTCTCTGGCCTCCCCTCTAGCACCACTCCAGTCCATCCTATACTCTGCTGCCCGACTAATCCACCCGTCTCCCCAGCCTCCCCCCTATGCCAGGCCCTTCACTGCCCAGGGGCTCCAGTTCAAAACCCTAACCATGACATACAAAGCCATCCACAACCTGTCTCCTCCATGCATCTGTGATATAGTCTCCCGCTACCTACCCGCACGCAGCCTTCGATACCATCAAGATCTTCTCTACTCCCCCCTTATCTCTTCTTCCCACATCCGCATTCAAGAATTCTCCCGTGCTTCCCCCATACTCTGGAACACCACATTAGACTCTCACCAACAACGGAAACCTTCAAAAAGAACTTGAAGACCCACCTGTTCCGACAAGTCTACAGCCTGCAATGATCCCCAGTCTACTGAACCACCGCACAACCAGCTCTACCCTCTCCTACTGTATCCTCACCCATCCCTGTAGACTGTGAGCCCTGGAGGCCAGGGTCCTCTCTCCTTCTGTACTTGTGTGTGCCTTGTCTTGCACGTTTATTGTACTTGTCTATATTTCCCCTTTTCACATGTAAAGCGCCATGGAATAAATGGCGCTATATAAGTGTATAATTATTATTATTATATGATCAGTGTAGGAGACAAAGTAACAGATTAGTTACTATTCCACCTCTTAAAGGCATTGGGCTCTACTTTTCTTCTTATTGATGGTCCATCATTAGGATACGCCATAAATATCTGATCAGTGGGGGGATATATCGGATGAATAGGGGGCGAACCGGCAGTACCCAGCCATGACCATTATGTTCCTGCAGCATCTGAGTACTTCTAGATGTGTCTCTTTAAAGGGGTTGGCCAATTTTTAATTTTTATCTCCCTGTCCTCAAAAGAGTCAGATGTTTGATCTTTCCAGGGCGTTTTTTTTTATGGCGTTAAAGGGGTTGTTCACTACTAGGACAAATCCTTTAACTAAATGTACGGCTCAGATAAACTAAAGCCTATACTCACCTCCCGTGCCGGCTCCGTTCCAGATGCAGTGATGTGGTGTTGTGACACCTGATGCCGGTGCCCAAACAGCGCTAGCGTCACTGTTTCCACCTTCGCACAAACTGAACATGGAGTATGCCAGGGCTGCAGCTCATCGAGATTTCCTCTTCATGTTCAGTTTGTCTGAAGGCGGATACAGTGACGATTGGGCACCGACGTCACAACATCTGCATGATAGCAAGTGCAGACATCGCGAGAACTGCACCGGCATAGATGTGTGAGTGTAGGCTTTATTATTTTATCAGGGCTGAACATTTAGTTTAAGAAAGGGTTGTCCTAGTAGGGGACAACACCTTTAATTGTACTGACAGCATAACATGGATTGCACATTATTGTAGGTTTCATTCCTAGTGTGTTATACTCAGCAGTGTGAACACGCGTGCTCCCGGGGATCATGTGAGATTGTTAAGTCACACGAGCCCTGAACCCAGTCAGTGCAGACGTCACTGTCCCCGCCTTCGGATGAACAAGTAATCAACAGAAAGTCATTGCACAAAATAACGTACCTCCCCCATTAAGTATTTCAGGGCACACTTTGCTTCCATGATGTTAGTGATGGTCTCCCATCGCTGTTTCACTCGCTCTTCCTCGCTGTCAGCATCCAATAACTTTTGCTGTAGATCCGCTATCTGGGCGCTCCTGTAGGACATCATATTGTATTATAGCAGCACGCAAAAAAAAAAAAAAAAAAAAAATCAACTACTTCTGTCCAGTGGTTAAAGATCTACCTGAGCTCCATTTCAGTCTCCAGACTGTCAATCTGCTTGGTGACTGAAGCTTCTTCCTCCATGCACTCCAGCTCGGCCACGGTGTACGTCCGTCTCTTAAGTAAATCAGAGGATTGGGATTTTTTTTTTAAAAAAAAGGGTAAAATCTATCTATATATATATATCCATCAAGTGAACACCCCAGTAACATCTGCCGTTTTTAGTCCTCCAAAGGGCTCATAGCACCACAAATTACGAACAGATCTACACCCATATATCAGATGAGCTCCCAACCTCACAGGACGGTATTTTTGTAAATCATATTTATGGAAATTTACATTGATTAATACTTTACCACCAAGAAGCAGCTTTGTGTTCCTGAAGCAAAGCTCAGGACCAGTGCGAAATTCTACTTACACGGATTTTGGCGGGTATCCGCTCGCCAGCATCCTTTTTCTGTTTCAGCTGCGCTATGTCATGGGCTAGAATCTTTCTGTCCTCAAGGAGATCATTAAGATGTCGCTGAGCTTCCTCTGTACTCACGAGGACTTCCACCTCATTGCAAAGCCAATTCTGGAGGAAACAAAAACAAGTTCTACCATTACAACAAGATTGTATTCTCCGGCAGAAGGGTGGAAAAGCAATGAACTACTGGAAGGCACAGACTATCCACCGCCACTTCACCACATGGCAAATCAGGCATGGGCAACAGGACACATCCAACCAAAGAGAGGATACTGGGGGCTGAGGAAGTAATCTAATCAGGACCAGCCCAATTAGAATGGTACACGGCCTGGAGAAGCAGCCGCCCCAGTATGGAGATGTTTTCTACATTCCATATCTGCCCCTTTATTAGCAAATTAACAAGAAATTTTTAACATCTCATGTTTACAGCGGAGACCTACTGCAAAATGCGTGTGCACTTTACGCACAAATATACAAAGTACACACATACAGCACTCCGCATAAATAAATACACCCCCTTTGAGAAGATTTTATTCCATATTTCTACACAAGAACCATTTCCAAAATTTTAAGACAGAGTTTTATTAACATCAAAATGTGAATAATGTAACTTTCATGACAAAATATTCAGATTTATTTAACTTAGTTGACAAAAAAAAAAAAAAAAAACACACATACAAACTACTACATCTGGTATTTTGTATGATGCCCATGATTTTTTAATGACAGCCCCAAGTCTTCTGGGCCTTGAATGAACAAGCTGGTGACATACTGTAACATTTATCTTTCTCCATTATTCCAGAACGACCTAGCAGAGCCTGTATGCTGGCTGGAGAGCAATGACAACTTGTCTCTTCAAAATTACCCAAAGGCCCAAGATTGGGTTCAGATCAGGAGACACTTGGCCACTGAATCACTTTTACCCTATTCTTCAGAAATGCAACAGACGTGCGCTTTGCATCTATGTCATGTTGGAAAAACAGGATTTTTGGGTTGCTTACCGTAAAATCTGTTTCTCGGAGCCTTCATTGGGGGACACAGAGACCATGGGTGTATGCTGCTGCCACTAGGAGGCTGACACTATGCACAAAAAAAGGTTAGCTCCTCCTCCGCAGTATACACCCCACCAACCGGCAGGAATTTCCTCAGTTAGTGAGAAAGCAGTAGGAGAAGTAACAGAATAGATTGAAACAGAACAGACAACTCAACTGTACATAACCAACAACATAAGAACAGGAGTTGTAGAACATGGGAGGGTGCTGTGTCCCCCAATGAAGGCTCCGAGAAACAGATTTTACGGTAAGCAACCCAGAAATCCTGTTTTCTCGTTCGCCTTATTGGGGGACACAGAGACCATGGGACGTCCCAAAGCAGTCTCTGGGGTGGGAAACAAACTTCCATCAGGCCAGTGGACTCACCACCGCTGCCTGCAGGATCCTTCTACCTAGGCTGGCCTCCGCTGAAGCGTAGGTGTGGACCTTCTAGAATGTCACAAACGTGTGAACAGATGACCAGGTTGCAGCTTTGCAAAGTTGCAGCGCGGAAGCTCTGTGGCGCACCGTCCAGGAGGCACCCACTGCCCGGGTAGAGTGAGCTCTAATTCCCTGAGGGGCCACTCGATGCTTGATCCGGTAGGCCTCCAAAATTGCCTACCTGATCCAGCGAGCAATAGTAGCTTTGGAGGCTGGCTGACCTTTCCGCGCCCCATCTGGAATGATGAAAAGAGAGTCTGACTCCCTCAAACGAGTCGTTCTAGCTAGGTAGACCTTCTTTGCCCTGACCAAGTCCAGCTTGTTCAAGGAGCGCTCCCGAGGGTGAGTTGGACCCGGACAAAGGACGGGAGAACAATATCCTCATCCAGGTGAAAAGTGGACACCACCTTAGGAAGGAAAGAAAGCAGAGTCCGTAGAACTACCTTGTCCTGGTGGAGCACCAAGAAAAGGGAACGACAAGAAATGGCTGCCAAATCCGACACGCGCCGGATGGAGGTGACGGCTACTAGGAAGGCTACTTTCCATGAAAGGATAGGGAAACTTCCCTGAGAGGTTCAAAGGGAGGACCTTGCAGAACCTCGAGAACCAGATTAAGATCCAATGGATGTACGGGCGCACGGTAGGAGGAGCCGCATGAGCCACTCCCTGAAGGAAGGTCTTGACCCGAGGACGGGAGGCCAGTGTGTTCTGGAACAAAATGGATAGCGCCGAGACTTGACCTTTTAAAGAGCTGAGGGCAAGGCCCGCATCAAGGCCTGCCTGAAGAAACGCCAGAACAGAAAGGGGAGAAAATGATATGGGCGGAATGTTATTGGCCTCACACCAAGTGAAATAGGCTTTCTGGCCCAGATCATGGTATGAATAACCTGATCGCTTCAAAACCTTGGACTCAATAGCCACGCCGTCAAATTGGGCGGCCGAGAATTGAGGTGGCAAATCGGGCCCTGAGACCGCAGATCTGCCCTGTCTGGAACCTTCCAGGAGGAGTCCGCGAGAAGGTTGACGATGTCCGCGAACCAAGACCTTCTGGGCCATGTCGGGGCGATGAGGATGACTGGACTTCCTTCTGCTTTGATTTTCTTCAACAGCTTGGGAAGAAGGGGAAGGGGAGGGAACAGGTAGGGGAGCTCGAACTAAGACCAAGGAATGGTCAAAGCATCGGCGCCCCTGGCGAGAGGATCTCGAGCCCTGGATACAAACTGTGGGACTTTCCTGTTGAGGCGAGACGCCAGCAGGTCAACGTCCGGAGTTCCCGAACGACGGCAAAGCTGATGAAATACATTCGGATGTAAGGACCACTCTCCCGCCGCGGGACTCCCGCGGCTGAGAAAATCGGCAGCCCAGTTGTCCATGCCGGGAATGTGCACCGCGGATATTGGTGGAACTGAAACCTCTGCCGAGTGAAGAATTTTGGACACTTCCGCTAGGGCTGAGGCACTCCGTGTCCCCCACTGGTGGTTGATATCTGCCACCGCTGTGGCAGTCTGTCTGAATATGGATTGGCAGGCCCCTGAGAAGTCTCTCCCAGTGAACGAGAGACAGATAGATCGCCCGTATCTCGATGACGTTGATCGGCAGAGCTGTCTCTATTCGACCACCGACCCTGAACAGTGTGATTGCGAAATATTGCCCCCCCCAGCCGAGGAGGCTGGCATCCGTTGTCACAATCTGCCAGTGAATGAGAAGGAATGACCGTCCTAGGGCAATGAGAGGTGACGTCCGCCACCAAATGAGGGACTGCCTGACCTGGTATGAAAGGCGAATTGGACGATCCAGGGAAAGAACAGACCTGTTCCACAGAGACAGGATGGCCTGTTGGAGGGGTCTGGAGTGAAATTGAGCAAAGGGAATCGCTTCTGTCAACGCCACCATCCTTCATAGAACTTTCATGGTTGTTCGGAGAGATGGAAGTCGTGTGATCTGCAGCGACCGTACATCTCGCTGCAGAGAAACTATCTTCTCCTCTGGGAGAAAAACCGTCGATCGACGAGTGTCGAACAATAGGCCCAGAAACACCAGACGTTGTGTCGGAACAAGGCAGGACTTCTTTTTGTTGACGAGCCACCCAAAATTGGACAGGGTGTAGAGAACGATGGTAAGATTTTGGCGTGCCTGGTGAAAAGACGGAGCTTTGATCAGAATGTCGTCGAGGTACGGAAAAAGAACGAGACCTCTCATCCTCAACAAGGCCATCAACGCCGCCATGATCTTTGTAAAAACTCTGGGTGCGGTGGCGAGACCGAAACGGCAGTGCAACGAACTGGTAGTGGTCCTGGTGAATCGCAAAACGCAGGAATCTCTGATGCCCGGGAAAGATGGGAACATGTAGATAGGCATCTTGAATGTCTATTGAACACATGAACTCCTGCGCCTCCATGGAAGCGATTACCGACCGAAGAGACTCCATCCTGAAATGACGCAATCGGACCCTGTTGTTCAGTAACTTGAGATCCAGGATGGGACGAACTGCACCATCTTTTTTCCACACTACAAACAGGTTTGAATAAAACCCTGTGAAACGTTCTGATTCGGGAGCGGACAAAATCACCCCGGAACTGAGGAGAGAGGTGATGGATGCGAAGAAACCCGGACTAAGGCAGGGTCTTTTGGATGGACTCGAAGAAACGATCCCGGGGACGAGAAACAAACTATCTTGTATCCTGGGGATACAACTTCCCTGACCCAAGCGTCATCTACTGAGGCAAGCCAGACGTCTCTGTAGAAAAGGAGTCAACCGCCCAGTTGGGAAGGACCCTCAGGACTTCCTTGATAGTCATGCTGCTGTGGACCAACCAGATCTGGACCTGGAGGATCTGCCCTGGGATGAGTGAGATCGCCAGGAGGGAGTGGGTCTGAAGGAGACCTTCTTTCTATCCTGGCGTGCCTGCGGCCTCTGTTGGTAGACCGAAAGGGCCGAAACTGACGCCTTAGCGGAGGCCTACAAGGCTTGGACTGAGGAAGGAGGGAACTTGTGCCTCCAGTGGTGTCCCTAATAATCTGGTCCAGCTGGGATCCAAAGAGACGCGCTCCCTGAAAAGGCAGATTGGTAAGGGACTCTTTGAAGACAAATCCGCCTGCCAAGCCTTGAGCCAAATTGTACGCCAGATTGTCATCACGTTGCTGGACGTCTGAGCCGCCCAAGACGCGGCATCCAAGGAGGCAGAGAGCAGATAATCCCCTGCATGGGAGATCTGGTTAGCCAGTTTGGCCGATTGCTCCGGTTGGGCTTTATCTAGGATGCCCTTGCGGAGATCCTCCGCCCAAGTAGCTATGGCCTTTGCTACCGAAGATGAAGCAAAGGCTGGGCTTAGCGCCGCCGCTTCGAATACTGACTTTGCTAGGGATTCTATAATTCTGCCATTAGAATCCTTTAGCGACGTCACACCTGAAATCGGAAGGACCGTGTTGATAAGATAGTCTGGACACGGGAGCGTCTACAGAGGAGGAAGCCGACCAGTTGTCTGTGAGCTCTTTTGAAAATGGATAGAGCACGCCGAGACGCTTCCCTCTTTGAAAGCGTCTGGTCAGATTTTCTCTCTCTCCCTGGTAAGCATCTTGCCAAACTCAGAGTGGGAGGTGAAGACTCTGGAAGGTGTTACTGCCCGTCTGAACGAAACCTCCTGATCCGAGCGTTTCGCAGGGGAGTCTGTATTTCGAAGGTGTGGTTAATCGCAGCAATGAGGTTCTGTACCGAAACCTTCATGTCCGCGTCCTGGTCCGAATCCAGCTCTAAAATCTCTTCGGATGACGCATTCGAGAACGCTTCACCTGACTCGGGTGAGGAGGCACGGGAAGGCGACTGCTGGGAAGGACAATGTGGAGAGACCAGGCCAGGAGAGGATTCCAGCCGGAGATCCTGCCTGGGTCTTTTGCGGCTTCTGCTGGCTGGCTCAGATGGAACCCCTTGCGACCTGCTGGACCTTGCGGAAGTGTCCAGGGGCAACTTATCAAGAACGGCCACTAGGGACAGACACCCTGGTGAGGTCCGCCACTGATTGTGATAAAGAGGCCTAGCCAGGAATGGGGGGGTCCACACTCATGTGGCGCAATAGATGGTTCCTGGACGGCATCGGGCTGAATTGCAGTCTAAACCGAGGGGAGTGGGAAAGTTCTCTGTGCTGGCGGACGGGCACGTTCCGGGAGAAAGAACCCCGAGGAGATGCCGGAAGGTTGAGGGAAAGAAGGCAGAGGAGGGTGTCAGTCTGCAGTTGCAGAGCTACTCACAGTCCGGTGGCCCGAAAGGCGATGTGCCCAGCTCGTCTGAGATGCATGGCCATAGTAGAGGATAACGAGGAACCCCTTTCCGCTGCCCGGTGTCTTCCAAGGCGTCCGGCTGACAGGCTGCAAAGATGGCGGCAGCCTGAGGTAAAAGGAAAGCGCGGTTAAGGAGAGAAGAAGAAGGGCGGAGCTAGCCGCCTGACCCAGAGAGAAAACCGCCCGCTGCCCAGCTACAGACTAGGAGGGTGGGTGGTCCTAGAACGGGCGGGAGAGCAGCCCGCCTATAACAGAGGGCGGGGGGCGTGGCCGCGACGGCCGAGTAGGCCCGAAATGAAGCCAGTGACTAAATTAGTATCGGCGGCCGCCTGTCAGTGCGGGGCGGCGCGGAAGTCCTGCAGCGCTGCCACGGCCACCCAAGAAGAAACCGCCGCCCGAAAAAAGCCCTCAGGATAGAATGAGGAGGGCGGCGGCGGGTGGGGGGGGACAAGGCCCGCGCCGCAGCCGGGGCCTGGCATGTGGCGCAACAGAAAGTGTGGCGGCTGCCGGGAGGCGCAGGCAGCTGAGGACCCTGCGGCACTGCCCTGTGTCGCTCCGAAGAATCCTCCAGTGGTGTCTTCAATAAAGGTACCTTGTAAATCCAACGCTGTCTGAGTCTATTTTCCCAGTGTCCGCGCCTCGTCCGACCGACAGGCTCTGGTAGGCGAGTGGGTGGGAGGCGGGGGAGCAAGGACCATCCATATAGCTGGCACGCACCTGTGCAAAGCTCCTGGTCCAGCTGCGGAGAGCTATGAGGATACGGGGTGGCAGTACACGCCGTACTCAGTCTCTTGTGGGACTACAGATGTGACTATTCACTCTGTATCCCTCCGGGACCCTGAAAAGGAACGACGCACGACGAGGTAGATATGGGTCTAATGAAAGACCCGTGTCCACCTCCTACTGACACTAAGCTAAACTGAGGAAATTCCTGCCGGTTGGTGGGGTGTATACTGCGGAGGAGGAGCTAACTTTTTTTGTGCATAGTGTCAGCCTCCTAGTGGCAGCAGCATACACCCATGGTCTCTGTGTCCCCCAATAAGGCGAACGAGAAAGTGCAAATCTACAAAGTGCAGGTGTGATGGCAGCATCTTCTCTTCGAATATAAATCAGAACATCTGAAGTCATGACACTAGCAATGAAGTTTAACTCCTGACACCAGCAGCGATCACACAGCCACACAAGTACACTGCCACCATCATGTTTTACTGTAGGTTCCATGTATTTTTCTTTGTTCTCCCACCTTTGACACCATACAGTTTTTAAGCGATCAGTTACACAAACATTTATCTTGGTCTCATCACTATAGAATACGAAGTTAAACTGAAAATGTTTTAATGAGCGTTATATTATAAATCTTACTTTCATGTTATGGGTTAAAATAAAGTTGTGTGCAACTCAAGTCTTGTCAAAATTTTGGAAGTGGATTAAAACTGTACTTTTCAAAACTGGCATTGTGCATTAGACAAGTTGACCTCATGAGGATGTTATTTTTCCCCCACTTACCTTGACTCTGGCAGATGCTCCTTCCATGCCTTTGCTCTGGGTATCCTTCCGCCGATCCATAGCTTCCTTCTGTCTCTGAAGAGCTTCCTTTAACCTCTTATTTGCAGTTGCCGCCTAAAAAAAAAAAAAAAAATTTGTATACATCACATCAAAATTATACAATATAATATGGAAGTCATTACCACCGATACTAACCTCTTCTGTTTTCCTGCGTAGGACATTGGCTTGTTTCTGGAAGTCTCTTTCTAATTTGAGGAGTTCATACTGACGTTTACGGTCCTAAGGAAAAAAAAAAGAAAGAAACATGGCTTTATAAGAAGAACAGGACCTCTGTAGACAGATCAGGATACAATGCCTCAATGAACCTTCTCCTTAAGCTGTATCACTTCTTTAGTCTTCTGTTGCTTAAAAGAGCGAAACTTCTCGGCATCTTCCTTCATCTGCCTCATGAGCTGTACTCTCTGCATCTTCATTGCCTGTAGAAAACCATTGGACGTCTGAGTCATGGTATATATTCGAGTTTATACACCAACATGAATAGTGCGGTGATAAGAAATTGATCGATCACCTCCTCGGATTCCTCAAGGTCATTATATACTTGTAAGCCCCATTAAACACCGATCTAAACATCTTTTACCACTATGCATTTTGTTGTTCTTACTTCCCCGGAATATTTGGGAATAAACTGACCCATAAAGTGTCCCGTTTCCCATGCCAACATTGTGTGTCCCTATACAGTCCAATACCATCAGCACCGACTGGACACTGCCAGTATAGGGAAGTATCCGCCCCCACTATTGTCAATCGACGTATAGATTTCTGGAGGAATAAGTCCCAATATCATTGGGATATCAAGTATTTACAGAAATAGGCAGATCAGGGAGCCAACAGGTCCTCTGGATCCTGCCAATTTTTCTGGTCATGCTGACAACAGCTGAAAATCTGTATGATCTGAGACAGATGAGATTGTCAGACATAAATCAGCCTTTTATTATAGGGAGGAGATCCTCTGGCGTTGCGATCTATAGAAAGATTGGCGACACCAGACTCACGTGAATCTCTTGGTTCAGTTTGCCAACAGTTTTCTCAGTGGACTCTCTTAACTTCAGGAGCTTAGATTGCTCATTCAGCTTTTTCTTTAGATCGGCCATTTGACCCTCTAGCTCTTGCAATCTTTTTCGTCTTCGTTCGCTCAGTCTGTAAAAAGATTTTTTTAATTTAAACTTCAAAAACTGTGAAACTCATTGGTTCCCACTTAAATTAACAAAATTTAGCAAAATTGAAGGCATTTTCTTTTAACCTAGAGCTAATTCATCAGTAACCTCAATAAAAACAAAGAACTGTGAGACAGCTAAACTAATGGGACGTAACAGAAGTATAAAGACTGCAAGAGGAAGGGGAGGGAAAACGAAGGAGAAAACAAGACCTCTTCATAACCAGTGAGAAGTCTTGATTGTGCAGAACAGGATGAACATGGACAAACCAAAAACAATTGGCTAAAAACTTGTGCCTTGGTTTTTGGCTTGCATTGGGCCCTTTCCATGCCACAAGGTGGGCCAAGGATGGAAGCTCATTGCTTTTACTTTCAGCTGAATGATGATTAGGTTGGACCACAGTGAAGTCATCTAACTGTCAAGCTGCTCTCAGCCCATCATCAGGTCTTCTCAGCAATAATGCTCAGCCATGGGAAGCCAATAGAGAAGCTGTTCTTCTCAATACTTTCCCAAGATGTCCATTTTGGCTCGATATTAGGCACAGCTTATAGGCCATGATAAAGCAAAGCTTTTATAAACAAAAAAGCAAAGCGAAAGCTGTGAGAAGCAGCTAAATTTTGGCTCAACTATGAGTTATACCAAAATTTTGAAAGTTTTCAAAGTAGATTGGGTGGGAGGAGGGGGTGACACCTCAGCTCATCTAATTCATGGCCAGCTGTGGTGCTCCCTACGCCTACGCCAGAAAGCTCACTCCAGTCCCTAACTGATATAAGATTTCTGGCGTGGCACAGGAATCATGAATGTCTAAGCCCACCATGCCCCCTCATTAAGACTGACGAGAAAAATATAGGGATTTTTGTGTACTCACCGTAAATTCCTTTTCTCTGTGTCCCCCAATGAATGGCTCGCACAGTGGGTGTTATGCTGCTTGCCACTAGGAGGACACCAAGTAAACCAGAAAAAAAGTTAGCTCCTCCCCTGCAGTGTACACCCTCTCGCTGGATGAGATATCTCCAGTTCAGTGAAAAAGCAGTAGGAGCTTAAACAGTCAACAATAACCATAACTATGTCAAAACCTAAGAATGCTACAAATGAGCCAGTAGGTGAAACAGGGCGGGTGCTGTGTCCCCCAATAAATGGCTCGGAGAAAAGGATTTTACGGCGAGTACACAAAAATCCCCATTTCTCCTACGCCTCATTGGGGGACACAGACAGTGCGACGTCCTAAAGCAGTCCCTGGGTGGGGAGCATACATCTGCTAATACCCCATGTACCACTGAGTCAACACTGAGGTAATGCCGATCGCAGGATGCATCTGCCGAGAGCTGCATCCGCAGAGGCCCGAGAATGAATTTGGTAATGATTTGTAAAAGTATGCAGACTGGACCAAGTCACAGCCTTACAGACCTGTTCTGCCGAGGCCTGGTGCCGAATGGCCCAAGAGGCGCCCACTGACCGGGTAGAGTGCGCCTTAATCCCCGCTGGGACAGGCGTGTTCCTTAGACGGTAGTATTCCTGAATCACTGAGCGAATCCACCTGGCTAGCGTTGCCTTTGAAGCGGCTAGACCCTTTCTGCCCTTCTGGAAGAATGAACAGGGCATCTGACCTGCGGAAGGGAGCCGTCCGCGAGATGTACCGTCTCAGCGCCCTAACCACATCCAGGGTGTGGAGGGGCCTTTTCAATGCGATGGACTGGCACCGGACAAAAGGAAGACAAAAAATTTCTTCGTTGAGATGGAAAGAGGAGACGACCTTGGGCAGGAAGGACGGGGACGTCTTGAGAACTACCTTGTCCTGATGAAAATTCAAGAACGGAGCGCGGCAGGACAGGGCTGCCAATTCAGAAACTCGTCTGATAGACGTAATTGCCACTAGAAAGACCACCTACCAAGAGAGGACAGACAATAACACGTCCTGCAGCGGTTCGAAAGGGACCTCCTGTAAGGCCCCGAGAACCAGGTTAAGGTCCCATGATTCCAATGGCCTTCTATAAGGAGGCGCGACATGGGAAACTCCTTGAATGAACGTCTTGACTTGAGGTTTGGTGGCAATTTTGCGTTGGAAAAGCACTGACAAGGCAGAAATTTGGCCCTTGAGCGAGGTAAGCGCGAGGCCTGAGTTTATTCCAGATTGAAGGAACTCCAATATGGCCGGAATGGAGAACATCAGAGGGGATCGACCATGATCCTTACACCATGAAAAGAAGATTTTCCAGGTGCGGTGATAGATACGCCTGGACACAGGCTTCCTAGCACTAATCATGGTGGGAATCACATCGTGAGAGAACCCCGCCTGTGCTAAAATCCAGGATTCAACGGCCATTCCGTCAATGACAGGACCCCGGAGTTCTGGTGGTATATCGGGCCCTGAGAAAGCAGATCCGTGCGATCCGGAAGTCGCCAGGGGACATGAGCGACTAGTTGTATTAGTTCTGCATACCATGCTCGGCGCGGCCAATCTGGCGTGACTAGGATCACTGGTACACCCTCCGCTCTGATCTTCTTGATGACCCTCGGAAGCAAGGGAAGAGGGGGAAAGATGTACGCAAACCGGAACCGGTGCCATGGCAGAACTAGGGTGTTAACTCCGATGACGCATGGATCGGGCAATGAACAGAGGCACCTTGTTGTTTAGTCATGAGGCCATGAGGTCCACATCCGGAGTCCCCCAACGACGACAAATCTGCTGAAAGACTTCCGGATGAAGAGACCACTCTCCCGAGGCAATGCCTTGGCGACTGAGGAAATCTGCCGCCCAATTTTCTATGCCCGGGAAGTGGATTGCTGAGATGGATGGATGAATGGTTGGTCTCGGCCCAATGGAGAATGTGACTCAATTTGTGCATTGCCATCCTGCTCCGGGTACCTCCCTGGCGGTTGATATACGCTACAACCGTGGCGTTGTCAGATTGGATCCTGATGGGGTGGACCTGCGAGGAGATGGTGGAAACTCCGTAGAGCAAATCTGATCGCTCGTATCTCCAAAATGTTGATGGGGAGACATGACTCTCGGGGCGACCAACGACCCTTTGCTGTGTGGTGACGAAAGACCGCACCCCAGCCGAGAAGACTTGCGTCGGTGGTTACAACCAACCATCTTACAGGGAGAAAAGACCTCCCTTGATTCAGTGAGGACCTCAGTGTCCACCACATGAGGCTTTGCCTGACCCGCAGGGACAGAAGGATCAGACGGTCCAGGGACAACGGGTTCTTGTCCCAAGCTAACAGCAACACATGTTGTAAAGGATGGAGATGGAACTGCGCAAATGGAACTGCTTCCATCGCAGCTACCATTTTTCCGAGAACTCTCATGCTGAAACGAATGAAGTGAAGCTGCACGGGAAAGAGTGCACACTGCCTGTTGTAAGGCTTGTGTCTTTTCTGGAGGGAGAATGACCAACCCGCGGGAAGTGACAAGATCATTCCTAAAAAGGAAATCTGTTGAGCCGGTCTCGGGGGAAGACTTTGCGACGTTTATCTTCTACCCCAGGCGCGAAAGTGTATTTACTGTTATATCCACGGATTCCTCGCAGGCTGGAAGGGACGGACCCTTGATGAGCAGGTCGTCCAGATACGGTAACACCACTACTCCCCGAGAGTGGAGAATGGCTATGACAGTCGCCATTACCTTGGTAAAGGCCTTGGGGGCAGTGGCGAGTCCGAAAGGCAAGGCAACAAACTGGAAGTGTTCCTCGTGAATTGCAAAACGCAGGAACTGCTGGTGAGAAGGGCAAATTGGAATGTGAAGCTAAGCGTCCTTGATGTCGATGGATGCTAGGAACTCTCCTTTTTCCATGGAGGCGACAACTGATCTGAGAGATTCCATTTGGAATCACCGAACCGTGACAAACTGATTTAACAGTTTGAGATCCAGAATGGGTCACATTGACCAGTCTTTCTTTGGAACCACATAAAGGTTTGAATAAAATCCTCAACCTTTCGTGATGAGGGACCGGAATGATGACTCCGTCCTTTAAGAGAGCCTGAACAGCCTGAAGGAAGGCTCTTGTCTTTCCCTTGGGGGAGAGGAAAGGAAAAAGCGAGTTGGAGGGGGAGAAGAAAACTATCTTGTATACGGAGGACACCAGCTCCCTGACCCACTTGTCATGGACGACCACGAGCCAGGTGTGGCTGAAGGAGAGTAGGCGACCGCCTGCTCTGTCGGCGTCCGCCGGATACTGCAACGAGTCATTGGGTAGAAGATCTATGAGATCTGGCTCCCCTGGATCCAGAAGCCCTAGGTCTGGGTTTCCAGAAACGGTTAGGTCTGTATGAGACCTGGGAGCCTCTGTCTCCGCGCGGAGACGGACCTGATCCGGAAGAGAAGGTAGGAGGAGGACCAACCGGAGTTGTTGCGAAAAGATCGAAAGCGCGTCAGCTGTTGGTTGCGAAACGGCCGAACAGCCTTTTGTTGAGGAAGGAGTTTACTTTTTCCTCCGGTAGCATCAGAAATAAGCTGATCCAGTTTCTCTCCAAAAAGACAACCTGTTTGAAGGGGGAGAGAAGTCAACAATCTTTTAGATGTGGCATCCGCCCGCCAGTCACGGAGCCAAAGGGCCCTTCTAATGGAGATTGCATTAGCGGCAGTTTGGGCGTCCACTACAAAGTCTTCTGTGTGAATTATCTGCCTGGCGACCGTGGTTGCCTCCGGAGGAAGATTGGTGCCCTGGAAGGAAGTAATCAGGACTTCTGCCCAAGCGGCCATTGCCTTAGTGACCCAAATTACTGCGAAAGATGGAAAAAGCGCTGCTCCTGAAGCCTCAAAAACTGAACGGGCAAGGTAGTCAATCTGACGATCGGAGGGGTTTCAGATCGAGGAACCCTCAGAAACAGATAGAAGCGCTTTTGAAGAAAGACGTGAAACAGGCAGGTCCACCGGGACTTACAGTAACCAATCCTTCATTAGGTCTGGATCAAAAGGGCATTTAGCCCGAGTAGACTTTTGCCCTGTGAACCCCTTATGCGGACGATCTCTTGGTTTCTGGACAATTTCCTTAAAGTCTGGATGGCTGGTAAATAACCTGCGCACACGCTTGGTTTTCTTAAGTGAGATAGGATGTGCTGCAGCGGGAACATTATCCTCATCCAACTTCAGGATCCTGTTGACTGATTCTATAAGAGAATCAAGCGACTCCTGATCAGTTGGGGGATTCTGAGGGGCTGACGTGTCAGATTCGAATTCAGAGTCGTGCTCGCTGAGAACTCCAGGAGAGGGAGAGCGAGAGACAAGAGTCGCAGGTGCAGAGGCGCGAACAGGACTAGGGGACGTGTCATGGGTCCGCTTTCTAGAGACCTGACCGAGTACGGCCCCTGCTGGTATACGGTTCCCGGCCGACGCCAGAGCCTTCTTTGGGGGGTAAGGACGCTCTCTGGGTTAAAGAGTCCTCCCGGAGGGAGAATATAGCCTGGGTCAGAGACTCCACTGACCGTGACAGGGACGCAGCCCACTCAGGGGTACTAAACGCAGGAGGCCCGTCAGCAGCGGCGGCGAGGGGCGATTGAGCGCAGGCCGGGTCACAGTCCGTGCATAACGGATTAGTCTGTAAACTGGGTAGGGCAGACTTGCAAGTGGTACACACGGTAAAAAAGTGTGCTTTTTAGCCGCCCGTTTAGCCTCCTTAGATTGAGACATAGTGCTCCTGAAAGGATTAACGGCAGAGTCTGCTGCAGCTGCAGGGAACGTGCTGGGAAGGGGTTAAGCTTTAATCTGAGGCAGATGCAGCTTACCCAGTCCTATGCTGTGTCCCCTGGGAGGAATAGCGGTGGCCCTGCGGTGTCACCCGGTATCCGGCGGAATGCTGGCCTCACAGCTTCCAGATTAGGGTGAGGTAAAAGAATATGGCCCCAGAGATAATTGTGGGTCGCCCTCCCAGGGCTGTGGGGTACGCTGTACTGGGCCGGTGTCAGGGGAATGTGTCACAGCAGCGGTGACCAGGTCCGTGGCCCTGGGCGCCCAAGTAATGGGGAAATGTAGTTAATGGAATGGAATAGTTCGTGACGCCACCTGTGGTGTTTGGCAAGCAAACTGTTAAGCCAACGCTGCGTGCAGATCCTCTGGGGCTGATGATGGGTTGCAGCATAGATGGTGTAGCTCCCCACAGGTGAAGCTGTAACCCCAGGGCAGTGTAATTGAAATAGATGAGAATAGGCGCAGGCGGTGTGAGGAATGCTGGTACCCAGATGTAGCGGTGCTGACGGTGTTAGCGCAAGAATGAATGGAAGACACCAGGGCTTGCAGTTCCAAAGCTTTGCTCACAGTCCGTGGTACACACTGGTGCCTGCCTCCGTGCTGTGTCCTCCGGGGGAAGACTCAATCAACCTCCCGGGCAAGTCAGGATTCTCCTCTCCAACACTCCGCCAACATGTACCTTTCCTGAACAACTCCTCTAGTGCACCTTAAGGTGTGAAGAGCTCCAGTACCGTGGTACTCTGGAGTTCCTCCTGTCAAATGTTCCTAACAACTCTACTCGTATGGCAGACAGCTGTAGCCTCTCTCAGGGACTCCCTTCTCCGGAGTCCTGGCTCTCTTATTCAGTTGCTGTTGTGCCCTAAGTCTTAGATGGGAGTAGTGCATTTGCAGCCAACTACTCCACCGGTGTCTGCTGCAGAACCATAAGTGTCCATACAACCTCGGGGACCGGGCCCCAGCCTTGCGCTGAGAACCTATAGGCAGGGTTCCTCTTCCAACCCACGACTCCTCTCTGTTCTCTCTACTCCTTCGTTCCGTGCTGTTCCTTCTCTCTCTTATGGAAGCTTAGGTTGCAGTTCTACGTCTTTCTCCTTCTGTTCCTTTCCCGTGCCAGCTGGCACCGATCACCGAGGCAGCTGCAGCGCTCCTTCCTCTCTCCCTCTTCTAGGGATCTCCTTGCTCTCGGACCCATCCTCAGACTCTCCTGACTGACTGTCCAGACTGATCTCAGGCTGACCTCTCAGACTGATCTGTAATTCTAAACCTTCCCAACCATTTATATGAATCTCAACTCCACCCACCTCCCAGCACATCCAGTGTTCCATGCAGGGAACCACCAGAGGTGCTCTGCTACTCTCCAAGCACTGAGACGCAATGTGGTTGTGCAGAACTACCCTGTTGTGTGGGGTGCGAGTGTGGAAAGGAGCCCCCAACTTACCTAGGTGGTGGGGCACTACACCTTAGGAGAAGGTGCAGTACCTCTGTGGCAGCTGAGCCTCAGGGGCGCCACAATTGCGCGTCTCGTTAGGGATGAGAGGCACCAGGGCGAGGGGGCGGCGATAATAGCGCGGGCGGCGCTATTCAAATTGCAGCCTAGTAGGCCGGAAAAGCCGGGGGCTAAATTTCTGAGCCTACCTGCGGTAGGCGCCGATGGGCGGGACTATTAAAATTGCAGCCTAGCAGGCCGGGAACTAAATTTTTACGGGCTACCCGTGGTAGCGCCGCGGGTGGGGGGGCCGATGCACCGCCGCTGACGCTACGTCAGCGCTTCTCCCAGGGGCAAGGACCCGACCCCATACCTCAACTCCAGTGCTCAGCGCTGTCCGGCCATCCATGCAGGCTCACATCTCTTGGGCTGATGTAGCAGAGCTGGAGGAGTTCTTAAAGGGGCCATGCTCAAATCGATCCTCCCTATGATAGGGGGATGGAGAGCTATGGGGCTGATTCAGGGCCTACGTAGGCCCTGTCTAGGTCCATGGAATCCCGACTCCGGTAGGATCATCGCCAAAATTCTCTCCACTGTGCCTGCCCTCATATCCGTATGGTAGGGGAATCAGCCCCAGTTGTCGCAGGAAAGTGTACTGGGAGGTATACTCCCCGTGCTTTCCTGTTGTTGGTTCGGGGGAGAGCGGGCCGTAGAAAGGAACAGTCGCCCCCTTCACTCCGTTAATTAAAAAATAAAAATTTTCAGAAAAATAAAAAATAAAATAAAAACGGTGGGGTCTGATACCCCAGACCCAAGTGCTTCCTACAGACACTAAGCATGAACTGGAGGCACTCTCATCCAGCGAGAGGGTGTATACTGCAGGGGAGGAACTAACTTTTTTTCTGGTTTACTTAGTGTCCTCCTAGTGGCAAGCAGCATAACACCCACTGTCTCTATGTCCCCCAATGAGGCCTAGGAGAAAGTCAGTCTTGATGAATCATTGTGTCTATAGACAAGTGATGACTTTCCTGCACATTGATTGACAGCCTGCTCTGCACACACCGTCTGTCAAGGTGCAGGGCAAGAGATCGTGGTGCACTCATTGAGTACAGAGAAGTGACTGTTCCAGCCTCCCTGCTCTGCCCCAATGACTGGAAGAGAGCAAATGCGAGGAGAATAAACTATTTTCTCTGTGTAGCCCGCAGCTCCAGTAAACCAGACACTTTACATATTGATACAGCGCAAATGTACAGTTAGAGAGGATTTTTAGCCAACAGGTTCACCTTAAGCTTTGTAATGGGCGTTTTCTAGATGTAACACTTTATAATGCAGTAATAACACATATTGGAAAATACAAAAATACAACCACAATTGCAAAATAAGGATTAAACATCTGGAGAAATCATTTCCACATCACTCACTTTGCTTGATTGGTATCTTTCTTGGCTGAATGAAGAGCCAGGATTAACTCTTCCTTCTCCTTTTGTAGAGCCCCCACTTCTGTCTCTAAGGTCTTTATATTATTCTGCACACAAAGGTAATATTACAAAAAGAGAACATTAAAGCAGAAAGAAACAAACAGCTAAAGGGAGAGACGTGACAGCGGGCACACTAGCGGAGACACTAGCGTTTAAACAAGGCAGTCTCTTGGGGGTGCAGTTCTGCGATGTGTCAATGTATGGGATTCACATTTTAGGACTTTTAGTGCCACATGTACTAAAATCTGCACACAAAGTGGGAAGAAAAGGCCAGAAAGCCTAGAAACTGCACTTATTCTATTGTAAGAAATATTACATTGTGCAAGCGTTTGCTTTAGTTTGCAACATTTTCTGTTGAAGTAAAACCCAAGTGATAAATGAAAATGATTACCAGGTATTCCCCCTGCATAGGTTCTAGCTCACTGTCATTCTGCGCCATCTTTTTTGCCAGGGCTTCCTTCAGGACCAATGCTTTATTTAATTCTATTAATTCCTTGGAAAGATGTGCTTGTCTAAGGGCATGATGAGTTGTAAAGCCATCCGAAGAACGCTTCTCTCCGCTCTCCATTTTCTGAGAAAGTAAGACGAATAGAAAACACAAAATAAATATGAAATGATCCTCTTTTCCATATACACAACATTGTGAGGGTTTGTTGGCTATGGAGAAGGCCATTTATTACATCAGTGCTGTGTCACTTACAGCTTTGGAGGTGGACACAGTGCAGGCATTCAACATATCAGCCGATCACCAAGGAAAGGGGTCTTAAGTGGGTTGTCCTGATAAAGAAATACTTTTAAAGGCCCCGATACACAAAACGGTGTCCCAGCGATCCCACCAACGATCCGACGTGGATGAGATCACTGGGACATAGTTAGACTAACCAGCGATCAGGACCAGCGAGCAGCTGATATCTAGGGTAAACAGCGGGTAACTAAGAGCCGCGTGGGAGACCAACGATCAAAAAATGGCCCAGGACGATCCTGCACAATCAGCGATACCCGGCGAGGAGGGGCGGTCGCTGATGATGTCACACACAGCGAGATCGCTGATGTGTCACAAAATCAGCGATCTCGCTAGTGAGCTCGCTGTGTGTGACGGGGCCCTTAGAAAAGCACCAAGCTGCTTGGGTTCTGAATACTCAGATCTCTCCAGGATCAGCAGCCTTCTTGGGTGGTAATCTAAACGCACCAGAAGGCATAAACCTTAAAAGGGATGTCTGGTCACAAAGTTATGGCTGATCTACCCTCACTATGGAGCACCGTTATGATATTGATGACCTGACACCCCCACTGATCAACTGGTCTAAGTTCTGGTGGTGGCCAGATGTAAACCTATTGAACACAGCTGCACTGCACAACAGGCGCTTATACTGTAGATCAGCTACTATAAAAAAGGGTTAGAAGATGCCAAACTGCAGGAGAACTTCTTCATGTATAGTTTATTCCATGTCACACAACCCCACAGAGAAGGTCAATTACGGCTGGTTCTTGCATAGCTGAAGGAAGAGATCACATCTGAAACGTTGCACTAGTGATGTGCGAGCATGCTTGGGTTTAGTGTTATCTGAGCATGCTTGGGTGTTAGCAGAATTTCGCCGAGGCTTGAGTAATATGTTAGAGCAGGGTTCCTCAACTCCAGTCCTCAAAGCCCACCAACAGGTCATGTTTTCAGGATTTCCCTTGTGTTGTACAGGTGATGCAATCATCACCTCGGCAATACTAAGGAAATCCTGAAAACATGATCTGTTGGTATGCATTGAGGACTGGAGTTGGGGAACCCTGTGTTAGAATCCCCATGGCTAAATGATTCATGGCTGTTAAACAGCCCCAACACATGCGGGGATTCCCTAACAGCCATGGGGGCTCAAACATATATTACTCGAGCCCCCGCGATACACTGATCACACACGAGCATGCTTTGATAACGCTATAGCCGAGCACACTCATCACTAGTTGCTACCAGCTGTGCCAGTGTGTAGTCATGAAGAAGTCCACCTGCACCTCAGAGTGCTGACTCCTTTACATGCATGGGTTTCTACATCTATATCCTCAAAGTCCACTAACATTCCGCATCCAATGCAAGTTAATGAGATATTGTATACCTCCTCCACAAGCAGGTTGTCAGCACCTGAGAATAGGCAACCAATGCATAGTCTTATTTCTTGCACATGGATTCGTCCTATTGAATGGCAGAGGTGTGGATCCACAGCATGAGTGACAGCAATAGGGCTGAAACACCCGACAAAGGTGTTCTCCAAATAGAAATATTGTTACCAAATAAGGTGCAAAAATAAAGGCCAGCAAGGATTCCGGTTCCTGCGCAGACGCTTGTGAACATGCCCTTTGCAGGATTTTTTTTTTTAATGCATAAAGTGAGCATTTTCCAAGATGTGCATGCATTCATACAGAATTACGCTGTTCTTGACTTTTCTCTAAAGTTATTGTTCTTTACTACTTAAAAATGGGAATTTAATTTGTCTAACAGCCAAATTAAGAAAGTATCACACTTTTATTATATTTGTGTATAGGGCTAAAGGTACTGTCACACTTAGCGATGTACCAGCGATCCCGACCAGCGATATGACGCGGTCAGGATCGCTGGTACATCGCTAAGTGGTCGCTAGTGAGCTGCCACACAGGCAGATCTCACCAGCGACATCACAGGGTTCGGGGGTCACTACTTACCTGTCACACCAGGCGATCCTGCGTCCTCCCGCCCGGCTCCACGCGTCGCTCGTCGTCACAGCAGGAAGCGCCGCAGGAAGCTGACGACGAGAAACAGTCCTGGACGTTCTCACGCGATCAGCGATAACCAGCGGGGGAGCCGGTCGTAGGTAAGTATCACACACAGCGATGTCGCTACCAATATCGCTATAACGTCACTAGTTATAGCGATATTGCTAGCGATATTGCTTAGTGTGACATGCCCTTAAGAACTTAGTCACATAGTTGCCAACTACCTGCCGCTTCCGCACGGGGACGATCCCTGCCAGCTCAATCATGGACCGCTCCTGCTGGCGCTTCTTCTGATTTTGGTGCGGTCATGTCAAGAGACATCTTATCTGTCAATGGGGCAGCTCTGTTGATGACATGCTGATTGGCAGCCGGCTCCCTGCTGGCTAACTGCGAGGAGCTGGCTGTCAATCAGCATGATGTCTTCAGTGGCGCCCCATCCACAGCCCAGAAGAGCTTCTCTGTTGACAAGAAGTGAATTGGAGCAGGAGAATCTCTGGCAGTTAATAACTACCTGCCTCTGGTAGTTAATAACTACCTGCCAGTTAGTTCTTATCTCCATATGCAATAATAATTAAAGCCCTGGACAGCCCCTTTAATAATAAAATTAAGATAAAATAAAGAATAATAAAAACACAAGTGTGAACAAAAAGATGGACAATTTTTGCAATTGTAATATAAAAATATATTATTTTTTTGGTTCATAGAGAAACTCCAATTCCATACAAGTAATACCTCTTCACAAGCAGGAGAGTGTGCGACTTCATCCACCATGGCTTCAATAGACGCAGCAATTCCGGAACTTTCATCCTGGTAAAAAGGAAGAATTGTAGACAGACAAGAATCAGTCAGGACATGCTGCTCCACAGGAGCGCTCTCTGAACAATTCAGAGCACAGAGAAGGAAAAAACAAGGCAGATGAAATAATCTATCAGCTGGAACAAAATATATCTACAACAATAAGCAAAGATATAATAGGAGCCCAAAATATCTTTTCCTGGGATTAAAACGATGCACATAAGGAAAGACCTGGAACAATCTGGATGATGTTGAAAGGGAGCCTATCAGCCAAACTGACAGTATATACTAACATATTTAGCCTTGTAAGAGATAACCCCAATAATTCATATAAAAAACATTTAGTAGTGTTCAATTCGTTGCTTCTGTTCTGTATAAACTGAAGTTTAATGAAAAATGATAACTTAAGTCCTCACTACGGCAAGGGCGCACCACCCCACCCACTGGTTTTGAATGGCCTAGGCTCCCTCACAGATTAATCCCAACAATAGCCAGAGCTTTCTCTGCTTATAGTGTTGGTTTTACTGGACTGAGCACTATCAATGAGACACGCTGGGTATGATGCAAAACCAGTGGCAGAACAGTGCGCTGAGCCCACTAATTGACGTTTTGGTCAAATATGCCAGTTTGTGCATAATGGGGACAGCAATTTTTAAAAGGGCTCTCTCTTTAAATGAACTGTAACAAAGACTAAAATGAAACAATCTAGACAATACCCAAAGAAAGCCAGGGGCACAGCAGCACCAGTACTTAGAAATGTGCCCCAAATGCCAATATTCTCTGTAAGGGCTTTAAGCCTGTCACATATTACAACTTACTTGTGTCATAGACTAAGACGGCATAATGGTAATAAAGGGTGGTTTCAGAATCAAATGCATCATATACATTGCAAAGCTATTTATTATGGCCTAGAAAGTTACCGTATATACCCATGTATAAGCCGAGATTATCAGCCCATTTTTTGGGGCTGAAAGTCCCCCTTTCGGCTTATACACGAGTCATATACCTGGAGGGTCGGCGGGGGAGGGGGAATGCCAGAGATCATACTTACCTGTCCTGGTGCGGTCTCTGCAGCCTCGCAACTCCACTGTCTCTCCCTTCCTGTCTTCAGCGGTCACGTGGTACCACTCAAACTCATGAATATGTGCATATTCATGAGTGTAATGAGCTGTACCATGTGACTGCTGAAGGCAGGAAGGGAGACCATGGAGAAGCGGGGCTGCAGAGACCGCGCCAGGAGGGGGTAAGTATAGCGATATTCACCTGTCCGGGGTCCTTCGCTGCTCACCGCTGTCTGCTGCGTCCTGTGTCAGTGACGTTTAGGCAGCAGGGGGCGCGATGACGTGGTTAGTGCGCGCTGCGCCCTCTGCTGGCTGAGCAGTCACTGACACATGAAGAGCAGACAGCGGTGAGCAGTGATGGACCCCAGGGACAGGTGAATCTCTCAGGTGCTGAGTCCTGAGCAGGAGAGGCGAGCATGGCATTTTTTTGCAGCAGCATATGGGGGCATAATCTACGGAGCATCTTATGGGGCCATAACCTTTATGGAGCATTTTATGGGGCATATAATTCTATGGAGCATCTTATGGGGGCATTATTAGCCTTTGTGCAGCATTATATGGGGTGTATTTTGTATGGAGCATCTTATGGGGCCCATCATGAACTGTATAGAGCATAATATGGGGCTCCTGATTAAATATGGATATTCAAAAACATTTAACCTACTGATGCCTCAATTAATTTTACTTCTATTGGCATCTTTTTATTTTTGAAATTTACCAGTAGTTGCTGCATTTTCCACCCTAGGCTTATACGCGAGTCAATAAGTTTTCCCAGTTTTTTGTGGCAAAAATGGGGGGGGGGGGGGGGGTGGCTGGCTTATACACGAGTATATATGGTATCTAAAACGCTGGTTCTTACCTGAAGGTGGACGATGACCTGCTGCAAGTTGCGAATAATCTCTACATTCTCCTTTAGTTCTTGGTCTTCTAATGTCTCGACCATCTTCTGCAGGTCCACCTTACAGCTGAACGGGAAGAATTCAGTTAATTAACAGGACGAGGAACAGGTTCTCTATAGAAAGTACAAGGCAGACCACAAGACTCACGCTGCGTGTTGCTTAAGTTCCTCCATTTTTGTGTTAAGTTTGTCGTTCTCCTGTTCAGTCTAAAAGTGACAAAGGAAAAAAAAAAAAAAATTCACATGTGAGGAGATCTTGGAAATAAAGACAGTTCGATACATCGGAATGGTGTCGCTGTGCTAACAAGATCATGAATGGGGCGAATTTGATTTCCAAAAGTCCACGTCAAATGTATGGGATAGATTTTCACACACAGAACTGAACACACCATTCAAATGGAGTTGTTCCACGAACACAATTACACTGCAGGCCACGATTTGACATTATGCAGTAGGTGGCGTTCATTAATGGCTGGAGGTCTTGACCCTTTTCAGAAAATAGAAATTCAGGTGTAGTTTATTTAAAAAAAAAAAAAACCTTTACTCACCCTCTCTAGGTAGAGATCTGACTCTCCACCGCTGCTCTTGTTGGCGATAATAATCTTTATTTTTATATAGCGTTAACATTCTGCAGCGCTTTACAGTTTGTACACATTGTCATCGCTGTCCCCGATGGGGGGCTCACAATCTAGATTCCCCATTAGTATGTCTTTGGAATGTGGGAGGAAACCGGAGAATCCAGGACACATGCAAACACAGGGAGAACATACAGACTCCTAGCAGATGTTTTCCTTGGTGGGATTTGAACAGACTCCAGCGCTGTAAGGATGCAGTGCTGACCACTGAGCCACCGTTCTGCCCAGATGCGCTTGGCTGCAGTGCTGATTTCAGGTCTACAGCCATCTGTGAGCTCAGTGGCTCTGCTCACGTAGATTGGACACCACACTGAGCTGCTGATTGGCTGGTGATGTGATGCCAATATCGAGGTTTTTTTTTTTTAATAAACTGGGACCAGGATTTTCAAGAAGGTGACAATCCCTATAAATTGCTGACCTATCTTTCTTACCAAAACTACTGGTCACTAAGATTGTTGTTTTGCAGGTAAGATCAGTGTTCATATCAGTTGGACGGCCGGCTGATAAGCCGTTTGCCAGAGCTTATGGCAATTTTTTAGCCACATGTGGCAGCCACTATGTATTCTTACCTTATGTCCTATCACTAAGGGAATCATTGGGGAAGGAGGTCTCTGCAATTGATCTCCCCCCTGCAATAATACATATATAATGTATCCTATGGAAAGGTGATACCACGTTGGGCCAAAATGTAAAAGATTGTGGGCCAATTTTGATATTCAGAGAAAATGGGTGGGGGAATCTGCCTAGGCTGGGCAGAACTCCAATATTGCTGGAAAAGTTAGGGTTGTGGGGATGATAGATAGCAGTATACAGGGGAATACAAAGAATGCAATGACTCAAAGGAAAGACATAGTACGGTATCAAAAGTACAGAAACAGAAGTGAAACATTCAGAGTCAAGATGGTGGGAAGTTAACAAAAAGGGTAAAATCTCAAAACAAAGGGAAAAGGATAACAACGTATAATAAAACAAGGAGAATGCATGGCCAAGTAGAGCAATAGATCATGGCATGAGCGCACCAGTTCAGTAGCATACCTATGCCCAGCTTGCGGAGAAAATGGAGGTTAGTAGGCGCCATGGGCGCAGAGATGTTTGGAGAGCACAAGGGGAGAGCGTGGCGTTTTAGGGAGAAGAGGAAACGCTGGTCAGGTGAATGATGGTCAGGAGGTGAAAGTCATATCTGGGGAGCACGTTAGGATGGGGCATGTTGTAAACCGCCTTGTAGGAAACCAAAGGAGAGCGCCAGACCGGATACGCAGGACTTGTAGTATTAATATGCACCGTCTTCCAGGGGGGCCAGCTCTAGTAGAGATTTGATATCTTTTCAAGGGTCAAATATAACTTGCGTTTCACATCCACGAGTCCTACTGCATGTAGAGGTTGTTTTCAGAAGCACATTTCTGCATGTCGCCAACTCATGACAATTGGACCTAGTTAGGAGTGTTTTTTTGCAAGCACTTTAATACAACTCGAAAGTCAAGTTATACAATTTGATGAAGCTGACAACTCCTGACTAAAGGCCATCTATAATTTCTTGCAAAGGTTTGCCAACACATGGCACATTTGTTGCCAGGGAAAATCCATCCCATCTGTCTGGATGTGATTGCCATTCATAATCTTAGATGTAGAGAATAACTGCACCAGGTTGGCCAATTACAAATCTTTTCATGAAATTTGTGATCAAAATGCCTTCCTATACAAAACCCAGATGGCCATTCAGGGAGCAGCTTACCAGGATAATTCTCTCAAGGATCTGAGCAGTTTGTTCTGCAGCCTCACTCAGCTCTCGACTGAGTTTACCATTCTCTTCCTCCAAGGTCTTCGTCTTCACCAGCAGAGACTGCAGATTCTCAGAAGGCTCCATGCTGATAGTACAGAAAGGGAAATAATATAAGTGGCATGTTAAGACAGGGACTCCCGGTCACCCAGTGAGCTCTCTAGATACATGGAGGAGTCAGAATGTGAAGATTGAGCACTCCTTGACTAGAGCAGAATCTCAAGCATATCTACAGGACTTCCATGTATTTCCAGACTGGAGTCCCTTGCAAGCAACAGGCAGCTGCATATACAGAAACCGCAGCGTGAGCAGTTCTATGCCGCTTCCTACATGTATCAGAATGACAGAACTGGCATTGCACAATTTGCTCAGCCGTTTCCTCAACCACCTCACACATCATTGTGGCCTCAATATGATAATCCTTTCTAGAGATGGAACAGGTGACTACCCCCGGATGGTTGATGTGCTGCAACGGCGCTGGTGGCTGATCAAGTGCATCTCACGCAATTCACCACTATGGGAGTTTTGAAGACTGGTGAGAAATTGAGTGCGGGTGTGGGCAGAACTCCAATGGTGGCGTGTCAAAAGGCACATGTGCAGCCACCTCTTCTATCACTGCTGCTAGTAGGGCTCTAGTCAGAACAGGGAATCCTTGTTGGAAAATTGGTGCGGCAAAGTAGAAGTTTATGGCATATCCTGTGGAGGTGCCACCAATGTATCTGGTGGAGATGCCAAAAGGGTCTTTCAGGAGACAACCCCTTTAAACCAGTTTTGTACTAACACCAACCTACTAATTTTATTATCTTACTTGATCAGGACAGGTAGCGTCCCTCCATGGGCTTGCAGCAACAAAACCTGCAGATCTTGCACCTGTGGAAATATAGTCACATTGTGAGATCCTGACAATACAGAGGAGACGGTTCCTTCATGCTTCTTCAGACACCGGAACATACAAGTACCTGCTGTCTAAGCTTCTGAAGCTCTGCCGCCTGAGGGTCCGTGTTGACTATAGGTTTATTCTTGATTTTCCTGGCTCTATCTGCATATCTGAGAGTATTAAGGGTCTCCTCCATGTTTGAGTCAGCAGGGCTGACACATGCGATCATGAGAGTGTGACTGTTACCACCGAGGGAATCTGTGCAAAAATACATATGTGTAATTTCTTCCAAAATTAGAGAGCTTTCTAACATGCACTAATAAGATTCAAGATTATAGCAAAGGAAAACCATGTTAACAACGTAAATGGGTTGTCTGGGGATTGACCATTTATTCTAAAACGTTGGAATAGTTTTTTCTGTACTGTACAGAGCACGACTGAAGCCGTGAGGCTCGCGTTTTGCTACTGTACAGTCCTTAGCTGGCTGCAGCCATGATGACGGGACACAAGGCCTCCCTGGCTGGTCACCACTGATCAATGATTAGCTGCAGTGTACACGTCTTTGCCACAGCAAAACCACTGCAGCCAGAACTGGAAATCACTGCAATGGGAGTGGAAGGGTATCTGTGGAGTGATATACCACCTATTCTCCAAGCAATAGGATAGGCCTTTCATATTAAATGAGTCAGACCAGGACCAATCAACTGAAGCCACTACATTGTGGCGAGTGCTGCGCCTTTGCCAATAGCGGCACAGCAGAACGCATGCATACTCCAGAAAATATCGGGGTCCAGAGAGCCAGCCCCCCGACAATGCAATATTCATAAGATATACTATGGCTTTGTCAATGTGCAATAAGCAGAACTTCAGAGTCTTACCTTGCAGAAGACGCGTTAGCTTGGAGTCTCTGTAGGGTACAAAGCTCCCCTTCTTGGAGTCATCTCCCAGAGCGCTGATGACGTTGCCCAGACACAACAAGCCCCGGTTAATGCTGATACCTGCGGGACAGGAAGCCACAAGTTACATAACAGAATGTACGTACAGTGAAGTGTTAATTTATAGAAACATAACTCCATAGGGGGTACTGAATTGCTTTGCCCCCCACGCAAATCCAATAAGGTTTATATCACTTTAGATAAAGCATATGTCTGCTCCCTATCACTTGTGCCTTTGATCAAAATTATGTTTACTAAATACCCTTATTACTACCTTCATGCAATTTTTGCAATTTGTTTTTTACCCTTTTATTTTAGGATATTTATTTTTGTAAAGGTCATGTGTTCATATGCATTTACATTTTGCATACACATTAATTTACTTTTTCAGCTCAGACCTAGTTTCTCATTTAGTGCAATGTGCATTCTGTGCATATAAGGGTGTGACCGCCCTGTTTCTGAGTTGAGAAATCCATCCTGTCTGGCCTATGCTTTACTGGTGGGTCAGTCCCTCAGTCCTGGTTCACATTTACGTCACTTGACAAGTGGAAAGGTTTTAAACACAAGAGTTAGGACTGTCCCACAAGGGTTGCCTTGACGTGGCGGGATGGCTTGTACATTATTTTGATCAAAATTATGTTTACTAAATACCCTTATAATTATTACCTTCATGGATTTTTCGCAATTTGTTTTTTACTCTTATTTTAGGATATTTGTTTTTTGCTTTTTGTTTTCTCTGTGTAAAGGTCATGTGTTTCTATGCATTTACATCTTGCATACACATTAATTTACTTTTCAGCTCAGACCTAGTTTTTCATTTACATTAGTTCAATGTGCATTCTGTGCATATAAGGGTGTGATCACCCTGTTTCTGAGTTGGAAAATCCATCCTATCTGGCCTATGTTTTTACTGGTGGGTCAGTCCCTCAGTACTGGTTCACATTTACGTCACTTGACAAGTGAAAAGGTTTTAAATACAAGAGTTAGGACTGTCCCACAAGGGTTGCCGTGACGTGGCGGGATGGCTTCTACATTCTTTTGATCAAAATTATGTTTACTAAATACCCTTATTATTATTACCTCCATGCAATTTTTGCAAATTATTTTTTACTTTTTTATTTTAGGATATTTGTTTTTTTGTTTTCTTTAAGAGGGTTGCCCAGAGTAAACATTTTCACCAAAAAGTCAATATTTGAGCACAAAAAATGGAACGTTGTGGCATTGATAACATTGTGTACTATTTTGTTTAACCCCTTTCTGACATACTGGTGATTTTCAGTATACGTAGTGACGCACTGCGATGTATAGCACAATCATATGATCACAGCTTCAAGAAAAAAAATACACATTTGGCATCACTGCGCTCGTTAAATCCTGATCAAAATATAAAATTAATCTGAACATATATAATTATATATAGCCACAATTCATGGGACCGCGAGCCACATGTGGCTCCCGAGCTACTGGTTGGGGACCACTGCTCTAGAACATAGGAACTGCATTGATGCCATAGAACCAATGTGCCAATAACATTCCTTTTTTTCATAGCAATTTTTGCAGATGCATATTTCATGTATACACTATATAGCACTTTTTCCATTTTTTTCCTCCCATTTTCTATGGCAGCAATGCAATTCCTATATTCTGGTGTAATCATTCTGGAGAATTATATTGCCAGGTCAGTTTAAGGCTATGTACCCACGTATACAGAAGATTACCAACTGAAAACCGGACTCCTTCCCAGAAAACGCGCGGTTTTTTATGCGTTTTTTCCGGAGCGTCCCAAGTCTCATAGAAAGTAGTTAGAAATGCATATTTTTCCTCGAAATTAATGAGCAGGCTGCGTTTTTTACCGCGATTTTTTTTGCAGAAAAAACCACATCAATATGCACAAAAAGTGCAGAACTCATTAAGATGAATGGGATGCTTCTTGTAAGCGTTTTTGCTGGTAAAAATGCTTAAAAACGCTTACGTGTGCACACACACCCTTACCGTATAGTGAACATGGCATAAAAACCTGCAAAAAAAAAAACCCACTAAATTGTGGATCTGCGCTTTTTTGCAATTTCAACACACTTGGATTTTTTTTTCCGGCTTTCCAATGCATCAAATGACATTATTTTGTCACTCAAAAGCACAAATCGTAGTGAAAAGAAAGCCCTTTACATGGGGACAGAATAAAAAAAAAAAAATAAATAAATATATATGGCTTGTGGAAAGGGAGGAGAAAAATGAAGAGAAAAAAAACAAAACAAAACACTGCAGCGTGAAGTGGTTAATTTATCAACACTTTGTGGGGATCTCCCTTTATATTAAAGGGAACCTGTCACCAGGTTTGGCAAATATGAGTTATGGCCTTTGAGGGCCGACATACAGCATTCTATAATGCCGTAATTATAGAACACTAGTCTCAGCCCTGAAACGCGGTGGCCATAACTCCTATCTGCCAAACCTGGTGACAGGATCCCTTTAACCCCTTTTGCCTGTGGCAGAATAGTACATTCTTCTATTGTCATTACAGCAGAAGGCAGTACTCATGTGGTGACAGCACAAGAATAGCGGTGTGTTGGCAAGCATCATATGATACCGGCTGTGATAGTTTTCGTTGTGGCTGGTTTTTGGTTGTCAAAGTTCTAAAAATCCTGCCAACATGCCTCCAAGTCAGGAATCACAAAACACACCATACAGTTACAACATATTTGCCACAGAACAGTACTATAAGCAATAATATAAAACAGAGCTCAAAAAAAAAAAAAAAAAAAAAAAAAAAAAGCGCAATAATTCTGAGAGTGTATGCAGGCTAAAGCGTTCATTCCCGGCACCCTAAAGTAATGTCTGTTTCACTCTTATTTCATTAATTAAGTTTCACATGAAAATAAGAAACTTGTAATATATCTCAGAGAAGTCAGCTTGATTCTCCTCCTGATCCTTCAGTGGCAATTCCTGGGTAAACACAGCTTTCAGTGAACACAGATTGCTACATTACGGAGATAGGAGATGGCAGTGACAGCAAGCCGCTATACAGGAGGAGGGAGAAGCTCTGCCTCTAGCTCCTCCAACACACCGCAAAGGAGATGGCAGCGACACCAAGCCGCTATACAGGAGGAGCTCTGCCTCTAGCTCCTCCCACCCACACTACAGAAGAGAAGGCCATTACTACCGACACCAAGCCGCTCTACAGGAGGAGCTGTGCCTCTAGCTCCTCCCACCCGCACTACAGAAGAGATGGCCATTACTACCGACACCAAGCCGCTATACAGGAGGAGCTCTGCCTCTAGCTCCTCCAACACACCGCATAGAAGATGGCAATGACACCAAGCTGCTCTACAGGAGGAGCTCTGCCTCTAGCTCCTCCCACCCACACTACAGAAGAGAAGGCCATTACTACCGACACCAAGCCGCTCTACAGGAGGAGCTGTGCCTCTAGCTCCTCCCACCCGCACTACAGAAGAGATGGCCATTACTACCGACACCAAGCCGCTATACAGGAGGAGCTCTGCCTCTAGCTCCTCCAACACACCGCATAGAAGATGGCAATGACACCAAGCTGCTCTACAGGAGGAGCTCTGCCTCTAGCTCCTCCCACCCACACTACAGAAGAGAAGGCCATTACTACCGACACCAAGCCGCTCTACAGGAGGAGCTGTGCCTCTAGCTCCTCCCACCCGCACTACAGAAGAGATGGCCATTACTACCGACACCAAGCCGCTCTACAGGAGGAGCTGTGCCTCTAGCTCCTCCCACCCGCACTACAGAAGAGATGGCCATTACAACCGACACCAAGCCGCTCTACAGGAGGAGCTCTGCCTCTAGCTCCTCCCACCCGCACTACAGAAGAGATGGCCATTACTACCGACACCAAGCCGCTCTACAGGAGGAGCTGTGCCTCTAGCTCCTCCCACCCGCACTACAGAAGAGATGGCCATTACAACCGACACCAAGCCGCTCTACAGGAGGAGCTCTGCCTCTAGCTCCTCCCACCCGCACTACAGAAGAGAAGGCCATTACTACCGACACCAAGCCGCTCTACAGGAGGAGCTGTGCCTGTAGCTCCTCCCACCCGCACTACAGAAGAGATGGCCATTACTACCGACACCAAGCCGCTCTACAGGAGGAGCTCTGCCTCTAGCTCCTCCCACCCGCACTACAGAAGAGATGGCCATTACTACCGACACCAAGCCGCTCTACAGGAGGAGCTCTGCCTCTAGCTCCTCCCACCCGCACTACAGAAGAGATGGCCATTACTACCGACACCAAGCCGCTCTACAGGAGGAGCTCTGCCTCTAGCTCCTCCCACCCGCACTACAGAAGAGATGGCCATTACTACCGACACCAAGCCGCTCTACAGGAGGAGCTCTGCCTCTAGCTCCTCCCACCCGCACTACAGAAGAGATGGCCATTACTACCGACACCAAGCCGCTCTACAGGAGGAGCTCTGCCTCTAGCTCCTCCCACCCGCACTACAGAAGAGATGGCCATTACTTCCCACACCAAGCCGCTCTACAGGAGAGAGGAGCTTTGCCTCTAGCTCCTCCCACCCGCACTACAGAAGAGATGGCCATTACTACCGACACCAAGCCGCTATACAGGAGGGAGGAGCTCTGCTTCTAGCTCCTCCCACACACACTACATGGATTCTCACCAGTATTAACTCCTCTATCTTCATGTTAACATTTGAAGTGTAAAATAAATTAAACAATCTGAAATGTTGCTAAATGCTGTACTAAAAAGAAAAATATACATTTTCTATAAAAAATATTCTATGTTTACCTTCCTTCAGCCGATCACCTTCAGCTTTGGTCTTCTTTTGCCTTTCTGACCCAGCCAGATCGACGAGGTGCAGTTTGGAGCGAAAGCTACCATTTCTATAAAAGTGAAGGTGGATTATCGCTATTATATATGTATATAAAAAGGGAATTTATCAACAGGACCCCAAAGCATGTCAGCTATGGTGAAGCCATTCCCGTACTTCTCTCCTCCTCGTCTCTGCTCTATAGCGATTGTGAAGATGGCGTGTGAGCGAGAGGACTGGGAGTTCATAGCCGTAGAAGCCACGGTGCGGGAGCTGTTCCCCTGCTCCAAGCAGCTGATGGTATCCACGGCGGTCTTCACATCTCGCTCCGTCAAGCCGCAGATCTGAAGGGGGATAAGAACACTTAGCTCTATACGATCAGACCGCAGCTCCGATGCAATACCGAGGGGCCAAGATTTACCTTTATGCCTTCCTTGGGGTCTTCACGGATGCTAATTGGAGACGCTTTATCCCGGGGAAGATATAATAAGTCAAGAATTTCCTCATTATAAATCTTTTAAAAAAAAAAGGAGAGACTACAATAAGAATTTATTGCGATTTTATAACACCGAGACCTAAGACACTTGTCTTCATGTTATCCAGGCTAGATAATGCTATGTGCGCTAAGGACAAGTGTGAGATCATTATAAAGAGCGCCAGCCCATGACGTGGATGATATTATACAGCACTGCTCTTGGCCGTTTTATGGTAGCACTGCATTCTGGACAGGACAAATTCACCCCCCCTCATTTTAACGGTAGCTTGATAAAAAAGAAAGAAAAAAAAAAATCCATAAAGAATTAGTGACGCCCAATTCTACAATCAGAACTTTAACTTAACAGCAAGTTCAAAAATAAATTCAGGATCTATGTTCCCATGTAATCTCATGGCGCCACACTGGCAGAGCAGGCAATCACTCACTTTACGATCAGTTAATGTTTGGCCTTTGAAACCCCCATAAGAAAATGAAGTGACCCCCCCCGATTGGTGGAGAGTTGCATCCCCTTCACTGGTTGCTGGGATAGCCAATCGGCCGGGAGCGTGGCAGTCAGAGATCAGCGCTGCACCCACTTGATAGTCCCAGGGGTGGGATCACCACTGACCATATAGTGGCGACTCATTTTGTAAAATGAGAAAAGACTCTTTAAAAGGGTTTTTAGATTTCAACCACCTCACTCATCATTGTGGCCGCAATACGATAATCCGTTAGTTAGTGGTAAACTTTCAACCAGCGTCTTACTCATCTTAACCGGGTTCTGTGCAGTTTCACCCGCTGCACTGGTGTCTTGTTGGCAGTGTTGATGTCATGCCTACAGTGCTGCAGCCAATCACTGAACTCAGCAGCTCTGTGTATACAGATGGCAGAAGCTGATCGGGTCACTGATTGGCTGCCGACGTGATGTCAGCACTGCAGACAACAGGAGCAGCAGCAGAAATTAGCACTGGACCTGGGGAGGGCAAGTAAAAACACAGAATGTTTGTTTACAACAAAACGGCATCTGGGGAAGATTTTTCTGAAAAGCTCTTGTATACCAGGTGACAATAACTTTACAAGTTTGCAGAAAAAGGACTTGTAAATGTACCTCCAAATAAGAAACTTTAAGAAGAAATTCCCAGTCGGTCCTTTGTTCAATTTCCCGAAATAAGGCCTTTACAACTCTCGGGATGACGCCCACTGTTGGTTCATTCTCTTGGTCATGGGTGTACGCTCCTCCCATGGAGAAGGTCTTTCCAGATCCAGTTTGTCCATAAGCAAGAACTGTAGCGTTGTACCCTGAGGAAATCCAGCGGCTCTTATTACACACTGATCTCATGTCTAATGAGATGTAACGGGAGGCGTTCTGCTACACTACACAGCCCGTGTCACCGCACTGCTACAAGGAGCTTGTGGTCAATGGGAAAAGTATCACAAATAAGACCACAAAATCCATAGATGATCAGCCGTGAGGTCCTCCCCTATGTACCAGTACTTTCTATCTGGGGGCAGCACGGTGGCTCAGTAGTTAGCATTGCAGTGCTGGGATCCTGGGTTCAAATCCCACCAAGGACAACATCTGCAAGGAGTTTGTATGTTCTCCCCGTGTTTGGAGTGTGGGAGGAAACCCACACAAAGACATTCTGAGAGGGAACCTAGTTTTGGATGAAGATCCAGAAAGTTCTTCCGTTTGAAGGTTTAAACACAATTCGATTGTCAGCGGTCTATCAGCCAAAAACTGTTGATTTTCAGCAAATTACAAAATATTTTTTTTGCTGTACCAACAGTTGAGCATTCGGGATGCAGTTGTCAATTTTCACAAGAAAATTGATTTAAAAAAGAAAAATATCACAACTATTGTACAACACACGTTTCAGCTATATAAGCCTTCATCAGGTATCTATTACAATATACCACGTATGAAATATTTTATACCTTAATCTATTAGTTATGGATGTGGTTTCCCAAACTGGGCATCCAATCACTATTACCCTTTTCCTTTTATGGGTCTCATTAAGTGAATATTTAAATGTTTGTATCCAAGTATTCTGAAATCCAACTGACTGTATAAACCAAATCAGGACCAATGTTAGTGGAAAACTAGAAATATACAGTGACTATGAGCCCCTGATTTTTTTTTTTTTAAAAAATAACCAAAACTTGCAACATACTGCTACTAAGACATGTTGTTGGAAATCAAAGGCCATGTGCACACGGTGCGGATTCTGCTGCAGATCCACAGCATTTCTGGCCCTGCGGTTCCGCAGCAGTTTCTGCTGCGTTGTACAGTACCATTGTTTTCAATTGTAAAACAAAAAACGCTGTGAACATGCTGCAGATTTTTCCGTGCAGATTACAATCCGCAGCATGTCTATTCTTTGTGCGGAATCCGCTGCGGTTTCACACCTTATCATTATGAGATGTGAAACCGCAGGCCTTAGGACCTGCAGATTTACCTGCGGTTTTTTACAAATCCTCAACTCTCAAAAGGTCTGGTGGCTTTTGTTTGACATGATGAATATTCAATTAATCATGAAAGAGGTGATCCCACAGAGGGAGCAAAAACAAATTGGAGTACGGAATCACATGGCACCACATACAGGTGCTTCTCACAAAATTAGAATATCATCAAAAAGTTAATTTCCGTTCAATACAGAAAGTGAAACTTATATTAGATAGAGTCATTACAGAGTGATTTCATGTGTTTAATGCTGTTAATGTTGATGATTATTGCTTACAGCCAATGAAACCCAAAAGTCATTATCTCAGTAAATTAGAATACTTTATTACACCAGTGAGAAAAAATGATTTTAAAATCCAAAATGTTGGCCTACTGAAATGTATTTTCAGTAAATGCATTCAATACTTGGTTGGGGCTCCTTTTGCATCATTGCAGCGTGGCATGGAGGCGATCAGCCTGTGGCACTGCCGAGGGGTTATGGAAGCCCAGGATGCTTTGATAGCAGCTTTCAGCTCGTCTGCATTGTTGGGTCTGGTGTCTCTCATCTTCCTCTTGACAATACCCGATAGGTTCTCTATGGGGTTAAGGTCAGGAGAGTTTGCTGGCCAATCAAGCACAGTGATACTGTTGTTTGTAAACCAGGTATTGGCACTTTTGGCAGTGTGGCAGGTGACAAGTCCTGCTGGAGAATGACATTTCCATCTCCAAAAAGCTTGTCGGCAGAGGGAAGCATGAAGTGCTCTCAAATTTCCTGGTAGTCGGCTGTGCTGACTTTGGTCTTGATAAAACACAGTGGACCTACACCAGCAGATGACATGGTTCCCCAAACCATCACTGATTGTGGAAACTTCACACTAGACCTCAAGCAGCTTGGATTGTGTGCCTCTCCACTCTTCCTCCAGACTCTGAGACTTTGATTTCCAAATGAAATGCAAAATTTACTTTAATCTGAAAACAACACCTTGGACCACTGAGCAACAGTCCAGATATTTTTCTCCTTGGCTCAGGTAAGACGTTTCTGGTGTTGTCTATTGGTCATGAGTGGCTTGACACAAGGAATGCGACACTTGTAGCCCATGTCCTGGATACGTCTGTGTGTGGTGGCTCTTGAAGCAATGACTCCAGCAGTAGTCCACTCCTTGTGAATCTCCCCCAAAGTTTTGAATGGCCTTTTCTTAACAATCCTTTCAAAGCTGCGGTTATCCCGGTTGCTTGTGCACCTTTTTCTACCACACTTTTTCCTTCCACTCAACTTTCCATTAATATGCTTGGATTCAGCACTCTGAAAAGCCAGCTTCTATAGCAATGACCTTTTGTGGCTTACCCTCCTTGTGGAGTGTGTCAATGACTGCCTTCTGGATATTTGTCAAGTCAGCAGTCTTCCCCATGATTGCAGCACCAACTGAAACAGACTAAAGGACCTTTTTAAATGCTTAGGAAGCCTTTGCAGGTGTTATTCTAATTTACTGAGATAATGACTTTTTGGTTTCATTGGCTGCAAGTCATAATTATCAACATTAACAGAAATAAATACTTCAAATAGAACATTCTGTGTGTAATGATTCTATATGAGATTCACTTTTTGTATTGAAGAACTGAAATTAACTTTTTGATGATATTCTAATTTTGTGAGAAGCATATGTATATGACAAAATCTGAGTGACATGTCAGTTCTTGGTCGAACCTGAACAAGATTGGTGTTTTTGTCATTTATACAGTATACTTTATCCCATGATCAGTGATTTTACAGTCAGTTTTTTTCCCCCCACATTTGTAGATTTCAGCTAATTTTTGGAATGAATAACGTTATCGGTATTCTAAAAACATTCCCTTTATTATGCACCAAGCTGGGTGCTATGCGGTTCTTTGCTTTTCCTGTTCTGAATATGTTAGGTCTCTCTGGCATCAGTTCATTCAATATTGGATCCTTATTAAGTAGACACCAATATTTGTTTAAAATATTACAAATAGTTTGATTAACCCTACTGTATGTGGTAATTAAGCTATACTTTTTTTTTGGGGGGGGGGGGTGATTATTAGTTTTCCACTAACACTGGTCCCTCATTTGGTTTATACAGTCATTTGGATTTCACAATACTTAGATACAAGCAAATATTCATTTCAAGGGACCCACAAGAGGAAAAGGGTAATGATTGGATGCCCAGTTTGGGAAACTGCACCCATAACTAATGGATTAATGCATAAAATAGTTCATACAAGATATATTGTATTAGATACCTGATGAAGGCTTATTTTGCTAAAATGAGTTGGGTACAATGATTTTATTTATTTATTTTTTTTAAATCCATTCACTTGTGAAAATTGACAATTGCACCCCGAGTGCTCAACTGTTACCACAGAGAGAACACCATAGAGGAAAGAGCAAGCACAAACAAGGGATCACCCAATAAGATCATAAAAAATTTATTATACGACAAAATTTCACAACACTGCGAAAAAACACTTAAAATTGCAAACAAGCAATAATAGAAACTGGACCCATAATAAGGTCATGCCCTTGCTGCTTGACAATAAATGCTCGCTCTAAATCAGAGGGACACTGAGTAGATAATAAATGTTGAACATGTAGTATACAAGGCTGAAAATTTCAAACTTTAACAAGTCACAAGACACAGTGAAAAATTCCAATATAATGAATTACTAAATATACAATGCACGCACTAATGTTGGTATTGGAACCCTCCTTGGAAATTGCACATATGTGATAGCCCAGAAAAGCTCCCTTTATATTGTCCACTAGAAGGGACCTTGAATACTGAGCCCAGAAAATGAGCTTAAATAGCAAAAAAAATCCTAGCATTCACACTGAATCAAAATACATTAGGATTCATGGATCAAAGAGAGGGGCCACTTCCAGGACCTCAAAATATCATTTAGCAGTTTAAAGCACCTCTATCCCTCTCAAGTGAGATGGGATAATGTACAACCTGTATATTGAAGAATGGCTGGTTAAAGTGCCTGAAATAAGCCTAAGGGCATGATGGTAGAAGTGGAGCGCAGTGGAGAAAAGCAAGGGCAGAAGAGAGCTCTCTTCTGCCCTTGCCCTTTTAAATGTTTTTAAAGTGTTTTTTCCGCAGTGTTGTGAAATTTTGTCGTATAATAAAGGTCATATATTTTTTATGATATTGGGTGATCCCTTGTTTGTGCATGCTCTTTTCTCTATTGTGTTCAATTGGCTGTTATGAATGGGTCACCGAAGGGGGAAAAAACCTAAACATGCTAAGCCCAGAAAAACCAGAGTGGTTGGTAACTATGCAGATTCCTGATCTTACCACACAACTAGCAGTAGCCATGGAGCATGACTACAATGTTCCTAGACGCCTCGTCACGGCCGGAGAACTAGATAAGCCTAAGGCTATGTGCACACGTTGCGGATTCCGCTGCGGTTTTTTCCGCGCGGAAACGCAGGTAAAACCGCAGGTAAAGTGACCTGCGGTTTTGCTGCGTTTTGGCCTGCGGTTTCACACCTCTACTATGTTAAAGGTGTGAAACCGCAGCAGAATCCGCAGAAATAATTGACATGCTGCGGAAAAAAACCCACAGCAAAACCGCGCGGAAAAAAATGCAGCGTGAGCACTGCCTTTTTGAAAACCCATAGGCTAACATGGTAAAGTACCATGTCTGCGGAACAGCTGCGGTTCCGCAGGGCCAAAACCACAGCGTGTGCACAGCCTAAAGCAAGAAAAGGGAAAACTAACTGTCCCAGTGCAGACCCCAAAGGAATAGATAGCCCCCACACATGTATTGACGGTGAAATAAGATGAAAACACAAACACAGGTAGGAAAATAGGCTGAGCAAACGATGGGGCCCAAACTAACTAGACAGGAAAGGAAAGGGAAGACACTGTCTGCAACCTGCAAAAAACCCTACAAAAATAATGTCCAACACTTCTGATAGCAAAATTAACCCTGAAGTCACTAGTCTTCTCCCACTATATCAGCATTCTGAAATATTCTGAGACAGAGCAAAAAGAGGCCAATCTAATAAGGGACAAAAAGCAAATTGGCAAATACAGATAACTAAGAGTGGAAATTCAGCACAGCCCAGCCGGGGCTGGTTGACCACACAAAAAACTGAATAGACCAAGAAAATCAAGTGTGAACATTAGCAGAAAAACTTAGCTTCAGATGACTGGAACAGAGCTGAAAACCAAGAGCTGACAAGCCAGAAGGAATCACCAGCAACTGAATAGGGCGTCGGCTGTCTTAAATCCAATCTGAGACTCCTGAGATCCAATCGTCATCCTCATTCTCAGGTGGCAGATCTCCACCGATCAAATCAGCCTCACTAGCTCCCATCACCACTAGAGGGAGTCTGGAAGGAGAACTCACAACTGGTGAACCAGAGAATGAACTCACAACAGTTGGCTGTTTAGCATGCATTAGGTGATCCCTAACAGTGGTGGCCTCCTACATCCTTACTTACCACAGAGAGAAAAACAATTTTCCAAAAATCAACAGTTTTTGGCTGATAGAACGCTGACAATCGAATTGGGATTTAAACCTTCAAATGGAAGCGCCTTCTGGATCTTCAACTAAAAGTACGTACATGTGGTGGAATTTCTGGGAGAGGAACACTATCTGCCACAGTACATCTGATGGGCAGCATGCCAGAGAAGGGATCGCCTTCACTTATAAACAATATCTAGAGGTCTGCCCAATCTACACAACCTGCTCCGGTGAGCAAAATTCATTTCTACTCACTTCAATATTATACAGTTCGATAGCGCTCCATCTCCCCCCCCCCCCCCCCCATCTTCTTTCCCAGAATTTATATAAGAAATCTAGATTGTGAGCCCCAGTGGGGACAGAGATAATGTCCGCAAAGTGCTGAGATATTAACGGCGCTGTATAACTGAATAATAATTATGTATATGTAAACCATCCTCACATGTACTGACCCTGGAAGTAATTAAATAACAGATGAATGAGGTGCCAATAAAAGACTACCTGTAATGTCGGCACATTTCTGCATCATTTGATGGTCACAAGTTCTGGCCCCACCGCAGGTTTTATGGCTTGGACTAACATTATCACAGGGATCTAAGCAGCTGCGGCTTCGGTACACGCACAACCAGGTCAGGACTGACGGCTGTGTGAGTCAATTGTAGGGTATTCAAGAATTATAGTGCTCAGTCCTGCAAAATAGGAATTATTATGCATTGCTTATATAGCGCCATCATGCTGCAGTGCTTTACAGACATCACCGTCCCCATTGGGGCTCACAATCGAAATTCCCCATCAGTAAGTCTTTGGAGTGTGGAAGGAAACGCACGGGGGGTAAAAACTCCTTGGTGGGATTTGAACTTAGGACCCCATTGCTGTAAAGCAACACTGAGCCACCGTGCTGCCCTTGAACGTTCCTTCAAAGGTTGGACATTTAAGTAGAGAAGCTCGCTTTATTACCAGGCAGAAAATGGTGAATAAAATCACAGCAGATCAGTTTATGGCCCCAGTCCGGAGCCTTCGTCAGGGAGTTACCAGATAAATTTGCCATTACTCAACTGATCATTTTCTGCTTACGAACAAAAAAAAAACAAAACCTTCTTTGCTATTAATGCACAACCCTGAAAGGAGCGCTCACGCCTATCTGGGCACTCTCAATGCTCATTTTTACCCTACAATTCATTCTAACTTGCAGCCAACGAGGAATGACCGGTGTAGGAAGAGCAGCAGGAGACCACACACCTAAGACCAGGTGAGATCGGAGGCGAGCTACCACCAATTTTACACCACCATCATTACCGTTCTGTAACTGACATAGACCAAGCCCTGTACTGTTAGATTTAGAGACCGTTCATGTCTGAATGAGGCCCAAGAAGGTCTCAGAGTTCACGAAAAGATAATCCTTGCATGTGTAACCAGTAAGAAAACATCAAAGTGTTCACTGAGGGCTGATACATTAGTGACCTGCCGGCCAGTCCTAGGTCACCCCGTCTTCACCCCAGCACTTCCCTTGCTCTTAGACTTACCTTTAAACAGGCCTTGTATGAGTGGCGACACCGAGACGTTATACACCTCCTCCTGCTCGGCTGACGGATCGAACACAAAATCGTACGTGAAGGATTTTTCATTACCAACAATCACCTGCACATTAGAAATGGTGTCAGAATGTGCATGGAACGACATCCGACAGGATGGACGGACATTGTGGTATTCACCCACCTGAGGTTCCCCGGGCACAAAGGTAAGGCACGTCTTACAGCCTTCATTGATCTCCTTCTGTACCAGGGGACGGCACCTTAGCGCTACTCGTACTGGAATACCCTCATCCTTTCCCATGTTGCAACCAAACAAGCCTAGAAGAGGGAACAAAAACCAGGGGTCATGACATAGTGACCTCAGCCATAGGTGTGCACATGATGGTGGTACGGGGAACTTGACTTTTCAAATGTCACTTTAATGACAGGACAAAGTGGTAACACTGAGCCCAGACACAACAAGGAACAGCAACGCTCAATGGAGGGCAGGAGATCCTTCTACCAGCTGATCCTAGGGTGGTCCAGGGATGCCCACACACACACACTCAGGGACAGAGCTCTCATAGGACCAGAGTCCCCTCACACTTACAATGGAGTAATACAGTGTTCACATCAAAGATGCCAGACTGTGGCGAGTGAGATCTGTAACCACAAAGCACCATGAGGAGTGGTGGGCTCTTCATCAGGAGTACACGCACTCATCTAAATACATATTTGTATTGTGGCCCCAATCAAGATCCTGACTGCAACTTGTGTCCAAAGCTACAGTACCAGATATTCCATGCTGCCATTACTGAAGCTCAGAGGCCCCATGGCTACAATGCAGACATGGAAACGTGGCCTCAGGACAGCCGTGTGAACCTCCTGCTGCCTAAATGTAAGCAGCCACCTAATGCTCTCCTAAGCAATGCCAGGAGCCTGTGCCACCTGGGATGGGCATGGCCAGAAGACCATGCTCCATATTACAATATTACAGGGAGGTCTGTAGCCCATGGAGCAGTTAGGCTGGGTTCACATTGCGCAAGGTGCCATCCGTTTAACGGATCCGTTACTATGCGGCACTAACCCAATGTAACGGATCCATTAACACACCTATTAGCATCTATTATGGCAACGCATCCTAACATGTCCAAACCGGCATGCGTTAGCGATGGTCCGCTATTTTGTGACGCACCTTCGAACACGGTCTAATGCACAGCGAACGGATTAATTCACTGTGCATAGACCTCTATTGCTATCACCATGCTACCATTCGTGAGCGCAATCGGTCAAAAAAAAGACAAAAAGGATATCAGCGTTAGTGCATCTGTTTAACGCATACGTTAAATGGATGGCACTAACGCTATGTGAACCTAGCCTTAGGACATCAGACATACAGGGAGGACAGCGGGATAGAGAGGTTACAAAGCATGAGAGACACCAGAGAACATCACATGTGCAATACAGATAGAACAATGGCGGGTTCTAGAGCAGGTGATCCAGGCTGCCCGCACTGGGGTGGTTCAGGAGTTTTCACAAGTGCGTCATGCAAGTTATAAACAGCAGATATCCATGTAAATGACTAAGGCTGGAGTCACACATAGCGACTTACCAGCGATCCCGACAACGATATCAACGTGTCAGGATCGCTGGTGAGCTGTCAAACAGACAGCTTCACCAGCGATCAGCACAGCGACGTCGAGCGCCCGGCATTGCTGTGTTCGTTAGTGCTGATGCCATGGATCCATGTAAAAAATAGAATTAAAATAAAAAATATTGTTATTCTCACCTTCCGACGTCTTGCGCAGCCATCCCACCTCTCTCCACGCTCCCGGTCCCAGTGATCCTTTGTGAGAATTACTGCGATGACGTCCGTTCTCGCGGTCATTCTCGCAAAGGATTACTGGGCTCGGAGCGTGGAGAGAGGTGGGATGGCTGCGCAAGACGTCGGAAGGTGAGAATAACAATATTTTTTTTTATTATTTTACACCTGATCGCTGGTCTCCCGCTGTCACACGCAGCGATGCGTGCTGGCCAGCAGGAGATCAGCGTCGAAAAAAAATGTCCAGAGGTTTCTTGCAGCGATCAGCGATACCGGCAGGGGGGCCGGTCGCTGATCGCTGTCACACACAGCGATCTCGCTGGTGAGATCGCTGTTATGTCACAAAAGTTGTGACTCAGCAGCGATCTCGCTACCGAGATCGCTATGTGTGACTGGGCCTTTAGTGCTGCTCTGAGGTTGTGGGGTAGGGGTCACTGGCAGAAGCTTGGTGCAACTAATACCGCACATATAATACCGGGACGGCGTCACACATCAGTTCATACATCACATATAGCACTATGGGGGGCGCCATCATGTTGTTAGCACATTGTACCGATGTCTGCAGATGGACATGGCACAGGAATGGTCACATCCGAATGTGAGATCAGAGACCACAACACAGTGTCGCCACACTCTGCCGAGCACCGTCCCGTCACGGCTGACCAATGCCCTGCAGAATAATAACGCTGCTAAACGTAAACGACTGGCACCAGAGCGCAATGGCTGGCGCACACATATATACACACACACACATGGCACCAGGGAGGGCTGGCACACATATATACACTATATATATATATACACACATATATATACACACATGGCACCAGGGAGGGCTGGCGCACACATATATACACACACACACATGGCACCAGGGAGGGCTGGCACACATATATACACTATATATATATATACACACATATATATACACACACGGCACCAGGGAGGGCTGGCACACACATATATACACACACACACATGGCACCAGGGAGCAATGGCTGGCACACATAACACACACACACACACGGCGCCAGGGTGGGCTGGCACACAGACAGAATTCGCTACATAACAATGATATCGGTTATGTCTCCGCGCTTGCTCCGGTTCCCGGGATGTACGGGGAGGCGGCGGCCACGTCCGAGACCTGGGGATCCAGCACAGCACGTACCCGGGAGCGCCCGTCCTCTCTCTCACCCGAGCCTGAATCTCCCGCCTGCTGCTGTCCTCTCGGCCCTGCCGCTGTGCTCCCGTTGTACGCAGCCAGATCCTTTCCCTACAACCGCCAAGTAATTCAAATTCACAATGTCTCAAACCGAACGCACCAATCAGTGCGCACGTATGTCACCAGCCGCCCAGCACGCGCACGCAGCGCTGACTATTTATCCGCCATCTTTGTTAGGGTAACGTGCCCAGAAGGTGGCTATGATTAAACACCAAGAAAAAAAAAAATCACCTGACACCAATGTCGACTTCTGGGAATGATTCGCTGTGCGCGTACAATAGAGGAATCGGCAAAACAGTCGCTCCGGATTTTATGATCGATTTAATCAGCGCGTTCCCAAAGCTCTTCACAGAACACTACGCATGCGCAATATTTAAAGCCAGTGAGCAGTATATACCCCTATCAGCGGTGGTGCGCATGCGCTCTGTGCGGGCGGTGAGCGGTGCTCTGGGTGTGGGTGGGCCCTAGTGTCTGGTCCCGGACGGTAGTGATGGGTAAAATGCGTTTTTTTGGTGAGCCGGCTCTTTTGGATCGGCACACCAAAAAGAGCCGGCTCTTTTGGCTCCGAAAACGGCTCTTCATTTCCTATTACCTTTGGCTTTAAATTTGAAGCCAAATTCTGGTATGTGTTAACCCATGATTGTATACCTTTTAGTAAAAATCTACACATGTGCCAATTTATGACATAAAACAGAATAGTTTCCAGAATAACCAGATTTTATATTTGCTGTAAAAACTTTAACAAACACAAAATGAACATGCAAAATAGCAACAAGATCCTAATTATCAGTGCCACATTTTAAAGCTACCTTCACACTTCGCAAGTTCGCTGTGGGCTGTCTGCTGCAAACAGTCTGCAGCAAAACTGCAGTGTCACATGTCGCATCTGCATCCAGGCGGATTTAGATAAGGAATTTGTGCCGTTGTGGGTCGGGCGGTGACAGCACGGAGCTGTGCGATCGGTCCCCGGAGGCCAATCACGGAGTTCTGTGCGCATGTCATGCGTGCGCACAGAACTGCCTGTCGCATCTCCGGCCCCGCCCCCTGAGGCAGGGGCATAAGAGAAAATGCAGCGCTGGAGCCGGGAAAGGTAAGAATTGAGCCTACCCCTTTAAACCTGATAATTTCCAAAATAACAGCGTGTGTGTTAACTTAAAAACAATCACAAGAGGGCAAGGAATGCTTGTCACAGATTGGAGGGGGGCGGGGCTGTGAGTCAGTGCTATGTGCGGCAGCAGGAGGAGCATGCATTCTTTCTCAGTCTCCTGGATAAGATCAGAGTGACTACTGCCGGGAGGGGCGGGGCAAGAGGGGACTGACTGTGGAACGTGAACTGGCAAAGAGCCATTTAAATTTCAATTGGCTCCCTGCCAGGAGCCGGCTCATATGATTCACTATAAAGAGCCGGCTCTTAGAGCCGGCTCCTTCGGGAGCTACCCATCACTACCGGACGGTGTCACACTCTGTCGGCTGTGGTCAGGAGTGATGGCGTCTATCCTTCCTGCTGCGGCCAATGATCATTTTTTTCTCTTATTTTTTACTTCTTCTTCCAGGACCCAGAACTTTTCTATTTTTCTGCTGACATTTGTTTTGTGGGGGACGAGCTGCAGAGTGGAATGATTCGTCCATTATACCATATAGTGTACTGGAAAATGGGGGAATAAGCTCCAAGGGCGGCGGCGTGACGTAGGAGGCTGCGGCGTGATGGAGGCTGAGGCGTGACGTAGGAAGCTGAGGCGTGAGGTAGGAGGCTGCGGCGTGATGGAGGCTGAGACGTGACGTAGGAGGCTGCAGCGTGACAGAGGCTGAGAGGCTGCGGCGTGATGGAGGCTGAGGCGTGAGGTAGGAAGCTGAGGCGTGAGGTAGGAGGCTGCGGCGTGATGGAGGCTGAGACGTGACGTAGGAGGCTGAGACGTGACGGAGGCTGCGGCGTGATGGAGGCTGAGGCGTGACGTAGGAGGCTGCGGCGTGATGGAGGCTGAGACGTGACGTAGGAGGCTGCGGCGTGATGGAGGCTGAGGCGTGACGTAGGAGGATGCAGCGTGATGGAGGCTGCGGCGTGACGGAGGAGGCTGAGTCGTGACGTAGGAGGCTGCGGCGTGATGGAGGCTGAGGCGTGACGTAGGAGGATGCAGCGTGATGGAGGCTGCGGCGTGACGGAGGAGGCTGAGGCGTGACAGGCTGAGAGGCTGCGGCGTGACGGAGGAGGCTGAGGCGTGACGTAGGAGGCTGCGGCGTGATGGAGGCTGAGGCGTGACGTAGGAAGCTGAGTCGTGACGTCTGAGGCGTGACGTAGGAAGCTGAGGCGTGACGTAGGAGGCTGCAGCGTGACGTAGGCTGAGAGGCTGAGGCGTGACGTAGGAGGCTGAGGCGTGACGTAGGAGGCTGCGGCGTGACGTAGGAGGCTGAGGTGCGATGGAGGCTGAGTCGTGACATAGGAGGCTGCGGCGTGACGTAGGAAGCTGAGGCGTGACGTAGGAGGCTGCGGCGTGACGGAGGCTGAGAGGCTGAGGCGTGACGTAGGAGGCTGAGGCGTGACGTAGGAGGCTGAGGCGTGACGTAGGAGGCTGAGGCGTGACGTAGGAAGCTGAGGCGTGACGTAGGAAGCTGAGGCGTGACGTAGGAGGCTGCGGCGTGACGTAGGCTGAGAGGCTGCGGCGTGACGTAGGAGGCTGAGGCGTGACGTAGGAGGCTGCGGCGCGATGGAGGCTGAGTCGTGACGTAGGAGGCTGCGGTGTGACTGAGGAGGCTGAAGCATGACGTGGGAGGCTGCTGCCACAGCAATGATTGTTGGTGTATTGCGTTTTGGCCATGCACTAAGATGATGGGATAATGGTTGAACATGACAAATTCAGGCTTGTAGGAAATGATAGAATTGGTTCCTGTCTCTGCTTTTAATTGCGCCTGCAGCTGTGACTGCTGTATGTATGTGGGGCCTCGAGCCTGTGATCGTTCACTGCTTGTACTACAGACTTCAGTGCTGCAGCATCTAGTACAACTCCTCTCCTATGAAGCCCATACGTGCCCTCCTGGCCCCCCCATCAGCACCCTGGATATCCACAATGATGGAATAGTGAAGGCTGCAGACAATCCGTGGCTGCATCCAACCTGTGGTGAAGAGATCCGTCTTGTGGTTCTTGTGTAATTAGTGTTAGAAGTTTTCAGTTAGTGATATGCCCGTGCTCTGCGTCGGAACTGTAGATCTCTGCACCTTCAGTGACCCGCCTCCTATTTTAAATACTGCAATTGTGCAGTTAATAGTGTGGTCATTAAAGAAAAAAAACGTAGCTTCAGTAAAATGGCGGAGGCGCATGAGCGTTCGCAACTATCACTTCCCAATAGACACTACTGTGCATGTGCCATTTTGCTGGAAAGCAATGCTCCTAATCAGATGAGAACATTGCTTGCCCGATAGACGCTACTGCGCTTGGGTCAGCACCATTTTGCGAGAGTTAAGTTTTTTTTTAACCCCTTAACGACCGCCGATACGCCTTTTAACGGCGGTAATTAAGGGTACTTAAACCACAGCGCCGTTAATTCACGGCGCTGTGATTTAAGTGAATAGCGCCCCCCAGTGTCGGATTTTCTCCGGGGTCTCGGCTGCCAGGGGTAGCCGAGACCCCAGAGAACATGAATCGGTCGGCTTTTACCGACCCCCGCTTTTGCGATCGCCGTTATTAACCCTATAACGGCGACCGCAAAAAAAAAAAAGCCGCGATTTTACATTTAATTTCTCTTTTCTCTGATGTGATCGCACATCAGAGGATAGAGAAATAGGGTCCCCGGTCCCCTCCCGGTACCTCTCCCTTGTCGTCCGTCCCCTCCCGGTGGTCCCGCGCCCGCCGGCGTCATCCGATGGGCGCCGCCATCTTGAAAATGGCGGGCGCATGCGCAGTGCGCCCGCCGGGAATCTGCTGGCTCCGGCTGGCAGATTCCATTCATTATTTTGATCACTATGATAAACGATCATAGTGATCAAAATAATAAAAATAGTACATAACCCCCCCGTTTATCACCCCCTTATATAGGCGCACACAATGAAATAAAAAAAATATATATTTTTTCAGTTTTCCATAAGGGTTAGGGTTAGGCTAGGGTTAGGCTAGGGTTAGGCTAGGGTTAGGGTTAGGCTAGGGTTAGGCTAGGGTTAGGGTTAGGCTAGGGTAAGGGTTAGGGTTGGGCTAGGGTTAAGGGCTAGGGTTAAGGGTTTGGGTTGGGCTAGGGTTAGGGCAAACTAGGATTAGGGTTGGGATTAGGGTTAGGGGTGTGTTGGGGTTAGGGTTGGAGCAAGAATTGAGGGGTTTCCACTATTTACCAACTTTGGGGGTCTAAAAATTGGGGTCTAAAAAATCACTTTTGTGGAAATAAAAAAGACTTTTTATTTTCACGGCTCTGCGTTTATAAACTTCTGTGACGCGCTTGGGGGTTCAAAGTGCTCACCACACATCTAGATAAGTTCCTTAGGGGGTCTAATTTCCAAAATGGGGTCACTTGTGGGGGGTTTCCACTGTTTAGGCCCATCAGGGGCTCTGCAAATGCAACATGATGCCCGCAGACCATTCCATCAAAGTCTGCTTTCCAAAATGGCACTCCTTCCCTTCCGAGCTCTCCCATGCGCCCAAACAGTGGTTCCCCCCACATATGGGGTATCAGTGTACTCAGGACAAATCGCATAATAACTGTGGGGGTATGATTTCTCCTGTTACCCTTGTAAAAATAAAAATTTGGGCGCGAAAAGATCATTTTTGTGGAAAAAAAATGGATTTCTTATTTTCACGGCTCTACGTTATAAACTTCTGTGAAGCACTTGAAGGTTCAAAGTGCTCACCACACATCTAGATAAGTTCCTTCATGGGTCTAGTTTCCAAAATGGAGTCACTTGTTGGGAGTTTCCACTGTTTAGGCCCATCAGGGGCTCTGCAAACGCAACATGATGCCCGCAGACCATTCCATCAAAGTCTACATTCCAAAATGGCACTCCTTCCCTTCCAAGCTCTCCCATGCACCCAAACAGTGGTTCCTCCCCACATATGGGGTATCAGCGTACTCAGGACAAATCGCATAATAACTGTGGGGGTATGATTTCTCCTGTTACCCTTGTAAAAATAAAAATTTGGGGGTGAAAAGATCATTTTTGTGGAAAAAAAAATGGATTTCTTATTTTCACGGCTCTACGTTATAAACTTCTGTGAAGCACTTGAAGGTTCAAAGTGCTCACCACACATCTAGATAAGTTCCTTCATGGGTCTAGTTTCCAAAATGGAGTCACTTGTTGGGGGTTTCCACTGTTTAGGCCCATCAGGGGCTCTGCAAACGCAACATGATGCCCGCAGACCATTCCATCAAAGTCTGCATTCCAAAATGGCACTCCTTCCCTTCCAAGCTCTCCCATGCACCCAAACAGTGGTTCCTCCCCACACATGGGGTATCAGCGTACTCAGGACAAATCGCATAATAACTGTGGGGGTATGATTTCTCCTGTTACCCTTGTAAAAATAAAAATTTGGGGGCGAAAAGATCATTTTTGTGGAAAAAAAAATGGATTTCTTATTTTCACGGCTCTACGTTATAAACTTCTGTGAAGCACTTGAAGGTTCAAAGTGCTCACCACACATCTAGATAAGTTCCTTAATGGGTCTAGTTTCCAAAATGGGGTCACGTGTTGGAGTTTTCCACTGTTTAGGCACATTAAGGGCTCTCCGAACGCAACATGGCATCCGATCTTAATTCCAGCCAATTCTGCGTTGAAAAAGTCAAACGGTGCTCCATCCCTTGCGAGCTCTGCCGCGTGCTGAAAAAGGGGTTTACCCCCACATATGGGGTATCGGCGTATTCAGGAGAAATTGTACAACAAATTTTGTGGTTGATTTTCTCTTTTAACACTTGTGAAAATAAAAAAAATTGGTTCTGAAGTAATTTTTTTCCAAAAAAAAGTTAAATGTTAATTTTTTCCATCCACATTGCTTTCGTTCCTGTGAAGCACTTAAAGGGTTAATAAACTTCTTGAATGTGGTTTTGAGCACCTTGAGGGGTCTAGTTTTTAGAATGGTGCCACTTTTGGGTATTTTCTGTCATGTACACCCCTCAAAATGACTTTAAATATGATGTGGTCCCTAAAAAAAAATGGCTTTGTAAATTTTGTTGTAAAAATGAGAAATCGCTGGTCAACTTTCAACCCTTATAACTTCCTAACAAAAAAAAATTTTGCATCCAAAATTGTGCTGATGTAAAGTAGACATGTGGGAAATGTTATTTATTAAGAAATTTATGTGACACATCTCTCTGATTTAAGGGCATAAAAGTTTTAAAATTGCAAAATTTTAAAATTTTTTGCCATATTTCTGTTTTTTTCATAAATAAACACAAGACTTATCGAAGAAATTTTACCACTAACATGAGGTACAATATGTCACGAAAAAACAATCTCAGAATCAGCAGGATCCATTAAAGCGTTCCAGAGTTATAACCTCATAAAGGGACAGTGGTCAGAATTGTAAAAATTGGCCTGGTCATTAAGCTGCAAACTGGCTCTGTCGCTAAGGGGTTAAAGATCACATTAACTGCACAAGTGTAGTATTTGTCATTTAAGTCGAAATGATGGCGATGAGGCCAGAGCACAAAATAAAGTCTCCCCACAGGCCACCCTGGAACACGAGCCTCTCATTAAGTGAAAACTTGTAACACTGATTACACAACAACCACAAGACAGATTTCATCAACCAAGGTATCATATTAATCAGTAAAGGCTGTGGGCCCACGTTACGTTTTTGCCTCTGTGAGTGGCTGCGGTGGGTCCCTGGGAGGGCGAGGATGGGGTGCATGGGGGTGTGTGGCTTATCTCCCTGCAGTGCGGGAAAAAATAGAGTCCCGGGCGGAACAGCGGGTGGGCGGAGCAAAAACGGGACTGTCCCGCGAAATCCGGGACGGTTGGGAGCTATGAGTTATATTATACTCGCCCAGGTGCGGTCCGGGTCCGGTTTTGGTCCGATGGGTGTCACGGTCTGGCGCCTCCCAATTTTTCAAATGGTGACGGCCTCTTCTTTGCTTCCTTTCCTGGCTCCTGCGCAGGCGCACTGCTCTGCCCTGTTGAGAGCAGAGTTCTGCAGTGCACAGGCGCCGAGAAAGGTCAGAGAGGTCCTGCGCACTGCAGTACTTTACTCTGCCCTCAACAGGGCAGATAAAATACGCCTGCGCAGGGGCGCAACAGAAGCAAGGAGGAGGACATCATCGCTAGAAGAAGGGAGGCGCAGACCGGACCGCGACACCCATCGAACCAAAACCGGGACCCCCCCTGGGTGAGTATAATCTAACTTGTTTATCTTATCTTTCAGGTTTCATTGGGGGCTCAGTCAGGGCTTCTTTTCCTTTAGTAAGCTGTTGATCATCAAGCAATATACGATGACTTGGGTCCACATAAACAGCTGCCAGAATATTTTTATTTTCCAATAGCTGTGTCTCTCTCCGTTTCATTGAAGGAGAAATGCCATCTGCGATTAAATCTCCTCTTTGGGACAGGCAAAATAGCAAGTTCTTCCACTCCCTTATGAAAATGCCAGGAGTTAAATCCTCAGCTTGTAATTTTTTTTAGTCACGGTAAATAGGTGATTAAGCAATTCCTTCAATTCAGCCACCTGTTTCCATTGACCTTCATTTAGGGTTACCTGAGGGTTCGCCATATCTATAAGAAACGGTTTTAGCCAGGATCAAAATTAGGGGGGGAGGGGGCAGAACCTCATACTGTTCCGCAAAATCTCATACTGCACACCTCAGCTGCTGCAGAACCTTATACTGCACACTCCTACACTTGAAAATAAAGCCTGCACCTTAAGATGTGGTGAATGCAGTCTATTTATTCCAACTATCAATTGATGTTGATGTGTTACTGAAGACGAGCAATGCCTGTCCTGGGCGTCCTTTTGTGCAGCTATGAGGTGTACCTGACTGGTGCTAAAAAAAAAAAAAGGAGTGTTAGTCTGTGTGCTACCCGACTTTCATTCTTTTTGGTACAGATAAGATATGGATAGACAGGTATGGATAAATGGATAGAGCAGATTTATAATCTGCTTTTGCTATTGAAAACATTATCTATGAGCTCAAAAACCTTTCAGGTGATGCGGTTTTTTAAAAAGCTGATCTGCTTTTGCAGCTGAAAAACATATCCTCAAAAAACGCAGCAAAAACGCTGTGTGTGAATGTAGCCTTAGATCAGGAATAGAACAGCCATTTATAGGACATTTCATAACTTTCCCAAATTCCTATGAGAAAATATTCAGCACATTCTTCATTGAACCACTGTACCCAATTTATTATATATTTTAGGAGTCGGACCATTTTATACCGACTCCGACTCCACCAAAATGAGCTCCGACTCCACGACTCCGACTCCACAGCCCTGCTTGTGGGGTCTGTTTGGGTTGGGGGGGTTAATGCACGCTTGTGGGGTCTGGTTGGGTCCTGGGGGGGTTAATGCACGTCTGGTTGGGTCTCCGGGGGGGTGTTAATGCACGCTCCCGGGGTCTGGCTGGGTACTGGGAGGTTAGTGCACGCTTGTGGTGTCTGGTAGTCCCGAGAGAGGGGATTAATGCACGCTTGTGGTGTCTGGTAGTCCCAGGAGAGTGGGGGGTTGATGATGCACGCTTGTGGTGACTGGTAGTCCCGGGAGAGGGGGGGGTTGATGATGCACGCTTGTGGTGACTGGTAGTCCCGGGAGAGGAGGGTTGATGATGCACGCTTGTGGTGTCTGGTAGTCCCGGGAGAGGGGGGTTAATGATGCATGCTTGTAGTCCCGGGAGAGGGGGATTAATGATGCACGCTTGGGGTGTCTGGTAGTCCTGGGAGAGGGGGGTTAATGATGCATGCTTGGGGTGTCTGGTAGTCATGGGAGAGGGGGGTTAATGACGCACGCCTGGGGTGTCTGGTAGTCCTGGGAGAGGGGGGTTAATGATGCACGCTTGGGGTGTCTGGTAGTCCTGGGAGAGGGGGGTAAATGATGCATGCTTGGGGTAGTCCTGGGAGAGGGGGGTTAATGATGCACGCTTGGGGTGTCTGGTAGTCCCGGGAGAGGGGGGTTAATGATGCACACTTGGGGTGTCTGGTAGTCCCGGGAGAGGGGGGGTTAATGATGCACGCTTGGGGTGTCTGGTAGTCCCGGGAGAGGGGGGTTAATGATGCATGCTTGTGAGGTCTGGTTGGGGGTTAATGCACGCTTGTGGGCTCTGGTTATACTTTGGGGGAGTACTAATGCATGCTTGTGGGGTCTGCTTGGGCTCCCAGGAGGGTTAATGCACGCTTGCCGTGTCTGGTTGGGTCCCGGGGGGGGTTAATGCACGCTTGCAGTGTCTGGTTGGGTCCCGGGGGGGTTAGTGCATGCTTGCCGTGTTTGGTTGGGTCCCGGTGGGGGGCTTAATGCACGCTCACGATGTTGGGTTGGGTCCCGGGGGGGGGGAGGTTAATGCACACGCTTGCAGGGTCGGGTAGTCCCGGGGGGGTTAATGCACGCTTGTGGGTTCTGTTTGGGTCCCGGGGGGGGGTTAATGCACGCTTGTGAGGTCTGGTTGGGCTCCCGGGGGATTAATGCACGTCTGCGGGGTCTGGTTGGGTCTCCGGGGTGGTTAATGTATGCTTGTGAGTTCTGTTTGGGTTTCCGGCGGGATTAATGCATGCTTGTGGGGTCTGGGTGGGCTCCTCACTGTGGGGGGGATTAATGCATGTTTTTGTGGCTTGGTTGGGCTCCATGGGGGGTTAATGCATGCTTTTGGGGTCTAGTTGGACCCCGGGGGGTTAATGCACGTTTGCGGGGTCTGGGTGGACCCTGCATTAACCCACCCCAGAAGCCCACCAGATCCCACAAGCGCGGAGGGTTTAATGCACGCTTGTGTGTCTGGTTGGGCTCACGCGGAGGGGGTTAATGCATGCTTTTGTGGTCTGGTGGGCTCCTTGGGGGTCTAATGCAGGGCCCAACCAGACCTCTCAAGCGTGCATTAACCCTCCCCCAGGGCCCTACCGGACCCCACAAGCATGCGTTAAGCGACCCCCAGAAGCCCAACCAGACCCCACGAGCGTGCATTATCCCCAGTAGGGCCCCCCCCCGGGGACAAATAGACCCCACAAGCGTGCATTAACTCCTCCAGGTATGGTTGGGATCTTGGGACGGGGGGATTTAATGCACAATTGTGGTGTCTGAGTGTCTTGGGGACTTGATGCTTTGGCAATGGGGCCTGTCTGCATCTGTTGTGACTTGAAAGGGGGGGATTGATTTTGGGGTAGGCGCTCGACTGGTAGGGCTTTTTGTTTGGGGAAGAGGTGCCATCTGGTGGGGGTTTATACTTGGGGGGGGTGTCTGACGGGAGGTGGACATCCGACTGGGGTTTATGATGGGGAAGCTGGACATCCGATGGGACTTATGCTGGGAGGGGGTGGACGTCCGATGGGGGTTTATGCTTAAGGGGGGTGGACGTCCGATGAGGTTTATGCTGGGGAGGGGTCAGGGGTGGACGTTGATGAGGTTTTATGCGGGGGGCGAATGTGCAATGACAGTTTTAAGCTGGGAATGGCATCCAGTAGGGGCTTTTGCTTATGGGGGGGTGGACGTCCGATAGGGGCTTAGGCTTAAGGGGGGGTGGACGTCCAATGGGGTTTATGCTGGGAGTGGCGTTCGATAGGGGCTTATGCTTAAGGGGGGTGGACGTCCGATGAGGGTTTATGCTTGGGGGTGTTTGGACGTCCGATGGGGGCTCATGCTTGGAGGCGTGTGGGCGTCTGATGGGGGTTTATGGGTTTATGCTTGGGGGTTGGACGTCCAATGGGGTTAATGCTGTAATGGGGGGGAGGGGCGTCTTCAGGACAGGTATATCCTACCAGGCAGTGAGGGGGCTCCATTAAATAAATGAAGGGACAAGACAAATATGTCCTAGTTTTCCCCTGAGCAATATGGACATCACCTGGGGAAACCTTCATATTCATGCGGCCTCCACGTTTGACAGAGGCTCCTGCAACCCTACTCTTAAAAAAAAAAAAAAAAAATCCAGGCTCTCATCTAGCCTCGGCCACACCACCAGCACCCTGAAAATCATGCACGCCAACTTTCTAGTGCTTCCTGCCCTCTACCTATCAGGGTAAGAGTACTTTTCTTCTGCAACAGAAGCCTAAACTCCTGCTTCCCAAGAGGTGCACAGTCCAATTGTGGTTGTTTCGGAAATGTTCAGTTCAAAAAAAGCAACTAACAGGACAACTCTCCTACCCGCCAGAAAAAGAAACCTTCCTTCAGGCCCAACCCCCACCTGGCATCCACAAACCCATCAGCGCTGGTCTACTACGCCTGGATCTTGTAGACTCCCTTTGGCATGACGGGGCGTTCCCACCTTGGATGTCTCTCAGGGTTGGCTGCCGTCTCCTTAACTATTCAAGGCTGGTATTATGATATCTGGTCCTAGACACCGGAAGCAGGCCCGGGGGCCGAGCCACAGACCCATCAGTCCTGCCCGCATGCACCAACAGCATATTACAGTTGTACAATACATATGAAATGCATTACATGAAACAAGCAAAAGTTTTCAATGCAAAAAAATGCACTTTTATAAAATTAGAAAGGTTTCTATATATGTAAGAATGTTATTTAGCCAATATTTCTGTAAGTAAAAGTCTGAGATTTCAGTGGGAAATCTTAATTTGTTCCTCTTAAACTGGTTCAGATTGTAAATAAAACATTGCTCTGATCTAAGTCTCCATGTTGTAATTTAGCCTTTTATTTCATGCATGGACAAGCCCATGATGCATCTGTGTAACACATGGAAGGTGCTGTAATAACTGGGTTAGGCTAGTTTCACACTAGCCCCCTGCTGTGCCCCCCTTCCGGTCATCTCCTACTATCGCACATCGCTGCATGCGATCTGCGCACCGTATCTTTAGCATAGGGTGCGCAGACCATGCGCTAGTAGGATTTTGTGTGCGCTGCGCTCTTTTGACGGTGCGCCGAGCACACCAAAATGCAACGTGGTGCGTTCAGCGCACCGTCAAAAGGGCGCAGCGCACGCAAAATCCTACTAGCGCACGGTCTGCGCACCCTATGCTAAAGATAGGGTGCGCAGATTGCATGCAGCGATGTGCGATCGTAGGAGGAGATGACCGGAGGTGGTGCGGCTTAGCGGCGCTCTGTGTAGATACGCTACTGTGAAACTAGCCTTAGACAGGTAAACCACTTTTGAGACAGTGAAGTTCACTTGTACAAGCTGCATAGATGTAAGCCTGCCTAAAGGGAACATGTCACCAGGATTCCCCATAAAAAACGATACAAACTGGTGTGCATGGAGCGTGTAAGCGCACGTTCACACTGGCCACTGAACAGAAAAAAAAACACAAGCATGATTGAATACCCTGCAGTAAATGGCATAGTGCATGAAAATAATATACGGGATTTAGTTAACACGTTCTTTATTAAAAAAGCCAAAGTCATCCCGCCACTTCACGGTGACGTAATTGGGACAGTCCTAACTAATATTAAAAACCTTACCGCTTTGTCCTGTGACTTGCTTGTGGATAAGGACTGAGAAGGATTAGGCCCAAATAGTGGACACACAGGAATGGGAAACCACATCAATATATAAAGGTTTTTAATATTAGTTATCACTGTCCCAATTAGGGTCACTGTGAAGTGGTAGATGGCTTATGGCTTTTGCATTTTTTTTAAATCGAGCGTGTTAACCAAGTACCTTATATTTTCATGCATTATTGCTGTTTACTACAGGGTATTCAATCATTGTTTATGCCCCCCCCTATATAAAGTACTACCACTACCTGTATGTCGCCATATACAGCATTCTAGAATGCTGTATATATAGTACGACCACTACCTGTATACCCTCTATATACAGCATTTTATAAAGCACGTCCACTATCTGAATGCCCTTATATATACACAACATTCTAGAATGCCCATCTGCATAACTTTGTTTTTTTTATTAGATTTGCCTGCGGGGCAGTCCCATCCAATGGGCTTCGCTAGTCTTAATCTGCTGCCTCCTCTTCTATCACTGTCCTTCTTTCTTTGAGTCGATGACGCGTCCTAAGTCCATCCACACAGTATCTTCCATCGCGTTCCAGTGCTGACTTCTCTCTGCGCTTTGCAATATTTTGCTTTGTGATTGGCAGGGCAGAGACGTGTTCCTGCACAGAAGCGTCATGGGGGAGGTTGTGTGGATGATGTAGGATGCATCATCCACAGGAAGGAGGACTACTGGAAGAAGAACAGTGACAAACATGATACCAGACCGCCTCGTAGGTGAGTATAAGATGTTATTCTCATTTGCCTCAGACCACACGTGAGGTCGTTTCGAGACTGTGCCTCAGACCACACGTGAGGACGTTTCGGACTGTGCCTCAGACCACACGTGAGGACGTTTCGGACTGTGCCTCAGACCACACGTGAGGACGTTTCGAGACCGTGCCTCAGACCACACGTGAGGACGTTTCGGACTGTGCCTCAGACCACACGTGAGGACGTTTCGAGACTGTGCCTCAGACCACGCGTGAGGACGTTTCAAGACTGTGCCTCAGACCACACGTGAGGTCGTTTCGAGACTGTGCCTCAGACCACACGTGAGGACGTTTCGAGACTGTGCCTCAGACCACGCGTGAGGATGTTTCGAGACTGTGCCTCAGACCACACGTGAGGACGTTTCGGACTGTGCCTCAGACCACACGTGAGGACGTTTCGGACTGTGCCTCAGACCACACGTGAGGACGTTTCGAGACCGTCCCTCAGACCACACGTGAGGACGTTTCGAGACCGTCCCTCAGACCACACGTGAGGACGTTTCGAGACCGTGCCTCAGACCACACGTGAGGACGTTTCGAGACCGTGCCTCAGACCACACGTGAGGACGTTTTGAGACCGTGCCTCAGACCACACGTGAGGACGTTTCGAGACCGTGCCTCAGACCACACGTGAGGACGTTTCGAGACCGTGCCTCAGACCACACGTGAGGACGTTTTGAGACTGTGCCTCAGACCACGCGTGAGGACGTTTCGAGACTGTGCCTCAGACCACACGTGAGGACGTTTCGAGACTGTGCCTCAGACCACACGTGAGGACGTTTCGAGACTGTGCCTCAGACCACACGTGAGGACTTTTCGAGACCGTCCCTCAGACCACACGTGAGGACGTTTCGAGACCGTGCCTCAGACCACACGTGAGGACGTTTCGAGACCGTGCCTCAGACCACACGTGAGGACGTTTCGAGACCGTGCCTCAGACCACACGTGAGGACGTTTCGAGACCGTGCCTCAGACCACACGTGAGGACGTTTCGAGACCGTGCCTCAGACCACACGTGAGGACGTTCCGAGACCGTGCCTCAGACCACACGTGAGGACGTTCCGAGACCGTGCCTCAGACCACACGTGAGGACGTTTCGAGACCACCCGCCAGACATCAGACCACACGGGAGAACATTCCTACGCTGTGCCTGCCATGCCTCAAAGTGGCACAGAAAGCAGAGTAGAAAGTTGGTCATTGTATTTTAACCCCTTCATGACCAAGCCTATTTTGACCTTAATGACCAGGTCATTTTTTGCAATTGTGACCAGTGTCCCTTTTTGAGGTAATAACTCTGGAACACTTCAACAGATCCTAGCGATTCTGAGATTATTTTTTCGTGACATATTGGGCTTCATGTTAGTGGTAAATTTAGGTAGATAATTTTTGCATTTATTTGTGATAAAATCAGAAATTTGGCGAAAATTTTGCAGTTTTCAAATTTTTAATTTTTATTCTGTTAAACCAGAGAGTTATGTACCACAAAATAGTTACTAAATAACATTTCCCACATGTCTACTTTACATCAGCACAATTTTGGAAACAAAATTATTTTTTATTAGGAAGTTATCAGGGTTAAAAGTTGACCAGTGATTTCTCATTTTTACAACAAAATGTACAAAAAAACACTTTTTTTTTTTTTTAGGGACCTCCTCACATTTGAAGTCACTTTGAGGGGTCTATATGGCAGAAAATACCCAAAAGTGACACCATTCTAAAAACTGCACCCCTCAAGCTACTCAAAACTACATTCAGGAAGATTAACCCTTCAGGTGCTTCACAGGAACTAAAGCAACGTGGAAGGAAAAATGGACATTTTAATTTTTCCAACAAAAATTTTCTTTTAGCATCAATTTTTTTTTATTTTCACACGGCAACAGGATAAAATGGATCCTAAAATTTGTTGGGCAATTTCTCCTGAGTACATGGATACCTGTTTGGGTGCACAGCAGGGCTCAGAAGGGAAGGAACACCATTTGACTTTTTGAATGGAAAATATGCTGGAATATTTAGCGGTTGCCATGTCGCGTTTGGAGAGCCCCTGTGTGCCTAAACATTGGAGCTCCCCGACAAGTGACCCCATTTTGGAAACTACACCCCAAGGAACTTGTCTAGATGCATAGTGACCACTTTGAACCCCCAGGTGCTTCACAAATTGATCCGTAAAAAAAAATACTTTTGGCACAAAAATTTTCTTTTAGCCTCAGTTTTTTCATTTTCACATGGGCAACAGGATAAAATGGATCCTAAAATTTGTTGGGCAATTTCTCCTGAGTACACGGATACCTCATATGTGGTCATAAACCACTCTTTCGGTGCACGGAAGGGAAGGAGCGCCATTTCACTTTTTGAATGGAAAATTAGCTCCAATCGTTATTGGAAGCCATGTCACGTTTGGAGAGCCCCTATGTGCCTAAACAGTGAAAAAACCCCACAAGTGACACCATTTTGGAAACTAGACCCCTTAAGGAACTTATCTAGATGTCTGGTGAGCACTTTGAAACCCCAAGTACTTTACAAAAGTTTATAAAACAGAGCAGTGAAAATAAAAAATCATTTTTTTCGTCAAAAATCATTTTTTAGCACGCTATTTTTTATTTTCCTAAGGCTATGTGCACACGGTGTGGATTCTGCTGTGGAAGCGCAGCGGTTTGGTTCTGCGGTTCCGCAGCAGATTCTGCAGCGTTTGACAGTACCATTATTTTCTATGGAAAAAAGAAAAACCTGTGCACGTGCTGCGGATTTTACCGCGCGGTTTTGCTGCGGTTTACAATCCGCAGCATGTCAATTCTTTTTGCGGTTCAGCTGCATTACTTTCTGCACCCATTGACTTCTATTGATTCTTGCAATTCCGCAACAAAACCGCGGAGATAAAAATATCTGCTGTTATTGCTGCGGAATTGGGTGCAAAACCGCAGCAGAAGGAAGTGATGTAGGGAGGAAGAGGAAGTGTGTGGGCGGAGTGTAGTATAGGGAAGAAGAAGGACGTCGCCATCTTTAACATCATGGAAGGCTACCGTCGCATGGGGATCGATGTGGGCCGTCTCATTGATTTGGTATGTATGCATGAATGTATGTGTGTGCGTCAGTCTGTGTTCGTCAGTCTGTATGTGTCTGTCTGTGTGCGTCAGTCTGTGTGCGTCAGTCCCCATGCGACGGTAGGCCCACAACTGTGCTCAGTTGCTGTATGGGACTGCTGCTCCCATCCGACTATAGGATGGGAGAGTAGTCCCTGCGACGACCGTGCACAGTTGTGAAATGGTAAAAAAAAAAAAAAAACATACATGACACATACAATACATGTAACATACAACATTAAACACATACTCCCCAGCTAGAGATGCTCCTGCCCTTTTTCGCGGAGTTTCCCGGTGTTCGGGCGCTCCGGGACCTCGCTTTCCGGCACTCTAGCTGTGTGTGACCTTTCCCACGCAGCAGTGCCGTAGAGTACCGGAGTCTATGAACTCCTGTAAACTCTCTCACGCATGCGCAGTACACACTGCAGGAGCTTAGCTCCTGTCAGTGTGTTTCTGCAGCCATGGAGGATGGTCACATCTCAGGATGTGACTGTTTTCCATGGCAGATCGTCGTGGGACCCTCGTTTATGGACTGCATCGGACCAGGGAGTATGAATTTGGTTTATTATTTTATCTTTTTTCTAGGAGAACGAGGGCGTCGCAATGGATTGAGTGTAAAATAAGATTTTTGGTCAAAAAACTTGTCTTTTTATTTCATTAAAGGTTTTTTTTTTGTCTGTGTTTTCTTTCAAATTTTACTTTTTTGGATTAATAATAGATCGGCGTCTTCTTGACGCCTCTCCATTATTAACCGGGCTTAATGTCACCGATCAAAGGTGACATTAACCCCTTTATTACCCCACATTCCGCCGCCGCGGTGCGGGAGTGGAAAGAGAGGGGCTAAGTGCCGGAATTGGCGCATCAATAGATGCGCCGTTTCTGGGGCGGCTGCGGGCTATTTGTAGCCGGGGGGGGGCAATATGCATGGCCCCTTCCTAGGCTATGAATATCAGCTCGCAGCTGTCTGCGTAGCCTTTCTGGCCCAAAAATATAGGGGGACCCCACGTCAATTTTTTTTTTTGGGTGGTTCCCCTATTTCTAGAGTCAGAAAGGCTGCGCAGACAGCTGTGGGCTGATATAGCAAGGCTACAAATATTAACCCTCAGCTGTCTGCTTAGCCTTTCTGGCCCTAAAATATAGGGGGACCCCACGTAAAAAAAATTTTGGGTGGTCCCACCATTTTTAGAGACCGAAAGGCTGCGCATACATTAACCCTTCCCAGCCAACACGTAATTGGGGAACCCAGAACGTATTTTAGATTCTATTTGTGATATTGATTATGGTTGGGATTATGGTAGGGATTGTACAAAGTGTAGGGATTATGATAGGGATTATGGTCGGGATTATGGTAGGGATTGTCCAAAGTGTAGGGAATATGATAGGGATTATGGTAGGGATTGTCCAAAGTGTAGGGTTTATGGTAGGGATTGTCCAAAGTGTAGGGATTATGGTAGGGATTGTCCAAAGTGTAGGGATTATGATAGGGATTATGGTAGGGATTGTCCAAAGTGTAGGGATTATGATAGGGATTATGGTAGGGATTGTCCAAAGTGTAGGGATTATGGTATGGATTGTCCAAAGTGTAGGGATTATGATAGGGATTATGGTAGGGATTGTACAAAGTGTAGGGATTATGGTAGGAATTGTCTAAAGTGTAAGGATTATGATAGGGATTATGGTAGGGATTGTCCAAAGTGTAGGGATTATGATAGGGATTATGGTAGGGATTATGGTAGGGATTGTACAAAGTGTAGGGATTATGATAGGGATTATGGTCGGGATTATGGTAGGGATTGTCCAAAGTGTAGGGATTATGATAGGGATTATGGTAGGGATTGTCCAAAGTGTAGGGTTTATGGTAGGGATTGTCCAAAGTGTAGGGATTATGGTAGGGATTGTCCAAAGTGTAGGGATTATGATAGGGATTATGGTAGGGATTGTCCAAAGTGTAGGGATTATGATAGGGATTTTGGTAGGGATTATGGTAGGGATTGTCCAAAGTGTAGGGATTATGGTATGGATTGTTCAAAGTGTAGGGATTATGATAGGGATTATGGTAGGGATTGTACAAAGTGTAGGGATTATGGTAGGGATTGTCTAAAGTGTAAGGATTATGATAGGGATTTTGGTAGGGATTGTCCAAAGTGTAGGGAATATGATAGGGATTATGGTAGGGATTATGTTAGGGATTGTCCAAAGTATAGGGATTATGGTAGGGATTGTCCAAAATGTAGGGATTATGATAGGGATTATGGTAGGGATTGTACAAAGTGTAGGGATTATGGTAGGGATTATGGTAGGGATTGTCCAAAGTGTAGGGATTATGATAGGGATTAAGGTAGGGATTGTACAAAGTGTAGGGATTATGGTAGGGATTGTCCAAAGTGTAGGGATTATGGTAGGGATTGTCCAAAGTGTAGGGATTATGATAGGGATTGTCCAAAGTAGGGATTATTGTAGGGATTATGGTAGGGATTGTGCAAAGTGTAGGGATTATGGTAGGGATTGTCCAAAGTGTAGGGATTATGGTAGGGATTGTCCAAAGTGTAGGGATTATGATAGGGATTATGGTAGGGATTGTCCAAAGTGTAGGGATTATGGTAGGGATTGTCCAAAGTGTAGGGATTATGGTAGGGATTGTACAAAGTGTAGGGATTATGATAGGGATTATGGAAGGGATTACGGTAAGGGAAAAGATTAGGGTAAAGGTTATGGGTAGTGTAAGCTTAGGGGTAGGGTTAGGTTTGTTTTTTTTGCATAATGCTTTTTCCTTGTTTTTTTTTTTTTTTCGGGTAAACATAGTATCTAATGATCGGAATCTCTACATTGTAGGTCCGTGATTTTCCACCTATATGGGACCACTCGGACGAGGCCTACAAGGACAGCTATTGCGATCACTGCTGGACCAAAGTGGTACGCCAGTTGTATCCTGACTGGGATTCTTGTAACAAAACAACACAGTTGCAAATAGGTAATTCTAATGTTCGTTACACTACAAAAATTGGTGTATCAAAATATTATAATTAATGTTTTGTTGCTTTTTTTCTTAGAGAAAGATGTAAAGCAGTGATGGAGATCCGTGAAGGACAGATTCCATAAATATGTGGCAAGCTGCAATAAAAGTGGATCCTCTCCCACCCGACACTCTTTCCCTTTTTATGAGGAACTACAATTTTTGGTAACTGGCGTAGGTAAATAATTTTTATTTATACAAAGTCTTTGAAAGCAATCTCTCCTCTATTTGTAGGTGGTATAACACAATCGGCTGCGTATTAAACGCTGCATACAACTGCACCGTTATTTTAATTTGTTGTGCCCACATAGAACAGCATAGTAGAAGACGTGATGAAATTCCCTCTCCACTATGTGTACAAACAGTGGAGGTTGTAGAGCTACGACCCCGGACATGTGACACGTGTTTTGTCCCCACAGCATGTCACTTGTCTTGCGTTTGCACTCTGTCTCAGAAAGATTTTGAGATTATGTTTTTTTTTCTCTCAAACAGCACTCAAGGCAACATTGTCCCTCCGGCAGAGGAAGATTAGGAAGAGGCATCTGGACCTTCAACTGTAGCTCCTGCGACCTGTTCTTCAGCTGGTGAAGATGGTTCTGGTGGTGGCCCATTGTCTGCAGATGCTGGGGCATCGTCGTCCGCCGCTGCTGAAAATTGTGTTGTAGTGGAAACAGTTGGTAGAGGAAGGGCTGGCGGTCCGGTGTCAGGAGAGCCAAACCAAAAAAAAACCCCAAAAAACCCAGAGGATTAAACAATAAAAGAAGCAAATGAGATGCTAGCCTTGATAAAAAAAAGTCAACCACGGAAGATGAATTTGATTTTTTCGCTTTACAAATCGCTAACAAGGCTCGCTCTCTGCCACCGGATCGCCAGAACATTTTCACAAGCACGGTCCAAATGTCGCTTACAGCGTTGCATGATCCCACACCTATTTTGCCATATGATGACATTTTGATGTCGGTTTTCGGACTTTTCCGGAAAAAAAACCAAGGCCAACCACAAAATCTACAATATCAAGCCAGTCGCCCATACACTAGTGAGCTGCTTGGACCCCCAACCAATCAAACTTACAATCAGGATGCCGCAACAAACTATGGGTACTACCCACAGTACCAGAATTTGAACAAAATAATAAAGTTTCTGGTTGACCTTTTTGTTGTTGGCCGAAAATGTTTGTGGCCATATGTTATCTTTCAAATTGAAAAATTAATGACAATGTTTGTCATAAAGTTTATTGTTTTTCTAATAAATTTTTTTGGTTACTTTTACTTAGTGTTCTTTCTCCAAATTAGAAGGGGGCTACACAACGGCTACATACGGCCAGTGTCATGGATACATCATTCATGACAACACTATTGGGTAGAGTCAAAGTATGGTGATGGTGTAAGTTGAGGGGACTATGGGACCTACATAAATTAAAATAAACCGCTCCTTGTGCAAGTTTTGAAATGATGACCATACAATTCGAAATTCAAATTTTTTTAATTGCGTAAGGATACATAGAAACTATAATTTTAGCATAGTACATGCTCAGTCCAATCAATAGACCAGCGGTCTAAAAGTACCAACAAATGTTTCCTTCTCCATAGTGGGGGTCGGGTGGTCCGGCCTGTGCCCATAGAAAGTATGTTGTTATGAATCCAAAAAAAAAAAAAATAGCAAAAGAAAAAGAGGGGTCCTTCTTTGCTGCCGCTCAATCTTCTTCTTCTCTGATCATTCACTGCTGTTCAGACTGCCCAACACCAGCACAGGAGTATTGCCAGTGCACGGCACCTTCTGGACTCATAAAATAGTTAGTAAAGGTTTCTCTCACACGCACACCCGAGTTGGATGGTCTTCCCACATGGCACACTGGATTACATTGTGGCTGCTGGTACTCCACATCTACCTCGGAGCTGTACTCACGAGAATAGTTGTGGAGTACGCAGCAGGCCTTAATCACGGTGTCAATGGTGTCTGGATCCAACTGGATGGCAGTGTGAAAGATCCTCCACTGACTAGTCATGATCCCGAAGGTGCATTCCACATATCTTTGTGCACGACTCAGCCGATAATTAAAAATCCTCCGCCGGGCAGTCAATCCCCTTCGTGGGTTTGGGCGCAGCAGGGTTGTCATTAATGGAAAGGCCTCATCCGATACCATCACAAAGGGCACTGGATGTGTGGAACCCGGCAAAGGTCTTGGGGCTGGGAGCGTTCCACCATCTCGAAGAATTTGCTGTCCAACATGTGATGTTCGCAACACCCGAGAATCCCCAGTACTGCCATAAGCACCAACGTCGATGGCAACAAACTTGCAATGTGTATCAGCCACCGCCATCAGGACCACCGAAAAATACTTCTTATAATTAAAGAAGCGTGATCCTGATCGTGGTGGCTTCTGCACTCTTACATGTTTACCATCAACTGCACCTATGCAGTTTGGGAAATTGGCCACAGACTAAAAGCCTGCTGCGACCTGCAGCCAAGTCTCCTCGGTTGGGGAAGGCATCACCGTGGGCTGCAATTTCTGCCAGATGACGTCACATGTGCACCTCACAATCTGAGAGATAGTGGATTTACCAACTCTAAATTGGAGGTGTAGGGATGTGTAGTTCTGTCCTGTGGCCAAATACCTGAAAAGAAAAAAAAAAAAAAAATTAGAAATGTCACACAAAAAATGTAATATAACCTACCAGCATGTATGGGCGCTATAGAGGCCTAATCTGCCTTTCAGGTCTTCTATGAAGTATTCTATGTTGTCGCTAACAGCCCATTGTAAAAAGAAAGCTGGAAAAAAACACGGTGGCTGAGTGGTTAGCGCTGCAGCCTTGCAGCGCTGGGGTCCTGGGTTCGAATCCCACCAAGGACAACATCTGCAAGGAGTTTGTATGTTCTCCCTGTGTTTGCGTGGGTTTCCTCCGGGCACTCCGGTTTCCTCCCACATTCTAAAGACATACTGCTAGGGAATTTAGATTGTGAGCCCCATCGGGGACAGTGATGATAATATGTGCAAATTGTAAAGCGCTGTGGAATATGTTAGCGCTATATAGAAATAAAGATTATATAAAAATAAAGATTATATATACATAGACCCATTAATTAGAGTGTGTCAGTATCTCCGTTACAAAGTGAACACAAAAAAAAATGGTTACTTAATGATTACATACTTTTATACACATTTTAAATGGTAAAATAGCTAGAGTTATTTTGCAACTTACCGCCTCAAATCATTATAAAGAACATGAAAATGCCCTTTGTCGGTTCTGTCAACTAAGAGTGGGTGCACCCAAAATTTATGCCCTTGCTTTCTCCTTCTGCGCTGCTGCTGCAGGGACTGAAAAAAAATATACTTTTAGTACACAGCACACTCCAAAAACAAATATATGTGAACAATTTTATGATTCATAACCTCTCAAAAATATTCTTAATCCAAAACATAATCTAAACTCTGATTTCCCAAAAAAAACATCCAAAATCTATTCATAATCCAACCAAACCACAACACTAATCCAAAACACACCAATAAACCCTAATCCCATACCCAATCCATAATCCCATACACAATCCAAAGTCTATAATCAAAACACTAATCAATAACCTAACCCAATCACAACCCTAATCCAAAACCCAACCATAACCCTATTCCCAACAAACCCCAAGCCTATCCATAATCTAATCCAAAACATAATCACGTTCCTTATCCAAAAAAATGCACATGGTGCGGATTCTGGTGCGGATCCGCAGCGTTTCTGGCCCTGCGGGTCCACAGCAGTTTCTGCTGTTTTGTACAGTATCATTTTTTCCAATGGTAAAACCAAAAATGCTGTGCACATGCTACGGATTTTTCCGTGCCGATTTGCTGCGGGTTAATTACAATCTGCAGCATGTCAATTGTTTGTGCGGATTCTGCTGCGTTTTCACATCTCCTCAAGGTGTGAAACCACAGGGCTAAACCACAGCCTAAATCGCAGGTAAACCACAGGTCTTTTTGACCTGCGTTTTTTCCAAAATCGGCGCAGAAAAATACGCACCACCGAAAACTACGTGTGCACATAGCTACACGAACGTAATCAAACCCTAATCTATTACCTGCTGTCTGTGCTGCATCAGGATTTGCAGCAAATACCCCAGCATGAGGATTCGGAAGGGCATTTCTGTCAGTCATCATTCTTTTTTTGTTAAAAAGAAAATGGAGGCTGGGGGGGGTTGGAGCAGGAAATGACATCACCTTTTTTTTTTTTCCTGGAGTGTAGTTTGTCCAACTTTATTTATATTTTTCTTGTAGAAAACCGCAGACAAATCTGCAAAAAAAACGCAGTAAAAACAGCAGGAAAACCGCACGTGCAGTTTCTGCCAAGAGGTGCGGTTTTTGCCAAACCAAAAACGCAGAACATTTTACTACGTGTGCACATAGCCTTAGGGTAATAGGAGAAATTAGCCCCCCAAAGCTGTTGTGCAATTTTTCCTGAGTACGCTGATACCCCATATGTTGGGGTAAACCACTGTTTGGGCACACGGGGCTTGGAAGGGAGGGAGCACCGTTTGACTTTTTGAACTCAAAATTGGCTGGAATCAATGGTGGCACCATGTTGCATTTGGAGACCCCCTGATGGGCCTAAACAGTGGAAACCCCTCAATTCTAACTCCAACCCTAACCCCAATACACCCCTAACCCCAACACATCCCTATTTCCTACCCTAACCCCAACACACCCCTAATCCCAACCCTAACCACAAGCCTAACCCTAACCCCAAACACCCCTAACCCTAATTCCCACCCTAGCCCTAATTCCAACCCTAATTCTAACCCTAATTCCAACCCAAACCCTAGTTGCACCCTAACCCTAATTTCAACCCTATTTCCAACCCTAACCCTAATTCTAACCCTAATGGAAAAATAAAAATATTTTCTTTATTTCATTATATGTGCCTACCTATGGTGATGATAAAGGGGGGGGTTTATTTTTATTTTACTTTGATCGCTGTGAAAGTTTATCACAGTGATCAAAATGAATGAATGAATGAAATCAGCAGCCGCAGATTCCGGTGGGCACACTGCGCATGCGCCCGCCATTTTCTAAGATGGCGGCGCCCATGATCCGGGACCGCGGGACACCGGGAGCGGCACTCGGAAAGGTACCGGGGGGTGGGAGGGGAGGTGATCGGAAGGCGGGGGGAGCAGATGGTGACAGCGGCAGCCGATCGCCACAGTCATTCAGCGGCAGGGGGCAGATTGCCCCCGTTAACCGTGTGGGGGGGGTCAGATCAGTGTCTCCAGCCATGTCCAATGCTACTGCAGCATTGGCCATGGCTGGTTTGTAATGTTTCATCAAATGTCATTGATGAAATATTACTATCGCTCTGATTGGCTGTTTCACTTTTAACAGCCAATCAGAACGATCGTAGCCACGTGGGGGCGAAGCCACCCCCCCTGTGGTGAAGTACAAAGCCCCCTGTATCTGCCGGTCTGGTGACCTTTCATTGACCCCTGTCACCCGACCCGCAGGGGGGCTTTAAATCCATGACACAGCATATGCATCATTGGTCAGATTGGCACCGGCTTTCATGACGCATATGCTGTCACTGGTCGGGAAGGAGTTAAGTCACTACTTGTAGGGGGTCATTACTGTATATACAGGAGATGTGGTGGGTACATACTTCATATAAAGATCTGTGTGGCTCGGTAGTGTACAGTGATGTGAAATACATTTTGCCCACCCCTTCTGATTTTTTACTCTCTTGCATGTTTGTCATACTTAAATGTTTCAGAGTAACAAACAAATTAAAATATTTGACAAAGATAGCACAAGTAAACACAAAATTCAATTTGTAAATGAAGGTCTTTATTATTAATTGGGAAGAAAATACAGGGCCCTGTGTGAAAGTTATTGCCCCCTACTTTTTTTTTAACTGTGGTTTGTCACATCTTTGAAAAGCAAAGTTCAGTTTCCCTAGCCCTACCCAGGCCTGATTACTGCCACACCTATCCTCAATCAAAAAATCACTTAAATAGGACCTGCCTGACAAAGTGAAGTAGACAAAAAGATCTTCAAAAGGTAGACATCATGCTGCGATCCAAAGAAATGCATTAACAAATGAGATGGAATGTAATTCAGATCTATCAGTCTGGAAAAGGTTATAAAGCCATTTCTAAAGCTTTGATATTCCAGCGAACCACCGTGAGACCCATTATCCAAAAATGGAGAAAACATGGTACAGTGGTGAAACTTCCTAGGAGTGGTCTGGTCATTAAAGTTAAAAAATACTGGGGGGGATGAAAAGGTTATTGAAATTGACATTTTTTTAGGTTAATTTTACATGAAAAAAATATTTTCTTCAACTGTACAATATAGGAACATAGAGATACATTGCACATAGCAATGCATCTCTGTACTTATATCCTCTGCTTCTCAACTCACAACCTGCAGTACAGCTCACTATTAACAAATGTTGCAATATTTTTTCAACATATTATTGCATATTATTGCATTATTTTTCATAATAATAATAATCTTTATTTTTATATAGCGCTAACATATTCCGCAGCGCTTTACAGTTTGAACATACTATCATCACTGTCCCCGATGGGGCTCACAATCTAAATTCCCTATCAGTATGTCTTTAGAACGTGGGAGGAAACCGGAGTACCCGGAGGAAACCCACGCAAACACGGGGAGAACATACAAACTCCTTGCAGATGTTGTCCTTGGTGGGATTCGAACCCAGGACCTCAGCGCTGCAAGGCTGCAGCGCTAACCACTGAGCCACCGTGCCGCCCATGATTTTAATGTTTTGAATAAAGTTTTTAGTTTATTTCTATTTTTTAATGGTGATGCAGAGTTTTTTCTTTATATATACTCCATTCCGATGTCATCACTGATACATTTGTGCTCAAAAGTTTACATACCGCCGTAGAACTTTTGCTTTCTTGGCCTTTTTTCAGAGAATATGAATGATAACATCAAAACTTTTTGGTGGTCAGCTTTACCATCTGAGAAAATAAAGAACCTTATCCATAACTACCACAAACGACTTCAAGCAGTCAATTGATATTAGAGGGGGCAATATATGGTATTTAAAAAATGTGGTATGTAAACTATGATCAGGGTGATTTGGATGTTTTTGGTTGTCATTATAATTAAAAAAGAGAAAACACAGTAGTATGACAATAAATAGCTTCACCCAAACACTAACCATGAGTGGAGAAAAAGTTTTGATGTTATCATTCATATTCTCTGAAAAAAGGCCAAGAAAGCAATAATTCTGCAGGGGTATGTAAACTTTTGAGCACAACTATATCATCACTAATATATACCTGACAGGGGCTCATACATTCTGTATGTACAATAATATATACCTGACAGGAGCCATACAGTCCATATCTACAATAATATATACCTGACAGGAGCCCGTACAGTCTGTATCTACAATAATATATACCTGACAGTAGCCCATACAGTCCATATCTACAATAATATATACCTGACAGGAGCCCGTACAGTCTGTATCTACAATAATATATACCTGACAGTAGCCCGTACAGTCTGTATCTACAATAATATATACCTGACAGGAGCCCGTACAGTCTATATCTACAGTAATATATACCTGACAGGAGCCCGTACAGTCTGTATCTACAATAATATATACCTGACAGGAGCCCATACAGTCTATATCTACAATAATATATACCTGACAGGAGCCCTTACAGTCTATATCTACAATAATATATACCTGACAGGAGCCCGTACAGTCTATATCAACAATAATATATACATGACAGGAGCCCATACAGTCTATATCTACAATAATATATACCTGACAGGAGCCCGTACAGTCTATATCTACAATAATATATACCTGACAGGAGCCACACAGTCTATATCTACAATAATATATACCTGACAGGAGCCCATACAGTCTATATCTACAATAATATATACCTGACAGAAGCCCATACAGTCTATATCTACAATAATATATACCTGACAGGAGCCCGTACAGTCTATATCTACAATAATATATACCTGACAGGAGCCCATACAGTCTATATATACAATAATATACACCTGACAGGAGCCCGTACAGTCTATATCTACAATAATATATACCTGACAGGAGCCCGTACAGTCTATATATACAAAAATATACACCTGACAGGAGCCCTTACAGTCTATATCTACAATAATATATACCTGACAGGAGCCCATACAGTCTATATCTACAATAATAAATACCTGACAGGAGCCCATACAGTCTATATATACAATAATATATACCTGACAGGAGCCCATACAGTCTATATCTACAATAATATATACCTGACAGGAGCCCGTACAGTCTGCATCTACAATAATATATACCTGACAGGAGCCCATACAGTCTATATCTACAATAATATATACCTGACAGGAGCCGTACAGTCTATATCTACAATAATATATACCTGACAGGAGCCCGTACAGTCTATATCTACAATAATATATACCTGACAGGAGCCCTTACAGTCTATATCTACAATAATATATACCTGACAGAAGCCCATACAGTCTATATATACAATAATATATACCTGACAGGAGCCCGTACAGTCTGTATCTACAATAATATATACCTGACAGGAGCCCATAGAGTCTATATCTACAGTAATATATACCTGACAGGAGCCCGTACAGTCTGTATCTACAGTAATACATGCCCCCATCCACCTTCCCTATGCCATGGACTTTTATAGCCCCATCCTGGATCTGCCCCATCCACCTTTCCTACAGCCCCTTCCCAACATCCCTACAGTCCCTATCCCAATTCCCTTCTGTACACCTGCTTTGGCAAAACTAATGTATATTTAGTCCTGCCAATAAAGCTTCTTTGAATCTTTGAATCTTGAATCTATATACCTCACAGCAGCCCGTACAGTCTGTATCTACAATAATATATACCTGACAGGAGCCCGTACAGTCTGTATCTACAATAATATATACCTGACAGGAGCCCATAGAGTCTATATCTACAGTAATATATACCTGACAGGAGCCCGTACAGTCTGTATCTACAGTAATATATACCTCACAGCAGCCCGTACAGTCTGTGTCTACAATAATATATACCTGACAGGAGCCCGTACAGTCTGTATCTACAATAATATATACCTGACAGGAGCCCATAGTCTATATCTACAGTAATATATACCTGACAGGAGCCCGTACAGTCTGTATCTACAGTAATATATACCTCACAGCAGCCCGTACAGTCTGTGTCTACAATAATATATACCTGACAGGAGCCCGTACAGTCTGTATCTACAATAATATATACCTGACAGGAGCCCATAGTCTATATCTACAGTAATATATACCTGACAGGAGCCCGCACAGTCTGTATCTACAGTAATATATACCTCACAGCAGCCCGTACAGTCTGTATCTACAATAATATATACCTGACAGGAGCCCATACAGTCTATATCTACAATAATATGTACCTGACAGGAGCCCGTACAGTCTGTATCTGCAATAATATATACCTGACAGGAGCCCATACAGTCTATATCTACAGTAATATATACATGACAGGAGCCCATAGTCTATATCTACAATAATATATACCTGACAGGAGCCCATACAGTCTGTATCTACAATAATATATACCTGACAGGAGCCCGTACAGTCTGTATCTACAGTAATATATACCTGACAGGAGCCCATACAGTCTATATCTACAGTAATATATACATGACAGGAGCCCATAGTCTATATCTACAATAATATATACCTGACAGGAGCCCATACAGTCTGTATCTACAATAATATATACCTGACAGGAGCCCGTACAGTCTGTATCTACAGTAATATATACCTGAAAGGGGCTCATACATTCTGTATCTACAATAATATATACCTGACAGGAGCCCATACAGTCTGTATCTACAATAATATATACCTGACAGAAGCCCATACAGTCTATATCTACAATAATATATACCTGACAGGAGCCCGTACACTCTATATCTACAATAATATATACCTGACAGGAGCCCATAGAGTCTATATCTACAGTAATATATACTTGACAGGAGCCCATACAGTCTATATCTACAATAATATATACCAGACTGGAGCCCATACAGTCTATATCTACAATAATGTGTACCTGACAGGAGCCTGTACAGTCTGTATCTACAATAAGATATACCTGACAGGACCCCATACAGTCTATATCTACAGTAATATATACATGACAGGAGCCCATAGAGTCTATATCTACAGTAATATATACTTGACAGGAGCCCATACAGTCTATATCTACAATAATATATACCTGACAGGAGCCCATACAGTCTATATCAACAATAATATACACCTGACAGGAGCCCGTACAGTCTATCTTCAGTAATATAAACCTGACAGGAGCCCATAGAGTCTATATCTACAGTAATATATACTTGACAGGAGCCCATACAGTCTATATCTACTGTGATGGTGTGATATGTTATGTGGATGTCATTTTTTGTATATTCCTATTTTTTTTTTCACGGGGTCCTTCTCTCTCTGAAGTGCTGTCTGAACACGATCCTGACCACTCCGGAACTGACTTGCCCAGCTCCTGTTCTCCCCCGACCCCCTTCCTTGTCCAGGGAAAGTCAAACAAGTTGAGGCGGTTTCCAGGCCCCCCAGAGGAGAACAAAGGGCCTTAGGGATTAATGCACTACAGGGGGTCATCAAGAGACAGATACAGTGAGGCTGTAGACTTACAATGTAATAAGAAAAACACTATGAAAATAACTGGAATTGTTAAAAATTGGAATATACAAAAAATGACATCCACATAACATATCACACCATCACAACCTCTCCCCCCCATAATAAGTGAGCACGCCATGAGGTCTACACAGACCTCTGGCCTGCTCACTTTAGTCCACATTGCTCAGTTATTTATAATTCCTTGTACAGTGGCAGGGGTAGGTTGACCTGGGGAGCCTATGTTTCTTCTTGTCGAGACAGTCCATCGGCGTTCTGGTGTTGGCTTCCCCGCTTGTATTGGATGGAGAAGCTGTAGGGTTGTAAGGACAAGCTCCACCGCAGCAATCTTCCATTGTCCCCTGATACACGATTCAGCCATGTGAGGGGGTTGTGGTCTGTAACAATCGTAAAGTCTCTGCCATACAAGTATGGCTGCAATTTTTTTTAGCACCCATACGATTGCAAGGCACTCCTTTTCAATAGTGGCATAGGCAACTTCCCGATCCAGTAGTTTCCGACTGGCAAAAGCAACAGGATGTTCTTCTCCGGCGGCATTCACTTGGCTAAGTACTGCCCCAATCCCAAAAGTGGATGCATCTGTCTGCACGAGGAACCTGCGTTTATAATCCGGGGCAGCAGTGACGAGGGCAGTCTTTAACGCTGAAAAGGCATCCTCGCATGCCGTCGTCCACGTCACATTCCTAGGCATGTTCTTGCGGGTCAGGTCGGTTAGGGGCTTGGCCAAGGTGCGACTCTGATGCGGTTCGTGGTGGTTGCTCCCCGGTGGGGTCCGGATGACGTAGTGCTTGAAGGGCCTGTAGTCGGGTGACTGCTCCCACAAATTGGCACTGTAACTCCCCAATGTCGTTCCCAAAGAGGATATCTGCAGGAAGTCCTCCCATAACCCCAATACAACACAGTTTTTCTCCACAACCATAATCCAAACGCACAGAAGCTCGCTGTATATATTTGCGGGCACCCCCCGCCAGGACAATGGGAATTCCCGGACCCTGGTAAATTGCTTCGGGTCGAACCACACGGGGGTCAGCGATAGTCAAGAGTGCCCCCGTGTCTCTAAATCCTGACACTTTGTATGCATCAATAAAGACATCCTGCAGGTGGCGTTGCCGTTGCTCTGAGTAGCTAAAGGACAGAGGCCGGAGTCCGTACACTCCAGGAGGGGTATCTATGGTGCCGTGGTCGGTGGTCCACTCTGGTGGGGGTGGTGGTAGCTCTTCCTCAGGTGTGGTGGAGTGTACAAGATGTACTGGACGAGGTGGGGCTGCATGGGGCTCCCTCCGAATCCTGGAGGGACAGCCAGACTGCAAATGTCCAGGTTGCCCACACCCATAATACCTCCTATCTGTGACACCCCCAGGTCGTGGTCGGAACTGTTGGGGCCTTGGATTGTGAGGCGTGATTGTCATCGGCTTGCGACTAGGTGGAAGGGCAGATATAATTGGAGGGGGACGGGGCGCGGGAGCAGGCCATGGTTCATTGTCCAGAAGCCTCCTCCATTGCGGCCGGATAGTAAGGGCTTCATCGGCCAGGGCTGCAGCTCTATCCACGGTACACGGCGTGCGCTCCCGGACCCATTCCCGTACCTCTGCAGGGAACTTGGCAAGAAATTGTTCTATAAGGAATGCCTGTATAACATCTTCCACAGTAAAGGCGTTTTCTGCTTCCAGCCATCTCCGACATGCCTCGAACATCTTATGTGCATACAGTCATGGCCAAAAGTATTGACACCCCTGCAATTCTGTCAGATAATATTCAGTTTCTTCCTGAAAATGATTGCAAACACAAATTCTTTGGTATTATTATCTTCATTTAATTTGTCTTAAATGAAAAAACACAAAAAGAATTGTCCTAAAGCCAAATTGAATATAATTCCACACCAAACATAAAAAAGAGGGTGGACAAAAGTATTGGCACTGTTCGAAAAATCACGTGATGCTTCTCTAATTTGTGTAATTAACAGCACCTGTAACTTACCTGTGGCACCTAACAGGTGTTGGCAATAACTAAATCACACTTGCAGCCAGTTGACATGGATTAAAGTTGACTCAACCTCTGTCCTGTGTCTTTGTGTGTACCACATTGAGCATGGAGAAAAGAAAGAAGACCAAAGAACTGTCTGAGGACTTGAGAAACCAAATTGTGAGGAAGCATGAGCAATCTCAAGGCTACAAGTCCATCTTCAAAGACCTGAATGTTCCTGTGTCTACCGTGCGCAGTGTCATCAAGAAGTTTAAAGCCCATGGCACTGTGGCTAACCTCCCTAGATGTGGCCGGAAAAGAAAAATTGACAAGAGATTTCAACGCAAGATTGTGTGGATGTTGGATAAAGAACCTCGACTAACATCCAAACAAGTTCAAGCTGCCCTGCAGTCCGAGGGTACAACAGTGTCAACCCTTACTATCCTTTGGCGTCTTAATGAAAAGGGACTGTATGGTAGGAGACCCAGGAAGACCCCACTTCTTACCCCGAGACATAAAAAAGCCAGGCTGGAGTTTGCCAAAACTTACCTGAAAAAGCCTAAAACATTTTGGAAGAATGTTCTCTGGTCAGATGAGACAAAAGTAGAGCTTTTAGGGCAAAAGCATCAACATAGAGTTTACAGGAGAAAAAAGAGGCATTCAAAGAAAAGTACACGGTCCCTACAGTCAAACATGGCGGAGGTTCCCTGATGTTTTGGGGTTGCTTTGCTGCCTCTGGCACTGGACTGCTTGACCGTGTGCATGGCATTATGAAGTCAGAAGACTACCAACAAATTTTGCAGCATAATTTAGAGCCCAGTGTGAGAAAGCTGGGTCTACCTCAGAGGTCATGGGTCTTCCAGCAGGACAATAACCCAAAACACACTTCAAAAAGCACTAGAAAATGGTTTGAGAGAAAGCACTGGAGACTTCTAAGGTGGCCAGCAATGAGTCCAGACCTGAATCCCATAGAACACCTGTGGAGAGATCTAAAAATGGCAGTTTGGAGAAGGCACCCTTCAAATATCAGGGACCTGGAGTAGTTTGCCAAAGAAGAATGGTCTAAAATTCCAGCAGAGCATTGTAAGAAACTCATTGATGGTTACCGGAAGCGGTTGGTCGCAGTTATTTTGGCTAAAGGTTGTGCAATCAAGTATTAGGCTGAGGGTGCCAATACTTTTGTCCGGCCCATTTTTGGAGTTTTGTGTGAAATGATCAATGTTTTGCTTTTTGCTTCATTCTCTTTTGTGTTTTTCATTTAAGACAAATTAAATGAAGATAATAATACCAAAGAATTTGTGTTTGCAATCATTTTCAGGAAGAAACTGAATATTATCTGACAGAATTGCAGGGGTGTCAATACTTTTGGCCATGACTGTACATCCTAAACGAACCCCCCGTGGTGCATGGGAGGTCTCGGAACTTGGCCCTATATGAGTCTGGGGTGATAGCATGGTAATCCAGGATAGTCCGCTTTACAATGTTATAATCCCGATTCCGCAGTGCATCAATGGTTCGGTAAGCCTCCGCCATGCTTCCGTTCAGGAGCCCCACTAACAAACGCATCCATCTAGAGTGGGGCACCTCCATCACAGCACACAGCTGCTCAAAGTCTTTGAAGAACCCCTCCACATTTCCAGAAGCCTCATCAAATGGCTTAAACTCTGTCCGGGTGATCCGTACAGGCTCCCGGATTGTTGGGGTTACACTCCACATTGCGCTACTCCCTCTTTCAAGCTCCATTGCTTCCTGTCTCCGCTGTGCCCGGCGGGCAGCCTCCTCCTTGTACTCCTGAGAGACGCCGGGGCCCAGAACCGCCATCTCTTCTTCGTACCACACCAACCACTGGCTTTTCTGGAAGGGGATCCCTGTCTCCAGTGCTCGTCCTTCAGACATCTGGGAGGAGGTGGCCGGGCTAGCGCCCACCAGTAGGTCAATTAAGGCCTCTTTAGTCAGTCCCTGGTAGTTCAGGCCCAGGTCTCTGGCTCTCTCCTGTAAACTGCATACAGTCCAATTTCTGTACTCACTCTGTGGGTGGTTCTCCATTGGGTTACGCTCTGTTGATCCCACTGCTGCCACCAGTTGTCACGGGTCCTTCTCACTCTGAAGTGCTGTCTGAACACGATCCTGACCACTCTGGAACTGACTTGCCCAGCTCCTGTTCTCCCCCGACCCCTTCCTTGTCCAGGGAAAGTCAAACAAGTTGAGGCGGTTTCCAGGCCCCCCAAAGGATAACAAAGGGCCTTAGGGATTAATGCACTACAGGGGGTCATCAAGAGACAGATACAATGAGGCTGTAGACTTACAATGTAATAAGAAAAACACTATGAAAATAACTGGAATTGTTAAAAATAGGAATATACAAAAAATGACATCCACATAACATATCACACCATCACACCTGGAAGGAGCCCATACAGTCTAGCACCTTCAGTAGTGAGCTGGCTAGACTGTATGGGCTGCAGTTAGGACCTGGAAGGAGCCCTTACAGTCTAGGCTCAACCCAGCCTGCAATGACAGTTGAGCCTAGACTGTATGGGCTCCTTCCAGGTCCTAATTTACCTTGCAGGCTGTGAGGGGCTGCGGTGATCAGGAGCATCCGTGTCTGCAGGACTCTCTCTGCTGTGCTGATCGTTATGGTGCTGGATGAGGGAAGTTTATGTGTGGGGTCAGAAGGGGTTTACAAGGTGTATGGAGCGGAGCCGTGTGTGTACGAGGTGTACGGAGCAGAGCCGTGTGTGTATGGAGCAGAGCCACGTGTGCAGCGTCGGACTGGAACACCTTGGGCCCACCAGAGAAAATCATTCTTGGGGCCCACTACGTAGCTGCATAGAGTTAAAAACCAGACCACCAATTATGCGGTAAAACACGCTAATATCCGGGTGTAATATAAGGTTGTACATGTCTTAATTATGTAGCAGGAGTTGGGGTAGCCCCCTCATATAATATAAAGCAGCCCCCTCACATAGTATAATGAAGCCATCTAATAGAATATAATGCAGCCATCTCATAGAATATAATACTGCCCCCCTCATAGGGTATAATACTGCCCCCCTCATAGGGTATAATGCACCCCCTCATAGGGTATAATACTGCCCCCCTCATAGGGTATAATACTGCCCCCCTCATAGGGTATAATGCACCCCCTCATAGGGTATAATACTGCCCCCCTCATAGGGTATAATACTGCCCCCCTCATAGGGTATAATAGTGCCCCCCTCATAGGGTATAATGCACCCCATCATAGGGAATAATGCACCCCCTCATAGGGTATAATGCTGCCCCCTCATAGGGTATAATACTGCCCCCCTCATAGGGTATAATACTGCCCCCCTCATAGGGAATAATGCACCCCCTCATAGGGAATAATGCTGCCCTCCTCATAGGGTATAATGCTGCCTCCTCATAGGGTATAATGCTGCCCTCCTCATAGGGTATAATGCTGCCTCCTCATAGGGTATAATACTGCCCCCCTCATAGGGTATAATGCTGCCTCCTCATAGGGTATAATGCTGCCTCCTCATAGGGTATAATGCTGCCCTCCTCATAGGGTATAATGCTGCCTCCTCATAGGGTATAATACTGCCCCCCTCATAGGGTATAATGCTGCCCCCTCATAGGGTATAATGCTGCCCCCTCATAGGGTATAATGCTGCCCCCTCATAGGGTATAATGCTATATAGATATATAGATATAGAGTTAGATAGATATAGATAGAAAGATAGATGTAGAAATAGATAGATATAGAGATAGATAGTAGATAATGGATAGAAAGTAGATAATGGATAGATATAGATAGAAAGATTCATAGAGATAGAGATAGATAGAGATAGATATAAAGATAGATATAGAAAGAAATATAGATAGATAGATCGATAGGTAGATAGATATAGAGACAGATAGAAAATAGATAATGGATAGATAGATAGATAGATAGATAGATATAGAGATAGATAGCTATAGATAGAAAGATATAGAGATAGATAGATATATAGATAGAGATAGATAAGAGATATACAGATATAATAATAATAATTATAATAATAATAATATAGACATATATAGATAGATATAGAGATAAATATATATAGATAGATGGCTATAAATAAAAATAGATATAGAGATATATATAGAGATAATAGATATAGAGATAATAGATATAGAGATAGATAGATATAGAGACAGATAGCTATAGAAAGATAGATATAGAGATAGATATAGAGATAATATCTAGATATAGAGATATGTATAGAGATAGATAGATATAGAGTTAGAAAGATAGATATAGAGAGAGATAGAGATAGATAGAGATAGCTAGATAGATAGATATAAATAATAGAGATAATAGATAGATATAATAGATAGATATAGAGATAGATGGATAGATCAATAGATAGATAAAGAGAGAGATAGATAGATAGATAATGAGATATAGAGATAGATATAGAGATATAGTGTTAGATAGAAAGATAGATATAGAGATAGATAGATATAGAGATAGATATGGATATAGAGATAGATATGGATATAGAGATAACAGATAGATATAGAGATAGATAGATATAGAGATAATATATAGATAGATAGATATAGAGATAGCTATAGAGAGAGATATAGAGATAGATATAGAGAGAAACAGATATAGATATAGAGATAGATATAGAGATAGATAGGTAGATAGATATAGAGATAATAGATAGATATAGAGATAGATAGATATAGATATAAAGATAGAGAGAGCGGTAGATAGAGAGAGAGATAGAGAGAGAGATAGATACAGAGATTGATAAATAGATAGAGAGATAGATATAGATATAGATAATAGATAGAGATAGATAGATAAAGATAGATAATAAATATAGAGATAACAGATAGATATAGAGATAGAGTAAGATAAAGATATAGAGATAGGTAGATATAGATAATAGAGATAGCTAGATAGATAGACATAATAGATAGATAGAAAGATAGATATAGAGATAGATGTAGAGATAGAAAGATAGATATAGAGCGATAGATAGATAGAGATAGATATAGATAATAGATAGAGATAAATAGATAGATAGATAGAGAAAGATAGATAGATATAGAAAGAAAGATAGATAGATAGATATACAGAGAGATAGATATAGAGATAAATAGACAGATAGATAGAGAGAGATATAGAGAGAAATAGATATAGATATAGAGATAATAGATATATATAGAGATAGATAGATATAGCTATAGAGAGAGATAGATACAGAGAAAAGATATAGAGATAGATAACGGATAGATAAATAGATAGATAGGTATAGAGATAGATAGATATAGATATTAGATAGAGATATATATAGATAAAGATAGATAGATATAGATGGTAGCTAGATAGATGCAGAGATGCATATGGAGCTGGTGTGTAGGTATACGGAGCGGAGCCGCGTGTGTGTGAGGTGTACGGAGCAGAGCCGCGTGTGTACGAGGTGTACGGAGCGGAGCCGTGTGTGTGTACGGAGCGGAGACGTGTGTGTACGAGGTGTACGGAGCGGAGCCGCAGGTGTACGAAGCAAAGCCGCGTGTGTACGATATGTACGGAGCAGAGATGCATATGGAGCTGGTGTGTAGGTATACGGAGCGGAGCCGCGTGTGTGTGAGGTGTACGGAGCAGAGCCGCGTGTGTACGAGGTGTACGGAGCGGAGCCACGTGTGTATGAGGTGTACGGAACGGAGCTCTGTGTGTACAAAGTGTACGGAGCTGAGCCGAGCTGTGTGTGTACGGGGTGTACCGAGTGGAGCCGCATGTGTATGGAGTGGAGCCATGTGTGTACGAGTGGTACGGAGCGGAGCCGCGTGTGTGTGCGGGGCGTACGAAATGGAACCCTGTGTGTACGAAGCTGAGCCGTGTGTGTACGGGGTGTACAGAGTGGAGCCGCCTGTGTATGGAGCGGAACCACGTGTGTACGAGGTGTATGGAGTGGAACCGCGTGTGTACGTGGTGTATGGAGCAAAGCCGCATGTGTTCAAGGTTTATGGAGTGGAGCCATGTTTGTACAAGGTGTACAGAGCGTGGCCGCATGTGTACGAGGTTTACGTAGTGGAGACATGTGTGCGCGAGGTGTACGGAGAGGTGCCATGCGTGTACGAGGTGTATAGTGGGGAGCATTTATACCTCCCATCACGGATACAGCAGGACAGTCCCGATTTTGAGTCTGCCCCACTGCCCCAGCCGGGAGGTTACTTTTCCCACGGACACAGGAGTACACGGCGGAGCCACGAGGAGCACTTTAAAATTCGCAAGTGACGTTCCACTGGAAATGATGTGCTGGAAGTTGACCGGAAATTAGGTAATTTCGGGAGGAGATTGTGACGGAACCATGGAGGCACTTCAGGGAATGCTTCATATGCATCACCGTGTCCTCCTCCGACAGCACAGACAGCGGGATTGCCTTGGACTCGGGGATGTTGGCCATGTGAGCGGATCATGATATGTCCTGCATCAGGAGGCTCAGGTGGGCACTAAAATGTGAGCTGGGCTGCTATAGTATCTTTATAGAATTTTTATTTCTTTCTCTCTCTCTTGTCTTCTCTCTGTTCTTTCTTTCTCTCTCTAATCTTTCTTTCTCTCTGTTCTTTCTTTCCTCTCTCTCTGTTCTTTCTTTCCTCTCTCTGTTCTTTCTTTCCTCTCTCTGTTGTTTCTTTCCCCTCTTTGTTTCTCTCTCTAATCTTTCTTTCTCTCTGTTCTTTTTCTCTCTGTTCTTTCTTTCTCTCTGTGTTCTATCTTTCCCCTTTCTTTTTTTCTCTCTGTAGTTTTTTTCTGTCCCCTCATTCTTTCTCTCTATTCTTTCTTTCCACTTTCTTTCTCTTTCTCTCTGTTCTTTCTTTTGCTCTGTTCTTTTCTCTTTCATTCCCCTCTTTCCTTCTCTCTCTGTTCTTCCTTTCTTTCGCTCTGTTCTTTATTTCTCTCTATGATCTCTTTTTTCCCTCTCGTCTTTCTCTCTGTTTTCTTTCCCCTCTTTCTTTCTCTCTCCCTCTCTGTTCTTTCCTTCTTTCCCCTATTTTTTTTCCTCTCTCTGTTGTTTTTTTCTGTGCCCTCTTTCTTTCTGTTTCTTTCTTTCCCCTCTTTCTTTCTCTCTGTTCTCTATTTCCCCTCTTCCTTTCTTTTTCTGTTCTTTCTCTCTCTGTTCTCTCTGTTCTTTTTTCTGTCCCCTTTTTTTCTCTATCTTTTCTTTCTTTCCCCTCTTTCTTTCTCTGTTCTCTCTTTCTTTCCCCCTGTTCTTTCTTTCTCTGTTTTCTTTTTTTCTCTCTCTGTTCTTTCTGTTCCTCAGTACCAGCCACTGTGCCCATAATGCCAGCCACTGTACCCTCGGTACCAGTCAGTGTGATCAGCAGTGCTAAAAGGGTACGGTTGGGGCGTGGACATGGGTGTGAATAGTTGTGAAATGGGTGTGGTCAGGGGTGTGGCCTACATTTTGCCACAGCACACTGCATGCGTCACAGCCTTTGTCCCTCTTTCCCTTCTTCTAAAGTTGGGAGGTATGTATAACTTATTTTTCAGGTTACATCGGGGCTTATCTACAGCATTGCAGAATGCTGTAGATAAGCCCGATGGCGGTGATGGCAGCTAACAGTCGGAAAAATAGGTGACAGATTCCCTTTAAGGGGAAACTGTCATCAACTAAGCATACTGGCATAAAGGTGCTGTCCTACTGATTTTAGGTCCCTTCACTGTAAAAACCTGCAGCCTGGTTGTTCTTGTGTGCCATAAGGCCTGTTTCACATTTCCGTTTGTTTCCATCAGTCAAAATCCGCCGTTTTGGAAAAAAAACGGATCCGCCATTTTTTCTGGCGGATCCGTTTTTTAACCATTGACTTGTATTAGCGGTGGATTTTGACGGATGGTAATCCGTTGGATCCGTTTTTTGACTGATCCGCCAAAATGTTGGCGTCCACTGACTTGAGTGGACTGACAATGAAACGTTTTTTGTCTGCACGGATCCGCGTTTTTACACTGAGTTTGCCCGTAAGAATTTCCTTGCCGGATATTTAACCCCGAATCCCGTCCTGGCGGCAGAAAAATCTCTCTCTCGCTCGGCAGCGGTTCCTTTAACTTTCCGACTTCAGCGGATCCGTCAAAACAACGGTCCAGTGACATACGTTGGTGTCACAACGGAAACGGATCCGTCTTTTGCATTTTTCACAGATTGCAACTGACCAAAAAAAACGGAACTGACCAAAAAAACGGAAGGTCTGCGGCCAGAAGGTGATGACGGCAGGGCCACTGTGGAGGAGCCATTAGGACGCAGACACTGCCGGAGGACGGAGCTGAGACCGTGGGAATGTGCTATCCGTCACCGTATTGTACTTGTATTGGCCTACAACCCCTCCGGTCAGGGATATCCGTCATGTTATAGCGCCCCCGTGTGGAGCACGGCAATAGCCGCACACCTGTAGAGATCCCAGGGATCACGGAGGCGGAGCGTGCAGCGAGGGGACGCCGGAAACTGCCGACGCCGGAGCTGCTCGGTGTGACAACCGGAAGTGGGGAGAGCGGAGGGACGGTGTGCGGCGGCTTGTCTGTCCCCGGGACCGGTGAGTGCGGCGGTATGTGACGTCACGAGTGTCCGCATTTACGTCATTCTGAGATGTGTACTTTCCGTTCCAGGGATGGAGGGGCGCGCAGCTTATGAGGAGTACCCCTACCCCGTGGTGTTCCTGCCCCCCTACGAGAACCCTCCGGCATGGATACCCCTCCAGGAGGTAATGGTGCCAGTGCGGGGTGAAGAGGCTCCTACCATGGGGTATAAAGGGGGCGCTCACCCCGGCAGGAGCCGCACTGCTCTGTAGTCTCCATGGTCACAGAGTCCCTGTGCTTGGCGCCTGTGGGTGTTCATATTAGAATCCACAGTGGGGATGAAACTTATCCTTAGCTCATGTACATGCTGTAAATGGTACAGAGGCGCTCTATCAGTATTGGGGTGCTGTATGGGTTCTGTGGGGTCGCTCTCTGGATATGGCAGCATGAGGGGGAGGTACAGGGATGCGAGGGGGCTCTGTATGGGGTCGTGAGGGGGACACTATGGGTATGGGTGAACTCTAGGCACATGGGGGCATGTGGGAGCACACTAGAGGTAAGGAGTGCGTGGGTGCATTCTGGGGCATGCGGGAGCACACTAGAGGTAAGGCGTGCGTGGGTGAACTCTAGGCATATGGGGGCATGCGGGAGCACACTAGAGGTAAGGAGTGCGTGGGTGAACTCTAGGCATATGGGGGCATGCGGGAGCACACTAGAGGTAAGGCGTGCGTGGGTGAACTCTAGGCATATGGGGGCATGCGGGAGCACACTAGAGGTAAGGCGTGCGTGGGTGAACTCTAGGCATATGGGGGCATGCGGGAGCACACTAGAGGTAAGGAGTGCGTGGGTGAACTCTAGGCATATGGGGGCATGCGGGAGCACACTAGAGGTAAGGCGTGCGTGGGTGAACTCTAGGCATATGGGGGCATGCGGGAGCACACTAGAGGTAAGGAGTGCGTGGGTGCATTCTGGGGTATGGGGGCATGCGGGAGCACACTAGAGGTAAGGAGTGCGTGGGTGCATTCTGGGGTATGGGGGCATGCGGGAGCACACTAGAGGTAAGGAGTGCGTGGGTGCATTCTGGGGTATGGGGGCATGCGGGAGCACACTAGAGGTAAGGAGTGCGTGGGTGCATTCTGGGGTATGGGGGCATGCGGGAGCACACTAGAGGTAAGGAGTGCGTGGGTGCATTCTGGGGTATGGGGGCATGCGGGAGCACACTAGAGGTAAGGAGTGCGTGGGTGCATTCTGGGGTATAGGGGCATGCAGGAGCACACTAGAGGTAAGGAGTGCGTTTGTGCATTCTAGAGTATGGAGGCCTTTGGGGGGCACACTAAAGGTAAGGAGTGCGTGGTTGCATTCTGGGGTATAGGGGCATGCAGGAGCACACTAGAGGTAAGGAGTGCGTGGGTGCATTCTAGAGTACGGAGGCATGCGGGAGCACACTAGAGGTAAGGAGTTCGTGGGTGCATTCTGGGGCATGGGGGCATGCGGGAGCACACTACAAGTAAGGAGTACGTGGGTGCATTCTGGGGTATGGGGGCATGCGGGAGCACACTAGAGGTAAGGAGTGCGTGGGTGCATTCTGGGGTATGGGGGCATGCGGGAGCACACTAGAGGTAAGGAGTGCGTGGGTGCATTCTGGGGCATGCGGGAGCACACTAGAGGTAAGGCGTGCGTTGGTGAACTCTAGGCATATGGGGGGCATGCGGGAGCACACTAGAACTAAGGTGTGTGTGAGTGGGGTATGGAGGCATGCGGGAGCACACTATTGGTAAGGAGTGCGTGGGTGCATTCTAGAGTACGGAGGCATGCGGGAGCACACTAGAGGTAAGGAGTGCATTGTGGGGTATGGGGGCATGCGGGAGCACACTAGAGGTAAGGAGTGCGTGGCTGCATTCTGGGGTATGGGGGCATGCGGGAGCACACTAGAGGTGAGTGCGTGGGTGCATTCTGGGGTATGGGGGCATGCGGGAGCACACTAGAGGTAAGGCGTGCGTGGGTGCATTCTGGGGTATAGGGGCATGCGGGAGCACACTAGAGGTAATGAGTGCGTGGGTGCATTCTGGAGTATGGGGGCATGTGGGAGCACACTAGAGGTAAGGAGTGCGTGGGTGCATTCTGGGGCATGCGGGAGCACACTAGAGGTAAGGCGTGCGTGGGTGAACTCTAGGCATATGGGGGCATGCGGGAGCACACTAGAGGTAAGGCGTGCGTGGGTGAACTCTAGGCATATGGGGGCATGCGGGAGCACACTAGAGGTAAGGAGTGCGTGGGTGAACTCTAGGCATATGGGGGCATGCGGGAGCACACTAGAGGTAAGGCGTGCGTGGGTGAACTCTAGGCATATGGGGGCATGCGGGAGCACACTAGAGGTAAGGAGTGCGTGGGTGAACTCTAGGCATATGGGGGCATGCGGGAGCACACTAGAGGTAAGGCGTGCGTGGGTGAACTCTAGGCATATGGGGGCATGCGGGAGCACACTAGAGGTAAGGAGTGCGTGGGTGCATTCTGGGGTATGGGGGCATGCGGGAGCACACTAGAGGTAAGGAGTGCGTGGGTGCATTCTGGGGTATGGGGGCATGCGGGAGCACACTAGAGGTAAGGAGTGCGTGGGTGCATTCTGGGGTATGGGGGCATGCGGGAGCACACTAGAGGTAAGGAGTGCGTGGGTGCATTCTGGGGTATGGGGGCATGCGGGAGCACACTAGAGGTAAGGAGTGCGTGGGTGCATTCTGGGGTATGGGGGCATGCGGGAGCACACTAGAGGTAAGGAGTGCGTGGGTGCATTCTGGGGTATGGGGGCATGCGGGAGCACACTAGAGGTAAGGAGTGCGTGGGTGCATTCTGGGGTATAGGGGCATGCAGGAGCACACTAGAGGTAAGGAGTGCGTTTGTGCATTCTAGAGTACGGAGGCCTTTGGGGGGCACACTAAAGGTAAGGAGTGCGTGGTTGCATTCTGGGGTATAGGGGCATGCAGGAGCACACTAGAGGTAAGGAGTGCGTGGGTGCATTCTAGAGTACGGAGGCATGCGGGAGCACACTAGAGGTAAGGAGTTCGTGGGTGCATTCTGGGGCATGGGGGCATGCGGGAGCACACTACAAGTAAGGAGTACGTGGGTGCATTCTGGGGTATGGGGGCATGCGGGAGCACACTAGAGGTAAGGAGTGCGTGGGTGCATTCTGGGGTATGGGGGCATGCGGGAGCACACTAGAGGTAAGGCGTGCGTTGGTGAACTCTAGGCATATGGGGGGCATGCGGGAGCACACTAGAACTAAGGTGTGTGTGAGTGGGGTATGGAGGCATGCGGGAGCACACTATTGGTAAGGAGTGCGTGGGTGCATTCTAGAGTACGGAGGCATGCGGGAGCACACTAGAGGTAAGGAGTGCATTGTGGGGTATGGGGGCATGCGGGAGCACACTAGAGGTAAGGAGTGCGTGGCTGCATTCTGGGGTATGGGGGCATGCGGGATTACACTAGAGGTGAGTGCGTGGGTGCATTCTGGGGTATGGGGGCATGCGGGAGCACACTAGAGGTAAGGCGTGCGTGGGTGAACTCTAGGCATATGGGGGCATGCGGGAGCACACTATTGGTAAGGAGTGCGTGGGTGCTTTCTAGAGTACGGAGGCATGCGGGAGCACACTACAGGTAAGGAGTGCATTCTGGGGTATGGGGGCATGCAGGAGCACACTAGAGGTAAGGTGTGCGTGGGGGCATGCAGGAGCACACTAGAGGTAAGGAGTGCGTGGGTGCATTCTGGGGTATGGGGGGGCATGCGGGAGCACACTAGAGGTAAGGAGTGCGTGGGTGCATTCTGGGGTATAGGGGCATGCGGGAGCACACTAGAGGTAATGAGTGCGTGGGTGCATTCTGGAGTATGGGGGCATGTGGGAGCACACTAGAGGTAAGGAGTGCGTGGGTGCATTCTGGGGCATGCGGGAGCACACTAGAGGTAAGGCGTGCGTGGGTGAACTCTAGGCATATGGGGGCATGCGGGAGCACACTATTGGTAAGGAGTGCGTGGGTGCTTTCTAGAGTACGGAGGCATGCGGGAGCACACTACAGGTAAGGAGTGCATTCTGGGGTATGGGGGCATGCGGGAGCACACTAGAGGTAAGGAGTGCGTGGGTGCATTCTGGGGTATGGGGGCATGCGGGAGCACACTAGAGGTAAGGAGTGCGTGGGTGCATTCTGGGGTATGGAGGCATGTGGGAGCACACTAGAGGGAAGGAGTGCGTGGGTGCATTCTGGGGAATGGGGGGCATGCGGGAGCACGCTAGAGGTAAGGAGTGCGTGGGTGCATTCTGGGGTATGGGGGGGCATGCGGGAGCACACTAGAGGTAAGGAGTGCGTGGGTGCATTCTGGGGTATAGGGGCATGCGGGAGCACACTAGAGGTAAGGAGTGCGTGGGTGCATTCTGGGGTATGGAGGCATGTGGGTGCACACTAGAGGTAAGGAGTGCATGGGTGCATTCTGGGGTATGGAGGCATGCGGGAGCACACTAGAGGTAAGGAGTGCGTGGGTGCATTCTGGGGTATGGAGGCATGCGGGAGCACACTAGAGGTAAGGAGTGCGTGGGTGCATTCTGGGGTATGGGGGCATGCGGGAGCACACTAGAGGTAAGGAGTGCGTGGGTTCATTCTGGGGTATGGGGGCATGCGGGAGCACACTAGAGGTAAGGAGTGCGTGGGTGCATTCTGGGGTATGGGGGCATGCGGGAGCACACTAGAGGTAAGGAGTGCGTGGGTGCATTCTGGGGTATGGGGGCATGCGGGAGCACACTAGAGGTACGGAGTGCGTGGGTGCATTCTGGGGTATGGGGGCATGCGGGAGCACACCTAGAGGTAAGGAGTGCGTGGGTGCATTCTGGGGTATGGGGGCATGCGGGAGCAAACTAGAGGTAAGGAGTGCATTCTGGGGTATGGGGGCATGCGGGAGCACACTAGAGGTACGGAGTGCGTGGGTGCATTCTGGGGTATGGGGGCATGCGGGAGCACACTAGAGGTAAGGAGTGCGTGGGTGCATTCTGGGGTATGGGGGCATGCGGGAGCACACCTAGAGGTAAGGAGTGCGTGGGTGCATTCTGGGGTATGGGGGCATGCGGGAGCAAACTAGAGGTAAGGAGTGCATTCTGGGGTATGGGGGCATGCGGGAGCACACTAGAGGTACGGAGTGCGTGGGTGCATTCTGGGGTATGGGGGCATGCGGGAGCACAACTAGAGGTAAGGAGTGCGTGGGTGCATTCTGGGGTATGGGGGCATGCGGGAGCAAACTAGAGGTAAGGAGTGCATTCTGGGGTATGGGGGCATGCGGGAGCACACGAGAGTTAAGGAGTGCATGGGTGCATCCTGGGGTATGGGGGCATGCGGGAGCACACTAGAGGTGAAGGGTGCACTCTAAAGGTATGTCATTTGTACCAGACTTTAGATTTTTCAGCAGTTTGCAATCTCACAGCAAATCTACAACCAAAACCACGAGTTTATACGGATTTCCTTGTATGCAGTGAACATGATAAAATCTGTGAAAATCCAGATACAATTGACTTGCATCAGATGTGAAATTCTGCTTGGGTTTGATTCTTCAGCCCGTGGCTGGGATTTGCTATATTCTCTACCTTGCAGCTGCTGTAATGTGCTGTGGGTTTTTCATCAGTAAATGTTATGGTTATGTGCACACATGGTTTTTCAGGTTAGCATGTTCCTTAACCTGCCTGAAAAAAAGTGTTAAAAAGAATAAACATATGCACTGTTAGGTCCAGAAACACTTGGACAGTGACCGAATCTTGGTGATTTCTTCTCTGCAGGCCACCATTTATTTATTTAAATGAAACAAATCAGATACAATTGAAGTGGAGACTTTCAGGTTTAATTTTAAGCTGTTCAACAAAAATCTCCTGGGAACCGTTTAGAACTGCAGACAGTTTTCTGCAAAGCCTCATTTCAGGGGCTCAAAAGTAATTGGACAAATTAACTTTACCATAAATAAAATGTTCATTTTTAACGCTTTGTAGAGAATCCTTTGCAGGTAATGACTTCCTGAATTCTGGAAACCATGGAAGCCACCAAACACTTTTTTATCCTTTGTGACATTTGCTGCCTTTACTGCAGTGACTTCAGTTGTTACTTGTTTGTGGGTCTTTATGCCTTAAAGGGAACCTGTCACCAGGTCTTTCCCATATGAGGTAAGACCACCACCTTTCAGCCCTGATATTAAGTATTCTATAATGCTACATATATATGCCCCAAATCCATCATGCAACAAGAGAAAAACACCTTTTATTATCGCCTACAGTGCGGTCAGGTCCAATGGGCGTCACTGTCTTGGTCTGGTGCCTCCCTTCTTCTTGCGATTTCCATCCTCCTTCTTTCTTCGTGTGGATGATGCGTCCTCCATCATCCACAGTGTCCTAGCATCACGCTCCTGCACAGGCATACTCCTCTGCTCTGACGAGGGCAGAGTAAAGTATTGCAGTGCGCATGCATCGATTCTCTGGCCTTTTCCTGTGCATGCGCACTGCTGTACTCCGCTCTGCCCTCGACAGGGCAAAAGAGCGCGATGCCGAGGAGACTGTGTAGATGACATAGGGACGCATCATCCACACGAAGAAAGAAGGACGGCAATCGCAAGAAGAAGGGAGGCATCGGACCGAGACTAGCAGCGTACATGTGACCCAACCGCCCCTTAGGCGAGTATAATAAAAGGTGTTTTTCTTGTCTTGTAGGTTGGATTGGGGGCATATATACAGCATATTAGAATGCTGTATATCAGGGCTGGTGACAGGTTCCATATAGAGCATGTATGCAAATCATATTGTTTCTTCCGAGAAGAAGAGGACAAGAACTCTAGCGCCACCTATTGGAAGCAGCGATCCTAAAAGGCAATATTGACTCTTTAACGAGCCTTGCAATATGACTTGGGATAAAAGCCAAACCAGAAACTCAATTTGCATCTTGTCCACAAGGAGAAACGTTATCCCTTATACCCCAGTCTAGAGCCTCTCTCGTGGACAAACCAGATCTCATACTTTGCACTGATGAGGGGCAACACCCCAAAACACATTGTCTGCAAACTGAGCTTCAGGTTTGACTTTTATCCTAAGTCATATTGCAAGGCTTGATAAAGAGTCTGTGTTAACTTTTCGGATCGCTGCTTCCAATAGATGGCGCTAGAGTTCTAGTCCTCTTCTCTATGAAGATAAAATTTGCATATTTAATTTCCCAGAGGAGCATGCATGGCTTATAAGTTTCCTCACTCTGACATGCCAGACTTGGCTTGTCACTCTCCAAAAAGAAAAACTTTACCCTTTAGGTTCCAGTCTTAAGCATGTGAAATGCTGCTTGATGGGTTGAGATCTGGTGACTATCTCGGCCATTGCAGAATATTCCACTTAGTCATAACCTCCCTGGTTGCATTCACAGTATGTTTTGGGTACTTGTCCATCTGTACAGTAAAGAGCTGTCCAATCAACTTTGATGCATATGGTTGAATCTGAGTAGAAAGTATCGCCCTGTACACACAGGATTCATCCGGCTGCTTCTGTCTTCAGTCACATCATCAATACATTAGTGACCCAGTGCCATTGGAAGTCATGCATTTCCACGCCATCACACTGCCTCTACCATGTGTTACAGAGGATGTGGTGAACTTTGGATCATGAGTCTTCTCCATACTTTCTTCTTGCCATCATTCTGGTACAGGTTAATCTTAGTTTCATCTGTCCAAAGAATACTTTTCCAGAACTTGGCAGCTTCTTGACATGCTTTTTGGCAAAGTCTAATCTGGCCATTCTATTTTTAAGGCTGATTAATGGTTTGCACCTTGTTGAGAATCCTCTGTTTGCTCTCATGAAGTCTTCTCTTTATAGTAGACTTAGATATTGAAACACCATGTTCCTGAAGAGTCTTCTTCACTTGGGTGGTTGTTGGGAAGGGGTATTACTTCACCATGGAAAAGAATTCTGTGATCATCCACCACTTTGTCTTCCAAGGACGTCCAGGCCATTTTGAGTTCCCAACGTCACTAGTGTGTTTTCTTTTTGTTTTTTTTGTAGAATGTACAAAATTGTTGCTTTGGCCACTTATAACATTTCTGCTATCTTGCTTATGGATTTCTTATTTTTTACTTCAGCCTAATGATGGTCTGTTTCTCATCTATTGAGAGTTCCTTTGACCACATGTTGTGGGTTCACAGCAACAGCTTGCAAATGCCACATCTGAAATCAGCTCCAAACCTTTTTTTTCTTTAATTGTACAATTCCTTTTGGTCCCTTTTTAAAAAGAGGCAACTACATGTTAAAGAGCTGTAATTCGTAAATCCATACTCCACTAAGTATGTGAATATCCTCAAATTAAAGCTGAGTCTTCCTTAAGTCCATATTGACTATATAACTGTATCTTGAATATGTTTTGGTAAATGGCAAAACTTGGGACACTGTCCAAATACTTCTAGACTTACCGTAAGTGTATTCAGGTTGCTTGTAAATCTGCAAAATAGTTAAGAGTTGACCTGACCATCATTCAGGTGGTTTACGCTTCAAAGCAGCTCAAGTTTAAAAAACGCCCAAAAACCATCTGCAAAGACTACAAAAAAGACTGCCAGTGCTTTCCTGCACTATAGTTCCTCAAACACTGAGTGGAAACCGCCTTTAAAGGGACTATAGTTTCTTTTCAGAAAACCCCTGTTCCCTGACTGCAATTTGCTTAAAAACAAAAACATGCTGCGCTTTATTCACCCTCCCCAGGTCCAGTGCTGAGTCTCCGCCACTATTCTCGATGTCATTGTCTTCGCCAGCTTAGCGGCCAATCACAGAGTTCAGCTGATCAGACTGTTAACTCGGTCACAGCTACTCAACTCGGTGTTTGGCTGCAGCAGTGGCGACTGTTAGCGCTGCAGACAATGACACCAGGAGCAATGGTGGAGTCTCAACAGTGGACCCGGGGAAGGGGAGTAAAGTGCAGTGTATATTTGAAAAAACAAAAATCTGCAACCTGGGTTTAGGGGACTTCTAAGATTGAAAAACCCCTGAAAGTATATGCTGATGCTTTCTCATCATATATTCTCAACGTCCTGTAAATTCAGGCTTTATTTTTTTATTCTAAATAGGTGTGAATGAGGAGGAGACGTCAATGTCACTTACATATAGATTTATATGATGTGACGGGGAAGAATCTGACCTGAATCCACATACAGGGATTGACATCTCTACATGTATGATCCAGCGGAAATAACAATGTTAACACGGTCTCTCATCATTCAGAGAGAGCGCAGCATAGGGACATGACCCCACCATTTTAACCCCTTCAGCCTCGGAATTTTTCATTTTTTCCTTCCATTTTTCAAAGTGCCATTGCTTTTTTATTTTTCCATCCACAAAAAAAGTTCAATTCCACAATTTTTTTCTTTACCATGTTCACTAATATGATAAAACTGACCTGGTATTATGATTCCCCAGGTCAGTATGAGTTCGCTGATACCAAACATGTATAGTTTATAGAGGTGGAGAAAAATTCAGAAATTTGTAAGAAAGAAAAGTTTTTGCATTTGCAATTTTCCGAGACCCGTAACGTTCTAATTTTTTGGAATCTGGGGCTGGGTTATTACTTATTCTTTGTTCCCCAAGCTGACGTTTTTATTGATACCATTTTGGGCTAGATAAAATGTATTGATCAGCTGTTATTTCATTTTATTGCAATGTTGCGGCGACCAAAACCTTAATTCTGGCGTTTTTTGTTTTTTTTTGTTACACCATTTACCGATCAGATAAATTTACTTTTATATATTGATCGTACACTTCTGAACGCAGTGATGCCAAATATGTGTATTTTTTATTGTCTTATTTTGAACGGGGCAAAAAGGGGGTGATTTGAACTTTTTATACATTTAAAAACTTAGAAGACTTGAATTTGCGATCGTCTGATCTCCTGTGCTACACGGAGGGCTTCATTCATCCCTGCTATGTGTAGCAGAAATCATCTCTTATGAACGCTGGCCACAAGCCGGCGATCATAGCTGTACAATGACAAGCACAGAAGTTTTCTACAGTCCTGATCATGACAACATATTCGCCTCGTGATCATGTGACAGGGGCGCCAATGGGCGGGTCTTATGACACACTTTCGGCGCAATCGAGTTACATGCCACTTCAAGAGATTGACAGCAGCATTTAACAAGTTAACTGCCGCGGTTGGATCTCTATTTTGCCCTCGGCTGTTAGGGGCATATGTCAGATGATCAAACAGCTGTCATGTGCTGGCAAAGATGCGGTCTCGGCATCAGAGCCCGCATCAAATGCTTGGACATGACCTTGGACATACTTATACGTCCAAGGTCGTAAAGGGGTTAAACCTGCAGTGTTGTATATGTCTGGTGCAGGTCTAATTTTATTGTTAAAATCATTTTCATACTGATTTGGCTGCGGAAACTGCCTGAAAACTTATCAGAAAACGCTTGAGCATGTAAACATAAGTTGCTGTTCATATGGTCAGGCTTTTGAATATCATTTAACCACTTCAGGTTTCTAAAAATGTCAAACAGTTGAAAGAAGCGACCTGACTATTGTGGTGTTTTCTGCTCTGAAGACACTCTGTACTTTACAAAACAAGTCAATGGGAAAACTCAGGAGAAGCACAGACTTCTTTTTAGAGCGTTTTGTCAAACTTTCTGCTTAAAAATCCGTTAGCCATTACATCGTTATTAAATGAAAAAATTGACCTGAACAAGACAATACAGAACCATAGGAAAGGCTACCCCGCGGGCAGATAAAACCATCAGGGAGCAACCAGAAAAAAGATCAACACAAGACATTTCCGGAAACTGTTTATTCCAGAAGTGTCTTCTGCTTGAAGAACTCAGTGGGTTTGCCGGAGTTTAAAATATATTGTGTGCACATGGCCTTAAAGGAAATCTGTCAGCAGGTTTGTGCTATGACATCTGACAGCAGCAAAATGTAATGACAGAGACCCTGATTCCAGCAATGTATCACTTTGTATACTGGATGCAGAAGTTGTGATTATCACCGCTTTCTGTTCTGCAGATCTATCAGAGCTCAGTTGCTGAGCTGTGTATAACCCCCCACTCCACAGCTTTCTATATACATTGTATAGTGACAGTGACAGAGGGCTGCTAACTAGTGCTGGGGGTGAGGTTGGACTAGGAGGCACAAGGACAGTTGTCCTGTAGTGATCTCCTGTTAAAATACTGATTGTATTCAAGCAGCAAAACACAGCCCTGAAATCAGGGTCTCTTCTACTACATTATGGTGTTCCCAGATTAGATAGCAAAAATCAATTCCCTTTAAGTGGTTTTTAGTTGCACTTAATGGGAATGTTGTAGTGAGCAGAGGCTATTGGGTGGGCAATCACAATCAATCTGTACCCTGATAATGGCACAGCCGCTGGGTTTTGACTCTGATAGGGACTGATATCACCGCTATGAACCATTTTCTTCTGTGACTGCAGCTTCCATGGGTTTTCCCAAACAAAGCATAAAAGATAAGAATTAACAACTGAACAATCCACAGAGGTTTCTTGTGAGACAAAATGTCAGGAAAAATGGAATAGGTTTTTACACTTATTTTGTGTGTCAAATGTGCAAATTAAAAATTTTTTGAACATTTTTTTTTCCTAGTAAAAGAAAAAAACAAACTATAGAAATAGATTACTATAAGGCTATGTGCACACGTTGTGGATTTGTTGCATTTCCGCAACATTTTTTCTGCTCTGAAATGCTCCAGAAATTCAAGACTTAAGCAATGTTAATCAATGGCATTGCTGAATTGTGCACATGCTGCAGAAATTTCCGTTCTTGTTTGCAGCGTTATATTTTGGGCAGCATGTCAATTCTTTTTGCTGATCTGCAGCGTTTCTGCACCCATTGACTTCCATTGAGTCAGTCAAATCCACAGCAAAACCGCAGATGTAAAATGGTTTGCGGATTTGCTGCCAAAAACGCTGCAGAAAAGTAAATGTCAGTAGGAGGAAGAGTGTGTGGGCATAGAAATGTGTGTGTTTGTGTGTACCCATGCGACGAACAGCCCATAGTGATTGTACTTAGGCATCATCTGATGGGACTACTTCTCCCATCCGGCTATGTCTGCTGTCACATATAACAAGACAGGATGAGCCGATGGGACAGTAGTCTCATCAGCCGGTGCCTGAGTTCAATTGTAGTAAAAAAAAAAAAAAAAATCAAAACATTAACATAATCGCATACAATATACATACTCACCAAACACCTAATCCCTGACGCCCACGTCTTCTGCAAGCAATCAAAAAATAATAAACCAACATATACTCCCTGTCCGCCATAATCTATTTATTACCGAGTGTCCCACAGCAGTGTCACCTGGCTGCCGGCGATACACTGACAGGAGGTTATCGATCCCGCAGTGTATCACTGCGCCGTCATGAGAGTTCACTGGAGTTCATCAGCTCCAATGTTCTCACATACGGCACTGCTGAGTGGGAAAGTTCTTAAAGGGAATCTGTCACCCATTTTTAGTGATATCATGTAAAGATATCACCCAATTGGGCGTCCCATAAGGATTCTATTAGGATTTTTTTATTCCCCCTGACCCGCACCTTTGATGCATAAATACCTTTGTTATCTTGTTGGAGAGGTATGCAAATCGCCGCGGTCCGATGGGTGGGGCTTAGTCGCCTTCCCCCCCCCCCCCCCCCCGGCTTGCTGAACGTAATCTTCATCTGTGAATATCACAGATAACGTTTTTCGTGCTTGTGCATTGAAATGGCCTCCGGCGCCTGTGCAGTATGCTTTGCTCAACTGTGGGTGGAGCATATAATCGGTACTGCGCATGCGCCGGTATTTTCCAGCGCAGTCTATGCCCCGGAAGTCTTCACATGCAGGACACACTTGCGGGGCATAGACCGCGCTGGAAAATGTGCATCTGTGGCTTTAACTCTTTATGTACCGTTTTATTAATGAGGGTGTCTGACTGACACCTGTTCATTACTAAGCCTCTGGCTTGGTATTACATATATAGTATATTCACTTAAATTTGTGTGTAAACATTATATTTGAACATGATATGTAATGATATTATGGTCTTTAATGGAGAATGAAAAAAGAGGTGGAGCAAGTAAATGACAGGACAACTTTTTTTTTAATATATATTTAGCTTACAAAAACTTACACAAATCCACATCAGAACCGTGCAGAATTTCAACTGCATTCTCTGCCAAGAGAGGCAGAAACTGCACAGAAATTTCCACAAGCAAATCCGCAGCGTGCGCACATAGCCTAATGTGTATAAGAAAACGGGCGCAAACAAATGGAGCAAATAGAAATTCAAGATTACTATTTGCAGGCCACCAAAAAAGGTATGGTTGTTAAAACACATCATGGCTAAAATCGCAAAACCATTGTGTGTAGTCCTTTTAGGACCAAAACTCCAATCAACCTCGTGTTAATGATTGTATTTGTCTGCTACTGTTACAGCGCGTCTACAACGCTGATTACAACAACGAGCTGACGCGTTTTCTTCCTCGCTCCATCCTTCTGAAGAAGCCGCCAGGGGCACAGGTTTGTACATAGGAGCTCCTGTTACACTGTGTGTATATAACATCAGATGTCTGTCATGGGAAGAACATTATATACACATACATTTCAGATGTCAACCACTACAGTGTGTTACTTAGGCCTCTTTCACACATCCGGTTTTTGTCATCCGGCATGATGCGGCGAAATTTTTAATAACCGGATCCAGCACCGGATCCGGTTTTGTCCCATAAGCTTTCATGGGCGCCGCATCGTGCCGGATGGTTATGCGTCGTGTCCGGTTGTTGCCGGACACGGCATAAATTAGCCGTCCGGCATCTGCAAAAAACGTTCCCTGCAACGTTTTTTGTCAGCGCCGGACCGGCTTTTTCCACAGCGCATGCCCGGACTCTGTGAATGTTAACCCCACAAGTGCCCGGCGAGAGAGAGAGAGATCTCTGTCACCCGGACACTTGTGAGAGATCTCTCTCGCTGGGCACTTGTGGGGTTAACACTCACAGTGTCTGGGTGAGAGAGAGAGATCTCTCTGTGGGGTTAAACCCACAAGTGCCCGGCAAGAGAGAGAGATTCTCTTGCCTGGACACTAAGTGTTAACCCCCCATGTCTCTCTCTCTCCACCCCCCCTCCCCTCTCCTATCCTCTCCTCCCCTCACCTCCCTTTCAGCAGCTGTCTCATTGGCTGCCTCTGTCCACCTGGTCCTGCGGCTCCTTTAATAATGTCCGAGCCGTATCGTCTCGCCGCACACACATCCGGTGTCACGGCTGCAGGCCGGATCTGGCGGCCCGGCTTTTCGCCGCACGCCGCCGGACCCCACACACCGGATGTGTGAAAGTAGCCTTATGGTGGTTTTCAACACTTTGTTGTGTTTTTTGGTGGCACATTGTTTTTTATTTTGTGTTTTTATTTTTGTTCTTTAATTGTACATCAATTTTTTTTTTTCTTTCGTCGGGGCCAATCGTTTATATACACCATCCTACCTGCTTACTTTCCATCTATCTTCGCTCTTCTCTGGTTCTATGAAGCCAGAGCTGTTGATCAAAGAAGTGGAGGTGGGAAGGTGTATATAAATGATGCACCGAGCGGTGGGACTTGACTTGAACAGTCATTTTGTGCTGACAGTCTGACAGTAGCATTTATGATGTCATTGCCGGTGTGCGTGCAATACTCAAATTATATCAAGAAACATATTAGCTCAGGACAACAACAAAAAAAAAGCCCTCAAATCGCTCCTCGAGTGGGAAAAATAAAAGGATGGCAACACATTCTTTTTATTTTTACAACCTACTGAATTTTTTATTTTTTTTTTTCGTCTCTACAGCTTGGCTTTAACATCAGAGGTGGAAAAGCGTCCCAACTTGGTATCTTTATTTCCAAGGTATGGCTGTTGTACATTATAAGCGTGGCATCATTCCGTAGAAATGATCAGGAAATGCCGCATTGTTTCTATTACTCCTGACCATATGAGGCCGGGGTCACACTTGGGCTATGTGCACACGTAGATTTTGGTTCTGCGGATTTGGAAAAAGTAAATTGTCAGGTCAAAAGACCTGCCCTGTGGATTAGCTTGCGGTTTAGCCCTGCGATTTCTCACTTCTACAATGGAGAAGGTGTGAAACCGCTGCGGATTCCGCACAAAGAATTGATACGCTGCGGATTTGAACCTGCAGCAAATCCGAGTGGAAAAATCTGCAGCATGTGCACAGCGTTTTTCAGTTTACCATTGAAAACAATGGTACTTTACAACACAGCAGAAACTGCTGCGGACCCGCAGAGCCTGAAACGCTGCGGATCCGCAGCAGAATCCGCACCGTGTGCACATAGCCTTACACTTGTGTCGGGGGCTGCGATTGGCACTTTCATTGCAGATTACTTCATATTTGACAGGAAGAAAGACACTCTGCACTTCCCATCAAAACACCACATTGCTGCAGAACCTGACGGACCCTATTATATGTCAGTGGGGTCCAGTGAGCTGTTAGTGTCTGTCTAGTGTCACATCAAGCAGGCCATCAGTTTCTGACTGTTCGGTATACACCTGCCTATTCCCCCCCCCCACGGTACAGCAGCTTTCTGAAGTTACACAACATATATTGCCAAGACGTTTGCTGTAACTTGTAGAACCTTGTCAGAATATTTTCGGAGAAGTGATCCACTGTCTGGAGGGTTTCTTCACAGCGTAAAGCTAGAGACCCTGAAGTGTCACGTAATGTAGCCGTGGCCAAAGAAAAATCCAACCTGACAGATCACATATAAGACAAATGTCTGTAATCACAAGCAATTGGTCAGATATCTAATATATAATTGCCAGTGGGCTCTGTCACAGCTTCCAGCGATTGTGTCGCTATCCCACAATCCACCGCGGCCGGAAGCTGTGAGATAGAAACGGCACCACCATATTGGAACACCCAAGTTATGGGTATTCCGATATGGCGGCCGGCGTTCAATGAGCGGCGCGGGATTCAAATCCCCCTGCCAAGCCGCGTGGCTCCGCTCATTGGCTGAGGATTCAAATCCTGCGTGGAACCGCTCAGCCGGCGAGGCGGGGGATTACATACCTGACCGGGAGGAGTGTTGCCGCGGCGCTTCTCTTCTCACCGGAGGCCGGGGCAGGAGTGCGGTGCCGGTAGCATAAGAGAGGTAGCATGCATACCAGGATAGGGGGGTTCGGCGACCATGCATATCAGGATTGGGGGTGAGAGGACCATGCATACCAGGATAGGGGGGTGAGGGGTAGCTTGCATACCAGGATAGGGGGGTGAGGGGTAGCTTATATACTAGGATTGGGGGCTGAGGGGGACCATGTATACCAGGATTGACCAAGCATATCAGGATTGGGGGGTGAGGGGACCATGCATATCAGGATTGGGGGGTGAGGGGACCATGCATACCAGGAAAGGGGGGTGAGAGGGGACCATGCATACCAGGAAAGGGGGGGTGAGGGGACCATGCATACCAGGAAAGGGGGGGGTGAGAGGGCCATGCATACCAGGAAAGGGGGGGGGTGAGAGGGCCATGCATACCAGGATAGGGGGGGGTGAGAAGACTATGCATTGGCTTAGCGGCCGAGGATTTGAATCCTGCGCCGCTCATTGGCTGAGCGCCAGGGGCACCGCTCATTGGCTCAGCCGGCGGATTCAAATCCTCCGCCAAAGCTGCACCACTGCCCGGCGGATGATCATTTCACCGCACTCCCGATGCCATAGCATCGGGCCTATTTCTAGTAATTTATAGTGGTGAGCGAACGTGCTGGGATAAGGTGTTATCTGAGCATGCTCAGGTGCTAACCGAATGTCTTTGGCATGCTCGAATATTATGTTCCAGTCCCTGCGGCTGCAAGTCTCACAGCTGTTAGACCGCCGCAACATATATAGGCATAAGACATGCACTCGTTGAGACTCCAACATATATTTCGAACACACCGAAGACACTCGGTTAGCACCCGAGCATGCTCAGATTACACCTTATCACAGTACGTTTGCTCATCACTAATAATTTACCAATGATGGCTGACAAATGTTTCTAAACCTTCTCAGGTATTTTTTGTCTGAATAGGCCCATGCTATACCTCCATGAACCCCTAACATAAGCCCACTCTATGCACAGAAGTATTAGGACACACATTTTAAATTATTGAATAAAATCTAGCCCTCAAAATGTTGTCGGCCTTTACTAAAATTTGTGTAACAGTGGGTTGTTCTGTGGTCCTGTAATAGGATCGTATTGTGTAACAGGTCAGTTTATAATTTTTTTTTTTTTTTTTTTTTTTTTTCCTCCTCCTAATCGTTCCATTATCAACTATGAGTGGATTATTACAAAACTCTGCTAGGAGCTTCCTGGCAGGGCTTCCATTGCTGAGCAGCTGCTTGCAAGCAGTACATCACCAAGCACAATGCCAAGTGTCAGATGGCGTGGAGTGAAGCCGCCACCACTGGACTCTGGAGCAGTGGGGGGCATGTTCTTTGAAGTGATGAATCTCGTTTCTTTGTTTGGCATTTAATAACCATGTCTGGGTTTGGTAAATGCCAGGAGACCACTGGAGGTGGAAGAAGATTAATGCTATGGCGATGTTTGTCAGGGGTTGACCTCAGCCCCTTAATGCCAGGGAAGAGAAATCTTAGTGCTTCAGCATACAGACATTTTTGATAATTGTTCGCTGCCAACTCAGTGGGAACAGTTTGGGGAAAACTTTTCCTGTTTCAACATGCCTGAGCCCTAGTGTACAAAGCCAGGTCTATAAAGTTGGGTGAGTTACTTGCATAAATGTCAATCACCAATAGCCCTGAAAAAATCTACACCCTTTTCATACAAAAAAAGAAAAAAAAAAAGGCTTAACCACTGAACACTTTTGTCTGATATTGTAAGTCCTGCAACCAATGTAAGTAACTCCAAGTGTTGGAAGAAAATGAAAACATTAGAAGTGGCTGTAATCCTTGTTTGTGTAGGTCATCCCCGACTCGGACGCTCATCGCGCTGGCCTGCAGGAAGGAGACCAGGTGCTTACTGTCAACAATGTGGACTTCCAGGATATTGAACACAGCAAGGTACCAGCACCGACTGCCATCCTGCAGTAACCACCATTTTAACATATGCAGTATCTTTTTTTTTTTTTTAAATCAGTAGCATATATGAAAATAAGAGACTTTCTAATATATTTTATCCTAGAAATCATCTTCATTCTCCTCTAAGGCTTAACATTCATTCTCAATTCGCAGGAAAGTCTGCACTCAGTGAATATAGACTTTACCATTACTGAGACTGAAGATGGCAGTTGGTGCTGATAAAGTTCTATGGAGAATTGCAGCAGAATGTCTGTCTTCCTCTAGCTCCTCCCCTCCATAGAGATTTGAGCACCAACTGCCATCTTGTCTCTCAGTAATAGAAACATCTGTCTTGAATAGATTTTACCCAGGAATTGAGTGTGAAAGACAAACTGATTTCTTTCATAAGATAAATTACAAAGTTGCTTAGTTTTGTGTGTACTATGAATAAGAATTAAAATGACAGTTACTCATCATTGGTTTCCATTTTTAAGAAGAATTGACCATTCAATGTTGGCGTTAGGTTCACTGTGCATGTTGTTAAGGTTTAGTTGCCCAAAAAAAGTATGATTTAACTTCCTTAGGTTTTTGCGCCGAAACGGATACCGGTGTTTTTGCTGCATTTTTGCACTTACCCATTGTTTCCTATGGGTGAAAAAACGCCTAAAGAAGTGACATGTTGCAGTTTTCAAAAACGCAGCACTTTTCCAAATCAGTCAGGAAAATTAAACTAAGGTGTGTGCATGAGATTTCTGAAATCTGACTTTGCTGGAACAGTAAAACGCAGTTTAAAACTTGCAAAAATGCAATGTGTGAACTTGGCCTTAGAGCAAAAAACTGATGCATGCCCCTCCTGCCAGACTAGTGGTCATTGCTGCTGCAGGGAGCCATGACCTGACTGGAAGCGTCATGTGGCAATTTTGAAAGTCTGGTTTCTGCATTATTTGGGGGCTGATTTAGCCCCTTAATTACCGCCGATACACCTTTTAACGGCGGCAGTTAAGAGTGCGCCCACCGAGATTGGCCGGCCTGCACCCGGCAACAATAGGAAATTTTTCCTATTGGAATTTTTCTTATTGGTTAATTTTGATCACTGTGATCAAAATAAAAAAATTGTAAATCAACCCCCCTTTATCACCCCCTTAGGTAAAAGTATTTATTTCCAATTTTCGGTTGGGGTTATAGCTAGGGTTAAGGTTATGGTTGGGGTTATAGTTAAGGTTGGGACTAGGGTTAGGGCTGTGTTAAGGATGGAGTTAGAATTGGGGGGTTTCCACTGTTTAGGTACATCAGGGGGTCTCCAAACGTGTCATGGCACCACCATTGAATCCTGCCAATTTTGCATTCAAAAAGTCAACGATGCTCCCTCCCTTCTGAGCCCCGACATGTGCCCAAACAGTGGCTTTCCCTCACATACGAGGCATCGGGGGTTTTCAGGAGAAATTTCACAACAAATTTTGTGGTCCATACCCTTGTGAAAATAAAAAAAAAAAAAAAGTTTGGTTCCAAAGTAAAATTTTTGTGAAAAATGTAAATTGTTCATTTTTTCCTTCCACATTGCTTTAGTTCTTAAAGCACCTGAAGGGTTAATAAACTTCTTGAATGTGGTTTTTTGCACCTTGAGGGGTGCAGTTTTTAGAATGGTGTCACTTTGGGTTATTTTCTGTTACTGACACCACCCCCCAAACTCCAAATGTGAGGTGGTCCCTAAAAAAATGGTTTTGGAAATTTTGTTGGAAAAATGAGAAATCGCTGGTCAACTTTTAACCCTTAACGTCCTAACGAAAAAAAGTTTCAAAAATTGTGCTGATGTAAAGTAGACATGTGGGAAATGTTATTAAATATTTTGTGTGACATATCTGATTTAAGGGCACAAAAGTTTGAAAATTGCAAAATTTTCTAAATTTGTCAAATTTCCGTTTTTTTCATAAATAAACAAAGTCATAAAAAAAGTTACCACTAACTTGAAGTACAATATGTCACGAGAAAAACGGTCAGAATCAGCGGGATCCGTTGAAGCGTTCCAAAGATATAACCTCAGACTGACAGTGGTCAGAATTGTAAAAATTGGCTCTGTCACTAAGGGGTTAACCAGGGGTGTGTTAAGCAGTATATTAACATACTGCATCGTGGCACGCACTTATACAGCACTCGTGAATATGGAGAACTACCTGGCAGCAGGTTTACTTTTATCTTCCAGTGATAAAATCAGTGTGTGATCAGCAGGAGATTATCAAAACTACAGGAAGCAGCCCAGTAAATGTCCCAGCGCTGGAATCAGGGTCTCGGTCTCTGCACTATGCTGCTCTCCAATTAGGTAGAAAAAAACTTAGTGACAGGTTCCCTTTAAGCTAGAACAGGTCAATATGCAGAGTTTTATTTGTGGGGGTATTTTTAATGTTTGGGATTTTGAGTGTAGGGGTGGGGGAGACAGCATTTCAAGTTTTGCCTCAACCAACAGAAACGTTACACTTGGCCCTGCTCCCAAGCCATATGTTGTACAGAAGGCCGGGTGTGACGAGTGCTCTTTGTACTGTCCTTGTGCTAATCTCCAGCGATAAGTCTCTTCCACTAAACCGTCATCTTTCATCATCGCTGACAGCGACACACCTAACCGGTTAGCTGAGATCCTGTAGGACAAGGCATCATATTGATCTTCGTCAGCATCACTTATTATACCCTGATGATCTCACCAATATTGTGATTAGGGTAATGTGGGTTGTAGGGTGACTGTAATCGGCGCAGTTATAACACTCACTCTATGTTTCCATGCTGTATGAAGGCACGCCAAGACTTGGTATATAATTTTTTTTTGTTTTTCTCCTTTAGGCAGTAGAGATATTGAAAACTGCCAGAGAAATCTATATGCAAGTCCGATATTTCCCATACAGTAAGTATCTGGACAGGCTGTGCCCCTACTCCAGGCCCTGAGCTAATCTATCTCAGCTTGGTGGTCAGAAGACAGGTACTTGCCAAACTTGTTCCAACTACAGTCTTAGATCTTGTGTAGTGATCGAGTATAATCATTGCTCGGGTGACCGAGTATTTTGGCGTGCTCAGAGATTTAGTTTTCACCCGTCTCAGCTGCATGATTTGCGACTTGTAGACAGGCTGAAAACATGTGGAAATTCCCTAACAAACAGGCATGCCACACATGTATTCAGCCTGTCCAGCAGCCGCAAATCATGCAGCTGAGATGGGTGAAAACTAAATCTCCGAGCACTACAAAATAGTCGGAGACCTCGGGAAAACCCAAAGCAACGAGTATACTCGCTCATCACTAATCTTGTGGTTTCTTCAAGTATGTGATCATAATAACACTGAATGCCAGAAGACCTTCCCTATCTGTAGTTTTTAATCAAGATCTAAAACTGATCTCCTTTCCTTCCCTGTGAAATATCCTCCATAGCTTCTGAGTGCGATTACTAGTCTGCAATATGTATCTAAAGGTGATCATGTCGTCCCCTATTTTAGATAGTGATTGATCCCCTTTAGGGCTCATACTCACAGGCGAGAAAGTTAGACAGTCATGTATCTCTATGCAGATGAACACTCCGGTCCCGAGTGCTGGTTACTGATGTGCGAGTTGTGAGTATGAGCCCTTACAGTCTAAATACCCTGTTAAAATGTGTTTATTTCTGAAGTAGTAGCGGTTTCCTTGCTGAGGACAGGGACCTCGTCGCATTGTTGGCGCAGCTGTGCTATTTTCCAGGCTAGATAGACTTGTTTGTTTAGCTGAAGCAGGAGAACATTTTCCGAACACCAACAAAAACTTAGTTACTACACCTAGTTGCTGTATGCTCAGACACCAGCCTCGCATCAAGGACAATAGAAAAAATTGGAGTCTGGCTCAACAGGACTGGATTTTTTTTTTTCCTATTTTTCAAAAGAAAATATAGTGCGTACAAAAGAGAATTTTCATGGTCAACATGATCCAGTCGATGCATTTTGACTGCACTAAGCAGTCTTACTCATTTCTCTAGCTTTCTCGTGTGGTTATATGGTGTAGTGAAAAAAGGTACGATAGTCCTGACAGCGTAGTATCAGCAGCCCAGATATTCTGCTCCAACGTCCCTCCATGTTCTCAGCAGCACCTATCCTGTTTACACAGGTCCGTGTGTTACTGAGAAGGATGAATTTTAAGTTTGCTTAAAAAAAAAAATCCTGTCACTCAACAAATGACCATTTTGTAAAATGTTGATATTTGATCATCTGAAATGAGCATTACTAAGAATGTTCATTCCCATTATTGTCTTATCTAAATCGGTTCTAGGGGGGGGGGGAAATCACCTTTATGGTAGAACATGCCACAGTCCTAATCCAAAGTAGAACATCTAGGAGTGAAAGCAGAGGCGCACAGATGGCGAGTATGGGTCCATTGCTTCCTATATGTGCCATATGGCAGCTCACATGAGGGTATAACACGACCGAGTGCTCTATTTGATGTTTTATTGGATAGCAACTGGACCAGTGTTATTCTGTGGAAGCTCATAATTGTTTTTTTTTTTTTATTCTGCCATTTCAGCAAGAGAAAACAAATCGCATCATGTTGTGACTGGCAGCGAGACTCGACTCACATGCAATCATACAAGTCTATGGATGCGTGTGAAATATCTGAGTGCAGTGCGATTACTGCGGCCACAATGGAGAAATCACATTCTCAGCCTTCTGCGCTTCTCTCTGACAGTGTTTGATGAGGGAGTATTTGCATAATCGACAGAGACTTGATAGCTGCGACATCCCGGCCTTAGGCTGTCACTCGCCTGCGATTGCCGTTATTACGCAGCAAAATACATGGGCATTTTGTAAGGAACAGAGAATACATTTACAGGAATTGTTATTTGTCCTTCCAGATTATCAGAGACAGAAAGAAAGGACTGTTCACTAGCGTCTCATCATTGGATTCTTCTGTCCACGACAATGCCGGCAGCAAGAATGATTGACAGTCACTTATCACTCCAGAGACCTGACTCCTGATCCGAGTGCTGGGCCGAGGGCACGCGCTTATTGTTTTCTGGGATTTTAAGCAGCATCTGATGACACATTGTAACTGACACAAAACTACATGGTTTTCGGTGGCCTCCTCCACCTTTTTAATAGGGCGCTATCTACTGACACTTTAATTCATTAAATATAAAGTTATGTAAAAAAATAGCTGTCTAACATCACTAATGTGTTTTAATTACTGTTTTTGGCAGAAACGATCACACATGGGAAAAAAATTGATGTTTAGCTGTAGGCGAGTAATGGGCAATCAACAGTCAGGACAGCACGCTGCTAACTGGATGCAGATAACGCGTTTAATGAAAGGGGGTGTCCTAATTAGTGAGGTCATTCATTCTGCAAAGACACAGGTGTCAATTAGGGCTCTTATCAAAAGGAGGGCAACACATGTTGTACCTGCTTGGCTTTAGTCCTTGCTCAGTGAGTAAGATGGAGGGGTGTTTCAGAGCTTATATTGAAGGAGAAAGAACTTTGATCAAGAAGTTGATTGGAGAGGGGAAAATAAAGAAGTGCTAAATATAATTGAATGTAAAAAAAAAAAAAAAAAAGAAGTCCAATTCTTTAAAATCCAAAACATGTGGTAGGAAAAGAAATACTGTCATCTACATAGGTCATAGAATCACAACAAAAATAGCAAAGAAACATCCAGTGACCTGCTCCAGGAAAATCAAAGAAGATCTTCAGTTACCTGGGCGTCCTGCAAGCATCAGAAAACACTTATGTGACTCCAAACTATTTGCAAGAAAACCTCGTGAAGTGCTGTTGATGAAAAAAGACGTGTCGGAAAGGTCACATTGACTGGCCTAAAAAGAAGCGGCACAACGTTCTATGGACAGAGGAGAGCAAGACTGACTGCAGCTTTTATATCCAGAAAGAACAGTTTGTGAGACAACCCATAACCACTGAAGGCTGTAACACATGGAGGGGCAAGCATCACATACCAGGCACCTTGGACCAGTTCAAATGTTAAAATAGTGGAAGAGGTCATGTTGCTGAAGAAGAAATGACCTTTAAATGGGTGTTTCAGCAGGACAATTACCCCAAACATACTAATCCCCCCTATCCCATTGAGAATTTGTGGCGTGACACAAAAAAATGCTCGTTTAGGCTATGTGCCCACGCTAGCGTTTTTAAACGCTCAGGAAAAGGATCCCCTTCCCAGAAAACGCGCGTCTTTTTCCACACGATTTTTGACGCGCAATGCGGGAATTAATGAGCATGCTGCGTTTTCAGCCGCTAAGTGATTCCTGAGTGGTTAAAAACGCATGCATTGGCACAAAAAGCCAAAACCGCATGCTAATTAATTGGATGCATCTTTTAAGCGTTTCTGCAGTGTCTGAGCCGGCGGAAACGCTTAACAAAACGCATCGTGGGCACACAGCCTCAGATACAAAATCTAAGAATGCAAAAGAGCTGGCAGCACGGGCTGGAATATCTGTTCGCAGACTCCCAGCCACACAGATGTATCCGAGATAAAGGTTATACAACTAAACATTAGTCCAGTGATTAACACAAAAGCAAAGTCTGGAAACAAGATCTGAGTTTGGAAATGATATTTTTTTGAGCCAGCTCTCTTCTTTTTCAGTTTAAAGTGTGGTATTTAGTTCATGCTTTCATGTGGTATTTAATGTGCAGCTCCAAGTTTGTGTATATGTAAATAAATGCTATTCCGAGGATTGAGCTTTTTCGCCCTTGTTTATATACACCGCTATTTGCACATATCTTCTGTGATTTAAGGCAGTATTTGATAAAGACACATCATAACCGGCCCAGAGCGATATGGTTTTGGGTTGCCTACGACACCTTTCATAGTGCACTTTCTACTGACCCTTTGATTTCTTAAATCTATTTTTATAACTGTTGGCTTCTTACTATGATCTGATGATATTGGTGTATTGGCAAATAAAACACTTACCACCATTTACCAGAATGCATGACATCCCATAGAAAGGCACTAAGTAATAGACACACAGGAGCTAGGATGTCACTTTTTATGACAGTTGTCAATTCTTAAAAAAAACAAACAGCTTTTCTAAAAAAAATTATCCAAAAAGGGTTTTTCTATTAGTTAATAACTCTGAATCCTAAATCTTAATATAAAATTGCATGTTGGTCATTTAAAAAAAACAATAATTAAGAATAATTAAAATATAAAACACTTAAAAGCATTTTAGGCACTTCTAGAAAGGGAGAATTGGAATTTCAGGCTGTAGTTTCACTTCTGCTTTACACCAGAGTCACATGTCAGTTGGATGAATCTTAAAGAAGTAGCACTCCCATGAATATATATATTTTTCATTAAATGTGTGCATATGATGTAGTTTGAGTATTACTATATTCCCTGACCGCTGCTCCTCTATTCTGAGTCTCCAGATCACTATGCATGAGCCAGAAGTCTCTCCTGCACACGTCCTGATACCGGTACTGGAAAATCCAGTATGGTTTACAGCAAGTGATCTACTAGCTAGAAATAATATCTTCACCAGCAAGCTAGACAAATACTAGAAATTAAAACTAATAAACTTTATTTTAATTTGATTAAAAAGGGACTTAGTCCATTTTAAAAAATGCACATGTACAAAAACACAAACACACAAAAGAACCGCTAAATGCGGTAAGACCAAACTTCAAAAACTTTCCGGTTTATTCTTAGTGTCGTAGTCCAAATAATACACAGGCACTCCTTCAGAGTATCCGCTTAGTATAAATTTGTTTGGAACAAGCACTCTCTTATAATGCCGTAAATTGTCTACATTAAATCCATTGCTTTTAAATCGATGTGTTACTTCTGTGTTACATCCATCATTCACACTCACAATGATTTTTGACAATTTTTACAACAACAGCCTATACTATACACAATGGCATGGCACACAGTCTGAGATTCTTCAACTCGGTGTGAACCTATACATTGCTCTACTTATGCAGTTCACCACCTCCACAGACTTCTTTTAGAAAAAAAAATCTCTTATATCATGGAAAGATCTCACCCAAATATTACTCAGTAACGGGTTCCTCCATGTGACGCTCCCATCTCCCTACACGTTTCACCGTCCAGATCATCAGGGGAGTCTCTGGGTCAAACTTAATGCCTTCATGGAAAAAGTGTCATCACAGGGCTGTTCATTTGCTTGCTTTTTATAACATGCACTCATTAGTATGTTCCCGCCTCCTACAAGTAGGCCGGGTGTATGCCCATGACCACTTCCTGTTGATGCGTTACCATAGTGATAGACCTATTACTCATATGTTTCCAATACCACCTTCTGACTCATTCAAATTAAACCCTTATCACAGGTGTACTTAGACATATTACTAATCTATGATTGCCCAGGAATCAACCTCATAGGGTATACACTCATGCGCGCTCTTTATACTTCGTTCAGCTTATCGGGTTGCCTGGTAACGCGCTGACGTCACTCCTCTCTCCTTCCTTTCTGGCGTGGACGCACCGCGCCTGCGCGCTCTACCGTGTCAAATCCAACCCTCTTTCCTATGTCAGAGCGCCTATTTCCTCCCATCACTGAGTCACCATCCAGGGGCACACCGCGCCTGCGCACTCCATATGCAGCCGCTTCTTACAAGCTCCATCCTCTGAGTGCATATAATCCCATCACAGGGTTATCACACGGGAGCATTTGTATATCTATCTACCCTTCACATGCACTTCATCTAACACTTTCTTTGCGTCTGTCAGCTTATGTCAATTTTCATATAAGTATAATCAGCGTTATTTAACGAAGCGACAGTATATGAAAACTTTAGTATTTTTTTTTTTTTTAAAAGTCAATAACGATCTATAACCGCATATAATTACAATTAACATATTTTAGCGTTATATGGCAGATGTCCCCTGCTATTTGATAGTAAATGGCATATATATACTTTAATCACTATTATTAACGGAAGTGTTCCCTCTACAATCCCCAGGATACATGTGGGCATAGATTTTACCCTTGTATAAGATATTGGAGTTAATACATAACAGTCATTTTGGGCATACTTCACAAATTCATCATCCGATATTGAGATCTTTAAGTAATAAAACTGTTTCAATGCTTCTTGATTTTCTCTTTTCAACTATCTCTATCGATCACCTAGGACTATGTACAGTACTTGACTTGGACTTGATACATCTACCTTCGAGACAAAACTTCTTGTCGTCTCTGTCTCACTTTAGTTTATTAAACGGCTTAGGCCTGTTTCACACTTCCGTTTTTGTGTCCGCCAAACGGATCCGTTTCCGTTTTTTGACGGAAACTGATGCAAACGGATCCGTTTTTTTAAAAACGGATCCGTTTTTTTGACGGATCCGCGGTAACCGTAATGGAAGTCTATGGGACAAAAAAAACGGATCCTGCAAAAAATGGCGGATCCGTTTTTTTACGGAAAACAACGGATTTTGACGGATTTGAAAAAACGGAAGTGTGAAACAGGCCTAACCCCACACTTAAGGGAACAAAAAAAGACCATAAGTTCTATTAAAAAGGTGTAACCCCTTCGGTCTCCCTCCAGAGTAACCCCACTACCCTTTAACCCCTATACAGGGATCTGGCTTTACGTGGGGCACAGTGGAGTTTGTCCTCTGGGGCTCAGCACTCATTGTATGTGGTAGGATAGGTTATATAAAAAAAAAAAAAAAAAGCCGCAAAGGATAGTTGGTCGTTCAGGCCTGTTGGTTGGAGTGTCCTCAACCAGAAAATCCATTTACATTCTTTCTGGAGGATCACTCTATCCCAATCTCCTCCTCTATGGGGGTAAGGAACTTTCTCAATCCCAATAAATTGAATTTTACTATAATCACCTTGATGTATCCTATTGATGTGGTTTGCTATGGCTGTATCTCTTCGATTCACCACATCACCAACATGTTCAGGTATCCTCTTCCTGAACTCTTCTGGTTTTCCCTACATATTCCATCCCACATATACAGGTTGCCTTATAAATCACCCCACTAGTGCGACAATTAATAAACTGTCTAATAGTGTAAATTTTCTTGTTGTTCGTACTCAAAAGTTTTCCCTTGCGTTACTGACTGACATGCTATACAGTTACCGCATCTATAGCACCCTTTTACCTCCCTTTCTAACCAGGTGCGTGCTGGAATCTCTCTGAAATGACTGTGCATGAGTCTATCTTTTAAAGATTTATTCTTTTTATATGTCACTTGTGGTTTGGAGCCTAACGTTTTCTCAATATCTGTATCCATTTTAAGGACTGGCCAGTGTCGTTCTAAAATTTCTTTGAATTTTTCTGACCCATTCGAGAACTTAGTAATAAACCGTGTGACCTCTTTGTCTTCTTTTTTTTCTTTTTTCCTTAATAGTTCTTTTCGATCTTTCTTTAAAGATTCCCCATAAGCGGCCTTCAAAACATGATCTGTGTATCCTCTCTCCCGGAATCTCTCCCTCATATCATCGGCTTGTTCTTTAAATTTCTTAGGGTTTGAGCAGTTACGACGTAACCTCAAATATTGTCCTTTTGGTATCCCTCTTTTTTGTGGAAGAGGATGATTGCTCTCCCATCTTAGAAGTGAGTTAGTAGCTGTTGGTTTCCTATAATTGCTCGTTTCTAGGATTCCATCAATTCCCTTTTTGACACACACATCCAAAAATCTCATTTCTGATCTATGTACCTCATATGTGAATCTAAGGCCTAAATCATTACAATTAAGGTCATTCACAAAAGAGACAAATTCAGATTCTGTGCTCCTCCAAATCACAAAAATATCATCAATATAGCGTAGCCATAGGGCTACGCTATCATGTCGAGAATTCATATCGTTAAACACAATTTTTTCCTCCCACCAGCCCAGGAGCAAATTTGCATAAGTGGGCGCACATGGGCAGCCCATTGCAGTGCCCCTGAGGTGGTGGAAGTACTTATTCCCAAAGAGAAAGACATTATTTGTAAGGCAGAATTTCAAAGCTTTTAAAACGAAATCATTATGTTTCATAAAGAAGCGTCCCCGAGACTTAAGATAGTATTCCACGGCCATCAGGCCTTTTTCGTGGGGTATCGAGGAGTACAAAGCCTCCACATCTATGCTCCCAAAAATCATGTCTTCCTCCAGGCATATACCATCCAATCTACATAGAAGATCACCTGTATCTCTAATATATGAACTCAAGTTCATCACAAAAGGTCTTAATATCTGGTCAAGATACATTCCTAGATTCTGGGTCACACTATTAATACCTGCCACTATGGTTCGACCCTTTAAAGGGGTAAGACCTTTATGGATTTTTGGGAGGCAGTAAAAAGTCGCCATAGTAGGATGTGAGGGAATCAGGAAGTCTTTTTCTTTTTTATCAATGACTTCCGAATCAAAGCCTTCATTAACTAACATCCTAAGAGAATCACATATACTCACTATGGGGTTAGATGATAATATCTCATAACTCAACCTGTCCTCTAATATAGAGAGGCACATGTTCTTGTAGCTAGACGTATCCATAACAACAATGTTCCCTCCTTTGTCGGAGCTTTTTATAATGACACTCCTGTCATTCTCAAGTCTCTTTAGACTTTCCATCTCCTCTTTCCCCAAGTTATAGAATCTTGAGTTCAAGACATCTCCTGATTTCATCAAATCATTTGTAACAAGATTAACAAAGATATCAATTGAGTTAACATCACCTGTGGGGGGGGGGGGCATAACCGTACTTTTTTTCTTTAGGTCTGTAAATGGGCCCTCACCTCTAAGATTAGGATTATCATCCCCCAGGTGAAACAGGAACCGTACATCCTGTAATAAATCTTCGGAGATACCCAGTTCTTGGGAAAACCTCTGATCTTGTTTAGAAAAATGCTTTTTCCATTTTAATTTACGGGCAAACAGGTGTAGATCTTTCACTGTTTCCAAGATGTCTATGTCTGACGTTGGTACAAAAGAAAGGCCTTTAATAGAGGCTCCCATAAGAGGTCACCGAAGAGAGATTTTTTTAGACCTAAGTTATCCATTAAGAAACCGCTTAAATCCACACAGCGGACCAGAGGGCCAGAGGTAATTAATTTATCACAACGCCCCCTGACTGAAACTGAGATGTGTGTGCTTAGTAAAGGCCTTTCTTTTGTACCAACGTCAGACATAGACATCTTGGAAACAGTGAAAGATCTACACCTGTTTGCCCGTAAATTAAAATGGAAAAAGCATTTTTCTAAACAAGATCAGAGGTTTTCCCAAGAACTGGGTATCTCCGAAGATTTATTACAGGATGTACGGTTCCTGTTTCACCTGGGGGATGATAATTCTAATCTTAGAGGTGAGGGCCCATTTACAGACCTAAAGAAAAAAAGTACGGTTATGCCCCCCCCCCCCCACAGGTGATGTTAACTCAATTGATATCTTTGTTAATCTTGTTACAAATGATTTGATGAAATCAGGAGATCTCTTGAACTCAAGATTCTATAACTTGGGGAAAGAGGAGATGGAAAGTCTAAAGAGACTTGAGAATGACAGGAGTGTCATTATAAAAAGCTCCGACAAAGGAGGGAACATTGTTGTTATGGATACGTCTAGCTACAAGAACATGTGCCTCTCTATATTAGAGGACAGGTTGAGTTATGAGATATTATCATCTATCCCCATAGTGAGTATATGTGATTCTCTTAGGTTGTTAGTTAATGAAGGCTTTGATTCGGAAGTCATTGATAAAAAAGAAAAAGACTTCCTGATTCCCTCACATCCTACTATGGCGACTTTTTACTGCCTCCCAAAAATCCATAAAGGTCTTACCCCTTTAAAGGGTAGACCCATAGTGGCAGGTATTAATAGTGTGACCCAGAATCTAGGAATGTATCTTGACCAGATATTAAGACCTTTTGTGATGAACTTGAGTTCATATATTAGAGATACAGGTGATCATCTATGTAGATTGGATGGTATATGCCTGGAGGAAGACATGATTTTTGGGAGCATAGATGTGGAGGCTTTGTACTCCTCGATACCCCATGAAAAAGGCCTGATGGCCGTGGAATACTATCTTAAGTCTCGGGGACGCTTCTTTATGAAACATAATGATTTCGTTTTAAAAGCTTTGAAATTCTGCCTTACAAATAATGTCTTTCTCTTTGGGAATAAGTACTTCCACCAGCTCAGGGGCACTGCAATGGGCTGCCCATGTGCGCCCGCTTATGCAAATTTGCTCCTGGGCTGGTGGGAGGAAAAAATTGTGTTTAACGATATGAATTCTCGACATGATAGCGTAGCCCTATGGCTACGCTATATTGATGATATTTTTGTGATTTGGAGGAGCACAGAATCTGAATTTGTCTCTTTTGTGAATGACCTTAATTGTAATGATTTAGGCCTTAGATTCACATATGAGGTACATAGATCAGAAATGAGATTTTTGGATGTGTGTGTCAAAAAGGGAATTGATGGAATCCTAGAAACGAGCAATTATAGGAAACCAACAGCTACTAACTCACTTCTAAGATGGGAGAGCAATCATCCTCTTCCACAAAAAAGAGGGATACCAAAAGGACAATATTTGAGGTTACGTCGTAACTGCTCAAACCCTCAGAAATTTAAAGAACAAGCCGATGATATGAGGGAGAGATTCCGGGAGAGAGGATACCCAGATCATGTTTTGAAGGCCGCTTATGGGGAATCTTTAAAGAAAGATCGAAAAGAACTATTAAGGAAAAAAGAAAAAAAAGACAAAGAGGTCACACGGTTTATTACTAAGTTCTCGAATGGGTCAGAAAAATTCAAAGAAATTTTAGAACGACACTGGCCAGTCCTTAAAATGGATACAGATATTGAGAAAACGTTAGGCTCCAAACCACAAGTGACATATAAAAAGAATAAATCTTTAAAAGATAGACTCATGCACAGTCATTTCAGAGAGATTCCAGCACGCACCTGGTTAGAAAGGGAGGTAAAAGGGTGCTATAGATGCGGTAACTGTATAGCATGTCAGTCAGTAACGTAAGGGAAAACTTTTGAGTACGAACAACAAGAAAATTTACACTATTAGACAGTTTATTAATTGTCGCACTAGTGGGGTGATTTATAAGGCAACCTGTATATGTGGGATGGAATATGTAGGGAAAACCAGAAGAGAGTTCAGGAAGAGGATACGTGAACATGTTGGTGATGTGGTGAATCGAAGAGATACAGCCATAGCAAACCACATCAATAGGATACATCAAGGTGATTATAGTAAAATTCAATTTATTGGGATTGAGAAAGTTCCTTACCCCCATAGAGGAGGAAATTGGGATAGAGTGATCCTCCAGAAAGAATGTAAATGGATTTTCTGGTTGAGGACACTCCAACCAACAGGCCTGAATGACCAACTATCCTTTGCGGCTTTTTTTTTTTTTTTTTTTTTTTTTTTTATATATATAACCTATCCTACCACATACAATGAGTGCTGAGCCCCAGAGGACAAACTCCACTGTGCCCCACGTAAAGCCAGATCCCTGTATAGGGGTTAAAGGGTAGTGGGGTTACTCTGGAGGGAGACCGAAGGGGTTACACCTTTTTAATAGAACTTATGGTCTTTTTTTGTTCCCTTAAGTGTGGGGTAAGCCGTTTAATAAACTAAAGTGAGACAGAGACGACAAGAAGTTTTGTCTCGAAGGTAGATGTATCAAGTCCAAGTCAAGTACTGTACATAGTCCTAGGTGATCGATAGAGATAGTTGAAAAGAGAAAATCAAGAAGTATTGAAACAGTTTTATTACTTAAAGATCTCAATATCGGATGATGAATTTGTGAAGTATGCCCAAAATGACTGTTATGTATTAACTCCAATATCTTATACAAGGGTAAAATCTATGCCCACATGTATCCTGGGGATTGTAGAGGGAACACTTCCGTTAATAATAGTGATTAAAGTATATATATGCCATTTACTATCAAATAGCAGGGGACATCTGCCATATAACGCTAAAATATGTTAATTGTAATTATATGCGGTTATAGATCGTTGACTTTTTAAAAAAAAAATACTAAAGTTTTCATATACTGTCGCTTCGTTAAATAACGCTGATTATACTTATATGAAAATTGACATAAGCTGACGCAAAGAAAGTGTTAGATGAAGCGCATGTGAAGGGTAGATAGATATACAAATGCTCCCGTGTGATAACCCTGTGATGGGATTATATGCACTCAGAGGATGGAGCTTGTAAGAAGCGGCTGCATATGGAGTGCGCAGGCGCGGTGTGCCCCTGGATGGTGACTCAGTGATGGGAGGAAATAGGCGCTCTGACATAGGAAAGAGGGTTGGACTTGACACGGTAGAGCGCGCAGGCGCGGTGCGTCCACGCCAGAAAGGAAGGAGAGAGGAGTGACGTCAGCGCGTTACCAGGCAACCCGATAAGCTGAACGAAGTATAAAGAGCGCGCATGAGTGTATACCCTATGAGAAGGTTGATTCCTGCGCAATCATAGATTAGTAAAGCCTGTTTCACACTTCCGTTTTTTCAAATCCGTCAAAATCCGTTGTTTTCCGTAAAAAAACGGATCCGCCATTTTTTGCAGGATCCGTTTTTTTGTCCCATAGACTTCCATTACGGTTACCGCGGATCCGTCAAAAAAACGGATCCGTTGGCATCCGTTTCCGTCAAAAAAACGGAAACAGATCCGTTTGGCGGATACAAAAACGGAAGTGTGAAACAGGCCTAATATGTCTAAGTACACCTGTGATAAGGGTTTAATTTGAATGAGTCAGAAGGTGGTATTGGAAACATATGAGTAATAGGTCTATCACTATGGTAACGCATCAACAGGAAGTGGTCATGGGCATACACCCGGCCTACTTGTAGGAGGCGGGAACATACTAATGAGTGCATGTTATAAAAAGCAAGCAAATGAACAGCCCTGTGATGACACTTTTTCCATGAAGGCATTAAGTTTGACCCAGAGACTCCCCTGATGATCTGGACGGTGAAACGCGTAGGGAGATGGGAGCGTCACATGGAGGAACCCGTTACTGAGTAATATTTGGGTGAGATCTTTCCATGATATAAGAGATTTTTTTTTCTAAAAGAAGTCTGTGGAGGTGGTGAACTGCATAAGTAGAGCAATGTATAGGTTCACACCGAGTTGAAGAATCTCAGACTGTGTGCCATGCCATTGTGTATAGTATAGGCTGTTGTTGTAAAAATTGTCAAAAATCATTGTGAGTGTGAATGATGGATGTAACACAGAAGTAACACATCAATTTAAAAGCAATGGATTTAATATAGACAATTTACGGCATTATAAGAGAGTGCTTGTTCCAAACAAATTTATACTAAGCGGATACTCTGAAGGAGTGCCTGTGGATTATTTGGACTACGACACTAAGAATAAACCGGAAAGTTTTTGAAGTTTGGTCTTACCGCATTTAGCGGTTCTTTTGTTTGTGTTTTTGTACATGTGCATTTTTTAAAATGGACCAAGACCCTTTTAATCAAATTAAAATAAAGTTTATTAGTTTTAATTTCTAGTATTTGTCTAGCTTGCTGGTGAAGATGGAAAATCCGGTACCAAATGTTATTGGCATTGTGCGTCAGTGTGACATACTTGCCACACGGATGACGCACACGAGCGATGTCAGTAGTGTTACTGCTCTTCAGTCGCCAGGTCTCACGCAGCATCTGTGTGCGGTAGGTATTGTCATTTGTGCTGCTGTAAAAAAAATAAAAAATGGAAGTGTGAATGGGGCCTTACAATGTAAGCCTATGGGATATCATACTGACGCTCCATAGACTTATATTGTAAAAGCCACTTCCGTGTCAACGTAGAGCACAGGGTGACCTAGCCAGACTGCAGAGTGATGATGTCAATGAGAAGACCGACGGTAGGAGAGCATATTAAAACACACACACTACATTACATGCACACATTTAATAAAAAAAATATTCATGGGAGTGCTTCTTTAAGTCTATACTCTAAGGCAGGGTTCCCCAACTCCAGTCCTCAAGGCCCACCAACAGATCATATTTTCAGGATTTCCTTATTATTGCTCAGGGGATAATTGCTTCACCTGTGCAATACAAAGGAAATCCTGAAAACATGATCTGTTGGTGGGCCTTGAGGACTGGAGTTGGGGAACCCTGCTCTAAGGCAGTGTTCTGCTGTGTTCATAAGTAGCAGAAAACCGCACTGCACCAAACCTACTCATTGACAATGTCTTTCATTAATGATTAATCTGTTGCCAAGGAGAAAGCTGTTAAAACTAAATATAAAAATTCAAGTGATAATAAACAGATTCAGGCTCAGCGCTCCCGACAGGTTTGTAGAATGAAGAGTCTGAGGTCCTCGACAATTTGGAAGACAACCATCTGCATTCAGCTCATTCTATTACAATGATATGGATTCACTTCAGTTAATTACTGTCAGATTGTCCAGATCACCAGTCCCATATATTTAGGCACTTTCCACTAGTCTCCATCTCCAGTCCAAAACATAAACCCCCCTGATCTAGTGAAAGTGGGCTGTAAACCAAAATGGACGTCAAAAGCCACTACGGTTCTGAGTAGCTTTAAGAGTGCGATGTAAGCCTTTCCTTTAGATTAATAAAGCAGTGTTTGTGTGCCATGAGCGTCATTTCAGGAAAAGGAAGCGATCTGTAAACCGTGTATTCCTCTGCATCGCACCTTGGTTGTTGATCATCGCTTTGCCTTCTTCCCCTCCTCGTCGTCACTGTCTCCTCGGTCGTCTTTATCCTCGCACACCTGACTCTCATCCACATGTTCTAGGGACTCTGCTCTCTGCAGGGAGAGCTCATCAAGGGATATGCGGGGTAACGTGTTCTGTTCTGGGTTCAGCCAGGGCTTAAACTCTGGGTTATTCTTTTTCTTCCAGGCTGGGTATTGTAAGCAAGCCTTGTGCAGTTTTCGCAGAACCTGGATTAACAAGGGTCAGCAAGAAGGGAGAGCAGAGACCGGGATCAGATGTAGCAGACAGAAGAGGACAGGCCACCTAGACTGATCAGTATTCAGATATGTCAGTGATGTCCAGTGTACTTACAGTGCTTTGCGAGAGTATTTGGCCCCCTGGAACTTTTCAACCTTTTCCCACATATCATGCTTCAAACATAAAGACACCAAATGTAAATTTTTGGTGAAGAATCAACAAGTGGAACACAACTGTGAAGTTGAACAAAATTTATTGGTCATTTTAAATTTTTGTGGAAATTCAAAAATTGAAAAGTAGGGCGTGCAATATTATTCGGCCTCTTTACTTTCTGTGCAGTAAACACACTCCAGAAGTTCACTGTGGATCTCTGAATGATCCCATGTTGTCCTAAATGACTAATGATAAATATAATCCACCTGTGTGTAGTCAAGTCTCCGTATAAGTGCACCTGCTCTGTGATAGTCTCAGGGTTCTGTTTGAAGCACAGAGAGCATCATGAAGACTAAGGAACACAACAGGCAGGTCCGTGATACTGTTGGGGAGAAGTTTAAAGCCGGATTTGGATACAACATGATTTCCAAATCTTTAAACATCCCAAGGAGCACTGTGCAAGTGATCATATTGAAATGGAAGGAGTATCATACCACTGCAAACCTACCAAGACCCGGCCGTCCCTCTAAACTTTCATCTCAAACAAGGAGAAGACTGATCAGAGATGCAGCCAAGAGGCCCATGATCACTCTGGATGAACTGCAGAGATCTACAGCTGAGGTGGGACAGTCTGTCCATAGGACAACAATCAGTTGTACACTGCGCAAATCTGGTCTTTATGGAAGAGTGACAAGAAGAAAGTAATTTCTCAAAGATATCCATAAAAAGTGTCGTTTAAAGTTTGCAACAAGCCACCTGGGAGACACACCAAACACGTGGAAGAAGGTGCTCTGGTCAGATGAAACCAAAATCAAACTTTTTGGCAACAATGCCAAACAATATGTTTGGTGTAAAGGCAACACAGCTCATTACCCAGAACACACCATCCCCACTGTCAAACATGGTGGTGGCAGCACCATGGTTTGGGCCTGCTTTTCTTCAGCAGGGACAGGGAAGATGGATGGAGCCAAATACAGGACCATTCTTGAAGAAAACCTGTTGGAGTCTGCAAAAGACCTGAGACTGGGACGGAGATTTGTCTTCCAACAAGACAATGATCCCAAACATAAAGCAAAATCTACAATGGAATGGTTCACAAATAAACGTTTCCAGGTGTTAGAATGACCAAGTCAAAGTCCAGACCTGAATCCAATCAAGAATCCGTGGAAAGAGCTGAAAACTACTGTTCACAAACGATCTCCATCGAACCTCACTGAGCTCGAGCTGTTTGCCAAGGAAGAATGGGCAAGAATTTCAGTCTCTCGATGTACAAAACTGAGAGACATACCCCAAGCGACTTGCAGCTGTAATCACAGCAATAGGTGGCACAACAAAGTATTAGGTTAAAGGGGCCGAATAATATTGCACGCCCCACTTTTCAGTTTTTGAATTTCCACAAAAATTTAAAATAACCAATAAATTTCATTCAACTTCACAATTGTGTCCCACTTGTTGATTCTTCACCAAAAATTTACATTTGGGATCTTTATGTTTGAAGCATGATATGTGGGAAAAGGTTGAAAAGTTCCAGGGGGCCGAATACTTTCGCAAGGCACTGTAGATTTGGAAAAATATGAGAAGTCAGCTCACCACTTTTAGTCCATCTTGATGTCCAGCTTGCTTCATATTGCTCCACACAGACAACGGCTCAATGCCGCTAATGATCAACGTGTTTCGACCTGTGGGTCTTAATCATGATCATTAGCGGCATTGAGCCAGTGTGTGTATTGTGCTGGACATTGTTTAAATGGAATTTTAACCATTGTTTGCATTAAAAGTTTTATCTTTTGATTATTCGCTGGACGTTATTCTTCATTACTTATATTTGTGGGTAACACGAGACCGCCGCACCAACACCGCACAGCAAAAAACATGTGCAATTGATATACCAATGTTTTTTAATATTGGTGTATTTGTTGTTTTACATAATATATATTTTAATTTTTTTTTAAACGCACCATGCTTTTTGTTTAGTTCTTCCATAGGCTGAGAACTAGGCTAAGAAGAAAATAAAGCCAGAGGAAAAAAATAAATTTGTTGCAAACCCCAATGAAAAGCATTTGAAAAAGGTCCTTGAACATTATTTTTTATTTTTTTTTTTTTAAAAAGCATATGCATGAAGGAGACCGCTTTGCTTTTACACAGCTGTCAGGCACGTTGCATTTGCAGTGGGTTTTTTTTTCAGCTTTTAATACAAATTTGTATTTGCATTTCACAGTACCAGCAAAGTCAGTGAGATTTCAGAAATTGGTTTTTTTTTGCCTGACTGTTTTGTCATAAGAGCCTGGTTTTTGCTAAATGCAGCATGTCACTTCTCTCAGCGTTTTCCACCCATTTGTCAATGGGTAGTGCAAAAACTAAGCAAAGAACGAAGGTATCAGGTTTTGCTGCAAAAACCTTATGAAGTTGAATCAGATTATTTTTTTATGCACTAAACTTGATCAGCATGCACAAGAGACAAATGTACCCTGACGAAAACGCAGCAGCAAAAACTACGAAAAAAGCACCAAAAACTAAGCAAATCCTGCATTTTAGAAGCAGCTTACACTTTCCATTAAAAAAAAAAAAACAAAACACGTGTGAACATAACCTGTATTAGGCCATGTCCCTTGCTGCGTTAACCTAAAAAAGGTCTGATATTACAGCCGTGATCGAGATGCGACAATGTACCTGTATTACCCCTAATAGCAGCCTAGTAATATACAAATTACAGACCTAAGCACTCTCACCTTTGGTGCCAAATACTGGGAGGATTTATTAACAACCCATTTTGGTAAGGAACCTAAAAAGGCAAAAAGAAGTAAACAAGCTGACTTACTGCACATGGAGAGCAACCAACTTTTAATGGGTATTGAGGTTCTAACAAGTTACCAGATAGAATGGCCTCTCACCAGTCGCTAGACCCATAGGGTCTTGTGTCCCCCCTATCATTAGAGGGGTGGCTCAGCGTGTGAACTGGCGCTGTATTCAAAGGATGTAGGCAAGTACAGCACACAGCTATCTCCATCAGGTCCACAGGCTGTCAATAATGGAGCAGCAGTGCACATGCTCAATCAACGCTTTGAAATGTGGAATTTGGAAGCCTTGTGACTGGTGGGCTCTCCAGTGAGCCCCCTACAATCAGACACCTTTTTCATAAAGTCTGATGTTTTCACAGGTTCATTTTGCTTTGTGTTCTTCTGAAAGACTCTAATGCCGGGGTCATACTTGCGATTGTGATGAGAGTCTATCGCATCAATACCTGGCACTGCCGCCAGCACTTGGGCCTGGAGCGTTCAGCTGCATGGAAATACATGCAGCCACACACTCCAGTCTGAGTGCAGGCGGCAGTGCCGGGTAGTGAACCACGAGTTTCTCGCATCACATTCGCAAGGGTGACCCCGGCATTAGAGTGATTGTACAGATAAAACAAGTTATCAACTATACACAGGATAGTTGACTTATTGAACAGTGGGGTCCGACCACTGGGACCAGCACCAAGTGGCAGAATGGGGAACTTTCATCCCTATTAGAATGAGGCAGCAGTGCGCATGTCAGACCACCGCTCTAGTCATTCCCTATGGAGCTGCCAAGCGCTGCTGTTTTTTCTCCAGAAGCCCAATAGAGAATGAATGGAGAGAGCGAATGGAGAAACGGTCCAGCGTCCAACCTGCCACATCATCTTCAGGGATAGAAATCCCTTGATCTGCTGATCGTTACAGGTCCAAGCGGTCGGGCATCTACCAATCAGCACAATATCACCTGTCCTGTTGATAGGCGATAACGGGGTAGTCTGGTTCTTACCCTTGGTTACTGTATGAACAATAAATGGACAGGGACGTTAGCAATACATGTGTGTAAATTAAGCATGTAGATTAGATGTGTTGTGAATTCTGATCTGAATTACATGCTGTTATACCCAATGATTGTGGTGAACCTGAAGCTTACCTCTAGGATCTACCTGGGCCAGGTACGTAAGAGTAGAGCTTGTAGGACCATTGACTTTAATAAGGTATCCCGCAAGGAAGGACACTGCCCGGATCAAGTCTCGTCTGGGTGGATACATCTGGGACAGACATTCAGAGGTTAATTCATACCTTATTTCACAATCGTCCAGTTACCATCTAGCACAATATGTTTTTATGCAAATGTTCTTCTCCATTGTTCAATCCCTGGAAACACCCAATGGAAGGATTTTATTTAAGAATATAAAAAAAATTGGATGATTTGGACCATCCATTTAACTGATCTGGTTTGTTTTTTTTGTCTCCACAGACATCAGTTGGCAATTTGCATCCTGAGATAGGAATCCAAGTCTGCATTTTGTTTTTTTAATCAAACTGATGAATCTGTGTCCAAGCTAAAATTGATCTTTTAGAGGGTCAGTTTGCACTCTGATTTCAGACATTGTTTTTTTGTTTTTTTTAAAGTGGACAGAATTCAAGAAAAAAAAAAAAAAATCAGTCGCGTGAATAATCGTTAGATGAAGAGTCCACGTAAATGTACTGGTTTAGAAATTACCACCATTATTACATTTAAGAAGAAAGTGGAGTATATGTACGCCAGAAATCCAGAGGGAAAGAAGGATTCTCATTTTTAACTGGTTTGGCACATATTACTCCAGTAGACGCATAAAATGCCAGTCTGGATAAATTACCACCTTCGTCTTATTTTCCCCCTTTTTTAAATAACCGCCAATTTCAAAACAGTCGTGAACAAGTAGCAAATATACAGCAGCAATTTCCCACAGCTCTGGCAAATCATTGCGTCCGGCCTATCTAATAAGGGCTCTCAGACTTACACTATGCTTCACAGAGAAATTGATGATCATATAGCAATCGGGCAATACCAGCCAGGAGCGTAATGTCACCACGTCACGATTCTTCACAGGTTTAGGGCACTTCCCTAGGAAGAATGAAAATGTTCACAACATGAGAGGAATAGAAGGACAACAGTGGAGGAGCTGGACTGTCTTCTAGATATGATGTGGTTTTCTACTCATCTACTACTGCTTTCAACTCACAGGAGTAATATCCCACATCGGCATTCACCGAGAGCCGAGCAATGTCCCGAGTTTCTATCATGTTTACGTCCCACTTCTTGCGATAGTCTGTATCATGTAAAACATCATATACAATTTCGGCTGGGACATCTGGGAATTTCATGGACCCCTGAAAATAGAAGAAAAAAAATGCTTATGACTAGGACAAGATCTATTACAGCCAGGATACAGTACGAAGGGATGAAAGTGCACCTAACATTTCAGAAAACATCTGACACGTGGCCAGGTTCATCAAAGCTTAATTTTGGCACAGCTGGAGGCGGTGCTAACATTATGCGATTTTCGGCACTCGTGCCATTTTCACCCAGTTCCGGCAAAGCTGGCGCATAGTGACCGCCACTCGTCAAATTCATGTATTCGCTACGCCACAAATTAGTGACGGGCAGTCTGGCTCTTTTTGGTGATCTAAATCATTTGGTAACACTCACCAAAAAGAGATCCCAAGCAGCTACCTATTATATTTGTTCACCACAAGTAAACGCATATTTAAAATCAACTTACCGCAGCTGAAACCCCTCCCACCTACCGCTAGCCAATGAAATGACTGGGTTGGCGAGGTTTCATCTGCTGAATATCATTATTTTACACCCATGAGCGCCATTTAGGGACTATCAATGACTCTCACTGGGATGCCTGCTACGATCGTTTACAGTAGGGAGCCGGCTCTTTAGAACGGCTCATTTGCGAACGATCCACCACTAACACAAGTCTTACTCAGGTAAGGACTGGAGTAGGATTTGTGGTGAGGCACTTACAGAACTGTTCCAGATTACCTGAAACACGTATATGTTGCATGCCATGTAAGCTGTAGCACTGAAGTTCTATCCTCCACCAAGCACTTTGTGAATAAAAGCCATTTCACAGTTTGTTGAGCTGGATCCCTTTTTTTTTTTTTTTTGACAAACAGAAGTCCATGCCTCTTCATAAATCAGGAACATCAGACTCCGGCACATGTTCTCATCAAAACCAGCATGAAAAATGCTGATTTTGATAAACTGGGCCTAGATATTTGATCATGGAGGATCAAGTTGCTGAGGCATGTTTGTATTTGCTACAGTGTGCACTGTATTTGCCTGTTGTGTAGTTAATGCCTCCATCAACCAGAGCGAAGAACAAGGCCTTCCCTGCAAAGGAAGCACCGCTGAGGACTATAATGTGGCGACTGTCCATCACTTCTCCCCTCCAGTGTACCACCATGTGTGCACTTTGTCTCCTTCACTATTTGCAGGCAGATGTGGGTGGTCAGCCTGGTGAGCGTGAATGGGACAGATGGATTAGGAGATGATATTTGGTGGCATACTTTCGAGGATAGCATTGAGTGGTGGGAGATTGTGTATAGTCTCCCTATAACACGTTATGAGCACACTGGAGTTATACAAGTCGGCAACTTTCTTTATCTGAATCTTGAAGCAGACGTTGCGGTGGGGACAGAGATGGAGAAGAATTGATGCTACTTCCTACATACGGTGAGAACCAGGCGCGATTCCAATCAACACTCATAGGTGCTTAGAACAGCTCAGAATGGGAAAACATTGTCTTATTAAACAGAAAGCTGCTGAAAAAAAGTCACAAAATTAACCAGCCAGAGGGTCTACATATGATGTGAGCTATAACCCCTTCAAATCCAGGCATTTTATGTTTATGCACATAATTTTTTCCATGTGTCATCAGTGTGACACATACCGGCACCTAGGAAAAGCATTACAATTAGCGTTGTTCCCAGGTGCAGAATACAGCTCTCATCATTGTCGCCTGGTCTCCCTCCGATCAGCGATGCTCGTGAGACATGTAGTCAGCACCACCGTCTGTGCATCGCGCTTATAAAAGTTCTTAATTTTTTTTTAATCTATGTGTGAGGTCTCCCTTAATTTTTCTAACCAGCTGAGGGAAAGCCAACATCCGCTGTTACTATTCTGGGAAGGGGTAATAGCCATGAAGTTTCCCAGGCTATTAATATCAGCTCACAGGTGTTTGTTTAGCCTTTATTGGTTATTACCCCCCCTCCAAAAATGATGTGGTTTCCCCCCTATATTTACTTAGCAACAAAGGCAAAACAGACATCTGGGGGCTGATATTAATAGGCTGGGACAGGAACATGGATATTGGGCCCCCTCCCAGAATAAGATCAGCCCTCAGTCACCCCAGAAATGGTGCATCCATTAGATGCACCAATTCAGGCACTTAGCCTCCATTCTTCCCACTTGCACTGGTGCGGAGGCAAGTGGGTAATAGTTGTGGGGTTGATGTCAGCTATTTTTGGTTCACTTACATCAAGCCCAGGAGTTAGTAAAGGAGAGGTGTCTACTAGACAACTTCATTATTACCCGCAAAGTAAAAATTTAATAAAGACACAGAGTAAAATCCTTTTATGAAAAATAAACCCTCCCTGACCATCTTTTACCCATTTATTAACAAAAAAAAATTAAATGCAAAAAGTTATAGTCACCTTTCCGCCGATAATCCATAATGCTCCTGTTCCACGATGATCCCCAACTCAGCTACATCTAGATGCTGTGGTGAGCAATGACATCAGTGATGCGACAGTTCTCGACGTCATCCTGAACAGGCTGAGCGTGATAACCGCTGCCTATGACCGGCGGAAACCTTATCACAGCCAATTACACGAAGCCACGTTCTCACGATCAGCTCAGCATGTTCCAGCTGACGTAGTGAGCTGTCATCACTGATGTCATCGCTCACCACACCATCTGGATGTAGCAGAGATGGGGCTCGTCATGGGACATGAGCATTATGCATTATTGGCAGAAAGGGGAGTATAACTTTGCTTTTTTATTTTAATTTTTTGGTTAATAAATGGGTAAAAAGGTTTGGAGAATGTTTATTTCAGTTAAAGGATTTTACATGGTCTGTGTCTTTATTAAATTTGACTATGGTGTTAGTAATGGGGGTGTCAAATAGACACCTCTATATTACTAACCGCTGGACTTTATGTCAGCGGACAAAAAAATAGCTGACCTTAACCCCACAACTATTACCCCACTTGCTACTTGGATGTGCCATTTTTTTGGGAAGCTGAAAGCTGATGATCTTAGTCTGGAAGGAGGAAAATATCCATGGCTCCGTCCCAGTCTATTACTATCAGCCCGCAGCTTTAGCCTTTGCTGGTTAGTAATTATAAGGGAGTCTGCACATCATTTTTTTTCAGGCGGTTCACCCTATGATAGCCAGTAAAGGCTAAGGAAACAGTTTTGAGTTGATATTAATAGCCTGGGAAGCATCAGGGCTAGTGGCCCCTTCCCAGAATATTAACACCAGCCCCCAGTTGTCAGCTTTCCCTCAGCTGGTTAGGAAAATTAATGGGGGCCCCAGTTTTTCTTTATTTTATAAGTGCAATACACCGAAGGCGGTGCTGTCTACAAGTCTCATCAGCGTCATCTGGTCTCGCTGATTTCAGGGAGACCAGGCACCAATGATGAGAGCTGCATTCAGTAGTCGGCACCTGGGAACAGCACTAACTGTACTGCTTTTACCACGCGCCGGTATTTGTCACACTGATGCAGCACACGAACACGGATAGCACCAGTACTAGTTTTTCCAGTACTGGAAAAATCAGGATGTGTGAAGGGGGCCTTATAGGAGGTGTTACCTGTCACTTTATCCTGCCTATGATGATATCAAAGCCTTGGTAAAAACTATCAAAAGGACAGGATGTACATGTCTAAAAAGTCTCAGTGGCCAGTGTTAACATTGCAAGATTACAAATTTTGCTTCTTTTTAATAAATGATCATGGTATGAAGAAAAAAAAAACCAATGCCAATTAAAAAAAGAAATAAGTGCATCGCACAAGCCCAATTTGAACAATAGGTCATTTTCTGATGATGGCATCCTTATAAAGAGGTGCATTAACGCTTGGTGCATAGGTCCTGTCATGTGGACATCACAGATTATTAAAACACAGACATGTGACCCTTTGGCTGTGATGTGCTCTCGGAAAACTACATTGTACGGACTTTTAAACATCTGTTCGGCGGATTCATCAGAGTACAGACTATCCACCACAGCCCTCTGCACCTTCATTTCAGTTAACATTAGGTCGTCACCATCAACAGATCAAAACTTGAAGACAAGTCAACAGTTTCCTCATATCCACATTGTAACGCGTTGCACTAAATCTAGCATTGTAATGTATGAGGGCATCATATACTGTATGTACGCAGAATACACTCAGGTCACACCTACAATGAATGCGTCTGCAGTTATCCACAGACATGACTGCTCACCAACGTCCACATTATTTCTATAGGGGGGAGACAAACTGTTGGCAGATGCCAAGTGACATGGCTTATATGATAGACAAGGTCAGATACATAAAAATATATTTTTCTAATTATCCATTAGGTGTCTCCACCATGAGATTATCACTGAGCAAAAAAATGTTAGATGGTGCAAAACCCATCCCAGGTGGGTGCCAGCTGCCAGGGACAGGACTCCAGGGTTCGCCGCAGTATCACTACAGCCCATCAAAGAAATGCTTGACTCATTGGTGGCATATCACTTCTGTGATACCTGATCATTATATGGCTATATTATCTGGGTCCACATCTGCCACGCTGACCAGGATCTGCAAGGACTGTTCTTATTGGCTTCCTCTATTGCTCTTCCCCCACTTACTCCTGATTGTACCCATTCTTGTTCCCATTATTTGGTCAGCCCACCTGGCACCAAACATTTACATGAAGCAGAGTTACATACATCTCTGTAGGTATTAGTACCCTGCTTGCGCCCAGGATTTGAAAGCCATATGTTGCCTAATACATATACTTAGCCTGTGCTTGTCCCTTTTCATCTAATTTTTTTTTTTTTTATTTAAAATTTTTAGAAACCTTTAATAAAAAGTTATTACTTTTTTTTCTGGAATGTACGGTTTTAAAGGGATTTTGTAAACAGGTTTATGCTACCTCATCTGAGAGCATAATGAAACAAGCTAATGAAAAGCAGCAACATGGCTAAACATCCATACAATTATATCCAAATAATGTCAAATCTTTGGTTTGTGTTTCTACATATTATATGAGACACTTTTCTTTTTAGGCATATACATATTTAGCTAGAGACAAAAATTTATTATTGGTCATTGCCAAGTAACTAGTTTGGAGGTGGTCATATTGGCATTCCTCCGTACCTGCCATCTTTTGTTCCATGGGTTAGGGTACCTTTGCTTTTTATCTGCACTTTTGTGTCTGATGGTTGCACTAGATGTACCCCACATTTGTCGTTTTCTATTTAATATTTAAGTTTTCAATAAATTATATTTTTAATATAAAACGGACTCTTGATCGTGTCTGTGGTATCCACATCCCTCTTCTCAGAGAGCAGCATAACATAGGAGAAGAGACTGTGATCACAACAATTCACTACTTAGATTACTGGGTACAGCGATTCTGATACTAATCAGTTTTTAGATTCATCAACACAGCAGAGCTGAGAAAGCTAGCCCTGCCCGCACCAGACTGTACAGTACCTTGCAAAAGTATTCGGCCCCCTGGAACTTTTCAACCTTTTCGCACATGTCATGCTTCAAACATAAAGATACCAAATGTCAATTTTTGGTGAAGAATCAACAAGTGTGACAATTGTGAAGTTCAACGAAATTTATTGGTCATTTTAAATTTTTAAAAAAGTCAAAAACTGAAAAGTGGGGCGTGCAATATTATTCGGCCCCTTTAACCTAATACTTTGTTGCGCCACCTTTTGCTGCGATTACAGCTGCAAGTCGCTTGGGGTATGTCTCTATCAGTTTTGTACATCGAGAGACTGAAATTCTTGCCCATTCTTCCTTGGCAAACAGCTCGAGCTCAGTGAGGTTTGATGGAGATCGTTGGTGAACAGCAGTTTTCAGCTCTTTCCACAGATTCTCGATTGGATTCAGGTCTGGACTTTGACTTGGCCATTCTAACACCTGGATACGTTTATTTGTGAACCATTCCATTATAGATTTTGCTTTATGTTTGGGATCATTGTCTTGTTGGAAGACAAATCTCTGTCCCAGTCTCAGGTCTTTTGCAGACTCCAACAGGTTTTCTTTAAGAATGGTCCTGTATTTGGCTCCATCCATCTTCCCATCAATTTTAACCATCTTCCCTGTCCCTGCTGAAGAAAAGCAGGCCCAAACCATGATGCTGCCACCACCATGTTTGACAGTGGGGATGGTGTGTTCTGGGTGATGAGCTGTGTTGCCTTTACACCAAACATATCGTTTGGCATTGTTGCCAAAAAGTTCGATTTTGGTATCATCTGACCAGAGCACCTTCTTCCACATGTTTGGTGTGTTTCCCAGGTGGCTTGTTGCAAACTTTAAACAACACTTTTTATGGATATCTTTGAGTAATGGCTTTCTTCTTGCCACTCTTCCATAAAGGCCAGATTTGAGTAGTGTACGACTGATTGTTGTCCTATGGACAGTCTGTCCCACCTCAGCTGTAGATCTCTGCAGTTCATCCAGAGTGATCATGGGCCTCTTGGCTGTATCGCTGATCAGTCTTCTCCTTGTTTGAGATGAAAGTTTAGAGGGACGGCCGGGTCTTGGTAGATTTGCAGTGGTATGATACTCCCATTTCAATATGATCGCTTGCACAGTGCTCCTTGGGATGTTTAAAGTTTTGGAAATCATGTTGTATCCAAATCCGGCTTTAAACTTCTCCACAACAGTATCACGGACCTGCCTGTTGTGTTCCTTGGTCTTTATGATGCTCTCTGTGCATCAAACAGAACCCTGAGATTATCACAGAGCAGGTGCATTTATACGGAGACTTAATTACACACAGGTGGATTATATTTATCATTAGTCATTTAGGACAACATTGGATCATTCAGAGATCCACAATGAACTTTCTGGAGTGAGTTTGCTGCACTGAAAGTAAAGAGGCCGAATAATATTGCACGCCACACTTTTCAGTTTTTGAATTTCCACAAAAATGTAAAATTACCAATAAATTTCGTTCGACTTCACAATTGTGTTCCACTTATTGTTGATTCTACACCAAAAATTTACATTTGGACAATAGGACTTGCCGTCTCGTCGACTTTATTGCCATGGCAACAAGAAATCACATTGAGAGCGTTCTAGTTTTCCATCTGCTGGCAATTACGCAGGTGAGGAGAAGGGTCAATCTGATAATGTTATATGAGAAAATAGAAGCCATCAGATATGATTCCTTCGAAAACTTTCGAGGTATCTGGGATCCTTGGATTCAGGCACATAGAGATGATGACCTTTCCAAAATGTTATCTTTATATAATATACTGGCATGGCAGTGGCTCCTTACAATCAAAGACTCTAAAGCAGGTACACTGGTTTCCCACGTTGGTATATCTCGTATTATCGACACTCACTTTAAATTCCCCACATTCCCTTCCCATCCCTTTAAGTTTAACTTAGTTGTGTTATAACTGTCTTTCTACACATATTCTAAACAAAGATTCTGTAGTCAAGGATACCGTATGACTTTAAGTGCCTTTTTCTTTCTATGTATTCCCCCTGCGAGGGGATCCTTGTACTCGAATGTGATTGTATTTCATGTTAAGTGATGTTTTCATTTCAATAAAATTGTTGAAACTAAAAATTTACATTTGGGATCTTTATGTTTGAAGCATGATACGTGGGAAAAGGTTGAAAAGTTCCAGGGAGCCGAATACTTTCGCAAGGCACTGTATATAGATCTGTACACATTGAGCTGCTTATCATGTGGGAGGGGGCATGCTCGGATTAGTGTACTGCAGGCAATGCTAAACACAAATGATAAAACCTTCACTATAAGTAAACACCCCCACACAGTAATAAAGGACACATCATTCAACTCTGTGTCTCAGTCCCCATCTCATGCTGTCTTCAGATTATATAGCTAAAGCCTGCTGGCAGGTTCCCTTTAAGAGCTGTAAAATAACATTTGCCTCTTTTCTTTTTTACATGATGCGTAGAGACTAAATTAAATATCTTTTTTTATACTGCTATCCTTTTTTTTTTTCCTAATATCAGAAGAAAATAAGGAAGCACAAGATAGTTCTGTCTTTTACATTTCTTTCAGATTTATTTTAAGACCTCAGCGTCACTGACATACATTTTAAATTCTGTTCCTGTTACAATTATTTGTATTGAATGTTTTTTTTTGTTTTTTTTTTATCAAGTTCATATATTTATGACTTTATGGGTAGGCACAAAGACCTTTGGATGGCATTTTAATATAAAAACACATTTTAATTATCATGACTTCCCCCTGTAATTGCATGAACTGCAGAGCAGATCTGGGTCTGCTGAGGCCAACAGCTGCTGCTCCCTCCGGCCCCAGTCAATAACATGGCAATTTCTTTCAGCGTTTTTGCTGTAGATGTAAAAAAATAAAAAATTGCATATTAAGCAGGGTGTTTCCTACCAACACATCAGGACTTGTAGCAGATTTTTCTGCTGCAAATCCTGAACGTGTGCACATATCCTAAAACTTGCTTGCAGAGTCAAAGGCAGACCGTGATATGTTCAGGTGGGCAGTGCCCATGTAAAGTAGTATTCCCATGCATTTTAGCATCTGCTGTGCAGTTTAGGTAATAGCCTTGAATCAAGGAGTCTTTCAGCACACCAGCACAGCTTGGCGGTGACACTACACTGGCCGTTTCACCTACAAAAGACTCCGCCACGGTGTAATTTTGCTACCGAAATGCTGCCGATTCGCTGCAGATTTCTCTCTGCATTGCAAAGGGTGAAGTGTGCTGTGAAAAGCAGCTGCATAAATTGACATATTATGAAATTGGAAGCATAGATTTGTTTTATGCAGCTTGGGGGTATGAGATTTTATTTAAAAAAAAAAAAAAAAAAAACAAACATCCACAACGGGGGAGGAGTGCATGGCAGATTGAAAATCTGATGCGTTCCCAGACTACTTGGAAGTACCCGAATATTAGGTATTTCAAGATGTTAAAGTTGAAATGGTTAAAAAAAAAAAACAAAGTTGGCTATAATGGAAGTGTTTGTAGAACACAGTTCCCGGCTAGCAAGGTACAATAAACCCAATGTGCAGTAGTGCAGGAGGCACAGAAGATGCCATGAAGATAAGCCCCGCACACCATGAACTGCAGCTATATGGAGATTTTTGGCACTTCTCTCTGATCAGCCCTATTCTGCCGTCTGTGATAGTCGCCCTGTGTCGTCAGATTTCATGAATCAGAAGCTGGGGGTGTACATTACATATAGCACAGGCGGCTCGGTGCCCGGAGCGCAGACATCACAACTTCCTCTATTTTTGTGACAAACTTCCTGTACAGTCACAGAAAATCTATTTAATTTTACTGCATTTCAACAACTTCCTCTGAAAAGCATAAGGCAGACTTCATACAAAGATTTTCTTTTTCGGTCATCTGGAAAATTGAAATAATCCCATCAGCCCTGTTCACACAGCAGTGATGACATGCCGTCAGCCAGGCAACAAACTGAGTCTAAGTGCCAGAAACAAAATCCTGCTTCACCCTACCAGTGTCGGACTGGGATGCCAAGGGCCCACCAGTAGCATTGACTTTTGGGGCCCACTTTTCACCTGTATACAAATGTTACACGACCCTGGTTAACAAATTTACCTATAGCTCTATATAATGATAAGCTGGGTAGTTTGGTTAATGAATGATGAGATGCTGCTTTTTTCTGAAAAGAGTGAATCAAGTGAATTAGGACAAGTACTGCCCATACAGTAAGGTTGGGGGCCCCCTGATTTGCACAGGGGCCCACCGGGGGATTCCCCTGTACCCCTATGGACCAGTCCAAGCCTGCACCCTACTGATCTAGGTACAGACAACAGATCTGTCACATGGAGGGAGCATTGATCCCTGGGATTTTCTACCTCGAGGTAACAGAAGAGCATTGCTGCAGGGTTGAAGAGTGAAAAATACAATTTTCTTTTCCAAGCTTGTACCTTGGCATTAGTGAGGGCAGGAAACCTAAGAGTCTGGGACCATTAAGCTCTGACTACGTTTCCATATCCTGTCGCTGATTTAAAGAGCATCTGTCATCAGATTTCACAAAAACTGCATGGATAATTAAAGAGATTTTCCACACCAGGGTAAACTTTCACCAAACGGCGCGGCATACGGAATACTAACAAACGTGTAACACTCACACTGTTAGGATTTGGCTCTGCCAGTCGATCTGAGCAGTCGGGAACTCGTGATCACAAGTATGGGATTTTAATGCTTGTGCTCATGAGCAGACGAGCTCATCCACTTCTATTCATTTTCTACTGAGAGAAGCTAGTCAGCACAAGTATGGGGGCTTACAGTTAGGGGATGACCAATCAAAAGGGCAAGCAGAGCCAAATCCTAGCACTGTGCACGTTACACACTGTTGCGCTGCAGACACACGTCCATGTGTCGCAGCCTGTGATGCACTGACCAGCTACGGTTCTCCTGACCCGAACGCAGCAGCCTCTTTGGCGTATACGAGTTCGGGTTAGGATACCAATGGCCAATCCGTACTCGGACCACGACAAGAGGGTGTATAAATCCAGCCTTAGTATTCAGGGAGCTTCACGATAGCGCTGAGGAGGTTTTCCATCCCAGCACAAGTGTCACACAACCATTTTTCTCTCATCTGAGAAGATCGGGCCAATTATGCTAATCACAGCGTGTGCTCTGAATTGCTAAGACGTGAAGAAATAATAAAAACATCCTGCCAACCCATCAGAGGGTCATCAGAGCGTGATCTGATTTCATCCACGGACCCATAGACATAAATGGACAAGTGCGATCAAATAACTGGATGCATCTCATACACGCTGCAATTTTATTTCCTCGGACCAACGGGGAAAAAAAAATATCAGACATGTGTACAACCCCAATACAATAACATAGAAGCTATGATGGCAAGCACTTGTCTGATTATTAGTCTTGGGCATGAGCCGTAAATAGACCCTGTTAGGTGGCCTGTGACCATTATAATACTTAATACAACCGCATATATTTGAGTCTACACGTCAGCTCGCCGGGTGCTGATGATCCAGGACAGGACTAGCCCTCACCGACACGTCCGGGATCAGTAGCTGCAGTCAGGCCCCTGGGATGATTGATGGAACAGAAGTGCAGATGTCGGCAGTGTGGGGGCTGTCAATCATGTCTGGGGAAGAGACTGCAGCTCCTGATCCTGGACTAGTGTCAGTGAGTGACCGCCTCGCCAGACTAGTCCTGATCTGGATGACTAGTGTGGCGCCCCCAGGAGTATGGTCACCACAGTGGCATTGCCTTCCTCTAGGGAGGGTGATGTCAGGCTTGGAGGCAATGAAGGGTCTCTCTAGCAGTTAACCATGTCATGCAACACAGTTCCCACTCCGGGCCAGCAGAGGGAGCTCTGAACCAGAATTGGGGGAGGAGTGCTCTCTGAGGGCCAGGAAGGGAAATTAGTTAGTGTGAGGAGAGCAAAGAGTGTAGACATGTGGAGAAAAGCTGGAGGTTGAGCTGAGGATAGAGAGCTCCCTCCCAGTGAAAGCGCATGGTCTGGAGCCTGGTCTCCACAGTTGTATGGATACTGAAGGTCCTACAACAGAAACCAGAGGAAGAGGAAGCTGTAAATGCTCTATTCCCACCTAAGACTCAGAGGCACAACAGCGACGGGTGAGCCAAGAGAGATAGAGGGCTACAGCTGTCTGCCATACGAGGTAGTTCTAAGAGAAGATAAGTAGGAGGAACTTCAGTGTAACATAGTACTGGATGTACCTCAAGCCAGCACTAGGAAGGAGACTACACAACCCATCTGATAGAGAGATCCCTGAGTTGCTTCCAGGCTAGCCTGCTCCTGTGCCATCTGTAATCAGGACCCTGGACTGCGTTTGCCCAGTAAAGGTAAAGAAACTGCACCCTGTTGTGTCCTTTGCCTCCTTCCTGCAACATCCTCAGCACTGCTACATCTGTGCCAAACACTGCACCCTCTTCCTAAACATTCAGCTACACTGCCCTGGGACTACAGCCCTACCTGTGGAAGGCTACAACATCATAGCTGCACTACACCATTTGTCCCAGAGGATCTGTCTGCAGCGTCGGCTTACATCTTCATTGCCGAACACCACAGGTGGCGTCACAATTCACTTATAAACTTTATTCCCAACTCAACCCCTTTTACATGGGCGCCCAGGGCCACGGACCAGGTCACCGCTGCTGTGACATTCCCCTCTGAAGGACCGGCCGGGTACAGAGTACCCCACTGCCCTGGGAGGGCGACCCACTAGCACCCGGCAGGCTGATGTGTAGACATTCATTTTACTCAGCTATATGCAGTCATATTAAAAGTAATGGAAGTGGAAACCCTGCATAAAGGACCAAAACGTCATAAGCAGTTGGCAGGTTCCTTTTATAGGGAGTTTACAAGAGTTGGGGACTTCATAGGGTCCCTTTAGAGACAGATTATATGTCTATTGTGACAGTTCATGTACAGCAGCTTCACCAGATACAAGAGGCCAGGGGTGCGCTCAGCCTTACATATAGGCCACGGCTCCAAGGCAGTCAGTGTCTGTAGATCTGAACTATGGACAGGAGTGAGTCAGAGACGGATCAGTGCCTGATACTGGGAGCACGGGGAGAGGAAGAACAGCGGACTGGTATCTGGGCGTGTACATATGACACCTGTATGGCGGTCTCCTTTGTTCGTGTCACTGTACACAGCCCCCCGGAGCAGCCTGTGTATGGGGAGGATCCACTCCTCGGAGGGCATTCTACAGCTCCAAGGGCATCAGCTGTCTTGTGGCACTGATGCCTCCATGTGTAGGAGCGCCTCCTACTGGTCTCTGACAGTGCCACGGTCAGTAAAGAGGCAGTGACTAGAGTAGCTCCAGCTAAGCCATGTCTTCTAGAGGCAGCACTCACCACACGGCACCCACGTCAGAGCCCACCACCACCACACGGCACCCACCACCACACGGCACCCAGGTCAGAGCCCACCACCACCACACGGCACCCAGGTCAGAGCCCACCACCACCACACGGCACCCAGGTCAGAGCCCACCACCACACGGCACCCAGCACCCACGTCAGAGCCCACCATCACATGGCACCAAGCACCCACGTCAGAGCCCACCACCACACGGCACCCACATAAGAGTCCACCACACTGCACCCACCACCACACGGCACCCAGGTCAGAGCCCACCACCACCACACGGCACCCAGGTCAGAGCCCACCACCACCACATGGCACCCAGGTCAGAGCCCACCACCACCACACGGCACCCAGGTCAGAGCCCACCACCACCACACGGCACCCAGCACCCACGTCAGAGCCCACCATCACATGGCACCAAGCACCCACGTCAGAGCCCACCATCACATGGCACCAAGCACCCACGTCAGAGCCCACCACCACACGGCACCCACGTCAGAGCCCACCACCACACGGCACCCACGTCAGAGCCCACCACCACACGGCACCCACGTCAGAGCCCACCACCGCCATCACACAGCACCCACATAAGAGTCCACCACACGGCACCCACGTCAGAGCCCACCACCACCACACGGCACCCACCACCACACGGCACCCAGGTCAGAGCCCACCACCACACGGCACCCAGCACCCACGTCAGAGCCCACCATCACATGGCACCAAGCACCCACGTCAGAGCCCACCATCACATGGCACCAAGCACCCACGTCAGAGCCCACCACCACACGGCACCCACGTCAGAGCCCACCACCGCCATCACACAGCACCCACATAAGAGTCCACCACCACACGGCACCCAGGTCAGAGCCCACCACCACCACACGGCACCCAGCACAGAGCCCACCACCACATGGCACCCAGGTCAGAGCCCACATCAGAGTCCACCACACGGCGCCCGGCACCCACATCAGAGCCCATCACCACCACACATAACCTAGCACCCAGACCAGCGCCTCCGCTCACCTTGACGGTGTGCACCAGGCAGCTCTTCCCGCTGGGGGGCTTCATCCACACCCCGATGCCCGGCTTGCTGTAGTAACTGCTCCAGCCCTCGCTGGACTCGCATTGTGCCTGGAAGGACTGGAACAGGGAGTCATCGGGCACCTCGGGCACTTCCCGGGCCATGGGCAGGGCGCTGACTAGTGCTGAACGGAAGCGTCTTTTCCAGCTGTGAGGACGGCGCGTCCTGTGCCCGGTACACACCAGCTCGCTGCAGCCGCCCCGGAGAGCGCGTCACATGCACAGCGGCTGACTTACGAGCAGCCGCCACAGTCCCAGGTCCGCGCTGTGCTCCGGCTGCCGGGACAATACAGGTAACAGGTGTCAGGCTCGGGGCGTCACCGCCCTGGCAGCTGCTGACCACGCCCAGTGCTGGCGCCCGGCGCTGATTGGTCGGTACATGACCGGCTTTTCTTCCTCTTCTCTCAGAAGTTCTGCGTGTGGCACGGTCGCCATGGTGATCATAGGGGGAGGTCCAGGTAGTGACTGGGATGGCCCCTTCAGGCTGGTGCGTGCAGCAATGGTAGCACATGATAGACTGCAGCGCTCTAATTCCGAGACTGTTGTTTTCATGACACGTTGCACCTCATGACAGTGATTCAGATTTTCCAGACGCAGAATGAACCAAACCCAACAATTCAGTTGTTTTTATGTTATTTCTTTTGCGCCATTCACCGTGTGGTAAAAGTGATAAGACCGATTTGTCCGTCGGGTCGGTACGATGACGGCAATACCAGATTTATAGGGTTTTTTTGTGCTTTGCTCTTTTTGCAAACTAAAAAAAAATATTTTAGTAAAATGAATTTGCTTTTGCATCGTCCTATTTTGAGAACTGTAGCGTTTTTTTATTTTTTGCTGATTGGGCCATATTAGGGCTTGTTGTTTTGCGGGACGGTTTGGCGTCTTAATTTATACCATTTTATTTTACATATGGCTTTTTATTCACTTTTTTTCTGAGTCACTATGATGAAAAAGCGATGGATTTGGCGTTTGTTTTTTACGGCGGTTCGCCAAACAGAATAAATAATATGCCAGTTTTATAGAGCGGCTCGCTCCGGTCTCTTTTTATATTTATTTTTGTTTTATCACAATCGCTGCATTTTTAGTGGCAAAATGGATTTTTGTGATTTGTGTGCACTTTTTTGTGGGTTTTTACATATTTTCTTCTTCTTTTCACTGTGGAACATGTATAATTTTCATTTTGATTACTTGTCTCCTACGTGCAGTGCTTGTATACAGCTGTGTATGAGACGGTCAGTGACTCAGCTGGATCTCACAGGCCACCGAACTCCGGTAACCATCGACACCGGCGATTCTCATCGTGGAGGTCTGATGGTTACTAAGGGGGTCTTGTGACTCCCTTGCAACAAGTTAAATACCTCTGCTGCGATTGACAGCGGTATGTATGGGGCTAATTGGCCCCTGCTCGGTTGCAAAATTGATACTGCAGGGTGTCAGCTGTCATGTACAGCTGACACCTGTGGGAATCAGCGGCGCTGTTCCCTTATTCCCCATCGCAGGTTTAATGCATATCGGTGGTCGTTAAAGGGTTAAGGGTATAAAAATCAAAAGTTTGAAAATTGCAAAATTTTCAATTTCTTGGTCAAATTTTTGATAATTTCTTAAATAAATGCAAATATCAACCAAAATGTACCACTTTCTGATTTAAACGGAATCTGTCACCCCTTTTTTGAGATATCATATAATGATATCATTCAATTGTGTGTCACATAAGGATTCTCTTAGTACTTTTGCTTCCCCCTGACCCCGCACCTTTCATGCATAAATACCTTTTTTATATCGGTTCAGATGTATGTAAACTGCCGCTGTCCGGTCCGATGGGCGGGGCTTATTCACCTGCTCCCCCCCTCCCTGTCTTGCTCTACACAAGAAATGCATAGAGCAAGATGGGGGGGGAAAGCAGGTGAATAAGCCCCGCCCATCAGACCAAGTGATGTACAGTACCATTCAAGGCTATGTAAAACAAAAACCGCTGTGCACATGCTGCAGATTTTTCCGCGCAGATTTGGTGCAGATTTAAAACTGCAGCATGTCACATCTTTTGTGCAGCTCTGCAGCAGTTTTTCATCTGCTCCATTATAATAATCTGCAGGGGAAATCTGCACTAAATCTGCAGGTAAAACGCAGGTCATTTTACCTGCAGATTTAGCAAAATGTGCACGGAAAATTCCACAGCAGAATCAGCACCGTGTGCACATAGCCTAAGACCTGCTGCTGCAATAGATTGTGGATGCCATGTTGCATTTGCAGAGTCCTTGACCTGTCAAAACATCAGAAATCCCCCATAAGTGACCCCATTTTTTAACTTGCACCCCCCAAAAAAAAATTCATTTATGGGTGTAATGAGTCTTTCGAGCTCACATTTTAAATGATTTAGTTCATAATTTGTGTGAAAAAATAAAATTTCCTTTTTTTCCCGCATAACTGTAATTTTTAGGACAAGAGGACACATTTTTCTACAATGGTGAGAGGTGAGGAAATGGACCCCAACATTTATAAAGCTATTTTTCCTGTGCTCAAATGTAACCCCATTTACCAAATGATGGGATGGAGCACCCTGTTGTTTTTTAGGTCACAAATTAAGCAGGAATGATTATAGCTGGCTGGAAAAGAGTGTAACGTGCACTTTAAAATTGACATCCCTACAGTAGTTTATCTGTGGCTTTAGTGTCCATTTAAAAGCAATATTGTAATCTCCGGAAATAATGGTATTACTGTGTTGATCCCAAGCCATGAAATATGCAGCATACTTTTAGTATAATATATATATTATATATACACACATATACATACTATATATACACACACACATACAGCACAATGCCTCCAGCTTCACATTTGCCAGTAAAACTCCAGTCATTCCATGGATGTGTGGTAGCGACGGAAGCTTTCTCTAACGCAGAGGCCAGGTTTATCAGGACACGTGTCACACTGGTAACCGCTTTCCCTGCTAAATCCATCTTTGTAAAACACCCGCTCATCTCTTTTGAGGTCTATTTTTTTGGTTGTAGGTGGCACTTGTGAGGGAATATGCTGACTGGAGAAAATTCTGTTGGTCTCGCTAGATGATTCTCCCCCACCCTCTAATGGTCTCCAACTATTTTTTTTTTTTTTTTTCTTGGTACTCAAGGTAAAATCATTGGTTCCAAGTTCTTCAGTACAACACAAAAGTGTTATATCGGGCCACTCCCACATCGGCCTCTATGTCAGCCGCAGGACTGAGAGGAGTAGTACTGCCGCCGCCTGCAAACAAAGAGCACAGTCAAGATGAGAGAAATGAACGGCAGCTTGCCATACTATAGCAATGCTCAGCTGCTCTAGGTACCTGGCTGCAAGGAGAACTTGAGCAAAGGATCTGTGAAGCGTCCTGGAAGTTGGGCTACACTTTTGTATATACTAATTGCATTCTCCTAAGGCAATGAATCTTATACTACTGGAAAAATCTGCAGGAGATTAGCACCTTCACACATGCTTCCTCACAAGTTTTGCCTCATTGGAATGCTTCAGAAGAAGCACCTTTTATGGGCATGAAAGCTACAAGAGCCTGACAGTCTCTCTCCTGGACAACTGGAATGAGCAATTGCAGGGGGGCGTCAAGACAAGTGATTTTTTTTTTTGGATCCACAAAGATGCAAACATAATTTATGAATATATTAATGGATGTCTCCTGTGCCTGAGAATGCTTCTGTCTTCAGTCACAGCATCAATAACCACTAGTGACGGAACGCCGTTGGAAGCCATACATGCCCGTGCCATCACACTGCCTCCACCATGTGGTACAGAGGATGTGGTGTGCTTTGGATCATGAGCCAGGCCAAGTCTTCTCCATACTTTCTTCTTCCCATCATTCTGGTACAAGTCGATCTTAGTTTTGCTTTTCCAGAAACAGGCGGCTTCTTTGGTTGTTTTTTGGCATATTCTAATTTGGCCTTTCATTTCGTAAGACTGATTAATGTTTTGCACCTTGTGGTGAACCCTCTTTACTTGGCTCTCATGAAGTCTTCTCTTTACAGTAGACTTAGATACTGAAATACCTACTTCCTGGAGAGTCTTCTTCAATTGGGTGGATGCTGTGAAGGGGTTTCTCTTTATCATGGAAAGGATTCTGTGATCATCCACCACGGTTGTCTTTTGTGGATGTCCGGGCCTTTTTGAGTTCCCAAGCTCACCAGTGCTCGCTGTTAAGATTGCTCATTATAACCCTATTTGAGTTCCCTAAGGTGTCTGATTTTTGAAATAGGATCACTTTGGGGGTTTTATACTATTCTAGCACCCTAGGGTCTCTGCATGTGGCATCACCCACACACCGTTATTGCCAGATTTTTGCTCCAAAAGCCAAATTTCAATTCATTGCTTAAAAGCCCTCAATGTGCACAAATGATAGTTTTTAACCACATATTAGGTATTTCTGTCTTCAGGAGAAATTGCTTTACAGATTGTGAGGTCTATTTTGCCCTTGTGAAAATAAAAAATTTGGGGCAAAAATTTTTTCTTATTCTCAATTATTTTTATTGCAGCACTGTGGCTCAGAGATTAGCATTGTAACTTTGCAGCACTTGGGGTGCTGGGTTCAAGGGCAACATCTGTGAGGAGTTTGTATGTTCTCCCCCTGTTTGCGTGGGTTCCCTCTGGTTTCTTCCCACACTCCATATTCATACTGATAGGGAATCTAGATTGTGAGGCCCAATGAGGACAGTGATGATAATGTCTGTAAAGCGCTGCGGGAATTAATGGCGCTATATAAGAATGTTAAATAAATTGCATTTTAACAGTAAAACTCCGACAAAAAGCTTTCCCAGGATCCCACCAAGCCTGCATTAGATAATATATTAAAAAGTCTCGTCACTTCTTATGAATCGCTATCATACTTAAAAAAAACAAAACAAAAAAAAGAAACAAGCAGTCTTTCAAAATTTATATTAACAAAGAAATACTGACCAGCATAAGGGGCAGAGGAGATCACCTAAGTCTCATGCTGCGCTCCCACCAATACATTCAGCAAAAATACAGTCATCCTCTCTAAAAACAACAGTTCAGTGCAAAAAAACCTTTAAGTTTAAGTTTTTAATTTCCACTATTCTGCATTGTAAAATTCTGTGAACCACCATTATGTGGGTTAAAAATGCTTACCACATCCCTAGATAAATTCCTTCATCATAACTTTTCCAAAATGTGATCACTTTGGGGAGGTGGGTTTTCTGCTGTCCTAGCACCTCAAGGGGCTTTGCAAGTAGCACCCTCAAACTATTCCAGACAAACGTGCACCACAAATAGCGTTTCTTTACTTTCAAGCCCTGACGTGTGTCAAACATGCCGCATTCAGTAGAAATTTCTTTACAAATTGAGGGGTCCATTTTTTCTTATTGGCCCTTGTGAAAATGAAAATTTTGTCTTTAAGCCATTTTAGTGGTAAAAATATAGTTTTTCAATTTTGTATCTTAATGGTATAAATTTGTTTTTTAAAGTACCCGTAGATGACTGACGGGTGTAGCTTCCAAAATGGAGTCAGTTGTGGGGGTTTTTGCATTTTGGGGGCTCTGCAGCTGCAACATGGCATTCACAACTTATTCCCAGCCAAATTGTATTCCTTTTGTTCAGAGCTCAAACACTATTTTTTGTTACCAAATTTGTGATATCAGAGTACTTAGAAGAAACTGCTTTCCATATTATGGTGCCCATTTTCCTTCCACTAACCTTGTAGAATGACTGGTTAGTCTATGTTCACAAGCAGCATTTTTTTTGGCGGCCTAAACCTGCTCTCAGTTAAGAGCGCTGCATTTGGAGCGCCCTGTTTAAACACTTTCCACTTTATTTTTTTGTCCTTTTTTGGTGCAGATTTTTTGTGTGATTTGTCTCCAGTACGTGTTTAATAAAGTTAGATTTATTCACTAAGGGTATGTTTCCATGTGGCGTATTTCATCTGGATTTGCTGCGGATTGAACGCTGCGTACAACGAACACATGCGGTATCACCGCGCATAGAAAGGGGGACGGCACATTGGGCGGAGCAGGGTTTCCGCAGCGTCCAAAGCGCCGGCAATACGCTGCGTGGAAACCTAAAGATGCTGCAAAAACATACAACTAAGCGTTTATGCACTCATTACTTTCTATGCTAGAAAGAAATAAACACCGAAAGAATTGACATGTTGCAGATTTAAAAAATGCTGTTATTTTCCATTTCAGTCAGGAAAAAAATAAACAAGCGTGTGCATGAGATTTCTGAAATCTCATCGCTTTTGTCGTTACTGTAAAAAACAGCTTTCAATTTTTAAAAAATGTCAGCAAAATAATTAAAAAAGCAAGAACACGTGAGCACAGCCTAAAATGTTCCCAATAAGGTTTTGAACACCTTGAGGGTTGCAGTTTTTAAAAAGCTTTTAACTATTTTGTGTGGTATGACTGTTATAAGGGTATAAAACGTCTAAGTTTGAAAATTGTAAATTTTTCTAAAGTTTGGCCGAAAGGCTAATATTTTTACTAATAAATTAAAATCTTATAAATCTATATGTACCACTAGACAAAACGTGGGTTGATTAACCTTCAATTCGGTGCTTATTACAATGGAGTATACCGGATTAATCCCTACTTCATCAGAAAATGGATTATTTTTTTGTAAAGGAATATTACACCAAGAATAAGCTAATTATGCAAATTGTCTCTTCAGAGAGGAAGAGGACTAGAACTCTAGTGCCACCTATTGGAGGTAGCAATCCTAAAAGTCAATGTTGACCCTTTAACGAGCCTAGTTACATGACTTAGGATAAAAGCCAAGCCAGAATCTCCATTTGCAGACACTGTGTTTCGGGGTACTGCCCCTCATCAGTGCAAATTAGGAGAAGATCTGGTTTGGCTGTGAGAGAGGCGTCTGACCGATATCCAAGAAGTATAATTTCTCCTTGCGGAGAATGACATGCTAAGCATGTCGAGGTGAGGAGACTTAAAGCCGCAATGCTCCTCCGGGAAATATGCTAATTATGCAAATTGTCTCTTCAGAGAGGAAGAGGACTAGAACTCTAGTGCCACCTATTAGAGGTAGCAATCCTAAAAGTCAATGTTGACCCTTTAACGAGCCTAGTTACATGACTTAGGATAAAAGCCAAGCCAGAATCTCCATTTGCAGACACTGTGTTTCGGGGTACTGCCCCTCATCAGTGCAAAGTGGGAGAAGAATAAGCACACAAGGAATGTTGTTTGATTACTTTTAATTTTCTATCCTCAAATAAAAATAAAAGCTTTTACACACCAGAGTGAAGTATAGCAACGTTTCGGGTAACGTACCCTTCGTCAGACTAAGTAGGTATGTGTGGAATGTCCTTGGATGAAACAAATGCAAGTCAAAATTTTCCTTTGGAGGTCCCTGGAGGAGCTCCAAATGAACCAAATAATGATGACTAATGCCAGTTCCTATGGTTGGGGGACCAATACAGGGTCACAGAATGTACAGGGAAGATGGGACAGTTCTTCCTCTGATAATTCTTCCGATCTCAGGGAGCTGGAGCCGACAATCATTCTAAAAGCTTGACACATTTTCTCCATAAAGTAGCATGTCAACATGTCAAAATAAGATCAGACAATACTACAGTAGTGGCCTACTTCCTCCGGGGGGGGGGGGGGACAGGTCAGCAAATTTAATGAGGAAGATCAGTCAGATCATAGACCGCCGTGGAAAGCCCTCCCCTATTGGTGATTAATTTAAAGGGGATAGACAACAAGAGAACAGATTTCTTTAGTTGCCAGCCTCTGATCCAGTCAAAATGGTGTCTAAATCTGACAGTGTACAAGATCTGAAAGAATCTAGATTTATATGTGACAAAAACGAACAAAAACCATGTCTCTTTTTCTTTCTAAATCGACAGAACGAACCTTTAGCAATAGATGTCCTCAGCCTGAAGGGGTAATTCTCTTTCGACTTATGCCTTTCCACCACTAAATTTAATATCAAAAGGTACTGAGGAAGATAACGGAGGACAGAGACAGTTATCCTCCTAGCTCCACACTTGCTGAGGGGGGCTTGGCATTTATAGATAACTAGATGGTGGCCCGATTCTAACGCATCAGAATTAGACGATTATATAGTAGATGTTCTTGCAGGAGTCAGTGCCTTGGCCTCTTTCTTAAGTTCCGGGTCCTGTTGATCACCCCAGGGCAGAAAATCTGAGATTAACTGCTTGGCTCTTCAACAGAAATTACTTTTAAATAAGGGCCTTTCAGATGAGGTAATGTCCACACTGCTGAGCTGTAGAATGCCAGTCATCTCACAAATATATTTCAGGACTTGGAAAGCCTTTTTGTGTGGTTCAGGGATAGACCCATGTCATACAGCACAAATCCCTATTCCATCAATTTTATACAATTAGGTTTTGAAAAGGGCTTAGGTGTTAAAACTTTTAAATTACAGGTCTATGCCCTTAGCTTTCTTTTTCAACATAAGATCACTTAGACTCATAACTCCCAACTGTTCTGAATTCAGTGGGAGTCCCTATGTCCCAGTACGTAATTGGGTCGCCCTCCCAGTACTGTGGGGTACTCGGTACCGGACCGGTGTCAATGGGATGTGTCACAGCAGTGGTGACCCGGACCGTGGCCCTGGGCGCCCAAGTAATGGGGGAATGTAGTTAATGGAATGGAATAGTTCGTGACGCCACCTGTGGTGTTCGGCAAGTGAGATGTTAAGCCGACGCTGCATGCAGATCCACTGGGAATGATGGTAGGCTGCAGCAAAGGTGTAAAAGCTCCCCACAGGTGAAGCTGTAGTCCCAGGGCAGTGTAGAAGTGGTTGACACGGGGATGTAGCAGTGCTGTAAGGGTAGGAAGCAAACAAGACACAGCGGGGTGCAATTTCTGTACCTTTACTTGATAACTGCAGTCCAGGGTCCAGATTACAGATGGTAACGGAGCAGGCTAGCCTGGAAGCAATTCAGGGATTCTCTCTCAGCAGAAGGGCTGTGCAGTCTCCTTCCCTAGCGCTTATTTGAATGAAGTACTCCAAGTACAGAGTTACACTGAAGTTCCTCCTGTCAGATGTTCCCAAGAACCTTACTTGCACGGCAGACAGCTGTAGCCTCTCTCGGGGACTGCTCGCTCTTGAGTCCTGGCTCACTATCCAAGCTGCTGTTGTGCCTAAAGTCTTAGATGGGAGTAGGGCATTTACAGCCTCCTACTCCTCTGGTATCTGTTGTAGGACCGTTAGTATCCGTACAACCGTGGAGACCAGGCTCCAGTTCATGCGCTCACTGTGAGGGAGCTCTCCTTTCCCAGCTCAACCTCCATCTTCTCTCTACATGTCTGCACACTTTACCCTCCGCAGACTAACTGACTACTCCTTCCTCTTGGCCCTCAGAGAGCACTCCTCCCCTTAATTCCGGTTCAGAGCTCCCCCTGCTGGCCTGGAGTGGAACTGTGTTGCATGTATGGATTGACTGCGAGAGAGACCCATCATTGCCTCCAAGCCTGGCATTACCCTCCCCTGGAGGAAGGCAAAGCCACTGTGGCGACCATACTCCTGGGGGCGCCACATTCCTCCCTAATGCAAGTCAGCACTCCAGGGCTGAACAAAAACATGAACATATAAACAGTTACAATAATAACAATTGCACAAGATTTAAAAATGTACAAAAATCAAGTGCTTCAAAAATGGTTCTATGATGATAAGTCCAAGCATCAATGTCCATGGTCCATTCCTGGGCAAATGGCAAAAGTTTTTGACCACACACTAGTCCTGTGGTTCAGTGTCCATAAAACAAATTCCAAAGGAAACTCTTACAGGTTACCTGTAGGCACAAAACTTGAAAAAAACAGTTACATATTTACATACACAATTTCAACATTTACATTTATTTTGCTATATACGATATCTGAGGGGTGGTATACCTTGTGTGGTGCGGGTAGACCTGCATAAGACTGGTGTAGTGGGTAATGTACTGGATTCACTACTGGGGGTTCTATGTAACACAGGGATACTAGACTGACTGTGACCTCTTAGACTCACCAGGGGCACAACAGGTTCACCACTGGCAGGGTGAGGGTTCTCTGGCTCCACTGCTGGTGTGGCATCTGGTACCAGATTTTCCTGATTCTCTTGAGTCACATCTTCCTGTGCTACCAATTGGGGAAATATCAACACAGGCACCACTATAGCATCGTTTACTTTAGTCCAATTCGCAGGGAATTCTACAAGCACTGTGCTGACCTTCTCTTCTTCCACTATGGGTTGGATGTTATCTGGTTCTTCTCTTTCTTTTAACTGGTCAGGGCATAACTTCAAATGATCTCTTGATACCGCTGTGGAGGTCTCTCCTCCATCTTTACTAACAAGGCATACCTTAGTATTATCAAAGTTCGAGGGCAGATTGGTATAAGGTTCAGCCTACCACTGATCATCCAATTTGTGCAATCTTCTCTTCCTTTTCAAGACTTGCTCTCCCGGCGACAAAGGAATGGCAGGTGCATTTTGATTGTAAAACTTCTCCTGCTTTTGTCTTGCCTGAGCCAGACTCCTTTCCACGCATTTTTGAACTCTTCGGTACTGTTGCTGCCTCTCTGTGTCCCAGTCAGCATCTGGTGATGTTACTTCAGGTGTCAGGACTCCCATGTCTAAATCAATAGGCAGCTTACCAGGTCTTGCTCTCATTAAATAGGCTGGGGTACAGTTGGTAGAGTTCACTGGAATATGGTTGTAGAGGTCTACCAGATCGGGCAACTTCTCTGGCCACAGATTCCTCTCCTCCAAGGGCAAAGTCTTCAGGAGGTCAATCACTACCTGGTTCATCTTATCGCACATGCCATTGGTCTGTGGGTGGTACGGTGTTGTCCTGATCTTCTTACAACCATACAGGTCACAGAATTCTTGGAACACTTCTGCCTCGAAAGCTGGACCTTGATCCATAAGCACTCTTTCAGGATACCCATGTGGTCTACAGAAGTGCTGTTGGAATGCTCGGGCTGCAGTCCTGGCTGTCTGATCTTTGACAGGCACAACTACCAGGAATCTTGAGTAGTGGTCCACAACGTTAAGAGCATAGATGTAGCCTGACCGGCTCGGAACCAGTTTCACATGGTCCAGGGCTACCAAATCAAGGGGCTGTTTGGTGAGGATTGGCTGTAGAGGAGCTCTCTGGCTGTCTCGATCCTTTCTGCGCAGGTTACATTGTCCACATTCCCGGCACCACCTCTCAATGGCTTTCCTCACACCAGCCCAGTAGAACCTCTCTCGGAGCAACGCTTACAACTTCTTCCGTCCGAAGTGTCCAGCTCCATTGTGGTATGCTTCCAGGACCATTGATGCCTCTCTCTTTGGGACTATCGCCTGCCAAACCAGCTCATGAGTGCGGGCATTGATACTCCTCTGACACAGCTTCCCTTCATAAATGAACAGCCGGCCTCTCTCCTTCCACAACTGCTGAGTTTCTTCAGGAGCATCCGACTCTAGACGTGAGTCAGCTCGTGTCAGCAGCTCCTTCACCAGGCGGACTGCAAGGTCACTATCTTGCGTTTCTGCCCAATCATGATGGGGCAATGGATTCAGGGTGACCTCCTTCAAGCCAGACCGTCTGTTTCTCACTCATTGAGCACGTTGGGCCACAAGTGGCCGGTGGAAGGGAGGCAATTCTATTTCCTCAAGAGCCTCAGGGTCTTCTCCTGTGTCTGGCAGATTAGGCATCCTGGACAGTGCGTCAGCATTGGCATTCTTGTGCCCTGCTCGGTACTTGATAGTAAACTCATAGTTAGACAGCCGAGCCATCCATCGTTGCTCCAGTGCACCTAGTTTTGCAGTGTCCAAGTGCGTCAACGGGTTGTTGTCCGTGAAGATAGTGAACTTGGCGGAGGCTAGGTAATGTTTGAACCTTTTGGTGACAGCCCAGACTATGGCAAGGAACTCCAGCTTGAAAGAACTGTAGTTGTCAGGGTTCCTTTCAGTGGGGCGCAGCTTCCTGCTGGCATAGGAGATCACTCTTTCCTTTCCATTCTGTACCTGCGACAGTACTGCTCCTAGTCCCACATTGCTGGCATCAGTGTACAGCACAAAGGGTTTGTCATAATCTGGGTAGGCCAGAACTTCATCACAGGGTGAGAGCCATCTTCAGCCGAGTGAAGGATCTCTCTAACTCTTCAGTCCATTCAAAGGTGGAATTTTTCTGTTTGGTCTTCTTGGACTTCCCCACCAGAAGGTTTTGCATAGGGGTGGCTATCTCGGTAAAGCCTTTGATGAATCTTCGGTAGTAGCCTACCAGTCCAAGGAATTGGCGTACTTCATGAAGGTTGCTGGGCTTCAGCCAGTCCCAGATGACTGTGACCTTGTCAGGATCTGGTGCCACACCTTCTGCACTGACCACATGACCGAGGTACTGTACCTTGGGCTTCAGGAGGTGGCATTTGGAATTCTTCACCTTCAGGCCAAAATTGGACAAAGCTTCAAACACTTCAGCCAGGTGTTCCAGATGATCTTCATAGGTTTTGGAGAAAACAATGACATCATCCAGGTACAAGAGGACCGTCTCAAAGTTCATGTGTCCCAGGCAGCACTCCATCAGCCGTTGAAATGTTCCTGGAGCAGTGCAGAGCCCAAATGGCATATAATTGAACTCACAGAGACCCATTGGAGTGGTAAATGCTGTTTTCTCCTTGTCTGCCTCTGCCACGGGAACCTGCCAATACCCACTGATGGTGGAAAAGTAATTAGCAGTTTTAAGTGCAGCTATTGATTCCTCAATTCTGGGTAATGGGTAGGCATCTTTATGTGTAATGCTGTTAATTTTCCTGTAATCAACACACAGTCTCATGGTACCATCCTTTTTCTTTACAAAAACTATTGGAGCTGTCCATGGGCTACAACTGTCTCTGATAACCCCAGCTTCCTTCATCTCTCTCAACATACTCTTAGCACACTGGTATTGTGTTGGGGGTATAGGTCTGTACCTCTCCTTTATGGGTGGATGGTCTGCAGTGGGGATATGATGTTGAACCCCTTTTGCCTGCCCAAAATCTAGTGGGTGTTTGCTGAATACCCGCTCATACTCTTGTGTCACTCTGTAAACCCCATTTTTCTGGTATGAAGGTGTAGAGTCAGTCCCCACCTGCAGTTGCTGGCACCACTCCGGCTGCTTCACAGAACCATTGTCCTCGACCTGATCGGATGAGACCAAGGGCTCTGCTGCCTGCAAAGAGTTACTAACTGTGGCGTACCGAGGTATTGTGGCCTCTTCCTCCCCACAATTCAAAAGACGTACAGGTACTCTCCCTTTTCGTACATCAACCACCCCTCTGGCTGTCAGGACAGTGGGCCTGCTGTCGGAGTATACTGGTTCTACCAATGCCTGGTAATCTCTCCCTCTAAGACCTATAGCTGCCAGACATCAAACCAATATTTCACATCTGGGGGGTATTGCAATGGGGAAAGCATCACGCTGCCAATCTGTCTGCCAGAGAGTTCTACCTATTGTCTTTGCATCAGGGCTCTGATCTCCTTCTGCAGGACTCGTTCACCGGAACCAGCAGTCTCAGCCACCTGTTGCAACAAGGCAATAACCTCGGAAAGACAGTTTTCAATTACATTTGTACCAAGAGTCATCATGGGATTACATTCCCGTCGATCAATATCAACAACTATCAGACCTTGAGACTTTAGTTCTACCCGACCCACTTTAACAGTAATTTCTTTGCATCCAATCTGCGGCAAAGACTGACCATTACTGGCAACTACTGTCAGTTCATCAGTTGGGCCACGGGTAAGTTCAGAATCAGCACAATACCTCTTGTAAAGAATGTACGGCATAGTAGTCACCTGGGAACCAGTGTCCAGCAAAGCGTTCATGGGGATGCCGTCAATCACCACTGGAAGGATTGGTCTCCCTCCAACATACTTGGCTCTCCAGTTCCTTGGGCCTGGGGATCCTACTCCTGGGGGTTGGCCCTCTGCCCCAGGGGTTGCTCGTTTAAAGGACAAAATCTTGCAAGATGACCTGCCTTGTAGCAGAGACGACAGATGGGACGTCCGTCCTGGTCATAGCGATCGTTGTTCCTTCCTCGAAGTGGCGGGGCTCTCCTCCTCCAGAGCCACGGGACATCCTCTGGACAGGAAGCCAGCTGGATCTTTTCTTTGGAGGACACCTGCAGGGACTGCACGGTTTTAGTAAGTGCAGCCATTCCTTTGGTCAACTCCTGGACCTGAAGACGCAGCTCCTCAGTTGGATCTTTATCCACAGTTTGTGCATCAGCCTCCACAGGGATGGAAGGAAAAGATGTTGCTTCCAGATGGTAGGTGATCGCTGGACGGCTGTCAGTGGATTCCTGCAGTACCCGAATAGCCCTGTCCTTAAAATCAGCAAAGTCCAGATCAGAGTTTTGCAGGGTTATGATACACAACTGTCCTCTGTGGGTACTGGATAGGAGTCCTTCATTGAACTGCTCCTTTAACAGTTTATCTTCCTCTTTCCCACTGTCAGGATCAACTTGCTTAACTGCTCGCAGCGCCTCCTGCAGGTTAAGAGCATAGTCCCTGATACTATCCTGCGCCTTCTGTTTCCAAAGAACTTCATCTTGATTTCAGCTGCATTGCGGGTGTCAAAGGTGCTTTGCAGCTTGGCCAGGATCTTTGCAACAGTCTCTTTATCAGTGTCCTGCCAGGCTTTCACCTCTCTCTGTGCTGCACCCGTTAGCTGTCCAATCAGGATATTCACTTTCTGGTTCTCAGGCAGTGGGTATATTTTAAACAAACTGCACAGTCTCTCTTTAAATTCACTCAGGGTATGTGACTCCCCTGAGTACTGCGGTAGCCAGGCCGCTCCCGGTATGTAGGGCATAGACAGCGGCATTATGGTTGACCGCTGCGGTGGGCGCTCCTCCTAGCGGTGCTGCGGGGTTGACAACGGCGTCTACCGCGGCATCGCCGTTTGGCGCGGACATCATCTTCCCCCCCTAGTTAACGTTAGCCAGGGCCGGGGGTTATGTGAGCTCACCGGTGGCTGTTTCACAGGCCCGACGCTCCGGGCTGTAGGCCTCAGCTCCTCCTCTTCTCGCGGGCTGTCCTCTCTTCCCGCGCAGCACTTCGCTTCTTCGTGCTCTGCGGCAGGCTCCGCCCACAAAGGCCTGCCTCTTTCTTCCTGTGCGTGCCAAGCAGCGCGGTAATGGCGGCTATTGGCGCCAATTATACACACAGTCTTTTTGCACAAACAGTCTATGGCACACAGGACCCGGGGGTACCTGCACCAAACCACATCAAATAAGGGTAAAAACACTGAAAAGGCCTAGCAAAACACAGCAATAATCAAAGAAGTGTAGTGTATTGTGTAGTTTGGTGCAGAAAACAAAAAAAATACAGTATTTCTGCAATGTGTGAACACGGCCTTACAGACACGAAAAAGCCAGATGTCATATAGTAAAGTTACATAGACATAAGAAAGTACTGGCGGCTCTGACTGTGAATAAAGTAATAAAAAATAAACCCACAGGTCCCAAGTACAGATGAGAAGGACGCACAGATGATGTTGCGCCAGCTATGGTTAACAAAAAGCTGCGCCGGAGACGCCGAAAGGTAAGAGAGATTCGCAACCTCACATCCAGCCACCACTGGTCTAGACGCTGGACCTGAGTCCCGTGAATTTATCCGCTCCTCTCCCAACCATCCCGGATACAACAGACATTCCAGGATTTGGGCCTACGCCCTGCAGTCTCAGGCATCTGCTGAATTTCACTCACTGCCAGCACCCCTCTGACATCTCCTCCTGCCAGAGTAGAAAGAAATGGTAAATGGGCGTGGAATAAGGTGTGGCCAGGGGCGCATCTAAAATTTGCCATGGCGCACTACTCATGACGCATAATTTGATTTCCTGTCTGTTCTTCAAAAGTTGAGAGGTATGTAGACAGTACTTTTTTTTTTTTTTAAATATACAATGAATAAGTATTTCTTAGGATTCCTTTTAGCATTGATTTTATATTCTTAGTTTCATATTCATGTCATGATGTATGTTTTTTTCCTAATATCTACAGATTAGATATTGCCTTCCTCAGATCTGTCGTTTGAAAGTAACGTTTTGCAAGGGGGGACCCACCCTAAGGGACCTTTCCACGCTGATCTCTCATGGTGCTGTCATGGGTGAATGGAAAAATGATAATTACACTAACTGGTAATTTGATTTTCCAGAGCCCATAACAGCACTCCTCCATTCCCTTCCTTCTCTTTTGTCTTTATGGTGGTTGGGGTTAGGTTACTGGCTGTTGCAGTAAAAAAAATAAACTTTTTAAATGTATAAGATAACCACACGAAGGTGACCTCTTTCTCGAAAACCACTGAGGAATGGTAGGAGGTTCTGCCTTTTTGTATCCAGAGGTTTCCTGTCCTAGGAGGTCGACCCACTGTCATGGTGCTATAATGGGGACTGAAAAATCAAATATCCGATTAGTGCAATTATTTTCACCTGTTTTCCCCTCTGCATGCTCTATGTGTAACTTGCAATGCACTGTTTGCTGGGGAGAGGACATGAGCTGCATTGATTTCTCCTATAGACAACATAGAACAGATAAGGGAATGGCAGCTGTTCACTCACTTTATACAGGGTGGGCTATTTATATGGATACACCTAAATAAATTGGGAATGGTTGGTGATATCAACTTCCTGTTTGTGGCACATTAGTATATGGGAGGAGGGGGGGATATTTCAAGATGGGTGGTGACCATTTTGAAGTCAGCCATTTTGGATCCAACTTTGGAAAAAATTATGTGAAGAGGGTCATGTGACATCAAACTTATTGAGAACTAGCTGAAGAGCCCGACGCTGCCTGGGCATAGTAACTAACTGTGGTTAGTTATAACAAATTATAATTATCCTCCATCTCATAGTCCCGTGCCCATATACCCATCATACATATCCACGATCCCATAGGCCGTTCCCATATACCCATCATACATATCCTCCATCCCATAGTCGAGTGCCCATATACCCATCGTACATATTTGCCATCCCATAGTCGAGTGCCCATATACCCATCACACATCCTTCATCCCATAGTCCCATACCCATAATACATATCTGCCATCCCATAGTCCCGTGCCCATATACCCGTCATTAGAGTTGAGCGACTTTGGTCGGATCGGGTTTCGTGAAACCCGAATGAAACAAAATAAGTTTCAGATGAAACTCGTCCGACTAGAGCAAAAAAAGTCGGAGTTTCGTCCAACTTTTATTTCCCATTGACTTGCATTGGGGTCGGGTTTCGGACGAAACTCCGACTTTGTTTTGCTCTAGTCGGACGAGTTTCATCTGAAACTTATTTTGTTTCATTCGGGTTTCACGAAACCCGATTCGACCAAAGTCGCTCAACTCTACCCGTCATACATATCCTCCATCCCATAGTCCCGTGCCCATATACCCATCACACATCCGCCATCCCATAGTCAACCATTATGACATCATAATGAGGGGCGGGGCTTGACACTTTTTCCCCCATTATGTAGATAGGGGCAAAATGATTTGGTGAATTGGAACGCGCGGGGTTAAAATTTCGCCTCACAACATAGCCTAGGACACTCTCGGGGTCCAGACGTGTGACTGTGCCAAATTTTTTGGCTGTAGCTGCGACGGTGCGGATGCCAATCCCGGACATACACACCCACATACATACATACCCACATTGAGCTTTATATATTAGATTTCACAAGAAAAACAATGGTGCGCTTGGTTTTAACTTAACTTTATTCTTTCACGAGTTATTTACAAGTTTATGACCACTTATAAAACGTGTTCAAAGTGCTGCCCATTGTGTTGGATTATCAATGCAAGCCCCTTCTCCCACTCTTGACACACTGATAGCAACACCACAGGAGAAATGCTAGACTAAGGCGGTCAGACTCCTTGTAGGACTGCTCGGACCTGACACCCATAATGTGGTGGTGCACCATCTTACAGAAAAAACTCATGGAACGTGCCATCTTCAGTCTATAAAGAAGGAAACGCATCATAATATAGCAATTTCAAATATCCAGTGGCATTGAGGTTGTCATTGATGAAGAATGGCCCCACTATCTTTGTACCCCATATACCACACCATACCATCAATTATGGGTGTCAGGTCAGAGCATTCCTACATGAACAGTTTCCTGGAAAGTTTAAGGGCCACCAAGGTCTCCCGATCTGACCCCCTTAGACTTTTATCATTGAGGTCATCTGAAGGCAATTGTCTATGCTGTGAAGGTAAAAGATGTACAGCATCTGAAACAACGGATACTGGAAGCCTCTGCTAGCATTTCTTCTGTGGTGTTGCTATCAGTGTGTCAAGAGTGGGAGAAGAGGGTTGCATTGACAATCCAACACATTGGGAAACACTTTGAACACATTTTTGAAGTGGTCATAAACTTGTAAACTACTCATGAAAGAATAACGTTATGTTAAAACCAAGCACCCCATTGTCTTATTGTGAAATTCTCACCCTGTAGTTCACAGAAACAGGCTGTAGCAACATTGAGGACATACTGCAGAGCTCAGCTGTCTTGATCTGAATCAAGCTCTGATGCAGTGATGTACCACCAATGGTGCAGGCCACACGGCTTCTAGGTAGCCCGTAAGCCGGCACCGCCCCACCATCATCTCACTTTCAACTGTATCAGGGATACTATTGAAGAGAAATAGTGCATTATCCAGTGTAAGTTTTTGTGGTTTTTAATCCTGAGGAAGGAGTTCTGTGAAACTTCGAAATGCGTCGAATAAAGACCACTGTAGTAATAATTGTTCATAGTGATTTGCAGCGCGGATTGTCTGACCACTTTTTTCTGTCCTGCATTTTCAACTGTATCGGCATATTGGATCCCTCTGCGCTGAGGTATGCAGTGCTTCAGAACAATTGCTGCAGAGACTGGGACAGCAAAGGAATGAGGAAGGGCAAGTTTTTTTTGTTTTGTTTTTTTTTAAATCAGTGAGTACATTGTGGTGGCCATAATATTGCATGGATTACGACAGAGTGCATTATAGTATGTGGAGTACTATGGGGGGTGCATAGTACTATATGGGAGAATATGGGGTTCAGTATACTATATGGAGGATGATGGGGCCCATTAAACTTTATGGAGGGCTATATGGGTGTTATTATATTTGGAGGACTATGTTGCAGCCATTATAATATTTGGAGGGCTATGTGGGAGCCTTTATACTTTATGGAGGGCCATGTGGGAGCCACTCAAGAAGTTGAGTAGGAAGTAGATTTCTTTAATAAGACACACTAAAATGTTATTGCCTGCACTATTGATTTATGCAAAGTTTGTTGAAAGAAGAGTTCCTTTTTAAACATAATGGTATATGACCAAATTTACATGCCCATGAAATATAGATCGTAATACCTGTAACAGCAGCCATGTCTCCTGACACGAGCGAACTACCTTCTATATGCTTATGAGGCAGTTAGTTCAGGTCAACAGAATCGGTGGACTGGCTGGGTGTTCCACAGATATGTAAAACTGCCATAACCACAAGTCAATTTAGAGATCAGTCTGTCCAGTTAGGTAGCATAAGGATTAAGAATGACAAACACCCATGCAAATGAAAGTGAAAAGAGGTGCACTGGGGGGCCAACAGCAAGACAACCCTCAAAAGATGGAATGGTTTTGCAGGTGGTGGCCACAATTACTCATCCTTCATGACTGATTATTCTTCAGTTTTGCTGCTGTCCTTGTCACTATTGCTAGCATGTGGCAGTCCATTGAGGTTTCACAGATACTGCATCCCCTCCAGGAAAACACATCAATACTTGCCATCAGAAAAAAAGGTCTCAAGAAAATGTAGAAAAGAGTTACACTGGCAGAGACCTACAAAAGGACCTCAATGGGGGTACTGGTTTGAATATTTCTCAACATACTGTCAGAAGCTGACTGCATGAATGCAAAAGCGGCATAAGGTCCTGACATCCTGTAGCTGCATCTCACAGCCAAGCACTGTGCAGCGCCATTGGCATTTGCCAGAAAACCCCAGCTTTAGCAGGTGTACCATTGGCACCCCATTTTTTTTTTTTTTACAGATAACAGCAGATAGTCGCTGAACACGCGTGAAAGTCTGAAGACAACATGGGAATGATATGCTGCATTCAACATCATAAGCCATTAGGAAGCACCAGAGACCATCAAGGTGCTCACTGGTGCCCTGATCTACCTCTGGGATAAGATCCCCCCAGTATACTGTCTACCCCTCTCATAAGGCGCTCGAGCAGAACTTGTTAGGAGCAAATAAGGCACTTAGGGGCCATACACACATTAGTCCATGAAAATGATGGCATATTTACTTGATAATTTTGGTTTTCATTGACAGCTGATACCTGATTACACTATTCATACCTGCTGTTTCAATTAACGATGAGCAAACACAGTATTTGCTGTACTCTGGTACGGCATCTGCTTCTGTACTCCGTAGCAGGTGGATCAGGGCAGCGAGAACTTTCCTGCTTAATATTTGAGCGCTGACATCCTGGGCGCCTCTTTCAATTACTAGACCACTGTGATAGGATTTTTTTTGTTCATTGAGTACCGCACAATAACAAATCCCCTAACCATAGGTGAGAGGTGCCAGTCAATAGATAGGTAGACCTCTAAAATAAACCATGAAAATCAAAAAATATACATAAATCAAGGTGCCCAAAAGACCAGTGCAATTATTAAATATGGTTGTCTCATCCTTTTTGACATTTGAAAGAGCAGTCCATGAATTCAGGAGAGGACAATGACGAAGCTGGTAATAGTAAACTCCTTGACGTGCCCCATGTGAGGTCTCTCGCCTGACAAGGAAAGTACCCAAGTATGGTCCTGTCCCACTAGTTATGTCCCTAATTTTCCCTTTCAATGCGTTTCATCTCCCAGTACCGGGGGACTCCACAGAGGAGTAAGAAAGTAATGATGGGAGCAATAACAGGAGTCCTATAACAATAGGATACTCTAAGTGGGGACAAACGAGTAGGGGCCTGTGGTGGCCGGATGCCCTATAAACTGGCAGAGTGCTGCACGGCAAAAGACCTCCATGTCAACTTCTATTGAAGTCTAAACACCACGTCACCATGTCTATCACCACTGAGCTCTAACAAGGCGTTGTCGTCTTATCTGTCATTCCCAATAACCTTTCAACTGCAGATAAGCTCCTCAGTATAATGACATCTTCCTCCTTCCCGATATATCCTTGTCATTGTGTGTGTGATCCAGGACAATATCAGGGTATGTACACATGACCTATTTTAAGTTGAAGGTGAAACCACAGAGTTTCCAAGAGGAAGTAATGACAATTTTTGTTGTGTCCCGAAACGTCTTTTTTAGCAGTTTCCTGAGCACTTGTTAGTTTTGGATTGGCAGTGTTTTTTTAATTTTTTTTTTTTAGCAATTTTCCAGTGTTTTTCGACCGTTCTTAATAGCGTTTTTCAGTTTTTTTCTCCATTCAGTAATGGAGCTAAACCGGTGGAAAAACGCTCAAAGAGCAAAAAAAATAAATAAAATTGCACAATTTTCTGAGACCCGTAGCGTCTCCATTTTTCGTGATCTGGGGTCGGGTGAGGGCTTATTTTTTCCGTGCTGGGCTGACATTTTTAATTATACCACTTTTGTGCAAATACATTCTTTTGATCGCCCTTTATTGCATTTTAATGCAATGTTGCGGCGACCAAAATAAACAATTCTGGCGTTTTGAATTTTTTTTCTCGCTACGCCATTTAGCGATCGGGTTAATGCTTGTTTTTATTGATAGATCGGGTGATTCTGAATGCAGCGATACCAAATATGTGTATGTGGGTTTTATTTTGATTGGGGCGAAAGGGGGGTGATTTGAACTTTGTTTTTTTTATTTTTAAACTTTTTTTTTTTTTTTTTTTAACTTTTGGCATGCACAACCTGATCGGCTCTGCTACGTATGGGCGATGAGCAGATCACCCATATGTAGTAGATTTACTGCTGTGCTTTGAGCGCCGACCATCTGCCTGGAACAACCATAGGTCTCTATGAGACCTGTGGTTGTCCAGGCAACGCGTCGCCAACCCCCAATCACGTGACGGGGGTTGGCGATGAGCTCATTTCCGGCCCGGCGGCCGGAAGTGCTATTTAAATGCCCGTTGTCAGCGGGATTTAAATAGTTAATAGGCACGGGCGGACAGCGATTCCGCTCGCGCCTATTGTGGGCACATGTCAGCTGTTATGAACAGCTGACATGTTGCGGCTTTGAGGTGGGCGCACCACAGGAGCCCAGCTCAAAGCAGGGGATCCTTACCGACGACGTACTATTCTGTCATAGATAAGGAAGGGGTTAAATGTATTAAAGACTGTTACGCAGCAAATGTACAGTAGCTATGTAGACAACTGCTGGTGGTTCTGGGGGCATGGGGGACCTGTCTGGTTCCCTTTACTAAATAACATTTCCCTCATGTCTACTTCACATCAGCATAACTTGAATTTTTTTGTTAGGAAGTCAGAAGGGTTAAAATTTAATTAGCAGTTTCATCTTTCCAACAAAATTCACAAAACCAAATTTTTTTTTTCAGTGGCCACCTCCCATTTGAAGTGACTTTGAGGGGCCTATGTGACAGAAAGTACCCAAAAGTGACACCCTTTTTAAAAATAAACCCCTCAAAGTGCTCCAAACAACATTCAAGTAGTATATTAACCTTTTACATACCTCAACAAACTTACAGCAATGTGGAAGGGGAAAATAAAAATTTTATCTTTTTCCCCACACAGTGCCATGCGAAAGTGCACGCCCCCTGCTAACCACGCCCCTCGCTCGCCACGCTACTACACGGGGGCGCCATCGGCCGAGGCTGCCTGCCGTTTACTGTGGCACACTATCCAGGGTTTTTTTTTCTTCATGCAAACGGGAGCACGCTCCCTGCAGTCTTATCAGCCTTCACACTTTTATCCACTGGCTTCTATGGAGGAACGGAGCAATATCAACACAGAGCACAAACACCAGTGAGTACCCTGATTTGCATTTTTAACTTAATACTTTGTTGCGCCACCTTTTGCTGCGATTACAGCTGCAAGTCGCTTGTAGTATGTCTCTATCAGTTTTGTACATCGAGAGACTGAAATTCTTGCCCATTCTTCTTTGGCAAACAGCTTGAGCTCAGTGAGGTTTGATGGAGATAGTTTGTGAACAGCAGTTTTCAGCTCTTTCCACAGATTCTCGATTGGATTCAGGTCTGGACTTTGACTTGGCCATTCTAACACCTGGATACATTTGTGAACCATTCCATTGTAGATTTAGCTTTATGTTTGGGATCATTGTCTTGTTGGAAGACAAATCTCCGTCCCAGTCTCAGGTCTTTTGCAGACTCCAACAGGTTTTCTTCAAGAATGGTCCTGTATTTGGCTCCATCCATCTTCCCTGTCCCTGCTGAAGAAAAGCAGGCCCAAACCATGGCTGCATCTGATTAGTCTTCTCCTTGTTTGAGATGAAAGTTTAGAGGGACGGCTGGGTCTTGGTAGATTTGCAGTGGTATGATACTCCTTCCAGCTCAATATGATCACTTGCACAGGTGCTCCTTGGGATGTTTAACGTTTTGGAAATCAATTTGTATCCAAATCCAGCTTTAAACTTCTCCCCAACAGTATCACTGACCTGCCTGTTGTGTTCCTTGGTCTTCATGATGCTCTCTGTGCTTCAAACAGAACCCTGAGACTATCACAGAGCAGGTGCATTTAAATGGAGACTTGACTACACACAGGTGGATTATATTTATCATCATTAGTCATTTAGGACAACATTGGATCATTCAGAGATCCACAATGAACTTCTGGAGTGAGATTGCTGCACTGAAAGTAAAGGGGCCGAATAATATTGCACGCCTCACTTTTCAGTTTTTGAATTTCCACAAATATTTAAAATAACCAATAAATTTCGTTCAACTTCACAATTGTGCCCCACTTGTTGATTCTTAAAAATACCAAATGTAAATTTTTGGTTATGTTTGAAGCATGATATGTGGGAAAAGGTTGAAAAGTTCCAGGGGGCCGAATACTTTCGTAAGGCACTGTATTGCATTTTCAAATGGGCAACAGGAGAATATGGAAAGCAAAATTTGGTGAACAATTTCTCGAATACAAAGTTACCCCATATGTGGGGGGAAACAACTTTCGGCACACGGCAGGTGTTGGTCAATGGACGGCGCAACTCACACAATGGGATGGAAAAGGTGAAAGGAAGGCCCTAGCGATAGGAAATAAGGGATGGTCACCACCTGCTCTCAGCCTGAGCCTGTCCCTGCACTGCCTTAACACCCTCTGCAGGTCCTTCCCCCTGCCAAAAACCTAATCCCTAATGTCACCTGTCTCTGCCCTGGCTAATGCACTGGCCAGCAAGGAGCACTAGCCTTGCCACTGCATTACACACAGGGGAAAGTGACAAACACTCTACAGAAAGGACCTGTATAACCAACAGTCAGCTGATGCATCAGGCGACTCTATAAAGGATGGTGGGAGTGGTCACCACCTACATCAGTGACCTAGCAGCACTGCAGTAACACCATGTTGCCAGCGGGGAAAAAAATGACATTAACCCCCACTGGCTTGAAAGGAAAAACGTTTAAACTGAGTGGAACCAGAGCAGCCACAAATCCAAAAATGGTTTGTGACAGCAGGGCTAGGAATGGAAGAAGCAACATTTGACATTTGGAGCACAAAAATGACGAATAGATAACGGACACCATGTCGCATTTGCATAGCCCCTGATGTGTGCAAACCTTGCACAATTGACGCCATTTTGGAAACTATACCCCCCCTCAAGGAACTTCTCTAGAGGTGTGGTAAGCACCTTGAACCCACAGATGCTTCACAAAAGTTTATAAGATTGAGCAGTGAAAATAAAAAAATACATTTTTCTTACAAAAAAGTTGTTTTATCCCCAAATTTTTCCTTTTCACCCCAAATTCTGTTGTGTGATTTCTCCTGAGCATGCAGATACCTCATATGTGGTGGAAAATTATTGTTAGGGCACATGGCAAGGCTCAGATGGGAAGGAGCGCCAATTGAAATCAGGAGCCCAATTTTGGCTGGTAGATTGAGGATGCCATGTCACATTTGAAGAGCCCCTGACATGTCAAAACAGCAGAAACCCCCACAACTGACCATAATTTAGAAACTTCATCTCTCGAATTCATCTAGGCATGTAGTGAGCATTTTTAACCCTGAGGCGAATCACAAAATTGTATAACATTAGTCAATGGGAAATAAACATTTCCACTAAAATATTGCTTTGGCCGCAAGTTTTCAATGTTTAAAAGGGATAATAGGAGAAAATGGACCATACATTTTGTTAAGCAATATCGCCAGAGTACACCAATACCCCATGTGGTCAAAAACTACTTCTGAGGCACATTGCAAAGCTCAGCTCAGAAAAGTAGGAGCTTCATACTGGAGTTGAGATTTTGCTGGAATGGTTTGAGGGTGCCATGTCACATTGGCAGAGCCTCATCTAGGGGTGCAGACAGCATGTTGACACCACATGCCCCTCACAGAGTTGTATACCATTGGACGGTGATGACTAATTTTTACCACTAAAATGTTGTTTTAGCCCCAAGTTTTTTAATTTTTATAAAGGCGAATGGCAAAAATGGACTTCACTGTTGTGCATTTTCTGCTCCAATACCTTAGATGTAAATCGGAAAATACTTTTGAGCCACAGTGCTAAGCTCAGAAGGGAAGAAGCGTCATTTATAGTGCAGATTACGCTGTTATGGTATGCAGATGCCATAACCCATTGAAAGAGCCCCTGAGGTACCAGAAAAGCAGAACCCCTAATAAGTGACCCCACTTTACAAACTACACCTCTCAATGAATTAATCTAAGGGTGAAATGATCATATTCACATGGAAAAATTAGTAAAAACTGCACCAAAATATGTTAGAATTTCTGCTGAACATGGCAATACCCCATATCTGGCTAAACAGTACTGCTTAGCCACAGCAAGATTCTGGAGTGAAAAAGCGCTATTTGACTCTTGCAGAACTTAAAGTACAATGGTTTGCAGCAGGGCTGTGGAGTCAGTAAGCTAAACCTCCAACTCCAAAGCGCTGCCTCACTACTGAAGCATGTACATAAAGTGCAGCACAGACTCATCTCGGATCCGACCCCACAGCACTGGTCACTACTGAGCATGTACATAAAGTGCAGCACAGATTGATCTCATCTACAACCCCACAGCACTGGTCACTACTGAGCATGTACATAAAGTGCAGCACAGATTCATCTCATCTACGACCCCACAGCACTGGTCACTACTGAGCATGTACATAAAGTGCAGCACAGATTCATCTCATCTACAACCCCACAGCACTGGTCACTACTGAGCATGTACATAAAGGGCAGCACAGATTCATCTCATCTACAACCCCACAGCACTGGTCACTACTGAGCATGTACATAAAGTGCAGCACAGATTCATCTCCTCTACGACCCACAGCACTGGTCACCACTGAGCATGTACATAAAGTGCAGAACAGAAGATTCATCTCATCTACGACCCCACAGCACTGGTCACTACTGAGCATGTATAGTTAGGTCCATATATATTTGGACAGAGACAACATTTTTCTAATTTTGGTTCTAGACATTACCACAATGAATTTTAAAGAAAACAATTCAGATGCAGTTGAAGTTCAGACTTTCATTTGAGGGTATCCACATTAAAATTGGATGAAGGTTTTAGGAGTTTCAGCTCCTTAACATGTGCCACCCTGTTTTTAAAGGGACCAAAAGTAATTGGACAGATTAAATAACTGTAAATAAAATGTTCATTTCTAGTACTTGGTTGAAAACCCTTTGTTGGCAATGACTGCCTGAAGTCTTGAACTCATGATCACCAGACGCTGTGTTTCCTCCTTTTTGATGCTCTGCCAGACCTTCACTGCGGTGGTTTTCAGTTGCTGTTTGTTTGTGGGCCTGTCTGAAGTTTAGTCTTTAACAAGTGAAATGCATGCTCAATTGGGTTGAAATCAGGTGACTGACTTGGCCATTCAAGAATATTCCACTTCTTTGCTTTAATAAACTCCTGGGTTGCTTTGGCTTTATGTTTTGTGTCATTGTCCATCTGTAGTATGAAACGACGACCAGTTTGGCTGCATTTGGCTGGATCTGAGCACACACAGTATGGCTCTGAATACCTCAGAATTCATTCGGCTGCTTCTGTCCTGTCACAACATCAATAAACACTAGTGGCCCAGTGCCACTGGCAGCCATGCATGCCAAAGCCATCACACTGCCTCCGCCGTATTTTACAGATGTGGTATGCTTTGGATCATGAGCTTTACCACGCCTTCGCCATATTTTTCTCTTTCCATCATTCTGGTAGAGGTTGATCTTGGTTTCATCTGTCCAAAGAATGTTCTTCCAGAACTGTGCTGGCTTTTTTGATTTTTTTTTAGCAAAGTCCAGTCTAGCCTTTTGATTCTTGATGCTTATGAGTGGCTTGCACCGTGTGGTGAACCCTCTGTATTTACTTTCATGCAGTCTGTTTATGGTAGATTTGGATATTGATACGCCTACCTCCTGGAGAGTGTTGTTCACTTGGTTGGCTGTTGTGAACGGGTTTCTCTTCACCATGTAGATTATTCTGCGATCATCCACCACTGTTGTCTTCCGTGGGCGCCCAGGTCTTTTTGCATTGATGAGTTCACCAGTGCTTTCTTTCTTTCTCAGGATGTACCAAACTGTAGATTTTGCCACTCCTAATGTTGTAGCAATTTCTCGAATTCGTTTTTTCTGTTTTTGCAGCTTAAGGATGGCTTGTTTCACCTGCATGGAGAGCTCCTTTGACCGCATGTTTCATTCACAGCAAAACCTTCCAAATGCAAGCACCACACCTCAAATCAACTCCAGGCCTTTTATCTGCTTAATTGAGAGTGACATAACGAAGGGATTGCCCACACCTGTCCACGAAATAGCTTTGGAGTCAATTGTCCAATTACTTTTGGTCCCTTTAAAAACAGGGTGGCACATGTTAATGAGCTGAAACTCCTAAACCCTTCATCCAATTTTAATGTGGATACCCTCTAATGAAAGCTGAAAGTCTGAACTTCAACTGCATCTGAATTGTTTTGTTTAAAATTCATTGTGGTAATGTCTAGAACCAAAATTAGAAAAATGTTGTCTGTCCAAATATATATGGACCTAACTGTATATAAAGTGCAGCACAGATTCATCTCATCTATGACCCCACAGCACTGGTCACTACTGACATGTATTTTAAAGTGCAGCACAGATTCATCTCATCTAGGACTCCCCAGCGCTGCCTCATTACTGAGCATGTAGAGTTGTGGCCAAAAGTATTGACACCCCTGCAATTCTGTGAGATAATACTCAGTTTCTTCCTGAAAATGATTGCAATCACAAATTCCTTGGTATTATCTTCATTTAATTTGTCTTAGGCCGGTTTCACACTAGCGCATTTTCAACGCGCGCACGGCCGGGGGTAGCTCCGCCCCCGATCCGGCTCTCTGCCCGGCGTGCCCGCCCCTTCCTTGTAGCGCCGCCTCCTAGCGGACAGCGGCGCCTGCGATTGGCGCACCCTATCTTTAGCATAGGGTGCGCCGATCGTGCGCAGGCCGTGCGCTAGTTGCGCTTTGACCTGCGCTGCGCACTTTTGACGGTGCGCCGTGCGCGCCAAAATCAAACTTTTCGGATTTTGGCGCGCACGGCACACCGTCAAAAGTGCGCAGCGCAGGTCAAAGCGCAACTAGCGCACGGCCTGCGCACGATCGGCGCACCCTATGCTAAAGATAGGGTGCGCCGATCGCAGGCGCCGCTGTCCGCTAGGAGGCGGCGCTACAAGGAAGGGGCGGGCACGCCGGGCAGAGAGCCGGATCGGGGGCGGAGCTACCCCCGGCCGTGCGCGCGTTGAAAATGCGCTAGTGTGAAACCGGCCTAATATGGAAAAAAAAAAAAAAAAAAAACACAAAAAAGAATGAAGCAAAACATTGATCATTCCACACAAAACTCCAAAAATGGGCCAGACAAAAGTATTGGTACCCTCAGCCTAATACTTGGTTGCACAACCTTTAGCCAAAATAACTGCGACCAACCTCTTCCGGTAACCATCAATAAGTTTCTTACAATGCTCTGCTGGAATTTTAGACCATTCTTCTTTGGCAAACTGCTCCAGGTCCCTGATATTTGAAGGGTGCCTTCTCCAAACTTCCATTTTTAAATCTCTCCACAGGTGTTCTATGGGATTCAGGTCTGGACTCCTTGCTGGCCACCTTAGAAGTCTCCAGTGCTTTCTCTCAAACCATTTTCTAGTGCTTTTTGAAGTGTGTTTTGGGTCATTGTCCTGCTGGAAGACCCATGACCTATGATGGAGACCCAGCTTTCTCACACTGGGCCCTACATTATGCTGCAAAATTTGTTGGTAGTCTTCAGACTTCATATGCCATGCACACGGTCAAGCAGTCCAGTGCCAGAGGCAGCAAAGCAACCCCAAAACATCAGGGAACCTCCGTCATGTTTGACTGTAGGGACCGTTTTTGTTTTTTCTTTGAATACTTTTTTTCTTCTGTAAACTCTATGTTGATGCCTTTGCCCAAAAAGCTCTACTTTTGTCTCATCTGACCAGAGAACATTCTTCCAAAACGTTTTAGGCTTTTTCAGGTAAGTTTTGGCAAACTCCAGCCTGGCTTTTTTATGTCTCGGGGTAAGAAGTGGGGTCTTCCTGGGTCTCCTACCATACAGTCTCTTTTCATTCAGACGCCGACGGATAGTACGGGTTGACACTGCTGTACCCTCGGACTGCAGGGCAGCTTGAACTTGTTTGGATGTTAGTCGAGGTTCTTTATCCAACATCCGCACAATCTTGCGTTGAAATCTCTTGTCAATTTTTCTTTTCCGTCCACATCTAGGGAGGTTAGCCACAGTGCCATGGGCTTTAAACTTCTTGATGACACTGCGCACGGTAGACACAGGAACATTCAGGTCTTTGGAGATGGACTTGTCGCCTTGAGATTGCTTATGCTTCCTCACAATTTGGTTTCTCAAGTCCTCAGACAGTTCTATGGTCTTCTTTCTTTTCTCCATGCTCAATGTGGTACACACAAGGACACAGGACAGAGGTTGAGTAAACTTTAATCCATGTCAACTGGCTGCAAGTGTGATTTAGTTATTGCCAACACCTGTTAGGTGCCACAGGTAAGTTACAGGTGCTGTTAATTACACAAATTAGAGAAGCATCACATGATTTTTCGAACAGTGCCAATACTTTTGTCCACTCTCTTATGTTTGGTGTGGAATTATATCCAATTTGGCTTTAGGACAAGTCTTTTTGTGTTTTTTAATTTAAGACAAATTAAATGAAGATAATAAAGAATTTGTGTTTGCAATCATTTTCAGGAAGAAACTGAGTATTATCTGACAGAGTTGCAGTGGTGTCAATACTTTTGGCCACAACTTTACATAAAGTGCAGCACAGATTCATCTCAACTAAGAGCAGAGGTCCTTAGATCAGGAATAAATCAGACATTTATATAGGACATTTCATAACTTTCCCAAAACACTTACAGCACATCCTGCATTGAACTACTAACCCAATTTGTTTAATATTTTAGGAGTCGAGTTGTTCCATTTTATACCAACTCCACCAAAATAGACATTGTCTCCACAGCCCTGGTTTGAAGAGCCCCTAAGTACAAGCAGAGCAGAATTCCCTCTCAAGTGACCCCATTTTGGAAATTACACCCCTCTGGGAATTTATCTACAAGTGTAGTGATGATTTTGACTACATGGCTGTTTTCTCAGAAACAAGCAGCAGTGGACATTCCTGAGGGAAAATTTCAAATCTGCCATTGTAGAGTTCATTGTAGCGCCCAGTTTGCTTGAACGTATTTCAGAGATTTACATAGAAACCCAGGTGTAAGCGCTCAGTGCAAGATAAATGTGAGCCGAACCTTACTGTCATCTTTGGGAGGCAGAATGAACAAATTAACAGCAGGTGAAGAATTGGTTCTAATTTTTTTACACCATTCCTCATGTGAGGCTCCGTCTGCATAACACACAGAGCTATTATAATGAACAAAATGACAGACTCCTTAGCAGAGTGCTACAGGCCACTGTCAATAAGCTAATGAGTGCATAGATGGTATGTATTGTATAACTCTGCCACAGAAATAAAAAGCCATTAACAAGTTTTGGAGTTAAATCTGTATCTGATATTAAAGCACAAGGAAAACGTGAGTTAATAGGTGTAGATTTTATTCAGTGACACAGCTGTGTTCATATAGTAGTTACTCAGTAATAGTCACACCTACTTGTATTACAGCTATGGAGAAGTAATATGGGGCAGATACGCAATAGTAGACATCCAAAAGAGTATTTAAGTGGAGAGAACGTTTTCACTATATAATTTATCCATTATCTGATTTTTCTTTTTTTTAAGCTTTTATTTTGTACAATCCAGATATCTGCAATAACAATACAACTGACAGATTGAAGGCTCTAACCCAGAGTGCTGGGAAAACCCTGTACACAAAGAAACAGCAAAGCGACACGACCAGGATGCAGCACAGGCAGTGCACAGAGGAGAAAACATAGAAAGGAGCCATCAGGGCATAGCCCGGGGTGCAAAGGATTGGTATGCTAGAGGGGAGGGAAGGGACACAAACAAGATACTGTATGTACAAGCTATGGGCCACACAAGCACTGATAGGAGAAAAATGGCGCCAGTGTGACCCAGAGCCACCTCTTACATCACATCTTCACATGCTCCTTGCCAGCCATGGGCAATGCTGACTTAAGAAATCGGAGCCATTAGTCATATAAAAAAGGCATTGTTAGGTGCAGCTTCAGTAGACCGGTATGAAGTCTCTTTTACTGCAAGTCTCTGTCTACAGTTGCTCCACAGCACTGGGGCACAAGCTCCCATTTGTTAGTAAGTACAAATTGGCACAATCTGCTGTTAAATGAAGCAACTGAAAGTCTATGAAGAATCAAAAAAAAAAAAAAAAAAAAATGGATTTATTCAGTCCGTAAAGTTTTCTGACACTTTGATATTACAGGTCTCGCTTTAATATTTATTAAGCTTAACAATGTTCTCCAGGAAATAGAGAAAATAAAAAAGTTACTCTTTTTTTGTCTAGGGAGGGCAATTACATGGTTTTAAAAATGGTCTACCATCACATTACAGAACACAAAATCTGTCCTAAACACCCAGCAGGACTGATTGTGTGAACAGAGCTCTCCTGTCTTCTCTGGTAATTCGCTATGAGGAGAGGCAGGAGGAATGTGTGTGCACAGCTAACACCTCAGCTGAAGCACATGCAGCTACATCAGAAATTGTGAGGAAAGGGGAGACTGAGAATGTGGAAGAGGTTTTCTTACAGTGTATACAAGCATCACTAACTGTGTCCGAAAACATCACCCACAGCTTGCGTCCTGTCGGTCCCTCTGCTCTCCTCCTGACTTAGCTGCCTGTGCTTCAGCAGAGATATAACGCACACAATTCCTTAGAGAAGAAAGGAAGGCTCTATTCACACGACCTGCCCCAGCCAAGTGTTTAGGATGGCTTTTATGTTCAGTGATGTGATGGCAATCATTTTGAAAAACCTTATAATTGCCTCCTAAGAAAGGGACGTATTGTGTGTCAGTTTAACATTTTTTTTTTAAAATATATTAATTTTCTCAATTTCCCAGAGAACCCTTTTAATAACTGATGTGTATGTAGTGTGCAAGAAAGACACCAAATAATACCGCTTTGAGGGTGAAGTCACTCTGGTCAAAGTGCCAACAGGAACAGATGTAGAATTAGTAAGCAGAATAAACTGTCGTCAACCAGAATATAAAAAGTATACATAAGAAAAAGAAACCTAGTATTTGTGAGGCGCGCCGGGCACTATAAGAACAAACGGCGACTGGCGAGGGGGTGGGGGATAGGCCATGGTGCACTGTTAGCCCCTTTTTCCTGTAAAGAAACCTCGGTTTTCTTTACCGAGCTTTTCATTAACTACGTGCACCCTGCTACTTGTATAATGTCTGCATCCTGGTTCAGCCACCGCAACAGACAAGAACATGTCAGCACAAAGTTCCATTTAAGTTTATCACATTGAGAGAGTTAAGTAGACACCAACTGGGTGCCCAAAAGTGCAAGAAATAAAAACTATACATAAATTTCTCATTCTCCAGTCTTACACGACGCCATGCAGTTTGAGTGAGATGTGGCGGGCTGTGGCGATTCTCCGGATACCCAACATCCCCTTAAAGATGATGAAACACACACTGCATCCACACACTGGGAATCTAAGAGATAAATAGACGCTTTGCTTTTTCTTTTAATGCATTTAGACAGCAGCGGACGCTCCGATGCAGACGGTGACATCTGACTGTTAGCAGGAGCAGCCGCTCTCAGTCACGGGTTGCTCAGGAGGCTTCTCCAGCTTGATGTCAATCACTACAGGACACAGGTTAAGGAATACTACTTGGTTTGAGGGGAATACAATTATGAAAAATGAGAAGTTACCGCTAATAAGAATTCACTATTAGCTTTTATTACACTCAATTAAATCCATGGCAACCAACTGAAATACAGTCACCACTACATCTGGCAAATAGATCATATCTAATCATGTGACAAGCATCAGCTATTAACCTCACATCAGGTAGCAGTGAAGCCACAGATTATTGCGCTGTTGGGCCTCGTGACCAGTGGACTTAGCTCTCTGCTGGGAAATCTGTATACTGCCCCTCTTATCAATGACATAGTAAACACTGCAAAGCAGCAGTGGATACAAAACATTATGTGTTGCTACTCACCAACACCTGGAACAAAACAAAGTCTTCACTTTGGTATTGGCCAAGTGGTTTTCATGGTTGAAAAATAAAAAAAAGAGGATCTCGCAATGCCATACTGGTAACATGCGATGTAACCTCAGCGGCAAGTTGTGTGAAATTATAAAGGGACCTAACCTATTAAAACAACAACTTTAATCAAATAACCTATAAAGACAAAAAAAATAAAAAAGGGAGGGGGGGGTGTCGACCGTCAGCACACAACATATAGCACAAAATGTGAAAACAAAAATCACATTAATCAATGTCAATGGTATACTGTATAGATATATCCTGATACACCCTATAATGAACCTATGCTGAACATCTGCCTACCTGTGGAGGTTTGCACTCTAGGGGGGGAATGTTGTGGCGCCCCTGCTCCTAGGCGACTTTCCCTAAAAGGGCCCTGACAAACCCTTTTCCATAATTTCTTACCGCAGCGAAAAAGGGAGATACTAACGCTAAGCAGAGTTCTTCCTATAGCACTAAAAGGACAATAAAACATATATCAGCACGACCCCAAACGTATTAGAACCAGTTCTAGAAATATTAAATATGAGACACTTCTAGAGTGCTAGTCAAGCACAAATATTTGTTACCAAAGGTTGATACAAACTTTTCTTTCCAGTTTCTTGGCAAATACAATGCCTACAAGTAGTATTCAACCCCCTGCAGATTTAGCAGGTTTACACATTCGGAATTAACTTGGCATTGTGACATTTGGACTGTAGATCAGCCTGGAAGTGTGAAATGCACTGCAGCAAAAAAGAATGTTATTTCTTTGTTTAATTTTTTTTTAAATTGTGAAAAGTTTATTCAGAGGGTCATTTATTATTCAACCCCTCAAACCACCAGAATTCTGTTTGGTTCCCCTAAAGTATTAAGAAGTATTTCAGGCACAAAGAACAATGAGCTTCACATGTTTGGATTAATTATCTCTTTTTCCAGCCTTTTCTGACTATTTAAGACCCTCCCCAAACTTGTGAACAGCACTCATACATGGTCAACATGGGAAAGACAAAGGAGCATTCCAAGGCCATCAGAGACAAGATCGTGGAGGGTCACAAGGCTGGCAAGGAGTACAAAACCCTTTCCAAGGAGTTGGGCCTACCTGTCTCCACTGTTGGGAGCATCATCCGGAAGTGGAAGGCTTATGGAACTACTGTTAGCCTTCCACGGCCTGGACAGCCTTTGAAAGTTTCCTCCCGTGCCGAGGCCAGGCTTGTCCGAAGAGTCAAGGCTAACCCAAGGACAACAAGGAAGGAGCTCTGGGAAGATCTCATGGCAGTGGGGACATTGGTTTCAGTCAATACTTTAAGTAACGTACTCCACCGCAATGGTCTCCGTTCCAGACGAGCCCGTAATGTACCTTTACTTTCAAAGCGTCATGTCAAGGCTCGTCTACAGTTTGCTCATGATCACTTGGAGGACTCTGAGACAGACTGGTTCAAGGTTCTCTGGTCTGATGAGACCAAGATCGAGATCTTTGGTGCCAACCACACACGTGACGTTTGGAGACTGGATGGCACTGCATACGACCCCAAGAATACCATCCCTACAGTCAAGCATGGTGGTGGCAGTATCATGCTGTGGGGCTGTTTCTCAGCCAAGGGGCCTGGCCATCTGGTCCGCATCCATGGGAAGATGGATAGCACGGCCTACCTGGAGATTTTGGCCAAGAACCTCCGCTCCTCCATCAAGGATCTTAAGATGGGTCGTCATTTCATCTTCCAACAAGACAACGACCCAAAGCACACAGCCAAGAAAACCAAGGCCTGGTTCAAGAGGGAAAAAATCAAGGTGTTGCAGTGGCCTAGTCAGTCTCCTGACCTTAACCCAATTGAAAACTTGTGGAAGGAGCTCAAGATTAAAGTCCACATGAGACACCCAAAGAACCTAGATAACTTGGAGAAGATCTGCATGGAGGAGTGGGCCAAGATAACTCCAGAGACCTGTGCCGGCCTGATCAGGTCTTATAAAAGACGATTATTAGCTGTAATTGCAAACAAGGGTTATTCCACAAAATATTAAACCTAGGGGTTGAATAATAATTGACCCACACTTTTATGTTTAAAATTTATTAAAATTTAACTGAGCAACATAACTTTTTGGTTTGTAAGATTTATGCATCTGTTAATAAATCCTGCTCTTGTGTGAAGTTTGAAGGCTCTAACTTATTTGCATCTTATCAAACCTGCTAAATCTGCAGGGGGTTGAATACTACTTGTAGGCACTGTAAGCCTCAAAGCCCCAATGGATTACAATGTTAATTTCAACCCCCCCCCCTTTTTTTTGGTGATTTGAATAAAGTTATTTTAATAGGTTGGATCCCTTTATGATTTCACACTAATTGAGACCTTACAACTTGATTTTCTGTGCTCAGCAGCAAGTTGACACCCAGAGCAATGATGTCACAGGCCACCATGATGACCACATGCAATGGTTAACAATTCCAACCTGTAAAAAAAAAACCAACTTTTTGACAGTTTAAGGGTATGTGCACACAGGGTACATGCAGGGAATTTTCCGCTATTCACTATGTATTTCATTAGCAACATTGTGGTTGAGATTCCCCACCCAAATGTTGCAGAGAAAATCCATAGAGTGAACTGACTGCCGCTGCACATCTGAAGTCAAACCCACAAAAAAATCCCCCATATACAGAACATACCCTTACAGGGGTGGCCACTAAGTGGCAGAATTTGTACAATAACCTAAAAACTATTGCGTACTGAGTAAACCAAATCCCTCACATTGCTTACCTCTGCGCTGCATGTTAGGTCCTCCTATTACTCCTGAATCAGTGAGAATAATGTATGGAAGAGTAGCTATGTCCATAAAAATTAAAATAGCAGTAAAACATGGGGAAATGCATCACAGCTTCCTCTGCAGATGCCAAAGTGCACAGATGCAGGATATTCTGTTGCCTGTACCTGCATGCACCAAGAGCATGGAGCAAAGGAAGCGCTCGTATTACCACGCACCCATCCTCATCACTATGATTGCAGTAGCATTACTACACTCACTACTTAACGTGTTTGATAGGTAGCAGTGGGGCCTTAACATGTAGCACAGGTAATAATGTGGGTGAGATTGTGCACTGACCTAAGCAATCGTTTATACTGGAGACATTTCCCAAGCGTGCATCCAACCTTTTTAAGACAAAGCAACTCCAAACGTTATATTACAAGCAGCCAGATGGTAGTAACAGGAGGATAGAGTAAACCATACAGAGGAGGAGGTAAACTGCAGCGTCAGCACATACTTTGAGCAAAATGGCTGTTGGCCGGCTTTGTAGCATTACAAGTGCCTTAAGGCAGTTTCATTTTTTTTTTTTTTTTTTAAGAAAGTTTTGGAATTTATGACTGGCGAGTGCTGTAGTTTCCCTCTCTGTAAAGCTTTCGTACTGCTTGCAATAATAGTGAAATGTAATGCAAAGCACTACTGAAGTCACGGAGGATAACTATACTGAAAGTCACAGTATTCAGTCTATGGACGGTTTTACAAAAGGATACTGTCTTCTTTACTCTTCTCTGGTGTGCTGTCCATACCAGGCAAAGCAGCAGCCACACGACGGAAGAGCTGGAACATCACAACAAAGAGCACGTTTTACAGAAAAATCTTTAACAGCACATTTAAAGGGAACCAGATATGGAGATAATCTGCATGTTAAAAGTTCTTAACCTGCCCAGCGCCTGCACTTACCCAAACATCGCAAGGAGAAAAAAAGATAACTAAATGTAATTTTTAAAGTATAAATCTGAAAATTGTGATGTGCATTTGTATTCAGCCCCCTGTGGTTTGATACCCTATAAATAAAATCCTGAGTAACCAACTTCCTTCAGAAGTCACAATTAATAAATTGAATCCATGTGTGTGTGATTTATTCGCAGTATAACCCCAGCTGTTCTGTGAGGGCCTCAGGTTTGGATCGAGCAGCATCATGAAAACCAAGGAGCACACCGGACAGGTCAGGGATAATTTTGTGGAAAGTAAAGTTGGGTTAGGTTTTAAGTAAATAGCTCAAGCTCTGAACATCTTACAGAGCACTGTTTAACCCATCATCCAAAATTAAAAGGAATATGGCACAAACTGCAAACCTACCAAGACATGGCTGCCCACCTAAACTGACATTCCAAGCAAGGAGAGCATTAATTATAAAAGCAGCCAAGAGGCCCATGGTCACTCTGGAGGAGCAGCAGAGACCCACAGCTCAGGTGGGAGATGTTGTATACAGGACAACCATTTGTCATATTCTCCTTAAATCTGGATTTTATGCAAAAGTGACAAGAAGAAAGCCAGTTTATGAAAGCAAGCCACTAGTCCAGTTTGCAAAAAGCCATGCAGGGGAGACAGCGAGCATGTGGAAGAAGGCACTCTGGAAAAAAAAGGACCAAAGTAGGACTTTTTAGTCTAAATGCAAAACGGTATATGTGGCGGAAAACTAACACTGCCCATCACTCTGAAAACTCCATCTTCACTGTTCAACATGATGGTGGCAGCATCTTGCTTTTCTTCAGCAGAGACAGGGAAGCAAGCAGGTCAGAGATGAATGGAAGAAAGCTAAAGACAGGGAAATTCTGGTGGAAAACCTGCTAAAAGCTGCAAAACACTTGAGACTGGGGCACAGGTTCACCACCCAGCTGTACAATCTCCCTAAACATACTGCCAGTGCTACAATGGAATGTTTTAGATTAGGCCTGGGCAAAATGCGGCCCGCGGGCCACATCTGGCCCTTTGGCTGTCTCAGTCCGGCCCGAGAACTGAGACAGTCGAAGGGCTGGAAAACAGCGATCCAAGGACCGCACCATGCCCGCCCGCTGTCTCCGTTGTCTCCAGACTGCATTGGTGGAGGAGGAGCCTCCGGCCACTTCCTTCACCAATCAGCGTGTGAAATAGCTGACGCGATGACGTCATTTCATCGCTTCAGCTGTGTGTTTCGGTACGGAGAGTCAGCGCACCGGAGGCAGGGAGACAAGCAGAGCTGTTGTGAGTTCATTTTCCCCTTCGTCACTGAGGTCTGGTAAACTCCCTATTCTGGTGAAGGAGGGTAGTGAGCCTGATTATCAGGCACCTGAGCCTGATGAGGATGATTGGCTGAGTGGAGTCACGGACTGGATATAGGGCTGCCGACGCCCTTCTGCCCTGCGGGTGATTTCTCTGTGGACTTCTAGGACACCAGTCTGATTCCTGCTCCTCTAAAGCTAAGTTTTCTGTTTTGCCTGTTAGCATTTTTGTTTGGTTTTCCTTGCTTTTCTGTATTCTGCCATTCCCTGCTGGGGTGAGCTGAATCTCCTTTTGCCTGTAGCTCTGTCTTAAGAATATTCCTGAGTACTGACTTAGCTTTTTTGAAGCCTAGCATCTTCAGGGCCTTTTTCACTGTCAGTCTGTTGGCTCTTATTTTCATAGGGTTTTTCACGGATTGCAGACAGCAGCCTTCCTGTCCTTTTCTATCTAGCTAGCTTGGGCCCCGTCTTTGCTCAGTCTATCTTTCTGTCTGTGTTAGTATTTTCATCTTGCTTCACCGTCATTATATGTTGGGGGCTGCCTATTGCTTTGGGGTCTGCTCTGGGGCAGTTTAGATTTCCCCTTTCTTTCTTTTGGCCTATTTAATTCTCCGGCTGTGATCGAGGGGTCTAGGGCATCGTAGGAACCCCCCACGGCTACTGCTAGTTGTGTTGATAGGTTCAGGGGTCTGCAATCCGATAGCTGCCAACTTCTCTGGTTTTCTGGACTTAGCTAGCATTTCTGTTTTTGCCTCCTACGGTGACTCAATCATAACAGAGGCGGGTGATTCTGTTATGATTGAGTCACCGTAGGAGGCAAAAACAAAAATGCTAACAGGCAAAACGGAAAACTTAGCTTTAGAGGAGCAGGAATCAGACTGGTGTCCTAGAAGTCCACAGAGAAATCACCCGCAGGGCAGAAGGGTGTCGGCAGCCCTATATCCAGTCCGTGACTCCACTCAGCCAATCATCCTCATCAGGCTCAGGTGCCTGATAATCAGGCTCACTACCCTCCTTCACCAGAATAGGGAGTTCACCAGACCTCAGTGACGAAGGGGAAAATGAACTCAACACAGAGCGCCAGGGAACGGGACCAAGGTGAGTATGTGGTGTTCATTTTTTTTCATGTGTGAGATGTTTGGGTGGGCATGGGGAGGCTATGGGTGGTGTTGAACTTTACAAGGGGAGGCTATGGGGATGTTGAGCTGCACAAGGGGAGGTTATAGAGATGTTGATCTGCACAAGGGGAGGCTATGGGGGTGTTGTGCAGCATGTGCAGTATATGCGGAGGCTGTGTGGGGCTCATGCAGTATATATAGGGAGGCTGTGTGGGGACTCTTACGATATACAGAAGGGGCTGTACTTGGGTTCAAATGATATTTAGGAGGATGTCAGCACAGTTAATTCTGCTCAATATTAAGTGATACAATTAATAATATAATTATCAATATTGTATTGATATTAATATTGAGTAGAATTAATTTTGGCCTATTTGTTTGGCCCTCGACAACAGTTACGGTTTCTCATGTGGCCCTTCAGGAAAATTAATTGCCCACCCCTGGTTTAGCTGAAAGCATAGTCATGTGTGTGAATGGCCCAGTCACAGCCCAGCCTGAAATCCCATTGAAAATCTAGGTTATTCACTTAAATTCCTGCTGTGACAGTCTATCCCATAAGCGTGTATAGAGATAGCTGTCAAGTCAGACCGTGGCACGGCCTACTGGACAGCAGGGCCCAGAATCGGCGGGCTTTATGTGAACATACATGTCGAGGTATATGGAATCTTTGCCCACATACACTGCAATCGCTTCAGTAGAAGGGAGCCTAATGTGAAACAAATAAGGAAACTGATGATCGATTCCCATTGTGTCTGTATTCATTACTTTGCATATTTGACTTGCATGTTGTACTCATAGTTTAACTTCCCTCCCAACTTTCATATGGACTGTCAAATTAGAATTAATACCTTGTAATGGACTGATAAAAACCTTTAAATTTAGCTTGGCTGGTTTTCCGGAGCCTTGATACACATGCACACCCATATGGAAGGGGTATTGCTTGCCCCGAATGAGTCTATTGGCATAAACTCATATCTACAGTGCAGTGCAAATTAATTGGGACAAAGCATTTTTTTTTTTTTTTTTTTTTTTTATTTTTTAAAGTAAAATCGTAAGTTGGTTACCAGTCAGTGTGAGTGCCTGTTCAAAGCAGTTAAAACTGGTTTGAATCACTGCCTGGTAACCAACTTACAATTTTACTTAAAAAAACATGGAATTTTGTGATAAACTCACCGTAAAATCCTTTTCTCCAAGACGCTCATTGGGGGACATAGGTACTGTGGGCATATGCTACTGCCGCCTGGAGGCTGACACTAAGCGAAAAAAAGAGGTTAGCTCCTCCTCCGCCGTATACACCCTCGCCCCGATTGCGGGCGGAATCAGTTTGGTGCAAAAGCAGTAGGAGATCAAACAAAAATCAGACAACATAAACTTTAATGCAGGTAACAACATATCTAGAAAAACACCACCCTAATATCATTCAAAAAAGCATATTAAACAAACAGAAGCCAATTTGGCTATCAGGGTGGGAGCAGTGTCCCCGAATGAGCGTCTCGGAGAAAAGGATTTTACGGCGAGTTATCACAAAAATCCATGTTTCTCCTTCGCCTCACTGGGGGACACAGGTACTGTGGGACGTCCTAAAGCAGTTCCTGGGTGGGAAGTTAACTCACCGATCCAAGCTACATGCACCTCCTGTCTAAGGGTGCGCCACCGCTGCTTGGAGAATCCTTCTACCCAGACTCGCATCTGCTGAAACCCGAGTATGGATATTGTAGTGCTTTGCGAATGTGTGCAAGCTGGACCAGGTTGCAGCCTTGCAAACCTGTTCCGCCGATGCCTGGTGCCAAAGGGCCCAAGAGGTGCCCACTGCCCGAGTAGAGTGCGCTCTGATCCCTGCTGGAACTGGTGTGCCTCTGATGCAGTAATACTCCTGAATAGTCAAACGAATCCATCTGGCTATGGTCGATTTTGAAGCAGCGAGTCCCTTCCTGCGCCCCTTGGGAAGCACGAACAGCGTGTCCGTCTGACGAAACGGTGCCGTCCGCGACACGTACCTCCTGAGAGCTCTCACCAGGTCCAAACGTATGAAGAGCCTTTTCGGTACTGGACAAAAAGAGGGCAAGACAATATCCTCATTAATGTGAAACGAGGAAACGACCTTCAGCAGAAAGGGAGGGGCTGGTCTGAGAACCACCTTATCTTTGTGGAAGACTAGAAACGGAGCTCGGCAGGATAGAGCTGCCAGCTCTGAGACCCGCCTGATTGATGTTATCACAAGAAATACTACCTTCCAAGAAAAGTAGGCTAAAGAGACCTCCTGTAGAACACTTAGGACCAGGTTAAGGTCCAAAGCGTTCAGGGGCGCCTTATAAAGGAGGTACCAAGAGGGAGACTCCCTGAATGAAAGTCTTTACCTGCAGATTGGTAGCAATCCTGCGCTGGAACAGAACGGATAAGGCCGATATTTGTCTCCTGAGGGAACTTGGGGCCAAGTATGCGTCTAGGACAGAGTGGAGAAAAGCCAACATGTTGGGAATAGAAAATCTCAGTGGAGAACAACCGTGGTCCCGACACCATGTGAAGAAAACCTTCCAGGTGTGGTGATAAATACAAGCTGAGGCCAGCTTCCGGGCGCTAACCATTGTAGCAACCACATTGCGGCCAAATCCAGCCTGGGTTAGAATCCAGGATTCAACGGCCAAGCCGTCAAACACAGGGCCCCTGAGTTCGGGTGGTAGATCGGGCCCTGGGACAGTAGGTCTGGGCGCTCTGGCAGGCACCAAGGAACATCGGTGAGTAGCTGTACTAGGTCTGCGTACCATGCCCGACGAGGCCAATCTGGGGCCAGCAGAATCACTGGCACCCCTTCTGCCTTGATCTTCTTGATGACCCTCAGAAGTAGTTGCAACAGGGAAAATAGATATGGGAGGCTAAACTGGTTCCATGGCAGAACCAATGCATCCACGGCAATTGCCTGCGGGTCCCGGGATTGAGCGACAAACGCTGGTACCTTGGCGTTCACTCTGGAGGCCATTAGGTCCACATCTGGCGTCCCCCATCGTTGGCAAATCTTTTGGAAGATCTCGGGGTGTAGTGACAATTCCCCGGATGAGAGACCCTGCCGGCTGAGGAAGTCTGCCGCCCAGTTCTCCACGCCTGGGATGTGGACTGTCGATATCGCAGAGTGGTTTCTCTCGGCCCAATGAAGCACATGCCCCACCTCGCGCATGGCTGCCCTGCTGCAGGTGCCTCCCTGATGATTTATGTAAGCCACAGCCGTGGCATTGTCTGACTGAATACAAACTGGCCAGCCTGCTAGAAGGTGATGAAACTGTTGCAGAGCTAATCGGATTTCCAACAAGTTGATTTGGAGGCGTGCCTCCTGCGACAAGCACCATCCCTGGGCCGTGTGGTGGCAAAAAACTGCTCCGCAGCCGAGGAGGCTGGCGTCGGTTGTCACCACCAACCAATGGTCTGGGGGAAAGGGCTTGCCCTGGAGAAGTGAGGCACTGGCTACCCACCACCCGAGTGCCTGTCTGACCCGCATGGACAACCAGCACCGGCGATCGAGAGAGAATGGGTTTTTGTCCTAGACTGATAAGAGGGCGTGCTGCAGGGGGCGAAGATGGAATTGCCTCCATTACTGCCCCCATCTTTCCTAGGATCCTCATGCAGAAGGGGATGGTATGAGGGACCGGTTGGTGCAGTTTCCGGACTCCCTGCCAGAGAGCTAAGGCCTTGTCCTGAGGGAGAATTACCAACCCTCGGGAAGTGACGAAGATCATTCCTAAGAAGGAAATCCTCTGAGCTGGAACAGGGGATGACTTTCAGATTGACAACCATCTTAAGCTGGGAAAGAGTATGTAGCATGATGCTGACACTCTCCTCGCATGCCCGAAATGAGGGGCTCTTTACAAAGAGGTCATCTAAATAAGGAAAGACAACTATGCCCCAGGAGTGCAGGGTGGCCATGATGACTGCCATGACTTTTGTGAATACCCTGGGAGCGGTGGCCAACCCGAAGGGCAGTGCTGCAAACTGAAAATGTAGGCCGTTGATGGCAAAGCGCAGAAAACTTTGGTGCTGGGGAAAAATGGGGATGTGTAAGTAGGCGTCTTGGATGTCGATAGAGGCCAAGTATTCTCCCCACCCCATGGCAGATATGACTGAACGGAGAGACTCCATCCGGAACCGTCTGATCCCGATAAAGCTCCTGATCAAGTTTAGGTCCAGAATGGGCCTGACGGCCCCATCTTTTTTGGGCACCGTAAACAGGATGGAGTAGAACCCCTAATATTTTTCGTTCTCCGGTACGGGGACAATGACTCCGTTGTGCTGGAGTAATTTTATGGCCTTGAGCAAAGCCCTTGCTCGGGCGATTACTTTGGGAGGACGGGAAAGAAAAAACCATCTTGGGGGGGTATTTGATGAATTCTCTTGTACCCCGAGGACACCAGCTCTGTTACCCATGTGTCGTGTGAGACGGAGAGCCAGGCATGGTGAAACCAAAGCAGGCGGACGCCTACCTTGTCGAAGTCGCCTTGAAATTGCCTCGAGTCATTTGGCTGATGATCTCTGGGACCTAGGTCATCTTGATCTGGGCTGGTGGGTACACATTCTCCCCAACGGGTTGGTTCTATATGAGATCTGCCGATCCCTGTCATCGCTGGGACGACCTGAAGTGGCGGGATTGGTCGCTGCAGCTCACCCGGGGTTGCGAAAGGACCGAAAATAGAATTAGACAAACCGGTAATTCGGTTTCTAAAAACCTTCCACGACAGCATAGGAGGTTGTCTCCACGCCCTAATGGGAGACTGGAAGCACGAGAGGTTAAAAGGTCTCTCCCACCTCCCTCTCACCAGTGACTTATAACTGATCACCATAGCACCGGTTACCTTAAGATTCTCAGAGTTTTGTCCAAGAATACAGGGAGGGAAATAGTGATGTCGTGGAAGGTTTCTAGAAACCGAGTTACCGGTAAGTCTAATTCTATTTTCTCTAGCAACCTTCCACGACAGCATAGGAGGTATAACAACCTATACTGCACTGGGGGGGGGGGGACAACGGCCTGAAGAACTTTTCGGCCAAAGACTAGATCTCTGTTGGACACAAGGTCCAACCTGTAGCGTTTAGTAAAAGTATGTAAGGAAGACCAGGTTGCTGCCTTACAAATCTGCTCTGAAGATGCGCCTGCCCTCTCAGCCCATGAAGTAGAGGTAGATCGTGTTGAATGCGCTTTGATCCCCGTAGGGGGAGTGATGTTCTGCGCCAGGTATGCTTCGGAAAGGGCCTTCTTAATCCAATTGGCAATGGTGTTCCTTGCTACCTTTTTTCCCTTGTTAGGACCAGAGGTATGGACAAATTTTTTTTTGTGGTTCTATTCTATAGGGCTTGGTACACTCTAAGTAGTGGAGAATTATGCGCCTTACACCCAGCGTATGAAACACCTCTTCTTTAGGGTTTGCTGGGTTTTGACAAAATGAGGGAAGAATTATATTCTGTGATCTATGGAAGTCAGACACAACCTTTGGTAGGAACGATGGATCAAGGGAAAGAACTATGGAATCATCTCTGTTAGGTAGGGTTCCCCGATTGAGAGAGCTTGGAGCTCTCCTATTCGCCTTGCTGAGGTTATTGCTATAAGGAAGGCTACCTTACAGGAGAGGAACTGAGGAGTGCAAGATGGCAGGGGCTCAAAGGGGGATTGAGTGAGTCCCGTAAGTACCACATTCAAGTCCCATGGTGGAATGGCAACTAGCCTTTTTGGATGTAGCCTAGGGGCTGATGTAATGAATCTTTTTATCCACCTGTGGTTGGCCAAGTCACAGTCGAACATGGAGCTTAATGCTGATACCTGTACTTTGTGTGCTAGGCTTTAGACCTAGCTCAAGCCCCCTCTAAGAAATCCAGAATACGGGAAATGTTAGGGTTTTCTGGGTCAGGCAAATCTGGCAGACACCATGAGGAAATCTTTTTCCATATTTTGTTATATATAGCAATGGTGACCGGTTTCCAAGATTTCTGGAGGGTTTTTATTACTGCCTCTGATAGCCCCCTGGCCCTCAAGATCTGGGTCTCAGTAACCAGGCCAGGCCGCTAACTTCATTCCCCGGAGTTTTGGGTGATGTAGAGGGCCCTGCAAGAGAAGGTCGTCTTCCAGGGGTAGGAGGAATGGCCCGTCTACCTGCAGTTCTGTAATTAGAGAATACCAGCTCCTCTTTGGCCATAGCGGGGCTACTAGGATGGTTTGGGTCCGATCCTCCCGGATTTTCCTCAGGGTTGCGGCAAGGATTGGAACTGGCGGGAAGGCGTACGCCAGACGAAACCTCCATTTGTGGACGAAGGCATCTACCCCCAGGGATCTGTCCCTGGGGTTCAGGGAGAAGTAGTTTCTCACTCGAGCATTCTCTCTTGAGGCCAGTAGATCCATCTCCGGAAGGCCCCACCTGTTGACCAGCCTCTGAAAGATTCTTTAGTTTAGGCTCCACTCGCGAGGCTGGATGCATTTTCTGCTCAGGAAATCTGCTTGAAGATTGGAGGTACCCTTTAGGTGGACTGCTGTTAGAGAACGGAGGTGTCTTTCGGCCCAGCAAAATATTCGGCCTGAAAGGCCGTCTAGGCTGCTGGATCTTTGCCACCTTGGTGTCTGAGATGGGCCACTGTTATGTTGTCCGAGTAGACTCTGATATGATGGCCCTGGACTAGGTGTCTTGCTGCCAGGAGAGCTTCCTCCACGGCCTTCAGCTCCCTGAAGTTTGAGGATTTTGCACTCACTTTCTGGCTCCACAACCCCTGGAATGGTTGTCGGGACACTACGGCTCCCAAAGCCTTTCTTGCTGGCGTCTGACGTTACCGTGACCAAGGTGATCTGGGAACCAGTTGATTCCCTTGCACAGATTTTTGTTGTCCATCCACCATGCTAGTGAAGCTTTCACTTTTCTCGGGGTCTGGACTCTTTTAATCAGGCAGGTGTGATCTCTGTTCCAGTTTCCTAAGATGTGGGACTGGAGTATTCTGGAGTGGGCCTGCGCCCAAGGCACTGACTGGATGCAGGAGGTCATTGACCCTAGTATGGACATGGCTGACCTGAGGGTCGGGGACCTCTGTTTCCTGAAACTCGAGATCTTTGATATTATGGACCTCTGATGTTCCTCCAGGAGGAAGGATATTTGTTTTTTTTTGAATCTAGGAGGATTCCTAAGAATTTTATCTCCTGGGAGAGTTGGATCTGCAACTTTTTTATATTCGGGATCCACCCCAGCAATTGGAGAATACCCAGGGTATGAATCACCTGGTTTTCCAGGGTCTGGTAGGAGGCTCCTATTATCAGTAGGTCGTCCAGGTAGGGTACAATGCATATGCCCTGGCTTCTGATGTGGGACACAGCTTCCGCCATAATCTTGGAAAATACTCGAGGGGCAGAGGATATCCCAAAGGGAAGCATGTTGTACCGATAGTGCCTGATTTCTGTACCCTGACGGATCGCAAACCTTAGATACCCCATTTTTCGCTTTATAAGACGCTCCGGATTATAAAACGCACCACAAATTTTGAGGAGAAAAATAGGAAAAAACGTTTTTTTTTTTTAATAAAATGGTGGTGCCTCTTATAATCCAGGTGTCTTATTGCTTACCGGGAGTGGTGGCTGCAGTGAAGTGGGGTCCCAGGGTCGCTGCTGGAGGAGGCAGGAGTGGGGTGATACTGCAGGCAGCAGGAAGGGATGAGAGGGTGCTCCGATGTGGGGCGCGCTGCCAGGGGGCTCGTGCTGCTACCAGGGGGGCTCTACTGCTGCCAGAGGGGTCTGTGCAGCAGCCCGGGGCTCTGCCCACATTTACCGGGTGTTCGTCGGTGCTGTGGGTGTCTCCGGGTGCCCGTCGGCGCTGTGGGTGTCTCCGGGTGCCCAGCCATGTCTCCACGTGCCCAGCCGTGTCTCCGGTTCCAATCCCGGGGCTCTGGCGACATTTTGCGACAGGCCAGAGCCCCGGGGCTCCCTCTCGGTTCCCTCTGTTTTGGGCTCCGGCAATATGGCGGCCGCCGCCGGGGGCAGCGCATGCGCTGATGGTGATCTCGGGACTGAGATCTCGAGAGATGAGATTTCAGCGAGATCTGTCCCGAGATCACCATCAGCGCATGCGCCGCCCGCCATATTGCCGGAGCCCAAAACAGAGGGAACCGAGAGGGAGCCCCGGGGCTCTGGCCTGTCGCAAAATGTCGCCAGAGCCCCGGGATTGGAACCGGAGACACCGCTGGGCACGTGGAGACACGGCTGGGCACCCGGAGACACCCACAGCGCCGACGGACAGCCGGACACCCCTGCGGCCTGCACCCGGTAATGTATATCCTCTTTGTAAGACGCACCCCCATTTTCCCCCCAAGTTTGGGGGAAAAAAAGTGCGTCTTACAAAGCGGAAAATACGGTACGTCCTGTGAGAAGGATGTATGGGAATGTGGAAATAGGCATCCTTCAGGTCTATGGTTGCCATGAAGTAAGACGGCCCTATCAGAGGAATGGCGGTCTTTACCGACTCCATCTTGAATCTGCGATATGCGATGTGTCGGTTGAGGCCTTTCAGATTTATTATTATTCTTGCCTCTCCTGTGGGCTTTTTCACTAGGAACAGTCTGGAATAATGCCCCCTTCCCTGTTCCTCCACAGGGACCTGAGAGATGGCGTTTGATTGTAGAAGGAGCTGGATGCCGGATTTTAGTGCTGGAGTCTCCCGAGGAGGTAGGGAGGCAACTCTTATACCCCGCGGGGGGGGGGGGATTCGAGTCCTAGCAGTAGGCCCTCCTTGATCACGCTGAGGACCCAGGGGCTGTTGGAAATCAACTGCCAAGAGTGAAAGAACCTCGAAAGCCTTTCCCCCACCGGGGTTGAGTCATTGTTTTTTTTGTGGCTGTTGCTGCTGGGGGACCAGGATGTTCCTGCCTCTCCCTTTGTCATAATTCCATCTTCCCGTCCCTCTTGGCTGGGATGGCTGGCTCTGGGGGGCTCGAAAAAGCCGCTTTTTTGTGGTCCTCTGCTCAGGAAGCACCTTTTTATCTGTGGCCTTTTCAAGAATTTCATCTAAAGCCAGGCCGAAGACATGTTCACCCTTGAAGGGTAAAGAGCAGAGTTTAACCTTGGAGGTCAAGTCCCCGCTCCACGTTTTAAGCCAGAGGGCCCGCCTTGCAGAATTGGACTGTACCATAGCCCTGGCAGAGGTGCGGATCATCTCCATTGATGCATCCGCCAAGAAGCCTGTAGCTCTCTGTAGTATAGGAAGGGAGTTAAGGAGGTCACCTCTTGAGGTTCCCCGAGAAATATGACTCTCTAGTTCCTCTATCCATTGGAAGAGAGACCTAGAGACGCATGTGGACGCAATTCTTGACTTTAAGGAAAAGGCAGAGGTTTCCCAGGCTTTTCTTATGAGGCTCTCTGCTTTACGGTCCATCAGGTCTCTAAGCTGGGACGCATCATCAAATGGAAGGACCGTCTTCTTCATCACCCTTGCCACCTGGACATCAACCTTCGGGATGTCCTATTTAAACTCCTCTCCCTCCAGGGGAAATCTATGCCCAAGTTCCGAAGGGGCCGAGTAGCACTTCTCTGGGTACTCCCATTCCTGAGAGATCATATCTACTATGCTCCTATGTACTGGGAAACCTGTTCTTCTGGGTCCCTCAAATCCCCCAAACGTGCAGTCCTGTGCTGACTGAGTAACGGGTTCATCCTCTAGGCCCATGGTGGCCCGTACTGCACTGAACAGCTCCTCCACATATTCCGCGGAAAGGAGGTATTTCCTAGTTTCGGCTGATTTAGAGGTTCCCGGTTGTTCCCAATTTTCGCAGCCTGAATTGTATGACCTTTCTGACTTAGACTCAGAGTCCTCTAATTGCATTTTCCGTTTTTTTGGGGATGGTGAGCCCACAATCGGAGGAGGTGGAGGTGGTGGAGGGGGGGACAGGGCGGCTAAAGAGGTCTGAACCTGATGAGTGACCAGGCTGCGGATCTCGTCAATCAATGACGGGTGCTCAGCCCTGACCACCCTGTCCGTGCAAGCTTGACACAATTTTTTCACCCAATTTGAGGGAAGTTTTGCACTGCATATGGCACATTTGGCCGACTTGCTCGTGGTATTAATACAAAAAGGGTGGGGGAACAAGAGGTGCAATAGTGCCCTATCACTAGTGACACTACGATGTGAGTGGTGTAATGCAGTTCCACTCACCTATTCCAGTTGTGTGACCCACAACTGGCTTGAAGACATAACACAGTATCAGCTGCTGCAGGACCTCCACCGACCACTCCAAAGTGGAAAAACTGCCAGAGAATATGGGAAGCAAGATGTGCCACAGTCCGCCATGCTGAATCCACAAAATCACCTGGGATGCAAGATGTAGTAACAAAGTACTTCTTTATTCCTTCCTACGCGTTTCGGCGCCCTTCCTGGCACCTTCCTCAGGGATCCCTGAGGAAGGTGCCAGGAAGGGCGCCGAAACGCGTAGGAAGGAATAAAGAAGTACTTTGCTACTACATCTTGCATCTCAGGTGATTTTGTGGATTCAGCAGCGCGGACTGTAGTACATCTTGCTTCCCATATTCTCTTGCTCGTGGTATTGGTGCTTTTGTGGGCAGACTTTTCTCCCTATAAAAAAGGGGGAGAAGTATTTTGAGGACCTCTATCCCAGGACCGCACCACTAGGACCCACCCCAGGTACACTTACTGTGGCAGCGCTGGGCTCTGCAGACGCAGGGCAAGAAGAACTGTCCATGCTGACCGGGGATTTCGTCTTACCTGTCGGCGTCTTCCGGCGGGTTAATAAGGGGTTAACCCCGCCCTCAGCACAGCCTTTTCATCTCCCCCTCCTCCTGCCTGGGTCCCGGAGCAGGCACACCAAGTGCTGGCGAGCTCCACGTGCCGGCAGCTGAATGGGGGCCGCCATGACAGGAAATCATCACAAATGCCCCGGAAGTGACCGTGCGCGTGACGTCACTTCCGGGTCACCGCACGGCGTGCAGCAGGAGGAGAGACCGGAGAGCTGCGGGAGGCCTCCGGTCGGGGATCCGTGGCCCGCTTTACTCCCCCTAGGGGAGTGCGGGTGGGCCAGGAATGTCCCGTGTTCTAAGAAGATGGGAGCAGTATGGAGGAGGGGAGGTAGCGCCGCCGACCACCACTGCGCGGCTTAAGGATTACAGGTACGCTGCAGCAGCCGGCCACACAGCATACCGAACCTCTCTATGCCCCATGGGGGACAGGAAAGACACTGGTGAGAGTGAGGTGGGAGGGACCTTTTAACCTCTCATGCTTCCTGTCCCCCATTGGGGCGTGGAGACAACCTCCTATGCTGTCGTAGAAGGTTGCTAGAGAAACAGTGTCTGAGGTTGGTGACGAAACGGCTGTTTGACCCTTTGCTGAGGGAGGAAACTGCTCTTTCCACCTGTGGAATCAGAGATGAGCTGATCCAACTTCTCCCCGAAAAGACAACCACTCTGATAAGGCAAGGAAGTCAGGGATTTCTTTGAAGTTGCCAGGTTGCCGCAAATGAGGGGGAGCGTGCTGAACCCGATGCCTCAAATACTGAGCGAGCTAGGCTCTTTGAGACGGTCAGTGGGATCCTTGATAGAGGACCCACTAGGTATGGATAACAGGGTCCTAGAAGCCAAGCGTGACACGGGTGGATCTACCGTTGGGGACTCTGCCCATTTCTTACGGAGATCAGGGGCGAACGGGTACCTACCTCGCCTCGATCGCCCTTTGCCCTGAGAAACGCTTGTTGGGCCGCTCCCTGTGTTGTTGCACTATGCCCTCAAACTCGGGGTGAGAGCTAAATACTCTATGCGGCCGCTTTGCTCGCTTAAATGAGGCCTTGTGACATGAGGCCAAGGTGGGATCATCTTCAATCCCAAGGGTCTGGTTGACGGCCTCAATGAGACTGTCAACTGTTTCCAGGTACTCCGGAGTACCCGAACCAAGCGTCTCATCCGAGTCGTAATCTGAGCTCCCATTAAGGACCTTTGGTGAAGGTGAGCGAGAGGTCAAGCTTATGGATGCCGAAGCACCGGATGGGCCGGGAGACGCCGTCCTCGACCTAGCTCCGGCAGAAGCCGGGGACTAAATTTCTGATGTCCGTGCGAGGCCCTGGGGGCGGGTCCGCCGAAAATGGCCGCGTCACGGGGGCCAGGACTTCCGCCCACGTCCTAGCTCCGGCTGAAGCCGGGGACTAAATTTTCGGCGTGCACCCGAACCCGGGGCGGGACCGTCGGAAGCAGGGCCTGGGCCGAAAAGAGCATGCGCCGCTGGCTGCCATCTATGTGGCGTAACCCACGGCAGCCCGGGGATCCAAAAACTGCGCCAGCAAGAGTGCCGACCCCGGGGATTTACAGGAGCCCTCCCAGCCCACCTCCTTCCACGGCTCACACCTAGACGTCCATCTTGATCCTCAGGTTAGGTGGGGGGGGGGGGGGGGGGGGGAAGGAGGCTGCAAAAATCAAGGACGGTGCAGGCACCCTAACTCCATCTTCCCTATAGGGGATGAGGAGAGGGACCGCCCGCCACCTTCCATCACCGCTGCCTGGCATTGGTGATGCAGTGGGGGCTGCATGGACTGTTCGCAGGCCTCTGTACAGCCTAGGGTTTCACTACCTTAGGGTGGTCAGGGCTCAGTCCGGCATCATGTCCCACATAGCGGGAAAGGATAGGTGGAGGCGACACTCGCACATGCTCGCCCGTTGGTTTGGGGAAATCGGACCCTTTCAATAGGGTCCGTTGCCCGTCTTATCTTCATGGAAAAATTATTCAATCTATAGGAAAGAAGAGCGCAATAGGGTCTTATCCGGGTGACTTATGAAAGATAACAAAGAGATATACTCACCCTTTCCAGGAGAGAGCTGAGCATATAGGATCAATTTGTCAGCCTGCTGCACGTCCAACGGTCCACACAGTGACCGCCACGTAAATCTCTTATGGAATAAAATTCTTGGACTTATGTGCGCTGCTAGACAAAATATCAAATACAGATCATGTAGTTAAATTAACCTTTTATTTCCCAACGCGTTTCGAAGTCCATAACACTTCTTCCTCAGGGGATGACATATCTACGTGATCTGGATTTGATATTTTGTCTAGCAGCGCATATAAGTCCAAGAATTTTATTCCATAAGAGATCTTCATGGAAAAATGACAGAGTCTGGAAAAAAAAGACCAGACATGTGCCTCCAATGGACACTAAGCAAGAACTGATTCCGCCCGCAATCGGGGCGAGGGTGTATACGGCGGAGGAGGAGCTAACCTCTTTTTTTTTTACTTAGTGTCAGCCTCCAGGCGGCAGTAGCATAAACACACAGTACCTGTGTCCCCCAATGAGGCGAAGGAGAAAATGCTTTGTCCCAATTAATTTGCACAGCACTGTACTTACTTGGATGGCTTAAGATTGTCAAATCACAGGTCAGTCAGCTGTATGCATGTAGAGGGAGCTGATAAATGGGGTATTTTAGGTTTGTACTGTAGCATTTTTGACCAGTCCATAATTTGGATATATTAACTCGTGTTTCTACTAAACCAAATGAACAGAACTGTAGGGATATGTCCACATCAGTAGGTAAGAATTATGCTGTAGATGAGACCTGGGAAAAGTGCTGGTCACGGGCCACCTTCAGTCCACTGGCTGCTCCAGTTCGGCCCGTGGACAGAAAAAGCCTAAGGGCTGAAAACAGTGGCCCATGTGTCACACCATGTGGCTGCCCATGGCATGTCCAGATTTCATCGCTATCTGCAGCCATAGTCACAACCGTCGCTGTCTCATGTGGCCCACCCCTGCTATAGATGAAAATGCTCCTAGACATGGCTCATAGCCAGAAGGTGAAAGACATTGTAGAGGTGCAGAACTTACCTGCTTGACATTGTAGCCCGTTTTGGCACTAGTTTCGATGAACATGACACTGAGCTCCTTGGCTCTCTGCTCTCCCTCCTCGGTGGTAATTTGCCTATTTTTAATGTTGCAAACACAAAGACTAAAATTAATTCAGGGAATCGCCATTTACTGCACAAGATAAACGAAGGCAGAACAGGAAACGGTCACATAGTTGAGTAGCATTTATCAATGTTTCAGAGCATATTCACAGCACACAACATCGATGACTGCAGTAGACCTAGCGGCTCAGCATACATAGTAGTGTTTGCCAGACTGCAGCATGCCTGCTCCAAGAATCAAACTCCTTAACAATGTACTTTAATGGCAGAAGAGAGCGCCTGTAGTAAGGAGTTCTACTTATGGCCTCCAGCAGCAAGACACCTACCTGTGCGCCAAAACATCTTGCTTTAGAACTTGTTTCAATATACAAGACATTCAGTCCCCGAGATGTATCTTGCCCTCTGAACAGAAGCCTGTCTACAGCAATGGGACAAAACCAGATGAACGGAAATAAAAATCAGAGCAAATCAAAATGAAGAATGGAGAAATAAGAACCAATAAAGTAATACACAAACAGAGAGTGAGCAAATGAAAAAAGGAAAAATGGGCAGTGCATAAATATATGACAAGACAATGGCAGCCCCGCTATATAAAAGGCTATGGCCACCTATATAACATGCAAAAAATATTTATAGATAGGCGAGTGGTTGTTAGCAAAAGTGGAAGTTTAACTTAGTTTGACTTAAAGAAGCACTCCTCCTCCAATCAAACCATTATCCTCCTAATATATTGCAGTCATCATATTATATAGCAATGTGCACTTACAAATTGCTCATTTTGCCTTTCTACCCAGATTGACCTAATGTAAAACATTAAGAATTATGACATCATGTGATTAAAAGCGGACAAGCCTAGTCCTTCTAAGCTTACTGCAAAAGTCCCTGGCAAGGGGAGGAGGAGCAACTGGGTTAGAAGTTGAAGAAGGCAATGACTAGAGTTGAGCGACTTTGGTCGGATCGGGTTTCGTGAAACCCGAATGAAACAAAATAAGTTTCAGATGAAACTCGTCCGACTAGAGCAAAACAAAGTCGGAGTTTCGTCCGAAACCCGACCCCAATGCAAGTCAATGGGAAATAAAAGTCGGACGAAACTCCGACTTTTTTTTGCTCTAGTCGGACGAGTTTCATCTGAAACTTATTTTGTTTCATTCGGGTTTCACGAAACCCGATCCGACCAAAGTCGCTCAACTCTAGCAATGACAAATGAAGGAACAAGAGACTTCCTGTTGCTACACAGCAGAGAAAAGAGGAGAATTATCTGGGTAGAAAAGGCAAAATGAGCAATTGTAAGTACACAGTGCTATAAAATATGATTGCAATATATTAAGAGGATAAAAGCTTTGATGGGAGGAGGAGTGCTTCTTTCACAATCTTCATTAATTTTTTGACCCCCATATAGAGTCTGTTCCCAGTTTAGGATTTTTCTCCTGTAGTTGTGTCCCTTCCCATAATACATGCTGGATTTGAGGTCTGTGTGCAGAATGCTGCTCCTCTTTTCATATGCTTACCTCCCCAGCTACACCCATTCTTTTCAGCCTTCCCTGAGAAAACAGAAGCTTTGCCCCCTAACCACATTCAGATCTGTACTGCCTCCTCTCTAAGGCCTCACTCACACGTCGGGTTTGCATTCTGTCAGTGAAAAACAATTACAGTCTATGAGAACTTCCATGTTTGATCCAACATGCAGTTCAAACTCTCACATTCAAGTAAACGGGTCCATAAAAAGAACTGACAGCACTCAGACGTAATCTGAATATTGCCAATATTTTAGTGTTTAATGATTAGAAGAAACTTGGAGAACAATTTATCAAAGTTTTTACACCAGAATACTAGCATGTGCAAAAATGCAGCAATTCTTGGCATTTTCATGCCAGTATGAAGAAGATCTGCAAAAATGGAAAGAAATTGACAGGATGTAGCTATGCCGACCAATTAACCCCTTAACAACCAGATGTAAAATGGTTTTGCATTTTCATTTTATGCTCACCTTCCCAGAGCCATAACTTTTATTTTTTGGTCAAAATTGCCACGTTAGGGCTGGTTGTTTGTGGGACGAGTTGTACTTTTGAACGACACCATTGGTTTTACCATGTCGTGTACTCAAAAAAATGGAAAAAAAATTCTAAGTGCGGAGAAATTGCAAAAAAAGTGCAATCCCACACTTGTTTTTTGTTTGGCTTTTTTGCTAGGTTCACTAAATGCTAAGACAGACCAGCCATTATGATTCTTCAGGTCATTACGAATTCATAGACACCAAACATGTCTTAGTTCTTTTTTATCTAAGGGGTGAAAAAAAAATTCCAAACTTTGATAAAAAAAAATTGTGCCATTTTCTGATAACCGTAGCGTCTCCATTTTTCGTGATCTCGGGTTGGGTGAGGGCTTCTTTTTTGTGTGCCGAGCTGACGTTTATAATTATACCATTTTGGTGCAGATAAGATCTTTTGATCGCCCATTATTGCATTTTAATGCAAAGTCGCGGCGACCAAAAAACGTAATTCTGGCGTTTTGACTTTTTTTTCCTCAATATGCCGTTTAGCGATCAGGTTATTCCTTATTTTTATTGATAGATCGGGCGAAATAATGCAGCGATCCCAAATATGTGTATGTTTGATTTTTTTTTTGTTTTATTTTGAATGGGGCAAAAGGGGGGGGGGTGATTTAAACTTTTATTTTTTTTTTTAACATTATTAAAAAAAAATATTCTCCACTTTTGGCATGCTTCAATTTTCTCCATGGAAGACTAGAAGCTGCCATAACCCGATTGGCTGTGCTACATACAGGCGATGATCAGATCACCTGTATGTAGCAGAATTACTCACTTGCTATGAGCACTGACCACCTGCGGCTGTGCTGGGCATGGTGTTCCCTCAAGGCTCAGTCCTAGGAGCCCTAGTCTTCTCCATCTACACCTTCGGCCTGGGACAGCTCATAGAATCCCACGGCTTGCAGTATCACCTCTACGCTGATGACACGCAGATTTACCTATCTGGACCTGACCTCACCTCCTTACTGACCAAAATCCCACAATGTCTATCTGCTATCTCAGCTTTCTTTTCTGCTCGCTTTCTCAAACTGAACATGGACAAAACAGAATTCATCATTTTTCCCCCATCTCACTCTACCCCACCACCAGACCTATCCATCAATGTCAATGGCTGCTCGCTTTCCCCAGTCCTGCATGCTCGGTGCCTTGGGGTGATCCTTGACTCTGCGCTCTCTTTCAAACCACATATCCAAGCCCTTGACTCCTCCTGCCGCCTCAAACTCAAAAATATTTCCTGGATCCGCGCATTCCTCAACCATGAAACCACAAAAACACTAGTGCACGCCCTTATCTCCCGCAACCTCCTACTCTCTGGCCTCCCCTCTGGCACCACTCCAGTCCATCCTACACTCTGCTGCCCGACTAATCCACCTGTCTCCGCGCTATTCCCCAGCCTTCCCCCTATGCCAGGCACTTCACTGGCTTCCTATTGTCCAGAGGCTCCAGTTCAAAACCCTGACCATGACATACAAAGCCATCCACAACCTGTCTCCTCCATACATCTGTGACATGGTCTCCCGGTACCTACCTGCACGCAACCTTCGATCCTCTCAAGATCTCCTTCTCTACTCCCCCCTCATCTCTTCTTTCCACAACCGCATACAAGACTTCTCCCGTGCTTCCCCCATACTCTGGAACTCTCTGCCGCAACACGTCAGACTCTCACCATCAACGAAAACCTTCAAGAAGAACCTGAAGACCCACCTGTTCCGACAAACCTACAGCCTGCAATGATCCTCGGTCTACTGAACCACCGCACAACCAGCTCTACCCTCTCCTAGTGTATTCTCACCCATCCCTGTAGACTGTGAGCCCTCGCGGGTAGGGTCCTCTCTCCTTCTGTACTTGTGTGTACCTTGTCTTACACATGTTTATTGTACTTGTCTATATTTCCCCTTCTCACATGTCAAGCGCCATGGAATAAATGGCGCTATATAAATGCATAATAATAACAACATGTAATAGGAAAGATATGGGCTTACCGCTGGAGCCCACATCAAAGGGAGGGTGTCCGACATTGGTGTAAATGTACGCCCAATGTCGGAAAGGGGTTAAAAACAGCAATAGTGACTTATCCCGGAAATGCTACTTTATTCAGTGAATGCGGTAGCATTTCTGGCGAGGCGCACTCCGCTGAGAAAAGTGCCGACTTCAGTAAATGGCATACGCCTCTTAACGAAGTAGGCGTATCTTACTTCACCGAGCCCTTTATTATGCAGGCGTAAGAAATCAGCAGTGCCTTAAAACTTTTTTTCTCGTATGCAAAAAAAAAAAAAAATACCAGACAGATGGTAAAAATGGACAGTCTGACCAACAATGGATGAAAATTGGTCCTTTCTTCCTTAGGCAAAAGAAAAATTCTGAACTGAATGAGGCCTTATGTTGAGAGACGCGAGGGAGAATGCAGAGTCATCCATGCCTAGAAGCAAAGTTTTGTAATAGTAAAGTGAGTGTCTTACATTCTGCAGCATCAAAATCGTAGGACACTTAACCCCTTTCCAACATCGGGCGTACATTTACGCAGATGTCGGAATCCCTCCCTTTGATGTGGGCTCCGGCGGTGAGCCCACATCTTTCCCGGGACATGTCAGCTGTTTTGAACAGCTGACATGTGCCCGCAATAGCCGGGGTTGGAATCACCCGATCTATAATAATAAAAAAAAAAAAAAAAAAAGGATTAACCTGATCTCTAAACGGCGTAGTGAGAAAAAAGTCAAAACGCCAGAACTACTACTTTTTGCTCGCCACGACATTGCAGTAAAATGCAATAACTGGCGACCAAAAGATCGTATCTGCACCAATATGGTATCATTAAAAAGGTCAGCTCAGCACGCAAAAGATAATCCCTCACCCAACCCGAGATCACGAAAAAGGAGACGCTATGGGGAACAAAGTTTGGAATTTTTTTTTTTTTTTCACCACTTAGATAAAAAAAAAGAACCTAGACATGTTTGGTGTCTGTGAAGTCGTAATGACCTGGAGAATCATATTGACAGGTCAGTGTTTGCATTTAGTGAACCTAGCAAAAAAGCTAAAGAAAAAACACTTTTTTTGCAATTTCACCACACTTGGAATTTTTTTCCCGTTTCTAGTAGATGATATGATAAAACCAGTGATGTCGTTCAAAAGTACAACTCGTCCCACAAAAAATAAGTCCTCACATGGCCATATTGCCTGAAAAATAAAAAAGTTAAGGCTCTGGGAAAAAGGGGAGCAAAAAACGAAATAAGCTCTGGGGGGTTAAGGGGTTCATGGTAACATTTTTAGAAAGTTACTTAAATTTTGCACTTAGAAAATAAATGAACAATTAAAGAAAAAAAACAAGCATAGTAAAATAAAAGGCTAGCATGAGAAAAACTATGAACGTGATAATTAAAAGTCTGGAGATCTAACTTGAAAGTCATCCATTACTATACAGCGGATTTAGTTCCATGTACTTGTACATAACATTTGTAAAACATGTTTTATGGGGAAAGCAGCCTTTTCCCTGCCGCTTGCAGACTCTCCAAGATGTTTTGTATCCCCCCCCAAGGAGGCTGTTGGGAGGGAAGCAGTGGAAATGGGATGATATATGGCTCACATGGCTGCCCATATAGCACTATAACATGTATTGGCAGCAAGGAAAAAAAAAACCTAAGTAAGAGCAAACGCCACACCTGGAAGAGTCTACCCATGCAGAGGTTGATAGAAAAAGCCATGGAAATGGACACAAACACCCATAATATACAGATTTTGTGACAAAAGGAAGGCGCTAAATCAGAAAGAGCAAAAATAATTAGAAATTTGATCTGCAGTTTACTATAAAAAGATTGCCACGTGTCCAGTATACATTCAGAGCAAGTAAAGGTTCGGGCCATTTGCACACATTGAGTATTTAGTGAGTTTTTTCCCCAGTATTTGTAAGCCAAAACTAGGAGTGGAACAGTCAGAGGAAAAGTGTAATAGAAACACGTCACCACTTCTGTATTTATCACCCACTCCTGGTTTTGACTTCCAAATAGTGATGGAAAATACTGACCGAATACTGAATGTGGGAGCGTGGCCTTAGTGTGTGAATACCTCGTCATTGAATGCACCTTCCATATACCAAATCTCTGAGAGTCTGTTAGGCTACGTTCCCACAATTAGTTTTTGCCGTGTCAAAAACGCAGTACTAAGGTAACTGTAAGCAGTTCCAGCACCGTGGATGGGATTTATAGAAATTTACAGCGCATGTTGCATTTTTTTTTTTTTTTTAACGCAGTGTAAACTGACCTGTAATGCACGCTTCACATCAGCAGCATGTTAATTCTCGGTATACAGTGCTCTGTGCAGATTTTCCCCATACACTTGCAATACATGTGGAATATCCACAGGTAAAAAAAAAAAAACACGCACATGCGTTTTAGTGTATATTCGTGGCAGAAAAGCAATAAAAATGCATGTAATCCGCACCCAAGTATATCAATCAATAAAGTTTTTTTAAACCAAATACCAGGAAGTATCAAAATTTTAGCACTTTATTTAAAGAATGACATCAAAAAGAAAACGTAATAAAAAGGCATGTAAAAAAAGTCAAAAATGGCAAGTAATCTAATTTAAATAATAGGTGCAGCAATTTTGCAGAGTCAAAAACTCACCAAAAGCTCGTGGTGGGAATGTAGCCTCACAAGTCATCTAACTTACCTGCTAACAGCCTCCACTGATGGTCAGACACCTAATCAGCACACCCAAGCAGTCATGGACCGGGAGCCACCGATCATGTACCCTTTACAATTAGAATTTGTGCTTTACACCGAATTAGTAAATCTGCTCTATTGTGTTAATCAGCAGACTAGACAGTGTGAAGATGTAGCAAAATCATAGTGGCTCAAGCTGGAGGCAGGATTCATATGCCCCACTGCTGTATTTAGAGAGACTTTTCCAAAAAGCACAAGCTCGCTGCATGAAAGTTTAAAACCTGTATTTAAAAAAACAAACAAACAAACAAAAAAAAAAACAACACACCCACATAATACAATGGTCCTGTACGTCAGCAGGCTGGTGAGCTTGCCCTCCTGGCCAGGTGCAGTTACCTTTTATCTGCCAGATCCGTTTTATTCCCCACAAGCATGATTATTACATCACTTCCTCTCTCTGTCCGAACGTCGTCTATCCATTTGGAGGTTTGTTGGAAGGAGTTTAGATCTGAAGTAAAAATAAAACTTTGTACTGAGGTCTCCATTTTACAAATTTGACACAATGTGTATAATCCATATACAACAGACACATGAAAAAGCCATAACAAGGACTTAAAGGGGTTGTGTACTACTAGGGCAGCTGCATCTCACTATGAATGCTTGCCCCATTAAAATAAAAAGACCTATACTTACCGTTCCAGCAATGTTGGCACTCACGTTTGGGTGCAGGGCTCACGTGACAACCTAACAGCGCTGCCCTCACTGTCCCTGCCTATGGACGTATTAGTAATCAAGAGGAAGTAAGCGGCCAGCTGCAGCTCTCACCTCCTCTTCATTACCTATACATCTCAAGGCGGGGATAGTGAGGGCAGCACTGATTGGGTGCAGGGCTCACGTGACATAACCTCACATGATCCCTGGGAACGCGAGGTTCCAACACCGCTGGAACAACATCGGCACTGGAGGCAAGTATAGGAGATTTTAATTTAACATTCACCAACAGAGTGCAAAGGAGTTATCCTAGAAGTGAACAACCCCTTTAAAAAGGGGCTGTTCACCTTTACTGAAAGTTACCCCGAGCTGCAGACTATTGTAAAGAAAAACTGTGCTGTACTCCCCTTCCCCAGGTCCACTGAGGAGTCTCCATTGTTCCCAGTGTGTGGCAATGGCAGCAGTGCTGACATCTGAGAGAGGTGTTCCCATGTAAACAGAATGCCCAGCTTAGAGCCACTGAGCTAACCAACTGGCAGCACCACAGTCAATGCCAGACCTCAGAAGCAACAGTGAAACTCGCCAACGGACTCAGGGCAGGTGAGTAGCACACAGTTTCTTTCTTTTAGAATAACACCCTGGAATTCAGTTTAAGTGACATGGAACAACCACTGTAATATAGACACATTCATTCCTATAATCCATAGTGGACCTGGGAAACACAAACGTTCATGCAATAAGATTAATTGATACCAGTTTCAAAAAGATAAAAATAAAAATAAATGATGCATGGAAAAATAACTACATTCTGAATCAATAGGCCACATCCTTAAAGGGAATGTGTCATTATAACATGACCTATTTTACATCAGGTTTATATGTTACATGTATGTATAAAAATTTTTTAAAAAAAGTAGATCTGTTCGCAGCATATTTCCCCCATGTCACCATCTTTATTTAAAGGAGAAAATAAAAAAAATATGAAAATCTTGTAATGTTCGCACGGACTCTTTAAGGCTATGTTCACATGTCCAGTAATGATCCGTTAGAAAGGATCAAGCAGAAATCCGTTAGGAAAAGAGTTGTGCACACAACTTTAGTCTGATATTCACAAACGGATCTCTGCCTGATGCATTTTTCTTTTTTACATTGAAGTCACTGGGCACAGAATCCGCTAATGCAGCATCCGTTGTCCTCCATTTCTAACAGATCCAGCAAGAAAAGGCTTTTTCTTGCTGCATCCGTTAGAAACAGACTACAACGGATGCTGCATTAACAGGCTCCTGCTGGATCAGTTCTTACTAATCATTACTGAACATGTGAACATAGCCCAGCACTCCTACTTCTTGTTCTTTGAGGAGGACTCTTTAACGGAGACAATTAGACTAACAGGTGACACCTCTATAAATAGCTGATAACACCGGATATACCAATCACAATTCGTGAAGTCACAGCTCCCCCTCCCTTCACAGTGGTTTTTGCACACACTCAGATGATTCAATGCAAAAGATAGGGTCAGGTTCTGTTTGTGCCTAAGGCATGTTTCACACATCCGTTTTTTCCCTTCAGTCAAAATCCGCCAATTTTTTTAAAAAACGGATTCGTTTTTTTTCCCCCATAGACTTACATTATTGGCAGATGTTGACTGACGGTCGTCCGTCCCACCCGATTTTTTTTTTACAGATCCACCAAGATTTTAGCGGCTCCTGGGCAGATGAAACGGACCCAGCAACGTTTTTTTGCTTTGACGGTCCGCTAATTTCAGCATTAACCCTAAATGCCGCTCTGGGAGCCGATAAAATTCTCTCTCTCCTCACCCGTCGATATCGCGCTCCTAAGCTCCCACGATATCCCGATCCTCCATCGCGCTCCTCCAGCCCAGCTCCCGCGATATCCCGATCGCGCCACTCCAGCTCCCGCGATATCCCGATCGCGCCACTCCAGCTCCCGCGATATCCCGATCGCGCCACTCCAGCTCCCGCGATATCCCGATCGCGCCACTCCAGCTCCCGCGATATCCCTCTGCCGGTCGCGCGCCACCTCACTCGATCTACATACAATTCGCGACCGCCGCAGTCGCTTTAAATTTGGCCACATCGCTTCTCCCACGGATCCTTCATCCTACGTGCTCCGCTGACATCCGTCCGTCACGGATCCGCTGGTTTCAACCTTTGGCGGATTTCAACTGACCGCCAATGACGGAGGTATGAAACAGGCCTAATGAACATGTGGATGAACAAACAAAATTTAAAAAATTCAAAGCCGTAGTGGCTAGTGACGGGCAAACTTGTGGATGTTTGGGTCCAGCAGAACATTTGGAAAAAAAAAAAAAAAAAGTGTGGTTCGGGTACCAGAACAGCAACCCGAAATTCAAATTCAAAGGAATGGGGGGCCTGAACATCCGTTGTTTGCCACACTGTCATCTGCATGACAGCGCAACAATCACTGCCTCTGTTCAGCGGAAAGATCATTACAGCTGGTCAGAGAGCTGCGGTTCTCACGCTTTCGGACGAAAGAGGCGTGGGCTGATGTGAGCACTGCTAACATTTTTACCGCTGATCACAGCCACAGGTGTTTGCTGTGCTGTCAAGCAGACTGCAGCGAGGAAACACCCAATGTTCAGGGTGCCAAATCCAAACAGTAAGGCCGGAGTCACACTACAGCGAGATACGGTCGAGTCTCGCAGGTTAAAACCAAGCTCTGGCACCGGCACTCTGGAGCGGAGCGTGCAGCCGCACAGCAATACATGGAGCTGCACGCTCCGCTCCGGCCTAACACTGACATTCTGGAGAAGTCAGTGTTCGGGGTCAGTGCTCGGTACGGGCCCCAAACTTTAATGTTTGGCTTTGCTTATCACTACTAGCGGCTAGTATGAAAACGGCAATATTTTATTTATTAATAAAGATTGATATGAATAAATAACTTCTATTTTTTTCCTTTTAATACAAAAGCCTGATTGAACAGTAGATCATTTTCTAATGACTGATTACCTTTAACCCCTTCCTGACATGAGACGTACTATCCCGTCCACGGTACCCGGGCCCGTATGACCGGGGACGGGATAGTACGTCTACCGCGATCAGCGGCGCCCACGTGGTGAGCGCCGCTGATCGCGGCCGGGTGTCAGCTGATTATCACAGCTGACACCCGGCACTACGTGTCAGGGGCGGTCACGGACCGCCCCCGACACGTTAACCCCTTGCACACCGCGATCAAACATGATCGCGGTGTACCGGGGGTTAAAGGGAAGCATCGGCAGGGAGGGGGCTCCCTCCGTGCTTCCCTGAGCCCCCCACGGCAGCGCAATGTGCAGCGCTGCTGCGGGGGGCTCCTTTCCTCCAGGCCCCCGAATCCAAGATGGCGACGGGGGCCTTCGGGGGCCTGGGGAAGCTGGCTTCCTCAGTGCCTGCAAAGCGCAGGCATGAGGAAGCCTTGTGCACTGCCTGTGACAGATTGCTGATCTGTCACAGTGATCTGTGATGTGACAGATCAGCGATCTGTCACAGGACAGTGATGTCCCACCTGGGACTATGTAATAAAGTAAAAAAAAATTTAAAAAAAGTGTAAAAATAAATTTAAAAAAATCGCCAAATAAATTAGTAAAAAAAAAAAAAAATAGTCCCCAATAAATTCATTTTTTGAAAATAATAAAAAAAAAAAACAATAAAAGTACACATATTAGGTATCGCCGCGTCCGTAACGACCTGCCCTATAAAACTGTCCCATTAGTTAACCCCTTTAGCGAACCCCTTAAAAAATAAAAATAAAAAACGAAGCAAAAAATAATGATTTATTAGCATACCGCCAAACAAAAAGTGCAATAACGCGCGATCAAAAAGACGCATATAAATATCCATGGTACCGCTGAAAACGTCATCTTGTCCCGCAAAAAACAAGCCGCCATACAGCATCATCAGCGAAAAAATAAAAAAGTTATAACTCGCAGAATAAAGCGATGCAAAAATAATTATTTTTTATATAAAATAGTTTTCATTGCATAAAACCGACAAAAACATAAAAAAACGACCTAAATGAGGTATCGCTGTAACCGTACTGACCCGAAGAATAAAACCGCTTTATCAATTTTACCGCACGCGGAACGGTGTAAACGCACCCCCCCAAAAGAAATTCATGAAACGCTGGTTTTTGTTCATTCTGCGTCCCAAAAATCGGAATAAAAAGCGATCAAAAAATTTCACGTGCCCGAAAATGGTACCAATAAAAACGTCAACTCGTCCCGCAAAAAATAAGACCTCACATGACTCGGTGGGTCAAAATAAGGAAAAATTATAGCTCTCAATATGTGGTGATGCAAAAACTATTTTTACAATAAAAAGCGTCTTTTAGCGTGCGACAGCCGCCAAACATAAAAACCGCCATAAATAGTAAATCAAACCCCCCGTTATCACCCCCTTAGTTAGGGAAAAATAATAAAATAAAAAAAATTTATTTATTTCCATTTTTCCATTAGGGTTAGGGCTAGGGTTAGGGCTAGGGGTGTGTTGGGGTAGGGTTGGGGTAGGGTTAGGGCTAGGGTTAGGGCTAGGGTTAGGGCTAGGGTTAGGGGCGTGTTGGGGTTCGGGTTGGAGTTAGAATTGGGGGTTTCCACTGTTTGGGCACATCAGGGGCTCTCCAAATGCAACATGGCGTCTGATCTCAATTCCAGCCAATTCTGAGTTGAAAAAGTCAAATGGTGCTCCTTCCCTTCCAAGCTCTGCTATGCGCCCAAACAGTGTTTTACCCCCACATGTAGGGTAGCAGCCTACTCAGGACAAATTGCAAAACAATTTTTGGGGTCCAATTTCTCCTGTTACCCTTAGGAAAATAAAAAATTGGGGGCAAAAATATCATTTTTGTGGAAAAAAAATGATTTTTTTATTTTCACATCCGAGTGTTATAAACTTCTGTGAAGCACTTGGGGGTTCAAAGTGCTCACCACACATCTAGATAAGTTCCGTGGGGGGTCTAGTGTCCAAAATGGGGTCACTTGTGGGGAGTTTCAATAGTTTAGGTACATCAGGGGCTCTCCAAACGCACATGACACCCGCAGACCATTCCATCAAAGTCTGCATTCCAAAACGTCACTGCTTCCCTTCCGAGCCCCGACGTGTGTCCATACAGTAGTTTTCTCCCACATATGGGGTGTCAGCGTACTCAGGACAAATTGGACAACAACTTTTGGGGTCCAATTTCTCCTGGTACCCTTGGGAAAATAAAAAAATGGTGACTAAAAGATCATGTTTGTGGAAAAAATACGAATTTTTTATTTTCACGCCCGGGCGTTGTAAACTTCTGTGAAGCACTGGGGGGTCAAAGTGCTCACCTCACATATAGATAAGTTCCTTAGGGGGTCTAGTTTACAAAATGGTGTCATTTGTGGGGGGTTTCCACTGTTTAGGTACATTAGGGGCTCTCCAAAGGCAACATGACACCCGCAGACCATTCCATCAAAGTCTGCATTCCAAAACGTCACTACTTCCCTTCCGAGCCCCGACGTGTGCCCATACAGTAGTTTTCTCCCACATATGGGGTAGCAGCGTACTCAGGACAAATTGGACAACAACATTTGGGGTCCAATTTCTCCTGGTACCCTTGGGAAAATAAAAAAATGGTGACTAAAAGATCATGTTTGTGGAAAAAATACGAATTTTTTATTTTCACGCCCGGGCGTTGTAAACTTCTGTGAAGCACTGGGGGGTCAAAGTGCTCACCACACATCTAGATAAGTTCCTTGGGGGGTCTTGTTTACAAAATGGTGTCATTTGTGGGGGGTTTCCACTGTTTAGGTACATTAGGGGCTCTCCAAAGGCAACATGACACCCGCAGACCATTCCATCAAAGTCTGCATTCCAAAACGTCACTACTTCCCTTCCGAGCCCCGACGTGTGCCCATACAGTAGTTTTCTCCCACATATGGGGTAGCAGCGTACTCAGGACAAATTGGACAACAACTTTTGGGGTCCAATTTCTCCTGGTACCCTTGGGAAAATAAAAAAATGGTGACTAAAAGATCATGTTTGTGGAAAAAATACGAATTTTTTATTTTCACGCCCGGGCGTTGTAAACTTCTGTGAAGCACTGGGGGGGTCAAAGTGCTCACCACACATCTAGATAAGTTCCTTGGGGGGTCTAGTTTACAAAATGGTGTCATTTGTGGGGGGTTTCCACTGTTTAGGTACATTAGGGGCTCTCCAAAGGCAACATGACACCCGCAGACCATTCCATCAAAGTCTGCATTCCAAAACGTCACTACTTCCCTTCCGAGCCCCGACGTGTGCCCATACAGTAGTTTTCTCCCACATATGGGGTATCAGCATACTCAGGACAAATTGGACAACAACTTTTGGGGTCCAATTTCTCCTGGTACCCTTGGGAAAATAAAAAAATGGTGACTAAAAGATCATGTTTGTGGAAAAAATACGAATTTTTTATTTTCACGCCCGGGCGTTGTAAACTTCTGTGAAGCACTGGGGGGGGTCAAAGTGCTCACCACACATCTAGATAAGTTCCTTAGGGGGTCTAGTTTCCAAAATGGTGTCATTTGTGGGGGGGTTCCACTGTTTTGGTACATCAGGAGTTTTCCAAACGCGACATGGTGTCCGATCTCAATTCCAGCCAAAAATGTCAAATGGCGCTGCTTCCCTTCCGAGCTCTGCCATGCGCCCAAATAGTGGTTTACCCCCACATGTGGGGTATCAGCGTACTCAGGACAAATTGCACAATAACTTTTAGGGTCCTGTTACCCTTGGAAAAATAAGAATTGAGGGTGAAAAGATCATTTTTGTGGAAAAAATATGATTTTTTAATTGTATGGCTTTATGTTATAAACTTCTGTGAAGCCCATGGGGGTTCAAAGTTCTCACCACACATCTAGATAAGTTCCTTAGGGGGTCTAGTTTCCAAAATGGTGTCATTTGTGGGGGGTTTCCACTGTTTTGGTACATCAGGGGTTTTCCAAACGCGACATGGTGTCCGATCTCAATTCCAGCCAAAAACGTCAAATGGCGCTGCTTCCCTTCCGAGCTCTGCCATGCGCCCAAATAGTGGTTTACCCCCACATGTGGGGTATCAGCGTACTCAGGACAAATTGCACAATAACTTTTAGGGTCCTGTTACCCTTGGAAAAATAAGAATTGAGGGTGAAAAGATCATTTTTGTTGAAAAAATATGATTTTTTAATTGTATGGCTTTATGTTATAAACTTCTGTGAAGCCCATGGGGGTTCAAAGTTCTCACCACACATCTAGATGAGTTCCTTAGGGGGTCTATTTTCCAAAATGGTGTCATTTGTGGGGGGTTTCCACTGTTTTGGTACATCAGGGGTTTTCCAAACGCGACATGGTGTCCGATCTCAATTCCAGCCAAAAACGTCAAATGGCGCTGCTTCCCTTCCGAGCTCTGCCATGCGCCCAAATAGTGGTTTACCCCCACATGTGGGGTATCAGCGTACTCAGGACAAATTGCACAATAACTTTTAGGGTCCTGCTACCCTTGGGAAAATAAAAATTGGGGTGAAAAGATCATTTTTGTGGAAAAAATATGATTTTTTAATTGTACCGCTGTACGTTATAAACTTCTGTAAAGCCCTTGTGGGTTCAAAGTTCTCACCACATATCTAGATAAGTTCCTTGGGGGGTCTAGTTTCCAAAATGGGGTCACTTGAAGGGGGTTTCCACTGTTTAGGTACATCAGGGACTCTCCAAACGTGACATGGCGTCCAATCTGAATTCCAGCCAATTTTGCATTGAAAAAGTCAAACGGCGCTCCTTCCATTCTGAGCTCTGCCATGCGCCGAAACAGTCGTTGCCCCCCACATATCAGGTATCTGCGTACTCAGGACAAATTGCACAATAACTTTTGCAGTTCAATTTCTCCTGTTACCCTTGGTAAAATAAAAAAAATTGAACCTGAAGTATTTTTTTTATGAAAAAAAGTTAGATGTTCATTTTTTTTTAAATATTCAAAAAAATTCCTGTGACGCACCTAAAGGGTTAATAAACTTCTTGAATGTGGTTTTGAGCACCTTAAGGGGTGCAGTTTTTAGAATGGTGTCACTTTTGGGTATTTTCTATCATATAGACCCCTCAAAGTGGCTTCAAATGTGATGTGGTCCTAAAAATAAAATGGTGTTGTAAAAATGAGAAATCGCTGGTCAACTTTTAACCCTTATAACTTCCTAACAAAAAAAAATTTTGGTTCCAAAATTGTGCTGATGTAAAGTAAACATGTGGGAAATGTTAGTTATCAAGTTTTTTGTGTGCCGTATCTCTGTGATTTAAGGGCATAAAAATTCAAAGTTGGAAAATTGCGAAATTTTCAAAATTTTCGCCAAATTTCCGTTTTTCTCACAAATAAACGCAAGTTATTTGAACGAAATGTTACCACAAACATGAAGTACAATATGTCACGAGAAAACAATGTCAGAATCACCGGTATCCATGGAAGCGTTCGAGAGTTATGACCTCATAAAGGTACAGTGGTCAGAATTGTAAAAATTGGCCCGGTCATGAACGTGCAAACCACCCTTGGGGGTGAAGGGGTTAAAACCCCTTCAGGACCTGGCAAATTTTCATTTTTGTGCCATTTCAAATTCTCTTCCAATAGTCATAACATTCATTTTTCCGTGAACATAAGGGATTTTTTGCGCAGTAGGTTGTAGCTTTGAATTTTTTTAACATAAACTTGTTCTATAAAAATCAAACTCAAATAACAATGGTGGAATTGCATTTTTCCCCCCACTGTGTTTACAGCATTCATTAGTTTTGAAAATGATTCATTCTTCTCCAGGTCAGGATGATTACAGCGATACCAAACTTGCATAGTATTATTTTATGATTTAATTGGTGAAAAAAAAAATTGATAAGCTTGTAAAAAACTAAAATAATTTTTGGTCTATGTCACCATTTTTCAAAACCTGTAACAGCTGCATTTGTCTGTGGATATAGCCGTGTGAGGGCTTGATTATTGCAGGGAGAGCTGATATTTTCATGGATCCCATTTTATGGGGTATATGCCATTTTTATTATTTTCTGTTTTTTTTTGTGTTTTTTGTTGGGGGGGGGGGGAGCATGAAAAAAATAATGTATTTTGAGTTTTCTTCTCAGAGTGTTTAGGAATTTGTTTAATTTTACATTCTGTTAGACAAGACTTTTACAGATGTGTTAACACAAGACGTTAGTTTCTTTTTTTATTTTTAAATGGGGTAAAAAAAGGGGCATTTTATTTTTAATTTAAGATATATTTTCTAATAAAGTACAGTATAAATCATGGTATCTTGAAGTGCAGCGTACTGCAGTGCTTCAGAGGAGTACCAAGATGGCAGAGATAAGGGACTTCCGTAGGTCCCTGGCTGCCAAGGTATCCCACTGTTGTCCCACAATTGAGTCACGGGGAGCCCAATGGGAGCAGCAACATCATTTAAATGCAGTCATCACTCATTGATCGCTGCATATCAATGGTTTAGAGCCGTTAGAGACAGATGCCAGCTGTGTAATATAACTGGCATCTACAGGGAGTGGAGGGAGTTCAATATAAAATCACCAGTGGGGATCTGACGGCCGGTTCCCCACTGATCAGCTATTATCCCCTAATGCGACAACTCATGAAAATAATATACAGGTGGAAACACAGCAGCTCCACACACTGTTTAGTGGCCACTGCCGGGTACTGCAGATCAGCTGGTGAGTAGAGTTGAGCGAATCGATTGCCAAATCTGAATTGCCATATTCGTGCCATATTGGTACCCTATTCGTGCTGAATTTACGTTTGACGATTGATTACAAACATATTTGGTCATTTCTACTCCCAATGACGTTCGGCTGTGTTCGGTGAATATTGCAAATACAATATTCGCAGCTGATCATAATCGAAAACGAATTTTGAAAAATTCGCTAAACTCTATTCAAGAGCACCTATTCTTAGGCTGGATTTGTCAGTATGAAAGTACCAGACAATCCTTTAAAAGAGAATCCCTTTTTATGTCAGCTAATCCAAAACAAACCGAACAAATTCTTTATTCACTGCATATGTGGACAGCCAGCTATGATTCCTATACACAGGAATACAGTATGTACCATTTAGAATGGGATCATTTGTGTGATGAGAGCTAGTGTACGCTTAGTAATGGCATTTTCTGTTTTGAGGCAACTCACTTGTAATATCATACACAACAACAGCAATTGTGGAGTCCCGTATATAGCTGGGGATCAGACTGCGGAAACGCTCCTGTCCGGCGGTGTCCCAGAGCTGCAGCCGCACCTGCTGGTACCAGGCCAGGGACGGCAGAAAGGGAAACAGAGGGACAGATATTATAAGGAGGGAACATTCATGGGTAGCACAAAAGACAGATTTATTGCACAGCATTTAACTACTGTCTGCAATACTAAGTTTTCCAAGCTACAACAATAAATGATCACGGTAAAGCTCTGAATTCTTAAAGGGATTGTTCACTTATTATAGTCAATGTGTTGGGGGACATGGTTTGGTGGCACTTACCAATATACAAGTATTACAGGTTCTCCTCCTGCACCACCCCTCACAGATGGCACGTCACCCTTCCAACATGTTCAGCAGTCTCCTCCAACTAGCTTTCATTTGGAGGCGGCTGATGGACAGATCTGGTCATACACTGCTCCACCAGCACACATTGTATGGACAGGAGCTCTATGCAGACAGAAGGAAAACTTCTCTATTTCAGGAGGCGAACCTGATACATCCATTTACTAGTAAGTCCAACTAAGTCACATCCACAACACATTTAGTATAATAAAATGGTCAGCCCGTTCAAGAGCCAAGGTGGCGACACAGTGGAACTTACTGCAGGTAAATTGCTGAAGTAGAGAACAGATCAGTCCAGAATACAATCTTTATGACTTACTACAGAATACCCGTCTACACTGACACCTAAACTTATGCACGTCGGAAATATTGCCAGAGGAGGCACTTTGGATTCAGAAGTGTATAGAAAGTTCATGAATTGGAAAAGCTAAAATAAAAGAACATTCTTCTAAGTGCCCCGATAACTCAGTGCACTGGCCAGAGATAACAGCACATTAATGCTGACCCAATCTTGTGCCCTGTCCCCTTACACATTATGCATAGTGTTAGCATCATCATGCTATGTCCTTTCTGTATCATCGGGGGGTTGGTTCGATGTATTGTACAGAGTAAGGCTAAGTTCACGCGTAGCGGAATTCCCGTGGAAGTTACCGCAAGAATTCCGGAATTCCATTCCTTGGTGAAAATCGCATTTTAAATTCCCGCGGAAAAACTAGCGATTTGCAAGCGTAATTAGCTTGCAGAATGCTAGCGTTTTCCAAGCGATCTGTAGCACCGCTTGGAGAACTGATTGACAGGTTGGTCACACTCGTCAAACAGTGTTTGACGAGTGTGACCAACTTTTTACTACTGAGGCTGCCTATGCGACATCAGTAGTAAAAGATATAATGTTAAAAATAATAAAAAAAAAAAAAACAAAAAAAAAAACGTGTTATATTCACCTTCTGATGTCCCGCGCAGCGTCCCCAGGCCTCCGCGATGCTCCGACAGGTCCCGTTCCCAGTGAAGCATTGCGGCAACGACCTTTGATGACGTCGCGGTCTCGCAAGACGCGACGTCAGCAAAGGTCATCGCAATGCATTACTGGGAACGGGAGCTGCCGCGTGTATCGCTGAAGCCCGGGGAATATAACCCGATTTTTTTATTTTAATTCTATGTTTTACAGGGATATGGTACCCAGAGCCCAGAGGGACAGTCTCCTCTCCTCCGGACCGTGGGTACCATCCGCAAATGTTCTGCTTACTTTTCGCATGGTGGGCACAGCCACATGCGGAAAATAAGCAGAACAATGCATTCCTATGTGGGTGGAATTGCCACGATTCTGCAAATTAATGAGCATACTGCGGATTTTTCTGCGATGCGATTCCGCTGCGGGAAAATCCGCAGCATTAGCACAGCATTGTGGAATCCCATAGGATTGCATGGGATGCTGTTTTTTTTGCGTTTTCGCGGCAAAATCGCGTGGTAAAAACAGCCACGGAAACGTGAAAAAACCTGAACGTGTGAACGCAGCCTAACTACCGGAGACCTCTGCTACTGCTCAGCTCTTTCTGTGATGAATATAGAGGTCACTGGAGAATGAGCCTGCAGGGGACCCACCATCCATTACAGCTACTACCGCTGCTTTACAAGTGGCATCCAGTAGTGGGGTTACTGCTCTCCCAGTAACTATGCCATAAATTCTTCAGAATACAATACTCGCTAAAGCTCTCACATTTATATAAAGTAAAGAGCTTCTGATTTCATATTCTGCACCTCTCTGGACTCTCCTGGCTGACACCACAAGCTGTACATATGACACACACTCTCCAGCTTATTCATCGCCTTCTTATGGTGGAGGCCATGTGTGTAATATAAACCACTATGCCAGCCTATATGTTTCACTGGAGTATAAAATGTATGGAGAAAAAAAAAAAAAAGATACAGGAGTCATTCATCACTCACCGTGCGGTCCTCTAGGTACATGGTCTTGGAAAGAAAGTCTATGCCAATTGTAGCCTGTAAAGTAGAACACACTTTATACAGAAGCAAATAACGGCCTGCATATAATGCCAGTTACTTACTGTGCTTTATACTTTGCCTGATAAAAGTGTATTTATAGGGGTGGTGCAAAACTAACACGGATTTAATCATGAAATTGATTTTCTAACGTACTACTCTTTTTTTTTGCCTACTTACTGTTCAACAACGCTTCGTTTGAGAACCCCAATAGAATGCTAGGATACTCAACCGAGACAATCTGGGAGTCAGGGCCACAGTCACTGCTGCAGCCTCTGCCCCCACCCTGAAACTAAGTTTTCAGTGACCAGGCGAGTCCCTGCTCTACTGAGCATGCGTCGGTTATCAATTCCAATGTACGCTCAGTAGGATCTTATCACTGCGCAATATTCTTTTTAATGCATAGTGACAGTGCACGACCTCGCTGGCTCTGATGAGAAATGATGAGCCGGCAAGAGAGCGCACTGTCCCCAAGATGACAACTCGTTTGGAGTATCCTGGTATGTACTGTGGATTCTCAAACAAAAAGTTATCAAACCGGGAACTGGTAAAATTAAATAAAAATAAAACAGTTGGGAGCAGAGGGGGAATGGTAAGGATTTTATAATGAATATAAAACAATCCAATCAAGACATCATGAGGCTCGGAGCACGGAACCGCCGTGTCTTGGCGTATAGATTTCGAATGAAGAAAAAATCCAGCTCAACGATGAAGTGAAAAAACAATTCTTTATTCACTCAGATTTTTGCAAAAATAGAAGATAAAATTCAGCATAGTATGGACAAGAAGTTGCGTTATCAAGACGTTTCAGGTGTCACGACACCCTTAGTCATGTTCAGAATTGTTTTTTCACTTCATCGGAATTTTATAATTAAACATATGTCAGAAAATCAACTTGATTAATAGAGACACATTTAGGATTAAATCAGTGTTAGTTTCGGACTACCCCTTTAACGCAATGATACATACGTGGGTTATGCAAAGCAGACAGTGACAACGTACAATTTTGGGGCTGCTAGAGATGGTTGAACACGGTGGTTCTAACTTTTGGATTTGCACGGTTTGCTCAGAACGTGTACACACAGAGTGCAGCCCTCAATGACACAGAAGCAATAACACATGGAGACAGTGATTACAGCCAGAATACACAGTCTTGACAGGCGATTAGAGGTCTCCACTAGAGCCGCCTGCTTTGACTAATCCCCCAGCTACAGTAATCTCTAAATAATAAACGTTAGTATTTGCCTTCAAAGATCAAGATCCAAGACACTCACCTGGTACGTGTTGTCAAAGCTGTCATACATGAAGCGAGTGATGAGCGAGGTCTTCCCGACTGCAGGAGAAAGTGAAACCATGAAATGCATAAAAGACTATCCCACTATAGTCCAAGAGGTCTACTAGAGCAGGAAAGTGCCTCTTTCATTTTAAAAGGAGTGTCAGTTTATACAGAACGTATGCAGGAAGCCCAGGAACCACTGAACGTGAACTGCGGTGTAATTGTGCTCACATGTTCTCGTCCATGTAGTCCCAGTATGTATGCACTCCTATAGACTCATTCACATCTGTTACACACAGTAAATTATCAACTTGTGCCAAGAGCCAAATGTTACTACATGTAACCATTAGTCAGATGACCAGTAGGGTGGTCTGGAAACCCTACACGTGACAGTATCCGTTGCACCTTGATCTGATCATAGGAATCTCCATTAGGACAGTGAGCTCTGGTGAGCTCTCGCCTCAAACACCCTCCGACCCTCCAGGCGCACTGCTAAAGACCATAATCAGCTTACGGAAATCTCAGGATTTGACAATAAAAGTGACATTTTTACTAAACAGCTTTGGAGAACTAAAGATTGTTGTGTAAATAGTAGTCCTGTAAGACCGGCAGCCACAACATGTTACGTACACACATTATATAAAATCGCCACACGTTATATACACACATTATATATTAAAGGCACATTCCTTTATGTCTATGGCATTATTTTACAGTGTAGCTAGTCAATATAAATGTATATTTACTAATGATAATAGTGTCTAATTTTGCCTTGCTTGGGAGGGACGGGGCTTAGTACCGTACTTATCCTAGCACTTACTGCTAGATAATTGTGCATACTCTTTAGTTTTGAGAGGTCTGTTTTACCCTTCTCTTTACTGCATTGTAATAAAAATTATATGACTACATTTTGGACTCCTGACATATCTTGTATTTTTATGGTTGCACTAGCATTCAGCATGGGACTTATCTCCTAAATTGTATGTCTACGTGGATCAAATCCTGGAGAGTAGAGCGCCTGCTCCTGGAGTACATGACTAGCTCTGCTCGGTCCACAGCGCCTTGTGTGAGAAGCGATGACTGCGGCAGCACTCTTTTGTAAACACAGGAGTCTACGTTTGACATGTGCCACAATACGGCCGCCATGACTGCCTGCTCAGATGTATACACGGCATGGCGGCCTCCATGACTGCCCTGCTCATTTGTATACACGGCATGGCGGCCTCCATGACTGCCCTGCTCAGATGTATACACGGCATGGCGACCTCCATGACTGCCCTGCTCAGATGTATACACGGCATAGCGACCTCCATGACTGCCCTGCTCAGATGTATACACGGCATGGCAGCCTCCATGACTGCCCAGCTCAGATGTATACGCAGCATGGCGACCTCCATGACTGCCCTGCTCAGATGTATACGCAGCATGGCGGCCTCCATGACTGCCCTGCTCAGATGTATACACAGCATGGCGGCCTCCATGACTGCCCTGCTCAGATGTATACACAGCATGGCGGCCTCCATGACTGCCCTGCTTAGATGTATACACGGCATGGCGGCCTCCATGACTGCCCTGCTCAGATGTATACACAGCATGGCGGCCTCCATGACTGCCCTGCTCAGATGTATACACAGCATGGCGGCCTCCATGACTGCCCTGCTTAGATGTATACACGGCATGGCGGCCTCCATGACTGCCCTGCTCAGATGTATACACGGCATGGCGGCCTCCATAACTGCCCTGCTCAGATGTATACACGGCATGGCGGCCTCCATGACTGCCCTGCTCAGATGTATACACGGCATGGCGGCCTCCATGACTGCCCTGCTCAGATGTATACACGGCATGGCGGCCTCCATGACTGCCCTGCTCAGATGTATACATGGCATGGCGGCCTCCATGACTGCCCTGCTCAGATGTATACTCGGCATGGCGGCCTCCATGACTGCCCTGCTCAGATGTATACACAGCATGGCGGCCTCCATGACTGCCCTGCTCAGATGTATACACGGCATGGCGGCCTCCATAACTGCCCTGCTCAGATGTATACTCGGCATGGCGGCCTCCATGACTGCCCTGCTCAGATGTATACACGGCATGGCGGCCTCCATGACTGCCCTGCTCAGATGTATACACGGCATGGCAGCCTCCATGACTGCCCTGCTCAGATGTATACACAGCATGGCGGCCTCCAGGACTGCCCTGCTCAGATGTATACACGGCATGGCGGCCTCCAGGACTGCCCTGCTCAGATGTATACACAGCATGGCGGCCTCCATGACTGCCCTGCTCAGATGTATACACGGCATGGCGACCTCCATGACTGCCCTGCTCAGATGTATACACAGCATGGCGGCCTCCATGACTGCCCTGCTCAGATGTATACACGGCATGGCGACCTCCATGACTGCCCTGCTCATTTGTATACACGGCATGGCGGCCTCCATGACTGCCCTGCTCATTTGTATACACGGCATGGCGGCCTCCATGACTGCCCTGCTCAGATGTATACACGGCATGGCGGCCTCCATGACTGCCCTGCTCAGATGTATACACGGCATGGCGGCCTCCATGACTGCCCTGCTCAGATGTATACACGGCATGGCGGCCTCCATGACTGCCCTGCTCAGATGTATACACGGCATGGCGGCCTCCATGACTGCCCTGCTCAGATGTATACACGGCATGGCGGACTCCATGACTGCCCTGCTCAGATGTATACACGGCATGGCGGCCTCCATGACTGCCCTGCTCAGATGTATACACGGCATGGCGGCCTCCATGACTGCCCTGCTCAGATGTATACACGGCATGGCGGCCTCCATGACTGCCCTGCTCAGATGTATACACGGCATGGCGGCCTCCATGACTGCCCTGCTCAGATGTATACGCGGCATGGCGACCTCCATGACTGCCCTGCTCAGATGTATACACGGCATGGCGGCCTCCATGACTTCCCTGCTTAAATGTATACAGCCTGAGCTTTTCCTCACATGTCATTGCTGTCATAAAAGAAATACAAGTCACAATGTGCCAGTTGGACAGACCGCCATCATCTGTACACAAACAGTAAATCAGTAAATGGGATTTGTCAGTGCTGAGCTGTGATCGGTGATAGGCCTTCTTGTGCTCGCTGCATATGTTGTTCTCACGTGTATTCCATGGCACATACAGATCCCCCCCCTCCATTCAATCCACTGCCGTTCTACCAGCAACATGAGGCAAAAGGACATGCGGTTCAGCGGTCTGAGTGTCTGCTTTTCTCTAATGTCTGGCAGCCTGTAAATGTTATAAGATGCACGCTCTGCAGGCGAGTGCCTCTGTAACACGCTGTGTTTTTCTGCCTACATGTAGTCCAGCTATAAAGCACTACCTAAGATTTTATTCCATCTCCAATCTGTCTGATAGCCAGTACACGTCTGGAGATCATGCGGTTGTACTCTATAGTCAGCAAACACGAACTCCGCATCAGAGGAGACAGAGCTTGGGTGAAGGTCCAACATCAAGAAAAGCTTTGACAGGCATTTGCACCTAATGTACAAAGCCTAGTGTCAGCCCTGCAGCCAGATACACCTGCAGCGCAGCAAATAAGTCTGCTGTGTCTGTACAGACATTGCTTCAAAGAAGAGGAGATGAGTGTGGGTGATGTGCCCCACGGTACGTCTATATCAGTGGTTCCCAAACTCCAGTCCTCACGGACCTCATGGGTCATGTTTTCAGGATTTCCTTATTATCGCACAGATGGTGGAAGTTTCATCAAGGCATCAGGAATTCTCTCACCTGTGCAACTCTATGGAAATCCTGAAAACATGACCTGTGGGGTCTGTGAGGACTGGAGTTTGGGAAACACTGGTCTTTATGGTATCAAACATAAGGCTGCAGTGAATGTTGGTCGGGTTGACATGTCGGCTGTTGTGTCTGACGACAACCTATGGGTAAGTTCACGCAGGACTTTTTTCTGCTTTTTTTTTTTCCTGCAGCAAAATCTGATCTTCTTGGCAGGAAAGAAGCTGCAGCAAAAACGCAGGTTTAGGTGCGTTTTTTGATGCGTTATTTTTTGTCTCTTTGTCCATGCTAATGTCCATGACTTTTCTGCAGCAAAAATCCTGCAAATAATGACACCTGCGTTTTTGGTGCGTTTTTTCAACACCCATTCAAGTCAATGGGTGAAATACGCTGAAAAAAACGCAGCAAAAACGCTGAAAGAAGTGACATGCTCTATGTCCAAAAAACACAGCAAAACACAAAATCCTGATCACACAAAAAAACAATGTGTGTGAATGAGATTTCTGAAATCTCATAGGCTTTGCTGGTAATGGAAAAAGCTGCTTAAAATTAGTATAAAAAAACAATGAAAAAAAAAATAGCAAAAAAGTCCTGTGTGAACTTACCCTATTCTCTGGGAAAACACACAGGTCAGAAGTCCGGAATCTGACGAATGATTGACCTCTCGCCCGACCACCAGCCAGCGCCCTCATACATATTAGACCGTTGCCTGAACACGCTGATATCAGCTTAGTGGGAAGGCACGGTGGCTCAGGGGATAGCACTGCAGCCTTGCAGCGCTGGAGTCCTGGGTTCAAATCCCACCAAGAACAACATCTGCAAGGAGTTTGTATGTTCTCCCCGTGTTTGTGTGGGTTTCCTCCGGGTATTTCGGTTTCCTCCCACATTCCAAAGACCTAAATAGGGAATCTAGATTGGGAGCCCCTTCGGGGACAGTGCCAATAATGTCTGGAAAGCGCTGTGGAATTAATGGCTTTATATAAGTGAGTAAAATGAATAGTATGTATGGGGGCCTTAAAGGGACTGTCAGCACAGAATGACTGTTCAAACTAAGTATAGGCACTCAACCACAGAGAAAGAGTACACAAAGCTGTTTAGAATACTCAAAAAATTGACAATTTTATTATCATTACATAAAAAAGTATATAATAATACACTTATTTATGGACAACAATTTGTTCAATAAAGGAGATAGACAGTAGTAAAATATGTGGTATATATAGTATTAAAGGACTGGGTTTGTCACACCCCTAAATATAAGCAAACATATTCCTATTCCACGTGGTATATCAGGACCTACTTGGGTAAGAAGTCCCCCCCCCTTCCTTTTTATTGCACTGTGGCACTTTATTTGATTTTCGTGGAGTGGTTCAGACTATTTTTGAGCTGACTACAAATATTGGATTTTTTCCACTCCTCTTGTCTCTTTTCAGTCTGCTCTATATGAGTAGTTCTATACACTATGACACTTTAGGAATATGTTTTCTTATATTTTGGGGTGTGACATACCCAGTCCTTTAATTAATACTACATATACCACATTTTTTACCACTGTCTATCTCCTTTATAGAACAAATTGTTGTCCATAAATAAGTGTATTATTATATACTTTTTTATGTAATGATAATAAAATTGTCAATTTTTTGAGTATTCTAAACAGCTTTGTGTACTCTTTCTCTGTGGTTGAGTCTATCAATTTTGAGTATTGCTGTTGCCTTATATGGCGGTATTATAAACATTTGTTTTTTCTGGTGGTTTAACTCAGTGCTTTATGGTGGAGTCAAACATTTAACTACACCTTCCCACCAGCTTGGATTCCATCCATCTCCACCATTCTCTGGCCAGAGCTGTCAGAGGAGTGGAGGTGGAGATAGAGCAGGTGGGAAGGTGTATATAAATGAATGTACACGCTGTGAAGTGCCGAGCGCCTGCGCTTGGTTTGATCAGTCATTCTGTGCTGACAGTGTCCCTCTATCACTAATGGCCCCAACTGAGGATTTAGGGCCCTCATTCTCCTGCGGCTGCATTAGTGCTGATGATAATGGACTACAATGCTCCACTCTCTGAAATGGACAGTGAATGCAGCAGCACAATGCATGAGCGACCAGCACAATGCGCACACGACCACTCCATACAGCTCCTTTTGATTGTGGCCATGTTGTGAGAGGTTCGTGGCAGAAATGTAAAGTGAAACCTATGAGTTTATGCCAGGTATCTGCAGACTGAACTACCATGTGTCCACATGTGGATTAACCACTATCAATAGGGGGTGGAACCAACAGTATTTTATCAAAAAAACACAAAAATTACCTCTAATCTGAAGGCGTGTTATAGATTAAGGGGGAGCACAGAAGACTGAAAAAGTTTTGCAATAAAGGATCCAATATAACCTGTGTTTTAACCATTTAAAACTCTGCCCTTTCAGGACTATTTGGTCCAGTGGGCGATCATATGATTGACTTACAGCATACGCTATATGCACATTTATACAGAGAAAGCCAATCGCTCATAGGACCAGCGATCCTTGAAACAGCAGTGGTTAGTGAGTAAAATCCACAATGTAGTGAATATTATCTAACAAAACTACCTTATATCAATCAGCTCCATAGATGGAGAGATCGACAGCCCCAGCTAATATTCACAGTTACAGGCTGCCTCCATGTTGAGTCACCCCCTGGCATTATAAAGAGGACTGTGAAAGGAACCGGCTTACAGCATACATGTCTCCCCTCTACCTTTGGAAATGCAAGTTGGGAAAAAAAAAATTAACAAAACACATTTAATGGTGGAGTAAAGGCCATCTAAACATCCAACATTGCTGATCCGAGATCCCCTTGAGAGATGTCTGAGAATAAATGGCCGTTCCCACACCAGCATCTACCCAATGTGTCTGGAGAGAATATGATACACTAGATTATGGCCCGATGCTATCGCATTGTGAGGATGCGATAGCATCACACCTCTTGCCATGTTAACCCTCAACACACACACTCCTCAACACACACTCCTCTCACCTTTCACTCCACATACGACCCCTTCTCTCACTCCATCTCTCATACTCACGCCGTCATCGCTGCTGCTCCACGATCCCCGACATCTTCTTCCGCCGGCGCCATCCTGGATCCAGACGTCGTCCTCGCCGGCGACATGTTCTTGCGGCGACGCCATCTTGAGTATCGTGAAATCCCGCGATAGTCAAGATGGCGTCGCCGGAAGAACATGTGAATAAGAGTATGCCAGAGCTATATAACTAATTGTAGGCACTGTCTCAAGGCATTATTTGAGCTTGTGATAACATCCATTTAAAATTTATCTGCATCACTGATATCCATGATTCATTTGTGATGGCTACAGTGTATTAGTGTGCTTTCAAAACCTTCTAATTGGGTATTACTTTACATGGACCTTGGGTATAAGACACTTTCTCCACCAAAAGTGGTAGTGGTTATCAGGTTTGGTTCTCTATTATGAGATATGTATATCTTTTGAATGTGTCACATGTGTGACCATTTTTTAATGTTTTTAATGTGTTGTTGTTTGCCGTGCTTAATTTAAATAAATAAAAATTGTAATATTTTTGCTAAATTCCTATTCAGGGTGATCCCCGATTTGTGGCCTATTCTTTTTTGCTTGTGACTGCTCAGACATCACACACACGTCCAGCTGTGACATGTACACTGCTCAGACCTGGGCTATGACATCACACACACGTCCAGCTGTGACATGTACACTGCTCAGACCTGGGCTATGACATCACACACGCACGTCCAGCTGTGACGGGTACACTGCTCAGACCTGTGCTACGACATCACACACATATCTCCAGCTGTGACGTGAACACTGTTCAGACCTGGGCTATGACATCACACACACACACATCTCCAGCTGTGACTTGTACACTGCTCAGACCTGGACTATGACAACACACACACACATCTCCAGCTGTGATGTGTACACTGCTCAGACCTGGGCTCTGACATCACACACACATCTCCAGCTGTGATGGGTACACTGCTCAGACCTGGACTATGACAACACACACCTCCAGCTGTGACGTGTACACCGCTCAGACCTGGGCTATGACATCACACACACACACACACATCTCCAGCTGTGACGTGTACACGGCTCAGACTTGGGCTATGACATCACACATACATCTCCAGCTGTGACGTGTACACTGCTAATACCTGGGCTATGACATCACACATACATCTCCAGCTGTGACGTGTACACTGCTCAAACCTGGGCTATGGCATCACACACACACCTCCAGCTGTGAGGTGTACACTGCTCAGTCCTGGGCTATGACATCACACACACACCTCCAGCTGTGACGTGTACACTGCTCAGACCTGGGCTATGACATCACACCCACACCTCCAGCTGTGACATGTACACTGCTCAGACCTGGGCTATGACATCACACACACGTTCAGCTGTGACATGTACTCTGCTCAGACCTGGGCTATGACATCACACACACACACACATCTCCAGCTGTGACGTGTACACTGCTCAGACCTGGGCTATGACATCACACACACGCATCTCCAGCTGTGACGTGAACAATGCTCAGACCTGGGCTATGACAACACACACATCTCCAGCTGTGACGTGTACACTGCTCAGATCTGGGCTATGACATCACACACACATCTCCAGCTGTGACGTGCACACTGCTCAGACCTGGGCTATGACATCACACACACGTTCAGCTGTGACATGTACTCTGCTCAGACCTGGGCTATCACTCACACACACACGTCCAGCTGTGTCGTGCACACTGATCAGACCTGGGCTATGACATCACACACATCTCCAGCTGTGACGTGTACACTGCTCAGACCTGGGCGATGACATAACACACACGTCCAGCTGTGACATGTACACTGCTCAGACCTGGGCAACGACATCACACACACGTCCAGCTGTGACGTGCACACTCCTCAAACCCGGGTTATGACATCACACATCTCAAGCTGTGACATGTACACTGCTCTGACATGGGCTATGACATCACACACACCTCCAGCTGTGACATGTACACTGCTCTGACCTGGGCTATGACATCACACACCTCCAGCTGTGACATGCACACTGCTCTGACATGGGCTATGACATCACACACATCTCCAGCTGTGACATGTACACTGCTCAGACCTGGGTTATGACATCACACACATCTCTAGCTGTGTAGTGTACACTGCTCAGACCTGGGTTATGACATTACACACACCTCCAGCTGTGACATGTACACTGCTCAGACCTGGGCTATGACATCACACACGTCCAGCTGTGACATGTACACTGCTGAGACCTGGGCTATGACATCACACACATCCAGCTGTGCCATGTACACTGGTCAGACCTGGGCTATGACAACACACACATATCTCCAGCTGTGACGTGTATACTGCTCAGACATGGGCTATGACATCACACAAACACACGTCCAGCTGTGACGGGTACATTGCTCAGACCTGGGCTACGACATCACACACATCTCCAGCTGTGACGTGTACACTGTTCAGACCTGGGCTATGACATCACACACACATCTCCATCTGTGACGTGTACACTGCTCAAACCTGGGCTATGACATCACACACACGTCCAGCTGTGCCGTGTACACTGCTCAGACCTAGGCTATGACATCACTCACACGTCCAGCTGTGACGTGTACTCTGCTCAGACCTGGGCTATGACATCACATGTCCAGCTGTGACATGTACTCTGCTCAGACCTGGGCTATGACATCACACATGTCCAGCTGTGACATGTACACTGCTGAGACTGGACTATGACATCACACACGTCCAGCTGTGACATGTACACTGCTCAGACCTGGGCTATGACATCACACACACATCCAGCTGTGCCATGTACACTGGTCAGACCTGGGCTATGACAACACACACATATCTCCAGCTGTGACGTGTATACTGCTCAGACATGGGCTATGACATCACACACACACACACACGTCCAGCTGTGACGGGTACATTGCTCAGACCTGGGCTACGACATCACACACACACACACATCTCCAGCTGTGACGTGTACACTGTTCAGACCTGGGCTATGACATCACACACACACACATCTCCAGCTGTGACGTGTACACTGTTCAGACCTGGGCTATGACATCACACACATCTCCAGCTGTGACGTGTACACTGCTCAAACCTGGGCTATGACATCACACACATCCAGCTGTGACGTGTACACTGCTGAGACATCACACACACACACGTCCAGCTGTGCCGTGTACACTGCTCAGACCTAGGCTATGACATCACACACACGTCCAGCTGTGCCGTGTACACTGCTCAGACCTAGGCTATGACATCACACACACGTCCAGATGTGACGTGTACACTGCTCAGACCTGGGCTATGACATCACTCACACACACACACATCTCCAGCTGTGACGTGTACACTGCTCAGACCTGGGCTACGACATCACACACACGTCCAGCTGTGACGTGAACACTGCTCAAACCTGGGCTACGACATCACACACACATGTCCAGATGTGACGTGTACACTGCTCAGACCTGGGCTACGACATCACTCACACATGTCCAGATGTGACGTGTACACTGCTCAGACCTGGGCTATGACATCACTCACACATGTCCAGATGTGACGTGTACACTGCTCAGACCTGGGCTATGACATCACTCACACATGTCCAGATGTGACGTGTACACTGCTCAGACCTGGGCTATGACATCACTCACACATGTCCAGATGTGACGTGTACACTGCTCAGACCTGGGCTATGACATCACTCACACATGTCCAGATGTGACGTGTACACTGCTCAGACCTGGGCTATGACATCACTCACACATGTCCAGATGTGACGTGTACACTGCTCAGACCTGGGCTATGACATCACTCACACATGACCAGATGTCACGTGTACACTGCTCAGACCTGGCCTATGACATCACTCACACATGTCCAGATGTGACGTGTACACTGCTCAGACCTGGGCAACGATATCACACACACACACACATCTCCAGCTGTGACATGTACACTGCTAAGACCTGGGCTATGACATCACACACATCTCCAGCTGTGACATGTACACTGCTAAGACCTGGGCTATGACATCACACACATCTCCAGCTGTGACGTGTACACTGCTCAGACCTGGGCTATGACATCACACACATCTCCAGCTGTGACAGGTACACTGGTCAGACCTGGGCTATGACAAGACACACATATCTCCAGCTGTGACGTGTATACTGCTCAGACATGGGCTATGACATCACACACACACACACGTCCAGCTGTGACGGGTACATTGCTCAGACCTGGGCTACGACATCACACACACATGTCCAGATGTGACGTGTACACTGCTCAGACCTGGGCTACGACATCACACACACATGTCCAGATGTGACGTGTACACTGCTCAGACCTGGGCTACGACATCACACACACATGTCCAGATGTGACGTGTACACTGCTCAGACCTGGGCTACGACATCACTCACACATGTCCAGATGTGACGTGTACACTGCTCAGACCTGGGCTACGACATCACTCACACATGTCCAGATGTGACGTGTACACTGCTCAGACCTGGGCTACGACATCACTCACACATGTCCAGATGTGACGTGTACACTGCTCAGACCTGGGCTACGACATCACTCACACATGTCCAGATGTGACGTGTACACTGCTCAGACCTGGGCTACGACATCACTCACACATGTCCAGATGTGACGTGTACACTGCTCAGACCTGGGCTATGACATCACTCACACATGTCCAGATGTGACGTGTACACTGCTCAGACCTGGGCTATGACATCACTCACACATGTCCAGATGTGACGTGTACACTGCTCAGACCTGGGCTATGACATCACTCACACATGTCCAGATGTGACGTGTACACTGCTCAGACCTGGGCTATGACATCACTCACACATGTCCAGATGTGACGTGTACACTGCTCAGACCTGGGCTATGACATCACTCACACATGTCCAGATGTGACGTGTACACTGCTCAGACCTGGGCTATGACATCACTCACACATGTCCAGATGTGACGTGTACACTGCTCAGACCTGGGCTATGACATCACTCACACATGTCCAGATGTGACGTGTACACTGCTCAGACCTGGGCTATGACATCACTCACACATGTCCAGATGTGACGTGTACACTGCTCAGACCTGGGCTATGACATCACTCACACATGTCCAGATGTGACGTGTACACTGCTCAGACCTGGGCTATGACATCACTCACACATGTCCAGATGTGACGTGTACACTGCTCAGACCTGGGCTATGACATCACTCACACATGTCCAGATGTCACGTGTACACTGCTCAGACCTGGGCTATGACATCACTCACACATGTCCAGATGTCACGTGTACACTGCTCAGACCTGGGCTATGACATCACTCACACATGTCCAGATGTCACGTGTACACTGCTCAGACCTGGGCTATGACATCACTCACACATGTCCAGATGTCACGTGTACACTGCTCAGACCTGGGCTATGACATCACTCACACATGTCCAGATGTCACGTGTACACTGCTCAGACCTGGGCTATGACATCACTCACACATGTCCAGATGTCACGTGTACACTGCTCAGACCTGGGCTATGACATCACTCACACATGTCCAGATGTCACGTGTACACTGCTCAGACCTGGGCTATGACATCACTCACACATGTCCAGATGTCACGTGTACACTGCTCAGACCTGGGCTATGACATCACTCACACATGTCCAGATGTCACGTGTACACTGCTCAGACCTGGGCTATGACATCACTCACACATGTCCAGATGTGACGTGTACACTGCTCAGACCTGGGCTATGACATCACTCACACATGTCCAGATGTGACGTGTACACTGCTCAGACCTGGGCTATGACATCACTCACACATGTCCAGATGTGACGTGTACACTGCTCAGACCTGGGCTATGACATCACTCACACATGTCCAGATGTCACGTGTACACTGCTCAGACCTGGGCTATGACATCACTCACACATGTCCAGATGTCACGTGTACACTGCTCAGACCTGGGCTATGACATTACTCACACATGCCCAGATGTGACGTGTACACTGCTCAGACCTGGGCTATGACATCACTCACACATGTCCAGATGTGACGTGTACACTGCTCAGACCTGGGCAACGATATCACACACACACACACACACACACACATCTCCAGCTGTGACATGTACACTGCTAAGACCTGGGCTACGACATCACACACATATCTCCAGCTGTGACGTGAACACTGTTCAGACCTGGGCTATGACATCACACACACACACATCTCCAGCTGTGACTTGTACACTGCTCAGACCTGGACTATGACAACACACACACACATCTCCAGCTGTGATGTGTACACTGCTCAGACCTGGGCTCTGACATCACACACACATCTCCAGCTGTGATGGGTACACTGCTCAGACCTGGACTATGACAACACACACCTCCAGCTGTGACGTGTACACCGCTCAGACCTGGGCTATGACATCACACACACACACACACATCTCCAGCTGTGACGTGTACACGGCTCAGACTTGGGCTATGACATCACACATACATCTCCAGCTGTGACGTGTACACTGCTAATACCTGGGCTATGACATCACACATACATCTCCAGCTGTGACGTGTACACTGCTCAAACCTGGGCTATGGCATCACACACACACCTCCAGCTGTGAGGTGTACACTGCTCAGTCCTGGGCTATGACATCACACACACACCTCCAGCTGTGACGTGTACACTGCTCAGACCTGGGCTATGACATCACACCCACACCTCCAGCTGTGACATGTACACTGCTCAGACCTGGGCTATGACATCACACACACGTTCAGCTGTGACATGTACTCTGCTCAGACCTGGGCTATGACATCACACACACACACACATCTCCAGCTGTGACGTGTACACTGCTCAGACCTGGGCTATGACATCACACACACGCATCTCCAGCTGTGACGTGAACAATGCTCAGACCTGGGCTATGACAACACACACATCTCCAGCTGTGACGTGTACACTGCTCAGATCTGGGCTATGACATCACACACACATCTCCAGCTGTGACGTGCACACTGCTCAGACCTGGGCTATGACATCACACACACGTTCAGCTGTGACATGTACTCTGCTCAGACCTGGGCTATCACTCACACACACACGTCCAGCTGTGTCGTGCACACTGATCAGACCTGGGCTATGACATCACACACATCTCCAGCTGTGACGTGTACACTGCTCAGACCTGGGCGATGACATAACACACACGTCCAGCTGTGACATGTACACTGCTCAGACCTGGGCAACGACATCACACACACGTCCAGCTGTGACGTGCACACTCCTCAAACCCGGGTTATGACATCACACATCTCAAGCTGTGACATGTACACTGCTCTGACATGGGCTATGACATCACACACACCTCCAGCTGTGACATGTACACTGCTCTGACCTGGGCTATGACATCACACACCTCCAGCTGTGACATGCACACTGCTCTGACATGGGCTATGACATCACACACATCTCCAGCTGTGACATGTACACTGCTCAGACCTGGGTTATGACATCACACACATCTCTAGCTGTGTAGTGTACACTGCTCAGACCTGGGTTATGACATTACACACACCTCCAGCTGTGACATGTACACTGCTCAGACCTGGGCTATGACATCACACACGTCCAGCTGTGACATGTACACTGCTGAGACCTGGGCTATGACATCACACACATCCAGCTGTGCCATGTACACTGGTCAGACCTGGGCTATGACAACACACACATATCTCCAGCTGTGACGTGTATACTGCTCAGACATGGGCTATGACATCACACAAACACACGTCCAGCTGTGACGGGTACATTGCTCAGACCTGGGCTACGACATCACACACATCTCCAGCTGTGACGTGTACACTGTTCAGACCTGGGCTATGACATCACACACACATCTCCATCTGTGACGTGTACACTGCTCAAACCTGGGCTATGACATCACACACACGTCCAGCTGTGCCGTGTACACTGCTCAGACCTAGGCTATGACATCACTCACACGTCCAGCTGTGACGTGTACTCTGCTCAGACCTGGGCTATGACATCACATGTCCAGCTGTGACATGTACTCTGCTCAGACCTGGGCTATGACATCACACATGTCCAGCTGTGACATGTACACTGCTGAGACTGGACTATGACATCACACACGTCCAGCTGTGACATGTACACTGCTCAGACCTGGGCTATGACATCACACACACATCCAGCTGTGCCATGTACACTGGTCAGACCTGGGCTATGACAACACACACATATCTCCAGCTGTGACGTGTATACTGCTCAGACATGGGCTATGACATCACACACACACACACACGTCCAGCTGTGACGGGTACATTGCTCAGACCTGGGCTACGACATCACACACACACACACATCTCCAGCTGTGACGTGTACACTGTTCAGACCTGGGCTATGACATCACACACACACACATCTCCAGCTGTGACGTGTACACTGTTCAGACCTGGGCTATGACATCACACACATCTCCAGCTGTGACGTGTACACTGCTCAAACCTGGGCTATGACATCACACACATCCAGCTGTGACGTGTACACTGCTGAGACATCACACACACACACGTCCAGCTGTGCCGTGTACACTGCTCAGACCTAGGCTATGACATCACACACACGTCCAGCTGTGCCGTGTACACTGCTCAGACCTAGGCTATGACATCACACACACGTCCAGATGTGACGTGTACACTGCTCAGACCTGGGCTATGACATCACTCACACACACACACATCTCCAGCTGTGACGTGTACACTGCTCAGACCTGGGCTACGACATCACACACACGTCCAGCTGTGACGTGAACACTGCTCAAACCTGGGCTACGACATCACACACACATGTCCAGATGTGACGTGTACACTGCTCAGACCTGGGCTACGACATCACTCACACATGTCCAGATGTGACGTGTACACTGCTCAGACCTGGGCTATGACATCACTCACACATGTCCAGATGTGACGTGTACACTGCTCAGACCTGGGCTATGACATCACTCACACATGTCCAGATGTGACGTGTACACTGCTCAGACCTGGGCTATGACATCACTCACACATGTCCAGATGTGACGTGTACACTGCTCAGACCTGGGCTATGACATCACTCACACATGTCCAGATGTGACGTGTACACTGCTCAGACCTGGGCTATGACATCACTCACACATGTCCAGATGTGACGTGTACACTGCTCAGACCTGGGCTATGACATCACTCACACATGACCAGATGTCACGTGTACACTGCTCAGACCTGGCCTATGACATCACTCACACATGTCCAGATGTGACGTGTACACTGCTCAGACCTGGGCAACGATATCACACACACACACACATCTCCAGCTGTGACATGTACACTGCTAAGACCTGGGCTATGACATCACACACATCTCCAGCTGTGACATGTACACTGCTAAGACCTGGGCTATGACATCACACACATCTCCAGCTGTGACGTGTACACTGCTCAGACCTGGGCTATGACATCACACACATCTCCAGCTGTGACAGGTACACTGGTCAGACCTGGGCTATGACAACACACACATATCTCCAGCTGTGACGTGTATACTGCTCAGACATGGGCTATGACATCACACACACACACACGTCCAGCTGTGACGGGTACATTGCTCAGACCTGGGCTACGACATCACACACACATGTCCAGATGTGACGTGTACACTGCTCAGACCTGGGCTACGACATCACACACACATGTCCAGATGTGACGTGTACACTGCTCAGACCTGGGCTACGACATCACACACACATGTCCAGATGTGACGTGTACACTGCTCAGACCTGGGCTACGACATCACTCACACATGTCCAGATGTGACGTGTACACTGCTCAGACCTGGGCTACGACATCACTCACACATGTCCAGATGTGACGTGTACACTGCTCAGACCTGGGCTACGACATCACTCACACATGTCCAGATGTGACGTGTACACTGCTCAGACCTGGGCTACGACATCACTCACACATGTCCAGATGTGACGTGTACACTGCTCAGACCTGGGCTACGACATCACTCACACATGTCCAGATGTGACGTGTACACTGCTCAGACCTGGGCTATGACATCACTCACACATGTCCAGATGTGACGTGTACACTGCTCAGACCTGGGCTATGACATCACTCACACATGTCCAGATGTGACGTGTACACTGCTCAGACCTGGGCTATGACATCACTCACACATGTCCAGATGTGACGTGTACACTGCTCAGACCTGGGCTATGACATCACTCACACATGTCCAGATGTGACGTGTACACTGCTCAGACCTGGGCTATGACATCACTCACACATGTCCAGATGTGACGTGTACACTGCTCAGACCTGGGCTATGACATCACTCACACATGTCCAGATGTGACGTGTACACTGCTCAGACCTGGGCTATGACATCACTCACATGTCCAGATGTGACGTGTACACTGCTCAGACCTGGGCTATGACATCACTCACACATGTCCAGATGTGACGTGTACACTGCTCAGACCTGGGCTATGACATCACTCACACATGTCCAGATGTGACGTGTACACTGCTCAGACCTGGGCTATGACATCACTCACACATGTCCAGATGTGACGTGTACACTGCTCAGACCTGGGCTATGACATCACTCACACATGTCCAGATGTCACGTGTACACTGCTCAGACCTGGGCTATGACATCACTCACACATGTCCAGATGTCACGTGTACACTGCTCAGACCTGGGCTATGACATCACTCACACATGTCCAGATGTCACGTGTACACTGCTCAGACCTGGGCTATGACATCACTCACACATGTCCAGATGTCACGTGTACACTGCTCAGACCTGGGCTATGACATCACTCACACATGTCCAGATGTCACGTGTACACTGCTCAGACCTGGGCTATGACATCACTCACACATGTCCAGATGTCACGTGTACACTGCTCAGACCTGGGCTATGACATCACTCACACATGTCCAGATGTCACGTGTACACTGCTCAGACCTGGGCTATGACATCACTCACACATGTCCAGATGTCACGTGTACACTGCTCAGACCTGGGCTATGACATCACTCACACATGTCCAGATGTCACGTGTACACTGCTCAGACCTGGGCTATGACATCACTCACACATGTCCAGATGTGACGTGTACACTGCTCAGACCTGGGCTATGACATCACTCACACATGTCCAGATGTGACGTGTACACTGCTCAGACCTGGGCTATGACATCACTCACACATGTCCAGATGTGACGTGTACACTGCTCAGACCTGGGCTATGACATCACTCACACATGTCCAGATGTCACGTGTACACTGCTCAGACCTGGGCTATGACATCACTCACACATGTCCAGATGTCACGTGTACACTGCTCAGACCTGGGCTATGACATTACTCACACATGCCCAGATGTGACGTGTACACTGCTCAGACCTGGGCTATGACATCACTCACACATGTCCAGATGTGACGTGTACACTGCTCAGACCTGGGCAACGATATCACACACACACACACACACACACACATCTCCAGCTGTGACATGTACACTGCTAAGACCTGGGCTATGACATCACACACATCTCCAGCTGTGACATGTACACTGCTAAGACCTGGGCTATGACATCACACACATCTCCAGCTGTGACGTGTACACTGCTCAGACCTGGGCTATGACATCACACACATCTCCAGCTGTGACGTGTACACTGCTCAGACCTGGGCTATGACATCACACACATCTCCAGCTGTGACAGGTACACTGCTGAGACCTGGGATACAACATCACACACACATCTCCAGCTGTGACATGTACACTGCTCAGACCTGAGCAACGATATCACACACACATCTCCAGTTGTGACGTGTACACTGCTCAGACCTGGGCTATGACATCACACACATCTCCAGCTGTGACAGGTACACTGCTGAGACCTGGGATACAACATCACACACACACATCTCCAGCTGTGATGTGTACACTGCTCAGACCTGGGCTACGACATCACACACACACACACATCTCCAGCTGTGACGTGTACACTGCTCAGACCTGGGCTATGACATCACACATCTCCAGCTGTGACGTGTACACTGCTCAGACCTGGGCTATGACATCACACATCTCCAGCTGTGACGTGTACACTGCTCAGACCTGGGCTACGACATCACACACGTCCAGCTGTGACGTGTACACTGTTCAGACCTGGGCTACGACATCACACACACACCTCCAGATGTGACGTGTACACTGCTCAGACCTGGGCTATGACATCACTCACACATGTCCAGATGTGACGTGTACACTGCTCAGACCTGGGCTACGACATCACTCACACATGTCCAGATGTGACGTGTACACTGCTCAGACCTGGGCTATGACATCACTCACACATGTCCAGATGTGACGTGTACACTGCTCAGACCTGGGCTATGACATCACTCACACATGTCCAGATGTGACGTGTACACTGCTCAGACCTGGGCTATGACATCACTCACACATGTCCAGATGTGACGTGTACACTGCTCAGACCTGGGCTATGACATCACTCACACATGTCCAGATGTGACGTGTACACTGCTCAGACCTGGGCTATGACATCACTCACACATGTCCAGATGTGACGTGTACACTGCTCAGACCTGGGCTATGACATCACTCACACATGTCCAGATGTGACGTGTACACTGCTCAGACCTGGGCTATGACATCACTCACACATGTCCAGATGTGACGTGTACACTGCTCAGACCTGGGCTATGACATCACTCACACATGTCCAGATGTGACGTGTACACTGCTCAGACCTGGGCTATGACATCACTCACACATGTCCAGATGTGACGTGTACACTGCTCAGACCTGGGCTATGACATCACTCACACATGTCCAGATGTGACGTGTACACTGCTCAGACCTGGGCTATGACATCACTCACACATGTCCAGATGTGACGTGTACACTGCTCAGACCTGGGCTATGACATCACTCACACATGTCCAGATGTGACGTGTACACTGCTCAGACCTGGGCTATGACATCACTCACACATGTCCAGATGTCACGTGTACACTGCTCAGACCTGGGCTATGACATCACTCACACATGTCCAGATGTCACGTGTACACTGCTCAGACCTGGGCTATGACATCACTCACACATGTCCAGATGTCACGTGTACACTGCTCAGACCTGGGCTATGACATCACTCACACATGTCCAGATGTCACGTGTACACTGCTCAGACCTGGGCTATGACATCACTCACACATGTCCAGATGTCACGTGTACACTGCTCAGACCTGGGCTATGACATCACTCACACATGTCCAGATGTCACGTGTACACTGCTCAGACCTGGGCTATGACATCACTCACACATGTCCAGATGTCACGTGTACACTGCTCAGACCTGGGCTATGACATCACTCACACATGTCCAGATGTCACGTGTACACTGCTCAGACCTGGGCTATGACATCACTCACACATGTCCAGATGTGACGTGTACACTGCTCAGACCTGGGCTATGACATCACTCACACATGTCCAGATGTGACGTGTACACTGCTCAGACCTGGGCTATGACATCACTCACACATGTCCAGATGTGACGTGTACACTGCTCAGACCTGGGCTATGACATCACTCACACATGTCCAGATGTGACGTGTACACTGCTCAGACCTGGGCTATGACATCACTCACACATGTCCAGATGTCACGTGTACACTGCTCAGACCTGGGCTATGACATCACTCACACATGTCCAGATGTCACGTGTACACTGCTCAGACCTGGGCTATGACATTACTCACACATGCCCAGATGTGACGTGTACACTGCTCAGACCTGGGCTATGACATCACTCACACATGTCCAGATGTGACGTGTACACTGCTCAGACCTGGGCAACGATATCACACACACACACACACACACACATCTCCAGCTGTGACATGTACACTGCTAAGACCTGGGCTATGACATCACACACATCTCCAGCTGTGACATGTACACTGCTAAGACCTGGGCTATGACATCACACACATCTCCAGCTGTGACGTGTACACTGCTCAGACCTGGGCTATGACATCACACACATCTCCAGCTGTGACGTGTACACTGCTCAGACCTGGGCTATGACATCACACACATCTCCAGCTGTGACAGGTACACTGCTGAGACCTGGGATACAACATCACACACACATCTCCAGCTGTGACATGTACACTGCTCAGACCTGAGCAACGATATCACACACACATCTCCAGTTGTGACGTGTACACTGCTCAGACCTGGGCTATGACATCACACACATCTCCAGCTGTGACAGGTACACTGCTGAGACCTGGGATACAACATCACACACACACATCTCCAGCTGTGATGTGTACACTGCTCAGACCTGGGCTACGACATCACACACACACACACACATCTCCAGCTGTGACGTGTACACTGCTCAGACCTGGGCTATGACATCACACATCTCCAGCTGTGACGTGTACACTGCTCAGACCTGGGCTATGACATCACACATCTCCAGCTGTGACGTGTACACTGCTCAGACCTGGGCTACGACATCACACACGTCCAGCTGTGACGTGTACACTGTTCAGACCTGGGCTACGACATCACACACACACCTCCAGATGTGACGTGTACACTGCTCAGACCTGGGCTATGACATCACTCACACATGTCCAGATGTGACGTGTACACTGCTCAGACCTGGGCTATGACATCACTCACACATGTCCAGATGTGACGTGTACACTGCTCAGACCTGGGCTATGACATCACTCACACATGTCCAGATGTGACGTGTACACTGCTCAGACCTGGGCTATGACATCACTCACACATGTCCAGATGTGACGTGTACACTGCTCAGACCTGGGCTATGACATCACTCACACATGTCCAGATGTGACGTGTACACTGCTCAGACCTGGGCTATGACATCACTCACACATGTCCAGATGTGACGTGTACACTGCTCAGACCTGGGCTATGACATCACTCACATGTCCAGATGTGACTTGTACACTGCTCAGACCTGGGCTATGACATCACTCACACATGTCCAGATGTGACTTGTACACTGCTCAGACCTGGGCTATGACATCACTCACACATGTCCAGATGTGACGTGTACACTGCTCAGACCTGGGCTATGACATCACTCACACATGTCCAGATGTGACGTGTACACTGCTCAGACCTGGGCTATGACATCACTCACATGTCCAGATGTGACTTGTACACTGCTCAGACCTGGGCTATGACATCACTCACACATGTCCAGATGTCACGTGTACACTGCTCAGACCTGGGCTATGACATCACTCACACATGTCCAGATGTCACGTGTACACTGCTCAGACCTGGGCTATGACATCACTCACACATGTCCAGATGTCACGTGTACACTGCTCAGACCTGGGCTATGACATCACTCACACATGTCCAGATGTCACGTGTACACTGCTCAGACCTGGGCTATGACATCACTCACATGTCCAGATGTGACGTGTACACTGCTCAGACCTGGGCTATGACATCACTCACACATGTCCAGATGTGACGTGTACACTGCTAAGACCTGGGCTATGACATCACACACATCTCCAGCTGTGACATGTACACTGCTAAGACCTGGGCTATGACATCACACACATCTCCAGCTGTGACGTGTACACTGCTGAGACCTGGGATACGACATCACACACACATCTCCAGCTGTGACATGTACACTGCTCAGACCTGAGCAACGATATCACACACACATCTCCAGTTGTGACGTGTACACTGCTCAGACCTGGGCTATGACATCACACACATCTCCAGCTGTGACAGGTACACTGCTGAGACCTGGGATACAACATCACACACACACACATCTCCAGCTGTGATGTGTACACTGCTCAGACCTGGGCTACGACATCACACACACACACATCTCCAGCTGTGACGTGTACACTGCTCAGACCTGGGCTATGACATCACACATCTCCAGCTGTGACGTGTACACTGCTCAGACCTGGGCTATGACATCACACACATCTCCAGATGTGACGTGTACACTGCTCAGACCTGGGCTATGACATCACACATCTCCAGCTGTGACGTGTACACTGCTCAGACCTGGGCTATGACATCACACACATCTCCAGATGTGACGTGTACACTGCTCAGACCTGGGCTATGACATCACAACTTGAGCCGTGACGTGTACACTGCTCAGAATAGTGAGTATGACATCACACATGACGTCACACACAGCTTCAGCTATAGCGATGTACACGGAAATACGGCGGAGCAGGAGCCTGCACTGCATACAGCCGCTGCCTCCTCATACACACTGCAGACCCCAGTACATGGCTGTGTCCAGTCCGCAGGCCTCCGCCGTCCCCACAGAACCACTCCCGTGTATGCACAGCCAGGTGTACACGGCGCTCACTCACCGCTCTGCTCCCCCAGGAACACAAGCTTGAATTTTCTCAGGGGGTTTCCAAACTCTCCGCCGCCGGTCGAGGTCATGACGATGCAGACGCCGAATCACCGACCAGGAGCAGAACCGACCAGAACCGAGGAGCGAGCACGCACAGCAAACAGAGCGCGTCCGCTTCACGTGTGCGTGCGAGGGAGGGGCCGTGCGCGCTCCTGAGGAGGCAGCTGATCCGCCGCCATATTGGTATACCCAGGGGTCCTCCTCATCAGCCCGTGCTGCCGCCTCAGTGCTCTGTGCTGCTGTATATGCAGGGACAGGGCTGCCACTAGGAAGTTTGGGGCCCCATACTGGTAAAATTTTCGGGGCCCCCTTGAGACTCCACCCTGGCTTCACCCCAGCCCTGCCTCCCCTTAGAACTGTCCAATGTCCCACCGCTTTCTCTTGGAAAAACTCCACTTCTCACCAATCACACATTAACCGTTCCTATCACCAGATCACACATATAGCCGGCAGCTTTTGTTTTGGCCAAAAGATTTTTTAAGCCGATACCGTAACACAGTAGACTCTTTTGGCCGTGCCCTAATCTACTGTAACCTATTAAATATTTGTTAAAATGTGATACAATTTAGGTATATTTTTATTTTTCAATTTTTAAAATGACCAATAATACCACATATAAGGAACAAATACCGCCACACCATGACCAGACCACACATTACCACCACAGTGACAGAATAATATCACATACAAGGAACAAATACCACCGCACCATGACCAGACCACATATTACCACCACAGTGACAGAATAATACCACATAAAAGGAACAAATACCGCCACACCATGACCAGACCACACATTACCACCACAGTGACAGAATAATATCACATACAAGGAACAAATACCACCGCACCATGACCAGACCACACATTACCACCACAGTGACAGAATAATACCACATAAAAGGAACAAATACCGCCACACCATGACCAGACCACACATTACCACCACAGTGACAGAATAATATCACATACAAGGAACAAATACCACCGCACCATGACCAGACCACATATTACCACCACATGGTGACTGAATACTACAATACTAATCAGTAATAAAAAAAAAACACGATGCTATCACCATAAGTGCCATTATACACAGGAGATCTGTGCAGTGTCTGTGTACAGGTAATACAGTGATCAATGACATTATACACAGGGCCTCTATACAGCGTATAGTGTCAGTGTACAGGTAACACACTAACTCACTAGTGACGTCTCTAGGTGAAGTCCTTCATCTTTGTTTTTCATCTTTCATCCAGCACAGACCGCCATCACTTCTTCCAGCCAGGGCTCGTCTCTGCAGGAAATAACACAGTTACCTAGAGCTCCACTTGCAGAACACATTACTTATTTTTGCCAACTTCTACATTACATCACATGAAGAAAAAAAGGCGACAGTGTCGCTTTACACAGTAACAGGACCGCCCCCCCCCCAATTAAAACAGTATACTCAAAAAATAAAATAAATACATCACTGCAGTAATAATATCCCTTAATTAGACCCTGTGGTAATAATATCCCCCATCCTAGCCCCCGTGTGTCTCATTCCTGGCTTCAGCCATACGTTCTCCCATCCCACCCTCATGAGTATCCATTCTGCCCCATATGATCTCCCCATCTGTTTCCATCGTATCCATCCTGCCCCATGATCCTGCACGATCTGTCTCCAATCCTGCCCCCAGTATCTCCAGTCATGCCCCCATGTCTTTGATCCTGCCCCCTGTGTCTCCAATCATGCCCCGTATCTCCATTCTGCCCCATGTCTCCAATCATGCCTCATATCTCATTCTGCCCCTTCCTGTGTCTCACTGTCACATTCTGCCCCGTATCCATTCTGCCCCCTTCTGTGTCTCACTGTCACATTCTGCCCCCATCATGTCCAGCATTCTGCCCCCATCGTGTCCAGCATTCTGCCCCCATCGTGTCCAGCATTCTGCCCCCATCGTGTCCAGCATTCTGCCCCCATCATGTCCAGCATTCTGCCCCCATCGTGTCCAGCATTCTGCCCCATCGTGTCCAGCATTCGTCCCCATCGTGTCCAGCATTCGGCCCCATCGTGTCCAGCATTCTGCCCCCATTGTGTCCAGCATTCTTCCCCCATCGTGTCCAGCATTCTTCCCCCATCGTGTCCAGCATTCTTCCCCCATCGTGTCCAGCATTCTTCCCCCATCGTGTCCAGCATTCTTCCCCCATTGTATCCAGCATTCTTCCCCCATCGTGTCCAGCATTCTTCCCCCATCTTGTCCAGCACTCTGCCCCATTCTTGTCCAGCACTCTGCCCCATCGTGTCCAGCATTCTTCCCCCATTGTATCCAGCATTCTTCCCCCATCGTGTCCAGCATTCTGCCCCCATCGTGTCCAGCATTCTTCCCCCATCGTGTCCAGCATTCTTCCCCCATCGTGTCCAGCATTCTTCCCCCATCGTGTCCAGCATTCTGCCCCATTATGTCCAGCATTCCTCCATCTGCCCTGGTCCCCCTGGACCGCCACTCTCAATAAATAAAAAGAAAAAAAAACACAGGTTCTTCTTACCTGGCCGCACTCCAGCGGCGAAGCTCTGACCCTCCATGCAGAAGCGCACGCTCACCAGTGACTGTCAATGACATTAGACGCCGGCGAGGTGGCGCTGCGGCGGACGTCAGCTGCCAGCCACCGATTGGCTGGCGGCTGTTAACTATTGACGTGCCGGCACGGGCCCACATGTCAATAGAGATCAACTGCCGCAGCGCCGAGGGCCCGGTTTAGTGTGCTGGTAGGGCCCGGTGAGCAGAGGAGACTGGGCCCGATGCGGGCCCCCTCTGCCCACCGGGCCCCATACGCCAGACAGGGCAGTAATGCCCTGATGGCGGCCCTGTGCAGGGATCACTAGTCCTCTTTATTAACACCTTTTAGACACCTGGGAATCTTTTTGAAAGACACAACCGCTGGTGGGTCACAAACAAGAGCTCAGAAAAAAAAATAAACATAGCTAAAAAAACCCATGGCATTGCCTGACACATTGCCCTCTGGAAAAACATGAGCACATACCATGAGGTTAAAAAAAAGTGACGTAAGACAGAACACTTCTGCCGCATTGTTGTTTTGACATACCGCATGAAAAAGTGGCTGTGTGCACAAACCTCGAGATTCAGTTTGTTTTAGAGCGGTGCTTCTCAAAGATCCTCATCAAAAACTTTTGGAAAACTCTTCCAGTTCCAAAACATGAAGTAAAAATCACTGTGTTTGAAGAGGATGCCAAGGAAACCTGTCATAGACGTAGTCAGGACACAGTCCGGGGTCAGAATTCCAAGAAGGTAGTTGATCAAGACAAAAGGGCTAGTTAAAGACAAAGACAAATCCAAGGTTGGACGACAGAATACTAAAGGCCCTTTTACATTTAGCGATGCACCAGTGATCCGACCGGCGATCCGACCCGGTCAAGATCGCTGGTGCATCGCTAAATGATCGCTAGTGAGCTTTCACACAGAAAGATCTCACAGCGATGCAGCAGCGACGCAGCGCACGATACTTACCTTTCACACACAGCGACCCTGACGTCCTCCCGCCCGCCTCCAGCATCGCTCGTCTCACACAGCAGGAAGCCCAGCAGGAAGCAGACGACGAGAAATGGAGCCGCCCAATCTCGCGCGATCAGCGATGGACAGCGGGGGAGCCGGTCGGAGGTAAGTATCACACATAGCGATATCGCTAACAATATCGCTATAACGTCACAAAACCAGTGACGTTTTAGCGATATTGCTAGCGATATCGCTATGTGTAAAACCCCCTTAAAGCTTAAAGCACAGAGCAGAGCTACAACTGTGAGAGAGAAAGGTAGACAGCCAGCTAAACAGCTTGGGAATCATTCCGAGCAATAGACAACTGTACAATTCCCAGCACATCCCCGCCATGATTGGGCAACTGTACTGTCATGTCACTATGGCCAGGATCACACATGCTAGAAACTCGGACGAGTCTCGCATTTTAATACCCGGCACTGCAGCCGGCACTCGGGAGCGGAGACTGCGGCTGCATAGAAATGCAATAGTGACTGCTCAGCATCCCCTGCCCCAGATTAGATGACTGATCCATACCTCCCAACCATCCCTATTCTAGCGGGACAGTCCCGTTTTTGACCCCCCCACCCGCGTCCCGCCCGGGACTCTATTTTTCCCGCACTGCATTGAGCCGCCACACCCCCCCATTCACCGACCCCAACCTTGCCCTCCCAGAGAGCCACCGCAGCCCCTCACAGCCAGCAGTGACTTGTATGGGCTGTTCTGTGCGCACAGGACCTGTGATGAGGTCACAGGAGGGGAGGAGTCAGGGGTCACATGATCAGGGACCTCCATGTATGCAGGACTCTGCTATGCTGGTTGTCAAGGTGAAGTTGATGTGTGGGTCAGGAGGGGTTTACAGGGTGGATGTAGCAGAGCTGTGTGTGCACGAGGTGTGCGGAGCGGAGCCGTGTGTGTACGAGGTGTACAGAGCGGAGCCGTGTGTGTACAAGCTGCACAGAGTGGAGCCGCATGTGTTTGAGGTGTATGGAGTGGAGCCGTGTGTGTATGAGGTGTATGGAGTGGAACCTCGTGTGTATGGGGTATACGGAGCGGAACCATGTGTGTGTGAGTTGTACAGGGCGGAGCCGCATGTGTATGAGGTGTACAGAGCGGATCTGTGTGTATGAGGTGTATAGAGTGGAGCCATGTGTGTATGAGGTGTACGGAGCGGCACCGTGTGTGTATGAGGTGTAAGGAGCGGATCCATGTGTGTACTTGGTGTATGGAGCGGAGCCGTGTGTAGGAGGTGTACGCAGCGGAGCCGCGTGTGTATGGGGTATGCGGAGGGGAGCCGTGTGTATGGGGTGTGCAGAGCGGAGCCGCGTGTGTGCAAGATGTACAGAGCGGAGCCGTGTGTGTATGAGGTGTACGGAGCGCAGATGTGTGTGTACGAGGTGTACGGAGGGAGCCGCGTGTGTATGAGGTGTACGGAGCGGCGCCGTGTGTATGAGGTTTACGGAGCGGATCCGCGTGTGTATGGGGTGTCGGAGCGGAGCTGTGTGTGTACAAGGTGTACGGAGCGGAGCCGTGTGTGTACTTGGTGTATGGAGCGGAGCCGTGTGTGTACGAGGTGTACGCAGCGGAGTCCTATGTATATGGGTGTGCAGAGCGGAGCTGTGTGTGTACAAGGTGTACAGAGTGGAGCCGTGTGTGTATGAGGTGTATGGAGCGGAGATATGTGTGTACGAGGTGTACGGAGGGAGCCGTGTGTGTATGAGGTGTACGGAGCGGATCCGTGTGTGTATGAGGTGTACGGAGTGGAGCCGCGTGTGTATGGGGTGTATGGAGCGGAGACGTGTGTGTGAAGTGTACGGAGCAGAGCCGTGTGTATATGAGGTGTACAGAGCCCAGACGTGTGTATGAGGTGTATGGAGCGGCGCCGCATGTGTAAGAGGTGTAAGGAGCGGATCCGCGTGTGTATGGGGTGTCGGAGCAGAGCCGTGTGTGTACAAGGTGTACGGAGCGGAGCCGTGTGTGTACCTGGTGTACGGAGCGGAGCCGTGTGTGTACGAGGTGCATGCAGCGGAGCCGCGTGTGTATGGGGTATGCGGAGCGGAGCCACGTGTGTATGGGGTATGCGGAGCGGAGCCGTGTGTGTATGGGGTGTGCGGAGCGGAGCCGTGTGTGTATAAGGTGTACAGAGCGGAACCATGTGTGTACAAGGTGTATGGAGCGAAGCCGCGTGTACGAAACGGAGCCCTGTGTGTACAAAGTGTGTACAAAGTGTGCGCTGAGCCATGTGTGTACGGAATGGAGCAGAGCCATGTGTGTACGAGGTTTACGGAGTGGAGCCATGTGTGTACTGAGTGGAGCCGTGTGTGCGAGGTGTACAGAGCGGAGCCGTGTGTGTACGAGGTTTACGGAGTGGAGCCATGTGTGTACTGAGCGGAGCTGTGTGTGTACAAGGCATACAAAGCGGAACTGTGTGCACATGAGGTGTGTGGAGCTGTGCGTGTACAAGGTGTATGGTGGGGAGCATTCATACCTCCCAACCATTCCGGATCTAGCGGGACAGTCCCAATTTTGAGAGTCTGCCCTGCTGTCCTGGTCGGAAGCTTACTTTTTCCACGGACACAGGAGTACACGGTGGAGCCCCGAGGAGCACTTTAAAACTCGCACATGACGGTCAACCAGAAGTGATGTGCTGTAAGCTGACCGGAAATGAGGTAATTTCATGAGGAGATTGTGACGGAACCATGGAGGCACTTAAGGGAATGCTTCAGATCCATCACCATGTCCTCCTCTGACAGTACGGACAGCGGGATCGCCTTGGAATTGGGAATGCCGGCCATGTGAGCAGATCATGATATGTCCTGCACCGGGAGGCTCAGGTGGGCATTACAATGGGAGCCAGGCTGCTATAGTATCTTTATAGAATCTTTCTTTCTCTCTCTGTTTCTTTCTCTGTTCTTTCTCTCTATGCTTCTTTCTCTCTCTCTCTGTTCTTTCTTTCCCTCTCTAATCTTTCTTTCTCTCTCTGTTCTTTGTTTCTCTCTCTCTGTTCTTTCCCCTCTTTCTTTTTCTCTCCTTCTTTCTCTGTTCTTTCTTTCTTTACTTCTTTCTTTCTCTCTCTCTCTGTTCTTTCTCTGTCTCTCTCTGTTTTCTTTCTTTCCCCTTTTTCTTTCTCTCTATCTCTCTGTTCTTTCTTTCCCCTCTTTCTTTCTTTCTCTCTCTGTTCATTCTTTCCCCGCTTTCTTTCTTTCTCTCTCTGTTCTCTTTATTTCCCCTTTTTCTTTCTCTCTCTGTTCTTTCTCTTTCTTTCTTTACTTCTTTCTTTCTCTCTCTGTTCTTTCTCTGTCTCTCTCTGTTCTTTCTTTCTTTCCCGTCTTTCTTTCTCTCTCTGATCTTTCTTTCCCCTCTTTCTTTCTCTCTCTCTCTGTTCTTTCTTTCTTTTCCCTCATTATTTCTCTCTGTTCTTTCACCTCTTTCTTTCTTTTTCTCTCCCTCTGTTCTTTTTTCTGTCCCCTCTTTCTTTCTCTCTCTCTGTTCTTTCTTTCTCTTTTTCTCTGTTCTTTCTTTCTTTCCCATCTTTCTTTCTCTTTCTGTTCTCTCTTCTTTCTCTCTCTGTTCTTTCTTTCTCTTTCTCTCTCTCTTTTTTTCTGTCTCCTCTTTCTCTCTCTGCTTTCTTTCTTCTCTTTGTTTTTCTCTGTTCTTTCTTTCTTTCTTTCTGCTCTTTCTTTCTCTCTCTCTCTGTTCTTTCTTTCCCTTTATTTCTTTCTCTCTGTTCTTTCTTTCCCCTCTTTTTTTTTTCTTTCTTTCTTTCTTTCTTTCTTTCTTTCTTTCTTTCTTTCTTTCTTTCTTTCTTTCTTTCTTTCTTTCTCTCTGTTCTTCCTTGCTCTCTTTCTCTCTCTCTCCTTCCTTTCTTTTTCTTTCTCTCTCTCTTTCTCTGTTTTCTTTTTTCTCTCTCTCTGTTCTTTCTTTTCCTCAGTACCAGTCAGTGTGCCCACAGTACTAGCCACTGTGCCCATAATGCCCGCCACTGTGCCCTCATTACTAGTCAGTGTGATCAGCAGTGCTAAATTGGTGCGGTTAGGCGTGGACATGGGTGGGACTAGCTGTGAAATGGTTGTGGTCGAGGCGTGGTCTAACATTTGCTGCGGCGCGCTGCAGCCTTTATCCCTCTTTCCCTTCTTCAAAAGTTGGGAGGTATACTGATCTGCCACTCACCACCCTAAGTGGAGAAATCGTGATAGTACCCACTCTTCTAGTGGGGGCCTCCAGACCTCCAGATTATCCCAGGAATACTGGAATAGAAAGCACTGACCAGGTGATTGGCCTTCACAACTCAGGCTGTAACCCAGGATCTCTCCTCTGGTCCATATCCCCTTCAATGGATGAGATACTGTTTGGGATTACAGACCTTCTGAGAATCTGCAGTTTTTTGTACCTCATACTCTAATCTGTTATTGAGAGAAACTGGAGGAGATGAGGATGAGGGAGACAAAAATCAAAGGGACAAACTCCTTTAACAGAGATTTATGGAATGCGTTAGGGATGTAGAAAGCTTCAACCTAAAGGCCACTGGATTGACCACTTCCAGAATCTCATAAGGACCAATTAACTTTGGACCCAATTTCCCTGACGGTACTTTAAGTTTAATATCTTTTCATGACAGTCAAACCTTATCACTCATTTTAAAGACAGGAGCCATAGAACAATCAGCATTCTGTATTTGGCAAATCTTAAGGGCACCAATATTCTTTTGAATTTCCCTTCAGACATCCCCAAGTTCCTGTATAGCGACCTTCACCCCAGGACAGTCAGATTTTATCCTAGAAAATTCACCAAAATGGGATGAAAAAAACATAATTACAAAGAAATGGTGGGGTTCTAGTAGACTGATTGACCCGACTGTTAAAGGCAACTCAGCAAGAGGTAAAAATGAAGACCAGTCCTCTTACTGAGTCACAACAAAATATCTTAAAATTTGCTCCAAACATTGATTTGTCCTTTCTGTCTGACCATTGGTTTCAGGGTTGTAGGCAGAGGAAAATGACAAATCAATCCCCAGTTTCTTATAAAAAAAGATCTCCAGAATTTGGAGACAAATTGTACTCCCTTATCAGACACAATGTTAGGGCGGTTTCACACGTCCAGATATTTCCGTTACCGGAAAACACAGTACCGGAGATATCCATGTCCATGTGGCATATCCGTGTGGCACACGTGTGCCTCCCGTGTGCAGCATCAGTACCACACGGACGGCCGCTGGGGAAGTAGCGCTACAGTAAGCGCTGTTCCCCTGCATGTGGTGCTGAACACGGCTGTCATTCTCCCTGCTCTACCGGCAACAGCGCAAGCAGGGAAGAATGAATGAAAAATAGACGACATGGGGTCCCCCTTATACTTTGAACCAACCCAGCTAAACTAACAGGTGCAGGCTGCTATTCTCATTCATTCTTCCCTGCTGGCGCTGTTGCTGGCAGAGCAGGGAGAATGACAGCCGCGTTCAGCACCACATGCAGGGGAACAGCGCTTACAGTAGCGCTACGTCCCCGGTGGCTGTCCGTGCTTACGGAGGACAGTGCGCACTGTTCTCTGTGTGCATGTTTGCTGCACGTGTTGCGGCCCGTGTCAAAATGGACATGTCTGCATGTTTTGCACACAGACACATTGTCTGTGAAAACACGCTGACATCTGCATAGACCCATTCATTTGAATGGGTCTACGTGTGTCAGTGTCTCCGGTACATGAGAAAACTGTCACTACACGTACGGGAGCCACTGACTTGAAAAACAGGCTTAAGAGGAATTCCCACCACATGACAACCTGGAGATTATCTCAGCATTAGTTAACCCTGATAAAGGAGCAAAATAAGTCTGTTTACTGAATCGGTCCACTACCACACAAATAACAGTTTTCCCACCAGACAGAGGCAAAGCTATGATGAAATCCATGGATAGATGAGTCCACAGTCTTGCTGGAATTGGCAATGGAGCCACTTCCCCTTCCAGCCTGTTATGACAGACTTTAGCGTGTGCGCAAACTTCAGAAGTGCATACAAAATCATTAATATCAATAATCATATAGATGGCCACCGAAAAAGCCTAGAATTAGCTTTCCGCGTAGCTGTGACCCCAGGATGACCACTCAAGACAAAATTATGAAATTTCTGCAACAGATGTAATTTTAGGCACAAAGGAACAAATAATTAGGATTCTGGTGTGGCGGAAGGAGCCAACAACTGAACTTTACAGATCTCAGTTTCCAACTCCAAGGATACTGCAAAAACCTCAATGCCCTTAAGGAGAATTGAGGACTGGAGTTCTGGAGGAGAAGCTGAATTAAGACTGCTTGATAATGCATCAGCCCTCACATTCTTGGATCCCAGCCTGATTGTGATAGAGAAGTGAAATCTAGAGAAAAATAAAGACCATCTGGCCTGTCTAGGAGTTAGCCATTTAGCTGATTCAATATATGCTAAATTCTTCTGATCAGGGACCAGAGTGACTTGATAAACTGCCCCCTCCAAAAATGTCTCAATTTCTCAAACACTTATTGAACAGCAAGTAACTCATACTGCTATGGGGTCCATTATACTGCTATGGAGGTGCATTATAATACTATAGAGTGCATTATAGTACTATAGGGTTCATTCTACTTCTATGAGGGTGCATTGTACTGCTATGGGGGTACATTATACTGCTATGGGGGCGCATTATACTGCTATAGGGGTGAATTATACGACTATATATGACTATAGGGTTCATTATACTATTATGGATGACTATGGGAGCAATATGGAGAGACATGGGGGAAGTATGGAGAGAGCAGAATGAGAAGATACGTGGGGTTCAGAATGTGGGCTATTATTACTGTAGGGGCTAATTAAAGGATATTATTTTTGAGGATACTATTTTCAGTGTGGTGGAGGAGATGTCCCGTTACTGTGCAGGGCGGCACGTTTGCTTTTTTCTTCATCTAACATAGTGTAGAGGTTAGGGAATGTACACTTGATAACTGTATTATTTTCTGCAGAGACAAGTCCTGGCTGGAAGAAGTGATGGCAGTGTGCGTTGGATGAAGATGAAAAGCGAAGATGAAGGACTTCAACTAGCGACGTCACCGGTGAGTCAGTGTGTTACCTGTACACTGACACTATAATAAAAATAATAATAATAATTTTATTTCTATCGCGCCAACATATTCCGCAGCACTTTACATTATAGAGGGGACTTCTACAGACAATAGACATTACAGCATAGCATAGCAATTAACACATAGATCAAAACAGATACCAATAGGAATGCGGGCACTGCTCGCAAGCTTATAATCTATAAGGGAAAAGGGGAGATGTTATGAATGGGTCACCGAGGAGGAGAGCAGTCCCAGGCTAAGCCACAGAAAACCAGAGAGGTTGGTAACTAAGCGGATTGCAGACCCCTGATCCTATCTACACAACTAGCAGTAGCCGTGAAGCGTACCTACGAAGATCCTAGACGCCTCGGCATAGCCGGAGAGCTAGCTAAGCCTAAAGCAAGAAAGGGGAAATCTAAACTGCCCCAGAGCAGACCCCAAAGGAATAGATAGTCCCCAAACATATATTGTCGGTGAGACAAGATGAAAACACAAATGCAGGCAGGAAAATAGACTGAGCAAATGATGGGGCCCAGACTGACTAGACAGGACAGGAAAGGAAAGACACTCTGCAATTACACAAAAAACCCTGCCAAAAGTCCAACACGTCTGATGCACAAAAATACTGAAGTCGCACGACTTCGCCCCCTACTATATCAGCACTCTGGTATATTCTGAAAGCAGAGCAAAAAGAGACCAATCTAACAGGGGACAAAACAAACTGGCACAAGCAGTAACATATGGGCGGTGATTCAGCACAGCCCCAGCCGGGAGCTGGCTGATCCGCACAAAACAGAGACAGACAAAACCAGATCAAATGCAAACAGAATGGCAAATGAACCACTTAGCTGAACATGCACGGACAGAGCTGGAGACATCAGACCTCAGGAGGAACAGGAAGAAAATCACCAGCAGGGATAGAGGGAGTAGGCTGTCTTAAATCCCAATCTGAAACCCCAGATCTCCAATCGTCATCCTTATTATCAGGTGGCAAGCCTCTGTCAATCAGATCAGCTCCATTACCTCCAGTAACCACCAGAGGGAGCCCAGAAAGAGAACTCGCAACCCCTCTGTCAATCAGACCAGCTCCACTACCTTCAGTAATAACCAGAGGGAGGCCAGAAAGTGAATTCACAACAGTACCCCCCCTTGAGGAGGGGTCACCGAACCCTCATCCACGTCACCAGGCCGATCAGGATGGGCCCGGAGAAAAACACGAACCAATCTTTCGGCATGAATGTCAGAAGCAGAGACCCAAGAATTATCCTCCTGGCCATAACCCTTCCATTTGACCAAGTACTGGAGTCTCCGTCTAGCCAAACGAGAATCCAATATTTTCTCTACCTCATACTCCAAATTGCCTTTAACCAATACTGGATCAAGAGGCACCGCCATAGTAACTACTGGCTTCACAGACCTCTACAACAAAGTTTTATGAAACACGTTATGGATCTTAAACGTAACTGGAAGAGCCAATCGGAAAAAAACGAGATTAAGGATTTCCAAAATCTTATAAGGTCCAATGAATCTTGGCTTGAATTTTGGAGATGCAACATTCATAGGAATATTCTTTGAAGACAACCAAACCATATCACCCACTTTAAACTGGGGACCAATGGTCCTATGTCGGTTGGAAAACCGTTGGGCTTTTTCCTGAGAGTGGGACAACTTATCCACCACTTGGTCCCAAATCTGCTGCATTCTCTCTACCACAGAGTCCACACTTGGGCAGGCCGAAGATTCCACCTGCCCTAAAGAAAATCGAGGATGAAACCCAAAGCTACAGAAAAAGGGCGACATCAAAGTGGCAGAACTAGCTCTATTGTTCAGCGCGAATTTGGCCAAGGGCAAAAATGAGACCCAGTCATCCTGATCAGCAGATATGAAACATCTCAAATAGGACTCTGGTTTGTTCTCTCAGTCTGCCCATTGGTCTGAGGATGAAATACAGAGGAGAAAGATAACTGAATTCCCGGTTTGGAACAAAAAGCTCTCCAAAATCTGGAAACAAACTGGACTCCTCTGTCCGACACAATGTTCTCAGGAATCCTGTGCAACCGAACCACCTGTTGTAAAAACAAGGGCACCAACTCAGAAGAAGATGGTAACTTTGTGAGTGGTACAAGATGGACCATGTTAGAAAATCTATCACAAATCACCCAGATAACAGTCATTCTCTGAGAGACAGGAAGATCGGAAATAAAATCCATTGAGATATGGGTCCATGGCCATCTGGGCACCGGCAGGGGCATCAACAACCCACTAGAATGAGAACAGGGCTTGGACCGAGAACAAGTCCCACAGGACTGCACAAAATTCCTGACATCACGAGATAAGGCAGGCCACCAAAAAGACCGACTCACCAAATCTCTGGTACCAAAAATACCTGAATGACCAGCCAATGCAGAGCAATGAATTTCAGACATTACTCTTTTCCTCCACTGGTCAGGGACATACAATTTTCCCATAGGGTAACGTTTTGTCCTCCTGAAATTCCTCCAGGGCACGTCTCAAATCGGGTGAGATGGCGGAAAGAACTACACCCTCATTTAGAATGGTAGTAGGCTCGGTCACATCAAGAGAATCCGCAAAGGAACAAAGAAACTCCTAGAAAGGGCTTCTGCCTTAACATTCTCAGTGCCCGGAAGAAAAGAGATCACAAAATTAAAACGCGTGAAAAACAAGGCCCACCTAGCCTGTCTAGGATTCAAGCGTTTGGCTGATTCAAGATAAATCAAATTCTTGTGGTCGGTGATGACCACTACTTGATGTCTAGCTCCCTCCAACCAATGTTTCCACTCTTCAAATGCCCATTTTATGGCCAGCAATTCCCGATTCCCCACGTCATAGTTACGTTCAGATGGAGAGAATTTTCGAAAAAATAAGGCACAGGGATTCATCTTAGAAGTCACCGGATCTCTTTTGGACAAAACGGCTTCTGCACCAATCTCAGAAGCATCTACCTCCACCTGAAATGGGAGTGAGACATCAGGTTGCCGTAGAACCGGAGAAGAAGTGAATCTCCGCATAAGCTACTGAAATGCCGAGACTGCCTCTGGAGACCAGTTCACCACACCAGCGCCCTTTTTGGTCAAATCAGTCAGTGGTTTAGCAATACTAGAAAAATTACTTATAAATTTACGGTAGAAATTAGCAAAACCCAAAAACTTCTGGAGAGCCTTCAAAGAAGTGGGCTGAACCCAATCATAAATGGCTTGTATCTTGGCAGGGTCCATTTCAATAGCAGACGGGGACAAAATGAATCCCAAAAATGAAATCCTCTGTACACCAAAGAGGTACTTCGATCCCTTAACATACAGAGAATTTTCCCTCAAAATCCGGAACACAGTTCGAACATGTTCCACATGAGAATCCCAATCACTGGAAAAGATCAAAATATCATCCAGATAAATGATCAAAAACTTTTCCACAAAGTCCCGGAAAATATCGTTCATAAAAGATTGGAAGACAGAAGGGGCATTAGTGAGCCCAAAAGGCATCACCAGGTACTCAAAATGTCCCTCTGGAGTATTAAACGCCGTCTTCCATTCATCCCCGTTGTGACGGAGTCAGCTTACGCTGAGTCGTTTTCTTTAGAGTGGACCCTCTGGGTCGTGGCACCCACCCACCTAGGGCGAGCTGACCTTGTGAGGAACCACCCCCTATACAGGGAGTGTCAGGGGCAAGACCAAGGGGGTGAGCCACCACGACTGATGAAACCAGACGGCCGGCTCAGGTAGACCCTAAGTACGAGTGTCTGAAGACAAAGGATGTGCAGGAAACAAGACAAGACAAGACGCGCTTCAAAGTAAAAGTAACTTCTTCCTCAGGGGATGACAGACATCCCCTGAGGAAGAAGTTACTTTTACTTTGAAACGCGTTAGGAATAAAACATCAATCTTTCATCTCAACTGGAATTGTGTCTATTGTTAAGCAGCGCACGAAGTCCATAAAAAAAGTTCCATGGGTTTTGATATATCGGCGGTCACTAGTTTGGCCCGTGGACGTGCAGCAGCTGAACACTAATTTTATGTGCTTTATCTCTCCTATAACGGGTGAGCAGATATTATATATTTGTACAAATTTTATCATCGGATAAGACCCTATTTGTGCTTTTTTTGTTCCTGTAGTACAAATGGTGCATGTTAGGGAACACGCCAAGGTCCAAGGCAAAGTTCCAGGCAGGGTGCGTGCTAGGGGCACACCAGGGTCCAGGGCAAGGTGCGTGTGTAGGGAACACGCCAGGGTTCAAAGTACGAGACATGGTGCGTGTGTAGGGGACACGCCAGGGTTCAAAGTTCAAAGTACGAGACATGGTGCGTGTGTAGGGACATGCCAGGGTTCAAAGTTCAAAGTACGAGACATGGTGCGTGTGTAGGGACACGCCAGGGTTCAAGGTCCAAGGTCCTGGACGCGCTAGAGGAGCCGCCAGGGTTCAGGCTAAGGTCCTGCACGTGCAGAGGGGCATGCCAGGGTTCAGGCAAGGGTCTGCACGTGCTAGGAGACACGCCAGGGTTCGGGCTAGGGCTTGTGCGTGCAAGAGGGCACGACAAGGTTCAGGCTAGGGCCTGTACGTGCAAGAGGGCACGACAGGGTACATGACAAGACCTGCGCGTATTTTTAGAGAAGCATGGGGAGGTATGCCAAGGAGCAGGCTATGGCCTGTGCGTGCTAAGAGGGCACGCAATGCACAGTGCAGAGACAGCGTGGGTGCAAGCAAGCACAGAGAGCACGGCTGAGGTACTGGCTAGCTGGTTGGGCTGAGGCACAGACAGATGGGCAAGACTGAGGCGAACCCGGCTGAGACATAACAGGCGACACAGCTGTCACTGGCCGACGAGCATGGCTGAGGCACAAACAGGCGGGCACGGCTAAGGCGGGCACGGCTGAGGCACAGAGAGGCAGGCAAGGAAAGGCCAGGCGCGTGCAAAGGGCACGCGAAGAAACAAGGCAAGGCTAGGCAAAGTACAGAACAAGGAGCGGAGCGTAGGCAGAAGCACGGAGCCGGGTCAGAGAGAGTATAGGGCTAGCAGCGGAGCGTAGGCCGAAGCCCAGAGCCGGGTCAAGGGAGAGCCTTGAGACTAGCCATGAAATGTGCTAGAGAGCACCATAGGACAGAGTCTAGCAGCGGAGCGTAGGCCGAAGCCCAGAGCCGGGTCAAGGCAGAACCTTGAGACTAGACATGGAATGTGCTAGCGAGCACCAGAAGACAGAGTAAGGAAAACCAGGCAAAGACAGGGAACATGGAAGTACTACAAGGTTCAGAATAGCAAAGGCCAGACATGGTGAAACAGGCAAGGCAGAGAACATAGGAAGTACTACAAGACAAAGCATAGCAAGGACAAGACATGGCGAAAACAGGCAAAGGCAGAGAACATAGAAAGTACTACAAGGCACAGAATAGCTGAGACAAAACATGGCACAAAAGACAACACAAGACATGGCACGAGACAAGAGACAGAGTACAAGCACAGAGCGTGTGCAGAGACGCACGACAGGGCAGAGTGCAGGGGCACAGAATACAGGGAGCGACCCAGCAGACCAAGCAGCCATGCAGGGAAGCAACACGATACTCAGGCCCCGACCATAGGAAGGGGCAGTCTGATATAGGGCATTAGCACCAGCACTTCCGGGTCAGAACCAGGGGAGGACTTCCGGTTCAGATCCTCCAGGATCATAGAGAGGATCACATGGTCGAGTCCTCCAAGACCATAGAGAGGACCACATGGTAGAGTCCTCCAGGACCATAGAGAGGATTGCTGGATCAGACTGTGCTGGAACATAGGAAAGGTCACATGGTCAGGGTCTCCAGGATCACAGAGAGGATAGCTGGATCAGACAGTGATGGAACATAGGAAAGATCACATGATCAGGGTCTCCAGGAACACAGAGAGGATCTCTGCAGGCAGAGCAGAGATGACTGGTCACACAGCAACGGCGTGTAGCCATGAGGTAAAACACACATGTGCACTGGCAATGGCAGGCAGCTATGAGATGAGGCGCACGTGCACACTGCTCCAGGCATCTTGCAGCACAATAGTCACGAGGTCCGTGTGCACACTGCTTCCAGGGATCTTGCAGCATAAGACATAACGGGCATGATAGTTCGGTGCACGTGCACACTGCTCCAGGGGTCATGCGGCATACCAGACATGGCGGGCATGACAGTTCGGTGCGCGTGCACACTGCTCCAGGGGATATGCGGCATAACAGACATGGCGGCCATGACACCGTGCTTGATGCGAATAAGATTATACGCCCCCCTGAGGTCAAGCTTGGTAAACCAACAGGCACTTTTAACTCTGGAAAATAAATCAGAAATCAGGGGTAACGGGTACTGATATTTAACAGTAATTTTGTTAAGGGAACGATAGTCAATACATGGCCTTAATGAACCATCTTTCTTGGCCACAAAAAAAAAAACAGCACCTAAAGATGAAGAGGATGGTCTAATATGACCCTTCTCCAACGACTCCTTGATATAAGATCGCAAAGCATCATGTTCAGGTACCGATAAGTTGAAAAGCCGACCCTTGGGAAATTTACACCCGGGCATTAACTTAATTGCACAGTCATAAATCCTATGAGGAGGCAAAGACGCAGATTTACTCTCACTAAATGCATCAGAAAAATCAGCTAAATAGTCAGGAACATCATGAGACTGGGGAGAGGTGGAGAAAACAGGAGTGTCACTAAGAACACATTGACAACCCCAACTCACCACAGACACAGATTTCCAATCCAAAACAGGATTATGAGTTTGCAACCAAGGAAAACCCAGAGCAATAGTGTCATGCAAATTGTGCAACACCAAAAATTTACAATTTTCTTGGTGGTCCGGGGCGACCCGCATTATCACCTGGGTCCAAAACTGGGGTTTATTCTCCGCCAAAGGAGTAGCATCAATACCCCTCAAAGGGATAGGAGTCCACAGAGGTATCATGGGAAAACCGCAACGTTTAGCAAAGTCCAAATCCATCAGATTCAAAGCTGGTCCTGAATCTACAAAAGCCTTAGCGGAAAATGTAGACAAGGAGCAGATCAGGGTAATTGCCAAAAGGAACTTAGGCTGTACACTGCCTACCGCAAATGTGTGAGCAAAACGCTTTTCTCATTTAGGGCAGACAGCAATAGTATGAGAGGCGTCCCCACAGAAAAAACACAGCTTATTACGCCTTCTAAACTCCTGACGTTGCGCCCTAGACAAAACCCTATCACCTTGCATGGATTTGAATGGCCAATAACATAGAGTCTTCTAGACCAGAGGGAACAGGAAATCCCACCATAACATCTTTTACGGTTTCTGACAAACCCCTCCGAAAGAGAGCTGATAGGGCATCGTCATTCCATTTAGTAAGGACCACCCACTTTCGGAATTTTTGACAATATAACTCTGCAGAATCCTGACCCTGGTTCAATGCCAATAAAGTTTTCTCAGCTTGATCAATAACATTAGGTTCATCATACAACAACCCCAAGGCTTAAAAAAACACATCCACAATAGCCAGAATAGGATCTCCGGGTGTCAAAGAAACGCCCAATCCTGGGGATCGCCGCGCAGCAGGGAAATTACAATTTTAACCTGCTGCACAGAGCTCCCCGATGAGTTAGGTTTCAAAGCAAAAAATAGTTTACAATTATTCTGAAAATTCAAAAATTTAGACCGATCCCCAGAAAAAACATCAGGAGTAGGGATTTTTGGTTCAACAGCAGATTGAGCGAGATAGGCAGAAATTCCCCGCACTTCAGCAGCGAGCTGCTCAACATGATCAGACAATTGCTTAGTCTCCATTTAGAGAAAGGAAAAAAAATCTCCTCCTGCAGCCCCAGTAAAAAAAGAGGAAAAAATATATATATAAAAAAAATTCTGACACTTTTTTTTTAAACTCTTTCCTTCTTTAGAGTGCCATAGAGTCTAAAGTTAGGCTGGGGATTCTGTTATGAATGGGAGGAGAGCAGGCCCAGGCTAAGCCACAGAAAATCAGAGAGGTTGGTAACTAAGCGGATTGCAGACCCCTGATCCTATCCACACAACTAGCAGTAGCCGTGGAGCGTACCTACGATGATCCTAGATGCCTCAGCACAGCTGGAGAGCTAACTAAGCCTAAAGCAAGAAAGGGGAAATCTAAACTGCCCCAGAGTAGACCCCAAAGGAATAGATAGCCCCCAAACATATATTGTCGGTGAGACAAGATGAAAACACAAATGCAGGCAGGAAAATAGACTGAGCAAATGATGGGGCCCAGACTGACTAGACAGGACAGGAAAGGAAAGACATTGTCTTCAATCACACAAAAAACCCTGCCAAAAGTCCAACACGTCTGATGCACAAAAATACTGAAGTCGAACGACTTCACCCCCTACTATATCAGCACTCTGGTATATTCTGAAAGCAGAGCAAAAAGAGACCAATCTAACAGGGGACAAAACAAACTGGCACAAGCAGTAACATATGGGCGGTGATTCAGCACAGCCCCAGCCGGAGCTGGCTGATCCGCACAAAACAGAGATAGACAAAACCAGATCAAATGCAAACAGAATAGCAAATGAACCATTTAACTGAACATGCAGGGACAGAGCTGGAGACATCAGACCTCAGGAGGAACAGGAAGAAAATCATCAGCAGGGATAGAGGGAGTAGGCTGTCTTAAATCCCAATCTGAAACCCCAGATCTCCAATCGTCATCCTCATTATCAGGTGGCAAGCCTCTGTCAATCAGATCAGCTCCATTACCTCCAGTAACCACAAGAGGGAGCCCAGAAAGAGAACTTGCAACCCCTCTGTCAATCAGACCAGCTCCACTACCTTCAGTAATAACCAGAGGGAGGCCAGAAAGCGAATTCACAACAGGGAGACATGAAAGGTGGATGGTAACAATTGCTTTTATTTTTATTGTTTGGGCCATCCCTAGTGTAAGAATCGGATGTTCCTGTTGCTGCATGAACCAGTTAACAGTCTAAGTATGTAACAGTACAGACACAGAGGGCTATTAAATGCAAAAAGCATGTGAGAACATGATGCGAGGAACCTGGATATGGTAAAAAATTTTGAAATGAGCCACACAGGAATATTTAGGTTAGTGCGTTGAGGCGATAGGCCAGTCTGAATAATTGTGTTTTTAAGGCACGCTTAAAACTGTGGGGATTGAGGATTAATCGTAATAGCCTGGGTAGTGCATTCCAAAGAATCAGCGCGGCACGTGAAAGGTCTTGGAGACGAGAGTGGGAGGTTCTGATTAATGAGGATGTTAACCTCAGGTCATTAGCAGAACGGAGGGCACGGGTAGGGTGGTAGGCTGAGACTAGGGAGGAGATGTAGGGTGGTGCTGAGCCATGGAGTGCTTTGTGGGTGAGGGTAATAAGTTTATACTGAATTCTGGAGTGGATGGGTAGCCAGTGTAAGGACTGGCACAAGGTAGAGGCATCGGTATAGCTATAGCTGTATACTATTTGCAGAGCTCCTGTGTATAATGTCACTGGTAATCACAATTTCCTGTACACTGACACTATATACAGAGCTCATGTGTATAACGTCACCGGTAATCACTGTATTACATGTACACTGACACTATATACAGAGCTCCTATGTATAATGTCACCGGTGATCATTATATTACCGCTACACTGACACTATATATAGAGCTCCTGTGTGTTATGATCCTGATCTGGTAATTTCAGGGGTTAACTTTTCTCAGACTCAGTCTGGTCTCAGGTTTGCTATTTATCTCTGCTGCATCCTGCAGGCGGTGTCAGCTATAGTTCTGCCTTCAGCGTGTGAACCTGACTCTGGTATATCCTGATTAGTCCTGCTGTGATCCCTGACTTGCCCCTGTCATGGCTCAGGACGGGATTTCCTTCTCCATCCTGGGTTTGTTGGAGTTAACTCTGCATGGCCTCCCTTTGGTTCGGGGAGAGCTATTTGTACCCGCTCTGGGGCTGGGGTCTTTGCCAGTGATACTTCTGTTCTCGGCTGAGCAGCTGACCTAGTGACTCTAGTGTATACCGTGTGTTCCTCTGTGTGCTTGTTCTGTATATGATTCGGCTTGACACATGTTTTGTGTCTGCTCTGTGATTCCGTACTTCTGTTATATCTCCAGTTCTAAGCTTTGGCTAAGTTCTATGACTTCCCTCCTGTCTACGCCCCTGGTTACCGCGTTCCTATCTAGTTTCTGACTTCGGCTTTTATTACACCATCCTTCTGCCTCATCCCTAGTACACTGCGTTACCCTCTAGTTACTAAACTCGGCTTGTCTGACCTCGCTCCCGACTCCGCTGGCTCCCGCTTTCATTTTCTCTCCCGTACGGGAGTTAGCTCCACCTCCGACCACTCCCCCGGTGGTCACGTCTCAGGTCCTGCTCTAGTGTGGTATTACCTGTACACGGACACTGTATACGAAGTACAGATCTCGTGAGTATATTGGCACTTATGGTGACATTGGTATTGTGTTTTTTTTTATTAATGATCAGAATTGTAGTATGTGGCGGTTTTTGTTACTTGTATGTGGTATTATTTGATCACTATATGGTGGTATTATGTGGTCTGGTCATGGTGTGGCGTATTTGTTCCTTTTTAGTGATATTATTGGTCATTTTAAAAATTGAAAAATAGATAAAAATATACCTAAATTGTATTGGATATTTTAACAAATGTTTAGTATGTAACAGTAGCATAGAGCCCGGCCAAAAGAGTCTACCTTGTCATAGTGGTGGATTAAAAAATCTTTTGGCCAAAACAAAAGCTTCTGGTTATGAATGTGGTAATGGGAACGGTAAATGTGTGATTGGTGAGGATGTGGTGCAGAAGTGGAGTTTTTCCAAGGTGGGACTGTAGAAGTTTCGAAGGGTGAAGACTGGGAGGAGTCTCAACGGGGCCCAGAAAATTTTGCCAGTGGCAGCCTTGTTCATAACTGTTATGAAACCTAGAGTGGACCCACTAGATCGCGGTGCCGAACGACCCTGGGCGAGCTGTCCAGGTGGAACCGACCCCTATACAGGGACCGTTAGGGGCAGGCCTAGGAGGAAGGTATACCGCAATAGCTAGTGCCAGAGGAACGGCTCAAAGATAACGAGAAGAATCAGGGTACTCAAGGAGAACGAGTCAAAGCGGAGCAGCTGCAGAGACATGGGGTCCTGGATGAGGCTGAGATCACAGAGTTTGCGAGATCCTGGACAGAGCAGAGCAGGCACTGGAAGTGTACAGGGACAGAACAGAGCAGAGCATGCACTGGAAGCGAACAGGGACAGAGCAGAGCACGCACTAGAAGCGTACAGGGACCTGGAAGAGCACCAACACAGGCAAGTGCAGCAAATAATCAGGCGCTGAGGAACGGCCGAAGCCGTCTGATATACCTGACACCAGGCGCCCGGCGAGATCATTTCTGGGTCAGGACTCTGGCAGAAGACTAGTGCACACGGCAAGCACGCGGCCGAGGCCTAAGAGTCCGTATGCGAGGACAGAGTGGGACCTGGGGAGACTGCAAGGCTGGGAGCATAGAGACAGCATGGCGCGCCCCAATCACAGCAGCCCGTCGGGAGACTGGAGCGCAGGGAGCGCGGGCGGACATGGCAGAATAATAACTATGGTATAGAAAGATATCAAAAGACTGCCAACAAAGTAGCACTCTGTAACGCTATTGTCACCATTCCACTGCTCTATGAATGATTGCTATGCTGTTCTATGGAAACTGTCCTGCTGAGCTGTCTGTGTCTTGACAGACAGCTTGGCTGCCCAATACTGTGATAGGCTTGCTGGGCTGTCGGTGCCTTGATTGACAGCTCTGCTGTCCAATCTATGACTGGGATATGCAGGACTTTCTGCTGGTATTCAGTGTTCTGGTGATCGCATAGCTACTTAACTAAGCTGTCTGCCCTGATCCCTGCCAGACGTAGTTTGTATTTCTTGGTAAGTGTTAGCCTGATTCTGTTGCTCTGAGTTATGATCATCTGCTGCCTGACCCTTTGGACCGTGTTCTGACTATTCCTTTGTCTTGTCCTCCGGCTTCTGATCTGCTATCTCTTGTTATTGACCCTGGACTGTGACATGACTTACGCCTTCATCTTTTCCCTTCATTATCTATGTACTCTCTCGGTATTGACCCCTGAACGTCTGACTTCTTCTCCCTCACGGCCTGTCCTTAAGTAGTGACTAGCGTCACAGCTATAGCATGCAAATATGAAATATATGAAATTTGAATTGCATTACTGCACTTGAAAATTTGAAAAATTGCGAATACTTAGCTCATAAATAGGCCAATTCATTTGCACCCGGCAGCCACAATAAGGCGATTCTCGTTGCTGGGAACCTGCCTGTGTGAATCCTCTCTTGGGCTAAAGCCTACATTTATATGGGAAGGTGGGATCTTGCTGTAATTAAAAATGCCTGAGGCTGAGGGGTGGAATGCTCAATCAGAGAGCCTATGTATACAAATATCAAAAGACTGACAGGCACATCCAAACAGAAACTCACCCGAATAAAAATATCAATAGGCTTTATTCCAAAGTTTCAAAAGACTATATTCCCAAGTACCGCCCCAAACAGCACACCTATTTTATACAATCTAAAAGGTATGACACACCAAATTATTACTAAATATATTACCAAAGCAATACATACTTAAATAAAGCTGTGCAACAATATTTACAAAGTAGTATTCTTATTATAGGAACTATAGTAAAGGAAGATTGAGGCACATATGGTATACATGTGGCCAAAAAGATGGTCAAATAGATGACGAAATGTCGCTCCAGGCCACATATACCTGCAGGACTAAATCGCGGACAACTGTACAATATACAGAATATACAAGAAGGAAGGCACAACAGTCATAAATGTCCATTAAAAGGAAGTACTTTATTAATATAAATAGATAAGACATAGACCAGGAATTGAACAAGGGGGAGGGAAAACCAACAATTATGGCATATAGATGGCAAATGCGGCCAAATACGTCACCTAGGTACTCCAGGAAACAAAAATGATTAGATGTATATAGGGAAAATATCCCATAAACGCGTTAATGCAACGATGTTCCCCTGGCAAAGACATAGTGTAGATATATATTAAGCATACTGTCAGACTAAATGACCGTAAACATGGAATACCAGGACCAAGCAAAGTAACGCATTAATAGCATAGATCATCCCTTGTGGGAACTGGTGGCACGACATGTACACATGGATACAAAGAAATTAGTAGAATGTGCTGACAGTATCAGTAGTTGTCTACATGACTAAGGGGAATCATCAGCCTTGGCACAAAATTGCAAACAGGGTCGCCATACATGTGGTGGCATGAATTACCTGGAGAAGACAAGGAGACGTGAGGTGGCCGGACCCCGACGCGCGTTTCGGAGCACTCGGCTCCTTCCTCAGGGGGCGTGGCTAACAACGTAACCATGTGAGGTATAAATACAGCGCCAGCCAACGAATGGTTGGTACGCACACGCGTCCGTCATGCTCTGCATCGTCTCGCCCCCGGTACTTGCCAGGAAACACGTGGGCCCCACGTGGTCCGGCAAGCCAGGGGGCGGAGGCGATCACCAAGCAGCCGGAGCAATGCGCAAGCGCAAGAAGACAGGGGAACCCTATCCGCCATTACAGATGTGGGCATATAGAAAAATGAGGTGGCTAAAGAACCAAATGATGTCAATATGAACTAATATGCACCACCCATAACAAGGGCCATATAAAACGGACAAACCAAAAATAGAAAATAGAAAAAAATAGAAAAAAATGAAAAATAAATAATAAATAGCCAAACAAATGGTAGTACAAAATAGTGCAAGAGACAAATCCATAGGCGAACAATCATATAAATATCATTTACAGCCAAAAGATACATGCAGTAGAGATGCACGTACACACATGAACGTGTATGTACACGCGTGTGTGTGCACATCCATATACACACATGTAGTTGATGCTATAAGTTGAACATACTGTATATGGCATACCCAGGAGAAAAGCCTGTTGGTCAAGAATGCAAGGATAGAAAAAGACACACATGTGTCACAAAAATCAAAAAAGGAGGAAAATCGACTTGGGTCATGGATGTCAATTTGGACACTGAAGTAAATGTATGTCACAAGAATATATGTGACAAATACTCAATTATACAGAGATGTCCCTCAGATTTAACAGTCAAACATGATCACAATATAGCAAGAAAAAACAAAATACACCTAAATATGAATATAACCAACGTATCTATATGAGAAAAATGTCCAAAAATATATATAGATATGTATACATCTGCAGACCGAAGACGAAATAACATCTCCCAGGAGTCAAATGAATAGATGGCCGTCCATGGATTTTATCTTCATCAGATGTCATAAGAAGGTATACATAACAAAACCGTCAGGATAGGGTTTCCACTGGTGTAAACATCAAGGAAAAACTAAAATGAGATTAAAACAAGAAAATATGAATAAAATGAAAACAAGAGCATAATAAAAACAAATGCCAAACAATGGTCATAGAGCCAGCAGACAAAGTTAGAGAAATGGGGCGTAGGATAAATGTTCGTTTAAACCTCTAGGGTGTACAGTACCTAATCGCCAAATCCACCTGGTCTCCAATTGTGCCAGGCGGGTAGAAAGTTTTCCACCTCTGATAGTAATATTGAGGGCATCTATCACACATACCCTAAGGGCTGTAGAGTTGCACTGGTGGAACTCCTTAAAGTGGCGAGGTAACGTTTTCAAAAGTGAAATATCATTACACGTAGCTGCAGCTTGTATTCCCAAAACATGTTCTCTCACACGAACTTTGAGTTGTCTGGTTGTCATACCCACATACACCAGACCACACGGACACGTAGCATGGTAGATCACATAACGTGTGATACATGAAATCCGGTGTCTGATTTGAAAAGTTTTGGTACCATCATGGTTGCAGAAGGTAGAACATCGATCAAGATTGGGGCAGGCAACGCACCTGCCACATGGTGAGCAACCATGTCTAGAGGTGATGTTATCTAGAAAGGTAGGTACTGAATAGTTGGCATAATGGCTATGTACCAGACTATCTCATAAATTTCTTGCCCGTCTGAATGTGATGGCAGGCTGGTCCGGGAGGAGTACATTGAGAGTTGGATCAGACTTCAAAATGGGCCATGCTTTTTTGATTGCCAGCCGCATCATATCATGCCGAGGGTGAAAGGAAGTAATAAATCTCATAGTGTTGTCAGTTCTAGGCTTAACAGATGTAGAGTTTCCATAGAGTAACTCATTGCGTACTGCGTGTTTAGCACGTTGAAATGCTTTCTTAACACAACGCTTGCTATAACCGCGTGACAGAAATCGGATCTGTAACTCCTTTGCTCGGGTGTAGAAATCAGCATCAGAGGAACAGATACGTCGCAGTCGCAGGAACTGACCCACAGGGATAGCCTTGATAAGATGTTGAGGATGGCAAGAGGAAGCATGGAGAAGAGTATTGGCAGCAGTATCTTTAAGGTAGATATCAGTCTGAATGTACCCCTTGGCATCCTTTTTGATGGCAACATCAAGAAAACTAATTTTATGTAGATCCCATACCAAAGTAAGCTTAATATTCAGATCGTTGGAATTAAGGGTAGACACAAATTGCAAAAGATCGACGGAACTACCCTGCCAGACAAAAAAGATATCGTCGATATATCGTGCCCATATGTGGACACGCTCAATCGACCCCTGTTTGTCGGACAGGAAGAGATCCCTCTCCCACAGCCCCAGGAAGAGGTTAGCATAGGATGGCGCAAAAGCGGCACCCATGGCAGTCCCCTGGAGCTGCAGGTAGAAGGATCCCTTGAACACAAAAAAGTTGTGTGTGAGGGTGAACTCAAGTAGCTCCAGGATGAGGTCCCTAAACAACCTAGAAAGTGTGGAAGTTTCAACAAAGAACCGGACAGCAGAGAGTCCGTCTTGATGTCTAATACTGGTGTACAGGGACTCAACATCAACTGAAGCCAGGAGAGTATCACCCTCCAAGCATAGTCCGTCGATCTTCCGCAATAGATCTCCTGTGTCTTTAAGGAACCAAGAGAGGCATGTCACAAGCGGCTGGAGGTGATGGTCAATCCATCTATTCACGTTTTCAAGAAAGTTCCCCCTTCCCGAGATGATTGGTCTACCGGGAGGACAATTTAAGTCCTTATGAATTTTAGGTAGAAGGTACAACGTGGGAATGGAGGGTTCTTTTACGGTAAGTGCAGAAGACAGTTGTTTGGAGATAATACCATTCACCACAGCTTTCTCCAGGATGTGGTCCAGTTTGGCCACAAATGACGAGAGAGGGTTATAGGTAAGTTTCCTATAGCATGATGGATTTTGAAGCTGGCGAAGTGCCTCTCTCTCATACATTTGTGTAGGCCAAATCACCACATTCCCACCTTTGTCTGCTGGTTTGATAACCACATTAGACAAATTCTGCAGATACCGCAATCTTTCCCTCTCACATCTGGTTAGATTATCACGTCTACCATACTTAGGGATTTTATTAAAGTCTTCAGTGACCACCCGCACAAATAAGTCAATGTTGGGACACGATACTAAAGGGGGAAATTTCGTCGAACGTGGACGTATTGATGGTTGTATCATACCTATCTCATCATCACGTCCAGCCGCCAGGTCCTCAAGAGTTCTTATCGCCTCCTGTTCCTCCTCTGTGGGAAAAAGATGATGGAGATCTTTATTAAAAAAATGCCGTTTAAACAACAACGATCTGCCAAACAAATTGAGATCTTTAATAACGGTGAACTTATCAAATTGGGACGAAGGTGAAAAAGTTAAACCTCTCCTTAAGAGATAGGTCAACCTCAGTTAAAGTATGATTACTAAGGTTGATCACCTTGTTGTCTCTCCGATCACCATCAGGCTGGTTCAATACTCTTCTCTTATATGGATGAAAGGAGTGATCCCTTAAGGAGTGAGTTCCACTGATTTCATATGAAGAGACCGTAGAGGTCAAAGATGTATCAGATTGACCACTGATGGAGCCAATAGAGGTTTCAGAAGTAGTACGATGTACTCTGAAGTTGTTAGACATCTTCCATAGATACACCCTTTTGTTTTGATAGTCTCTCAAATCTCTATTAAATTTAGATAATTGATTTGTTTTAATATTTTTGACCAAGGAATCCATGGCTTTATCGAGATCAGATTCAAAGTTCGATATTTTGTCTGCTGGGCAATTCTTCCGTATCTCATCAAGTGCTATATCGATGGTCTTGTCAAGCACATCTATGTTAGTAGTATAGAAGCCAATCAACAGCTGCAGAAATGTCTGGGAGCATAAATTACAGGATTCCTCCCATTTTTTAATAAATTGGTCATCCTCAATAGGGAAGGTAGGAATGACCTTAACCCTGAGTCCCCTAGGGACCATGTTGTGAGATATGTACTTCTCCAGGAACAGCCGGTTCCACCACACTCTAGACCTTTTGAGTAGTAGTATTTTCACATGCTGGAATTTACTATCCCAATTGGAGTCCCCCGTCTGCTGTGGGTTACTCCCCCCAGCCCCAAAAACCTGGTCCACTTGATCGAGCCAGACTTTGTCTCTTGCTCGAAAGTCCATGATTTCCACAATCGAGCCACCTGTGCATAACACAGCAGAAATATAGTAAAGGAAGATTGAGGCACATATGGTATACATGTGGCCAAAAAGACGGTCAAATAGATGACGAAATGTCGCTCCAGGCCACATATACCTGCAGGACTAAATCGCGGACAACTGTACAATATATAGAATATACAAGAAGGAAGGCACAACAGTCATAAATGTCCATTAAAAGGAAGTACTTTATTAATATAAATAGATAAGACATAGACCAGGAATTGAACAAGGGGGGAGGGAAAACCAACAATTATGGCATATAGATGGCAAATGCAGCCAAATACGTCACCTAGGTGCTCCAGGAAACAAAAATGATTAGATGTATATAGGGAAAATATCCCATAAACGCATTAATGCAACGATGTTCCCCTGGCAAAGACATAGTGTAGATATGTATTAAGCATACTGTCAGACTAAATGACCGTAAACATGGAATACCAGGACCAAGCAAAGTAACGCATTAATAGCATAGATCATCCCTTGTGGGAACTGGTGGCACGACATGTACACATGGATACAAAGTAATTAGTAGAATGTGCTGACAGTATCAGTAGCCGTCTACATGACTAAGGGGAATCATCAGCCTTGGCACAAAATTGCAAACAGGGTCGCCATACATGTGGTGGCATGAATTACCTGGAGAAGACAAGGAGACGTGAGGTGGCCGGACCCCGACGCGCGTTTCGGAGCACTCGGCTTCTCCCTCAGGGGGCGTGGCTAACAACGTAACCATGTGAGGTATAAATACAGCGCCAGCCAACGAATGGTTGGTACGCACACGCGTCCGTCATGCTCTGCATCGTCTCGCCCCCGGTACTTGCCAGGAAACACGTGGGCCCCACGTGGTCCGGCAAGCCAGGGGGCGGAGGCGATCAACAAGCAGCCGGAACAATGCGCAAGCGCAAGAAGACAGGGGAACCCTATCCGCCATTACAGATGTGGGCATATAGAAAAATGAGGAGGCTAAAGAACCAAATAATGTCAATATGAACTAATATGCACCACCCATAACAAGGGCCATATAAAACGGACAAACCAAAAATAGAAAATAGAAAAAAATAGAAAAAAATGAAAAATAAATAATAAATAGCCAAACAAATGGTAGTACAAAATAGTGCAAGAGACAAATCCATAGGCGAACAATCATATAAATATCATTTACAGCCAAAAGATACATGCAGTAGAGATGCATGTACACACATGAACGTGTATATACACGCGTGTGTGTGCACATCCATATACACACATGTAGTTAATGTTATAAGTTGAAAATACTGTATATGGCATACCCAGGAGAAAAGCCTGTTGGTCAAGAATGCAAGGATAGAAAAAGACACACATGTGTCACAAAAATCAAAAAAGGAGGAAAATCGACTTGGGTCATGGATGTCAATTTGGACACTGAAGTAAATGTATGTCACAAGAATATATGTGACAAATACTCAATTATACAGAGATGTCCCTCAGATTTAACAGTCAAACATGATCACAATATAGCAAGAAAAAACAAAATACACCTAAATATGAATATAACCAACGTATCTATATGAGAAAAATGTCCAAAAATATATATAGATATGTATACATCTGCAGACCGAAGACGAAATAACATCTCCCAGGAGTCAAACGAATAGATGGCCGTCCATGGATTTTATCTTCATCAGATGTCATAAGAAGGTATACATAACAAAACCGTCAGGATAGGGTTTCCACTGGTGTAAACATCAAGGAAAAACTAAAATGAGATTAAAACAAGAAAATATGAATAAAATGAAAACAAGAGCATAATAAAAACAAATGCCAAACAATGGCCATAGAGCCAGCAGACAAAGTTAGAGAAATGGGGCCTAGGATAAATGTTCGTTTAAACCTCTAGGGTGTACAGTACCTAATCGCCAAATCCACCTGGTCTCCAATTGTGCCAGGCGGGTAGAAAGTTTTCCACCTCTGATAGTAATATTGAGGGCATCTATCCCACATACCCTAAGGGCTGTAGAGTTGCACTGGTGGAACTCCTTAAAGTGGCGAGGTAACGTTTTCAAAAGTGAAATATCATTACACGTAGCTGCAGCTTGTATTCACAAAACATGTTCTCTCACACGAACTTTGAGTTGTCTGGTTGTCATACCCACATACACCAGACCACACGGACACGTAGCATGGTAGATCACATAACGTGTGATACATGAAATCCGGTGTCTGATTTGAAAAGTTTTGGTACCATCATGGTTGCAGAAGGTAGAACATCGATCAAGATTGGGGCAGGCAACGCACCTGCCACATGGTGAGCAACCATGTCTAGAGGTGATGTTATCTAGAAAGGTAGGTACTGAATAGTTGGCATAATGGCTATGTACCAGACTATCTCGTAAATTTCTTGCCTGTCTGAATGTGATGGCAGGCTGGTCCAGGAGGAGTACATTGAGAGTTGGATCAGACTTCAAAATGGGCCATGCTTTTTGATTGCCAGCCGCATCATATCATGCCGAGGGTGAAAGGAAGTAATAAATCTCATAGTGTTGTCAGTTCTAGGCTTAACAGATGTAGAGTTTCCATAGAGTAACTCATTGCGTACTGCGTGTTTAGCACGTTGAAATGCTTTCTTAACACAACGCTTGCTATAACCGCGTGACAGAAATCGGATCTGTAACTCCTTTGCTCGGGTGTAGAAATCAGCATCAGAGGAACAGATACGTCGCAGTCGCAGGAACTGACCCACAGGGATAGCCTTGATAAGATGTTGAGGATGGCAAGAGGAAGCATGGAGAAGAGTATTGGTAGCAGTATCTTTACGGTAGATATCAGTCTGAATGTACCCCTTGGCATCCTTTTTGATGGCAACATCAAGAAAACTAATTTTATGTAGATCCCATACCAAAGTAAGCTTAATATTCAGATCGTTGGAATTAAGGGTAGACACAAATTGCAAAAGATCGACGGAACTACCCTGCCAGACAAAAAAGATATCGTCGATATATCGTGCACATATGTGGACACGCTCAATCGACCCCTGTTTGTCGGACAGGAAGAGATCCCTCTCCCACAGCCCCAGGAAGAGGTTAGCATAGGATGGCGCAAAAGCGGCACCCATGGCAGTCCCCTGGAGCTGCAGGTAAAAGGATCCCTTGAACACAAAAAAGTTGTGTGTGAGGGTGAACTCAAGTAGCTCCAGGATGAGGTCCCTAAACAACCTAGAAAGTGTGGAAGTTTCAAGAAAGAACCGGACAGCAGAGAGTCCGTCTTGATGTCTAATACTGGTGTACAGGGACTCAACATCAACTGAAGCCAGGAGAGTATCACCCTCCAAGCATAGTCCGTCGATCTTCTGCAATAGATCTCCTGTGTCTTTAAGGAACGAAGGGAGGCATGTCACAAGCGGCTGGAGGCGATGGTCAATCCATCTATTCACGTTTTCAAGAAAGTTCCCCCTTCCCGAGATGATTGGTCTACCAGGAGGACAATTTAAGTCCTTATGAATTTTAGGTAGAAGGTACAACGTGGGAATGGAGGGTTCTTTTACGGTAAGTGCAGAAGACAGTTGTTTGGAGATAATACCATTCACCACAGCTTTCTCCAGGATGTGGTCCAGTTTGGCCACAAATGACGAGAGAGGGTTATAGGTAAGTTTCCTATAGCATGATGGATTTTGAAGCTGGCGAAGTGCCTCTCTCACATACATTTGTGTAGGCCAAATCACCACATTCCCACCTTTGTCTGCTGGTTTGATAACCACATTAGACAAATTCTGCAGATACCGCAATCTTTCCCTCTCACATCTGGTTAGATTATCATGTCTACCATACTTAGGGATTTTATTAAAGTCTTCAGTGACCACCCGCACAAATAAGTCAATGTTGGGACACGATACTAAAGGGGGAAATTTCGTCGAACGTGGACGTATTGATGGTGGTATCATACCTATCTCATCATCACGTCCAGCCGCCAGGTCCTCAAGAGTTCTTATCGCCTCCTGTTCCTCCTCTGTGGGAAAAAGATGATGGAGATCTTTATTAAAAAAATGCCGTTTAAACAACAACGATCTGCCAAACAAATTGAGATCTTTAATAGCGGTGAACTTATCAAATTGGGACGAAGGTGAAAAAGTTAAACCTCTCCTTAAGAGAGATAGGTCAACCTCAGTTAAAGTATGATTACTAAGGTTGATCACCTTGTTGTCTCTCCGATCACCATCAGGCTGGTTCAATACTCTTCTCTTATACGGATGAAAGGAGTGATCCCTTAAGGAGTGAGTTCCACTGATTTCATATGAAGAGACGGTAGAGGTCAAAGATGTATCAGATTGACCACTGATGGAGCCAATAGAGGTTTCAGAAGTAGTACGATGTACTCTGAAGTTGTTAGACATCTTCCATAGATACACCCTTTTGTTTTGATAGTCTCTCAAATCTCTATTAAATTTAGATAATTGATTTGTTTTAATATTTTTGACCATGTTGTGAGATATGTACTTCTCCAGGAACAGCCGGTTCCACCACACTCTAGACCTTTTGAGTAGTAGTATTTTCACATGCTGGAATTAACTATCCCAATTGAAGTCCCCCGTCTGCTGTGGGTTACTCCCCCCAGCCCCAAAAACCTGGTCCACTTGATCGAGCCAGACTTTGTCTCTTGCTCGAAAGTCCATGATTTCCACAATCGAGCCACCTGTGCATAACACAGCAGAAATATAGTAAAGGAAGATTGAGGCACATATGGTATACATGTGGCCAAAAAGATGGTCAAATAGATGACGAAATGTCGCTCCAGGCCACATATACCTGCAGGACTAAATCGCGGACAACTGTACAATATACAGAATATACAAGAAGGAAGGCACAACAGTCATAAATGTCCATTAAAAGGAAGTACTTTATTAATATAAATAGATAAGACATAGACCAAGGGGGGGAGGGAAAACCAACAATTATGGCATATAGATGGCAAATGCGGCCAAATACGTCACCTAGGTGCTCCAGGAAACAAAAATGATTAGATGTATATAGGGAAAATATCCCATAAACGCATTAATGTAACGATGTTCCCCTGGCAAAGACATAGTGTAGATATGTATTAAGCATACTGTCAGACTAAATGACCGTAAACATGGAATACCAGGACCAAGCAAAGTAACGCATTAATAGCATAGATCATCCCTTGTGGGAACTGGTGGCACGACATGTACACATGGATACAAAGTACTGCATGTATCTTTTGGCTGTAAATGATATTTATATGATTGTTCGCCTATGGATTTGTCTCTTGCACTATTTTGTACTACCATTTGTTTGGCTATTTATTATTTATTTTTCATTTTTTTATATTTTTTTCTATTTTTTATTTTTGGTTTGTCCGTTTTATATGGCCCTTGTTATGGGTGGTGCATATTAGTTCATATTGACATCATTTGGTTCTTTAGCCTCCTCATTTTTCTATATGCCCACATCTGTAATGGCGGATAGGGTTCCCCTGTCTTCTTGCGCTTGCGCATTGCTCCGGCTGCTTGGTGATCGCCTCCGCCCCCTGGCTTGCCAGACCACGTGGGGCCTGCGTGTTTCCTGGCAAGTACCGGGGGCGGGACGATGCAGAGCATGACGGACGCGTGTGCGTACCAACCATTCGTTGGCTGGCGCTGTATTTATACCTCACATGGTTACGTTGTTAGCCACGCCCCCCTGAGGAAGGAGCCGAGTGCTCCGAAACGCGCGTCGGGGTCCGGCCACCTCACGTCTTTTTGTCTTCTCCAGGTAATTCATGCCACCACATGTATGGCGACCCTGTTTGCAATTTTGTGCCAAGGCTGATGATTCCCCTTAGTCATGTAGACGGCTACTGATACTGTCAGCACATTCTACTAATTACTTTGTATCCATGTGTACATGTCGTGCCACCAGTTCCCACAAGGGATGATCTATGCTATTAATGCGTTACTTTGCTTGGTCCTGGTATTCCATGTTTACGGTCATTTAGTCTGACAGTATGCTTAATACATATCTACACTATGTCTTTGCCAGGGGAACATCGTTGCATTAATGCGTTTATGGGATATTTTCCCTATATACATCTAATCATTTTTGTTTCCTGGAGCACCTAGGTGACGTATTTGGCCGCATTTGCCATCTATATGCCATAATTGTTGGTTTTCCCTTCCCCCCTTGTTCAATTCCTGGTCTATGTCTTATCTATTTATATTAATAAAGTACTTCCTTTTAATGGACATTTATGACTGTTGTGCCTTCCTTCTTGTATATTCTTATTATAGGAACTGAAGCATAGGATAAAATATACACATATTTATGCTATGCTTCCTGTGGGTTGCCTGCTACAAAAACATTTGTAATTTTACACAGAGTTGGGCATAGGCTTCCTGATCATGGATATAGCCATGGATTTTGTGAAACCCAGAATATATGGAAATGGCATGGAAAATATTGTACTTTCATTGTTTTGGAAGGCTTTCTGATATGGAGCTGTTTAGTCTGCCTATGAAGCAGTCAAAGTTTACACTTCCACAATGGTCAGCTACTTGTTAATTATGCTATGTACATACTTCATGTCTGCTATCCATCAGCACTGAGATCTCATCCCCGAGATCTCCATCTGAGCATGCGCCGACCCTGGCGGCCATTATCGCTGAGCCTGTCCCTGCATTCCCCTAACACCCTAAGTGGGTCCTTCCCCCCACCACTGTCAGGAACCTCATCCCTCGTTGTTACCTATTACTGCCCTGGCTAATGCACTGGCTGGTAAGGGGTGCTAGCCTCACCACTGCAGAAAATACCACACGGGGACAGTGACAAACACCAAAGGGACAAGGAGAAAACACAGCACTTAGCTTCCAGAGACTGCTGCCAAGCTCCACACCGCAGATAGCACAGCAACAGGACTACAATCACCAGAAGTGGCTGACACCAGAGAACTGCTCCTACAAGGCTTGTGTCCATAGAGAAACTTTATCACCAACAGTCAGCTGGTGCATCAGGTGACCATTTAAAGAATGGTGGGAGTGGTCCCCACCCACATCAGCTGACCCAGCAACTCTGCAACTACAGAAGATTGCCAGTGAGGGAAAAACTGACATTAACCCCCACTCACCTGAAAGGAAAAAAGCTACATTTAAACAGAGTGTAACCAGAGCTGCCACAAATCCAAAAATGGATTGTGACATCATTGTTTTATAGTCAACTGCTGGTCACCTGTTTAATGAATATTATACTTACCTGTGATTGAATTCTTGTTAATTAGAATTTTGTAGTCTAAACTTTAGCTTTGCTCCTAAGACTTTCCCTGGGTCATAATCATTTTTGCAACATGATCTTGAATGAATTTGTTATTAAAATTATTTTTTGGAGAGTGTAAGAATAACAAATCTTGCGTTGGCCCACATTTGTGGGAGTATTTTTTAGTATGGTATCCTATAGAAAATGTTGATTCTGAAAGGAAGCAAAAGGTTTTCTGACAAATCTGTCATTTATGTTGAGCACCGTAAACATATAGACCATGTGTAGCCTGCACAGATTCCCAATAAATGTCGGTAGGTCAGTTTAGCTTAGTTTGTTTTTTTACTACACCAAGACACTGGTGAAATTTTAATTTTGCCCAGAGAACCCTGTTATCAACCATACTGTGATGAATTCATAGAGAAATTAGGTGCTAAAATTAAACAAGTCCATAGATCCGTTTTGTATATACCGTATTTTTCGAACTATAAGACAAACTTTTTGCCAAAAAAATTTGGGAGGAAAATGGGGGGTCTTATAGTCCGAACGCAGGGTCCTTCCTCATGATTCCGGCAGCAGAAATGTGGTGACGCCTCGGCCCGGTGTCCACGGCGAGCAGAGCTGAGTGCATCACTGTTTTCCCTGCGGCCACCTTCCTAAAGCCGTGGGCCACTGGAGGCGGCACGTGCGCAGATTGCGATCTCTACAACCCTTGGCTTCATTTAAATGGCCGCCGGAGGCCGCACGTGCACAGATTGAGCTCTCGGCAGCCATTTTCCTGAAGCCGAGGGACGCCGAGATATCAATCTGCACACGCTCGGCCTAAGGAAGATGGCTGCCGATAAACCAGTGATGCACTCGGCTCTGCTCGCCGTGGACACCGGGCTCCGGCGTCGTCGTATTTTTTTGCCGCCGGCATCCTGAGGAAGGGACCCTGCTCCCTGCTCTGCCTCACCACCGACACCGGACCCACAGCATCACACCACGGGACTGCAGCATTACCCCACTTCTGCCGCTGCCGTTATCCTGAGGAAGGGATCCTGCTTCATGTTCTGCCTCACCGCCGACACCAGACCCACAGCATCGCACCTCGGGACTGCAGCATTGCTCCACTTCTGTCGCCGCCGGCTTTCTGAAGAAGGGACCATGCCTCCTGTGATCCCTCAGGTAAGATACCTTAAATTTGGACAATAAGACGGACCCCGATCTTATAAAAATCTTTTTTCTGCTATTTTCCACCCCAAAATTTGGGGTGCGTCTTATGGTCCAGTGCGTCTTACAGTCTGAAAAATAAGGTATGTAGTACAGATGTCCCAACAATGAATTTGGGTGTGTGGGGAGGCTATCAGAGTCTTAATAGTTTGTGCAGTTACTTTGTACATAGCAGTCACAGTGAGAGGAGAGTACGACCTGGGTCTGCATATCAGGCCACGTTCAGTATTTGGTCAGTATTTTACATCAGTATTTGTAAGCCAAAACCAGGAGTAAGTGAAAAATACAGAAGTGGTGACGTGTTTCTATTATACTTTTCTTCTGACTGTTTCACTCCTGATTTTGGCTTACAAATACTGATGTAAAATACTGACCAAATGCTGAACTTCTTTGTACACTCTCATATGGGAGGGAATACACTACAGTCACACTTGTCCCCGAGGGACTGCTTTTCTTTATGAGCTATCTGGGGTCTTGGCTTCCACTCAGCACTCACTGAGACTGCAGCAATGCTGTATGTCACTCTTTGAACAAGGAGCTGGGTACAAGGTAACTAAGTGAAGTAATCATACATGAGAAGTCTATAATGAAACGTGCGTTGGGGCTGCAGGGACATCACGGTTACCTTATACAAACCAGTAAGTGCACCCCTTTTTCTATGCCTTGTTTACTTTCCTGTGGGAGGGCCTCTATTAACTCTGGATGGACTTTGCACTGGCAGTTTATTTTTTGCACTTTGCACTCTTTTTGCTGATATCACTCTTAGCTTGTGTGACCCTGATAGGGGGCTTCTCTTTGGCCATGTCTTAAATAGTATTATTACTTAGCATTTGGCACTTTATTGACTGATTTTTTTGTATGTTTTAATACAGTGCTTTAGGCATATGTGTCATTTTCAGTGCTTCTATCTGGTAGCCCCCTTTTTTTCATCTGAGCTCTTTGCTCCGTGAGCTTTAGTTTTTTATTTTTATTTTTCTGATGTTGACACACACCCATGGGCGTGGAGAGGAGTGAATATTCATTCTCTTTAGTAAACAAAATGAATATTCACTCCTCTTCACACCCATGGGTGTGGGAAGCAGTGAATATTCATTTCTCTTTAGCAGCGGGCACAGGCTTTAGCTGCAGCAGCCGGCTCCTGCCTCCTGTCACACGCTGCTTCACCGCTGTTGCTGCTTCGCTAGCGCCGGGTGGGCCCCCCTGACTCATTGGCCCCAAAGCAGCTGCTTTGTGTGCAGCTATTAGCAACACACCACTGGCTGGGGGCCGTATGCAGCTGCCCTGTATGCCAGCAGATGTCAGTGCCTGGGCCCACTGGCGAACAGTAAAATTGCATTAATCACATATTGTTTTTAACGATGATGATGATAAGGCTTACTGTAAGAAAGTTGATGTACACAAGACTCTTGTATTTAAGAGTCCGCTGTTATCTGACTAATTATATATATATATGCGAGTATATATAAAAAGCTACGTTATCTTCATGCATGCCATACATATTGAGTAGACCAGACAAACAAATGGGAAGTCACATTTTATTTTATTAATTTTGAACTTTCTGATTGACAAGAACATATCGAAATTAACAAATTATGCTATTTGTGTGAATGATAACTACAATTGTCAGATTAACAGATGATTGTGATAGAAGGGGACAATGTGCCAAAGACTTTTTTTAATCAGTAAGTGGAATCATATCAGCTTTTATCTGCTTCTTCCTTTTCATCTTCATCGTCTTGTTCTCCTTGCAGCTTTTGTCTTGCAAACTCCTCAATGACCACGTCCTCTGCACTATAATTGAATGAAAGATGTATCTGTATTGTGAACAGATGCTTTTTAGTGAAGCTCTAAAACAAATCTGATGGCTGACGTATTACTCCATTGATTTTACCGGTCATACGCAACGATTCTTCCATATACTTTGGGCAGTGTGTTTTTTTCCCATCTCATAAATTAATGGCATAACTGCTGCCTGGACCCACATTAATCTGAGAAATAAGTGGCCAGAAAGTTGGCTATCACTGTGCCTCTTCATAGCGGGAGTGCTCCTGTGCAAGGAACTGCAGCACAGTACAATTTAAGGGAATGGAACCATATTGCGGTACCCTGCACAGTCAGTGACTCGGAGCACAAAATGACGCTAAACCAGCACTACAGACCCTTTATCCTCAGAAACGGTTTGGGTTTCGGCAATTAGACTCTCACCAATCAGAGAGTAATGCTTTGTCTTACTTTAATGATCACTTAATAAGATGGGTAAACCCCTTTAACCTCAGTCTTAGGCTATGTGCCCACGTTGCAGAAATGCTGCGGAAATGTCTGCAGCATTTGCTCAACTCCCCGCCACGGGTAAAACGCATGCGGAATTCGCATGCGTTTTCCTGCAAAACACAAGCGTTTTGCAAGCGTTTTTAGCTTGCAGAATGCTTGCGCTTTTCCAAGCAATTTGAAGGATCGCTTGGAAAAGTGATTGACAGGTTGGTCATACTTGTCAAGCATAGTGCTTGACAAGTGTGACCAGCTTTTACTATTGATGCTGCCTATGCAGCTTCTATAGTAAAAGATAGAATGTTAAAAATAATAAAAAAATAAAAAATAGAGATATATTTACCCTTCGTCGGGCCCCGCAATCCTCCCGGCCCTCATGGCGCTGCCGGCAACTTCAATTCCCAGGGATGCATTGCATGAATGACCTTTGATGACGTAGTGGTCACGCGAGACCGCTACGTCATCAGTGGTCATTTGCGCAATGCATCCCTGGGAATGGAAGTTGCCGGCAGTGCCATGAGGGCCAGGGGAAATCCGGGGGCCGACGGAGGGTAAGTATATCTCTATTTTTTATTTTTTTTATTATTTTTAACAGGAATATGGTACCCAGGGCATGGAGGTACCATATTCTCCTCCAGACCCTGGGTACCATCCGCACATGAAGCGTTCGCTTCACACATGGAGGGCATAGCCACATGCGTAAATTGAGCGTTTCAATGCAATCCTATGGCGGTGGAATCGCCGCGATTCCGCAGAAATAATGGACATCCTGCGGATTTTACCGCTATGCGATTCCGCAGCGGAAAAATCCACAGCATGGGCACAGCAACTGCGGAATCCCATAGGATTGCATGGGAATGCGTTTTATTAGCGTTTTTTAAGCGTTTCCGCTGCGGCGGAAGCGCATAAAAAACGCAACGTGGGCACACAGCCTTATGTGTTTTCCTGCCATCATTTTCTTGGAACTAAATTAGTTGTAACCATTGCTGTCAGATTTCTAAAAACCCCGTCACACAGTTACTCCCTCATCTCTTCTAAACACAGTGAGAGCTATACTTCTCCCTCATTCCAGGGCTCATGTGGACACACTGTATATATATTTTATCATTCTTAACTCACAACTGCTATGTGACACATGTGGTAGCAATAGCATGGTCCACATTATCGTCAAAGACCAGAATAAAGAGGTGGGGATGAGCCAGGAGACAGCAATAAGTGATAATTAAGGAGAGCTATGTCATTTTATACCATACAAAGCTATGGGTAAGAAATTATCAAAGTATGACCTAAGAAACAATTGTATGCAAATGGGGGGACTGAAATCTTATTTTCCTACTGTGCCATTTACAAAAAATAACGTATGCCCAGTTATGCTATATTAAAAAAAAATATATAAATATATATATATATATACAGTTGTGGCCAAAAGTATTCACACCCCTGCAATTCTGTCAGATAATACTCAGTTTCTTCCTAAAAATGATTGCAAACACAAATTCTTTGTTATTATTATCTTCATTTAATTTGTCTTAAATGAAAAAACACAAAAAGAATTGTCCTAAAGCCAAATTGGATATAATTCCACACCAAACATAAAAAAGAGGGTGGACAAAAGTATTGGCACTGTTCGAAAAATCATGTGATGCTTCTCTAATTTTTTTAATTAACAGCACCTGTAACTTACCTGTGGCACCTAACAGGTGTTGGCAATAAGTAAATCACACTTGCAGCCAGTTGACATGGATTAAAGTTGACTCAACCTCTGTCCTGTGTCCTTGTGTGTACCACATTGAGCATGGAGACAAGAAAGAAGACCAAAGAACTGTCTGAGGACTTGAGAAACCAAATTGTGAGGAAGCATGAGCAATCTCAATGCTACAAGTCCATCTCCAAAGACCTGAATGTTCCTGTGTCTACCGTGCGCAGTGTCATCAAGAAGTTTAAAGCCCATGGCACTGTGGCTAACCTCCCTAGATGTGGACGGAAAAGAAAAATTGACAAGAGATTTCAATGCAAGATTGTGCGGATGTTGGATAAAGAACCTCGACTAACATCCAAACAAGTTCAAGCTGCCCTGCAGTCCGAGGGTACAACAGTGTCAACCCGTACTATCTGTCGGTGTCTGAATGAAAAGGGACTGTATGGTAGGAGACCCCGGAAGACCCCACTTCTAACCCCGAGACGTAAAAAAGCCAGGCTGGAGTTTGCCAAAACTTACCTGAAAAAGCCTAAAACGTTTTGGAAGAATGTTCTCTGGTCAGATGAGACAAAAGTAGAGCTTTTTGGGCAAAGGCATCAACATAGAGTTTACAGGAGAAAAAAAGAGGCATTCAAAGAAAAGAACACGGTCCCTACAGTCAAACATGGCGGAGGTTCCCTGATGTTTTGGGGTTGCTTGCTGCCTCTGGCACTGGACTGCTTGACCGTGTGCATGGCATTATGAAGTCTGAAGACTACCAACAAATTTTGCAGCATAATGTAGGGCCAAGTGTGAGAAAGCTGGGTCTCCCTCAGAGGTCATGGGTCTTCCAGCAGGACAATGACCCAAAACACACTTCAAAAAGCACTAGAGAATGATTTGAGAAAAAGCACTGGAGACTTCCAAGGTGACCAGCAATGAGTCCAGACCTGAATCCCATAGAACACCTGTGGAGAGATCTAAAAATGGCAGTTTGGAGAAGGCACCCTTCAAATATCAGGGACCTGGAGCAGTTTGCCAAAGAAGAATGGTCTAAAATTCCAGCAGAGCATTGTAAGAAACTTATTGATGGTTACCGGAAGCGGTTGGTCGCAGTTATTTTGGCTAAAGGTTGTGCAGCCAAGTATTAGGCTGAGGGTGCCAATACTTTTGTCTGGCCCATTTTTGGAGTTTTGTGTGAAATGATCAATGTTTTGCTTTTTGCTTCATTCTCTTTTGTGTTTCTTCATTTAAGACAAATTAAATGAAGATGACAATAACAAAGAATTTGTGTTTGCAATCATTTTCAGGAAGAAACTGAGTATTATCTGACAGAATTGCAGGGGTGTCAATACTTTTGGCCACAACTGTATATATATATATATATTTTTTTTTAATTTAAATCATTCTTTGTCCCTCTTACCTTGCTGAAACTGTAGATGTCCAACATACAAGCAGAAAGAGAAGAGAAACACATAAAGGTTTAGTATAAAACTGCTTGTTGGCTGCAAATTGACTTTTGTGCTTGTGTATATCTACCATTGGATTTAAATGGAAAGATTTCCTTAGAAAATATACATTAGATGTACATATACATATGCTTCTCACAAAATTAGAATATCATCAAAAAGTTAATTTATTTCCGTTCTTCAATACAAAAAGTGAAACTCATAGAGTCATTACAAACAAGAGTGATCTATTTCACGAGTTTATTTCTGTTAATGTTGATGATTATGGCTTACAGCCAATGAAAACCCAAAAGTCATTAATTCAGTAAATTTGAATAATTAACACAAAATACCTACAAAGGCTCCCTAAGTGTTTAAAAAGGTCATTTAGTCTATTTCAGTAGGCTCTACAATCATGGGGAAGACTGCTGACTTGAGAAATATCCAGATGGCAGACATTGACACACTCCACAAGGAGGGTAAGCCACAAAAGGTCATTGCTAAAGAAGCTGGCTGTTCACAGAGTGCTGTATCCAAGCATTTTAATGGAAAGTTGAGTGGAAGGAAAAAGTGTAGTAGAAAAAGGTTACACAAGCAACTGGGATAACCGCAGCCTTTAAAGGAAATTTTTAAGAAAAGGCCATTCAAAAATTTGGGGAAATTCACAAGGAGTGGACTGCTGCTGGAGTCATTGCTTCAAGAGGCACCACACAGAGGGCATTGGCTACAAGTGTCGCATTCCTTGTATCAAGCCACTCATGACCAATAGACAACGCCAGAAATGTCTTACCTAGGCCAAGGAGAAAAAGAACTGGACTGTTGCTCAGTGGTCCAAGGTGTTGTTTTCAGATGAAAGTAAATTTTGCATTTCATTTGGAAATCAAGGTTCCAGAGTCTGGAGGAAGAGTGGAGAGGCACACCATCCAAGTTGATCAAAGTGTGAAGTGTGAAGACCAAAGTCAGCGCAGCCATCTACTAGGAAATTTTAGAGCACTTCATGCTTCCCTCTGCCGACAATCTTTTTGGAGATGGAAATTTCATTCTCCAGCAGGAGTTGGCACCTGTCCACACTGCCAAAAGTGCCAATACCTGGTTTACAAACAACTGTATTACTGTGCTTGATTGGCCAGCAAACTCACCTAACCTTAACCCCATAGAAAATCTATGGGGTATTGTCAAGAGGAAGATGAGAGACACCAGACCCAACAATGCAGACGAGCTGAAGGCTGCTATCAAAGCAACCTGCACTTCCATAACACCTCAGCAGTGACACAGGCTGTTTGCCTCCATGCCACGCCACATTGATGCAGTAATTGATGCAAAAGGAGCCCCAACCAAGTATTGAGTGCATTTACTGAACATACATTTCAGTAGGCCAGCATTTCGGATTTTAAAATAATTTTTCAAGCTGGTGTTATAAAGTATTCTAATTTACTGAGATAATGACTTTTGGGTTTTCATTGGCTGTAAGCCATAATCATCAGCATTAACAGAAATAAACACTTGAAATAGATAACTCTGTCTGCAATGACTAATATAATATACTGTATGAGTTGCACTTTTTGTATTGAAAAACTGAAATCAATTAACTTTTTAATGTTATTCTAATTCTGTGAGAAGCACCAGTCCAAACACACACACACACATATATATATATATATATATATATATATATATATATATATATATATATAGAGCCTACGGTCACGTAAAATGTATGGGGAATTCCCGACTCCCCCTCAACATACTGTATGTTGTTGGGGAGATGAAGGATTCATCCTTTTGAACTGTAGCTCCAGATCTTTTTGTTCTTGCAGGTGAATAAGCCACCACAGAAGTAGTCTGAATATTGGCTTACTATCCACTACACAGCTGAACAAAGCATGCCACACTTATGTATGGGTAGTTGGCAGTAGTAGCTTTCGCCAACTGCTAGTAAATATATATGGGCACCTTTAGATAGAATCCAGTCTGGCTCAGAACTTGGCATTTCAAATGATTTATCACAGTTTCATTTTGCTTATGTTCTTTTATGTTATTTAATAATGTATAGGTAACTCTTTTCATGTATCTCTTCTGAAGTCATACAGATCATAAGTAAGTCAAACCATTTTTTTTTTTTTTTTGGTTAAAGGGAATTCTGAATATGATGTAAAAAATAAGCTTGATGCGTGTGATTGCAGGAGCTCGCACCAACATCACGCTCTGAAAACGATATAGTCCTTTGCAGAAATCTTGATGGCAGAACTGTCTCGCTCATTCTTTTATAAAGGAAATGTCAAAGGAAAGGGAAATGTCAAAAATGTAGTCTGTGTCCCAGTATTAACCATGTATCTGCTGTGCTGCTACCTCTCTTAGGTTGCAGACTCTTCGATGTTCTGTCACTGATGACGTCACTTCCGGTCTTGGCAGAGTATCGGAGCAGCGTGTGCTGGAGCAATAGGGGTTTAATCTTTAGAGTTTGCCTCATTTATTTCTTTTACTACATTAACTGCCTTTAGTAAATTTTTTAATAAAGTCAAATTGTCAATTTAAAGCAGTTGTAGCTCTCTGTTGGTTGTGATATACTGTATATACTTGCGTATAAGTCTAGTTTTTCAGCCCAAAAAATGGGCTGAAAAAGACCCCCCTCGACTTATACGTGAGTCAGGCAAGTTTTTAAGTCAAACTTACTTTTCGGGAGGTGTTGCGGGGACGCAGCAGTCCGGCCAGCACACTGCCAGCACACGGCGATGTCCTCCGCGTTGCTCCGGCGCCATGTCTTCTTTATGAGTAGCCGCGGTTCGGCCTGCCTCCCCCGTCAGCTCTGCAGAGCTGTAGTTTTCTCTCTGACTGGTGAATCACCAGTCAGAGACGGTACAACGAATGTAATTGGCCGCTCTGGGCCGCCTTCCCCTCCGGCTCTGCAGCGCTGAAGCTTTCTCTCTGACTGGTGAATCACCAGTCAGAGAACTTAGGAGAAATGCAATTGGCAGCTCTGGCCGCTCTGGCCCGCCTCCCCCTCCGGCTCTGCAGCTCTAACTTTCAATTCCTCTGTCCTGCATTCCCACCCCCACCCCCTCCCTGCTCTGATTCTCATACGCAGCTGCGTGCTGAAAAGAGCGGAGGTGAGGTGGGTGGCTGGGTTTTCCTCTAGCACGGCCCGTACGGAGCATGCTATGAGGTTATGAAATACTGTATTAAAAAAACAATAAAGTGAAAGGCTTGTTAGCCTGTCATAAGTTGCCTCTCTCTCTCTCTCTCTCAGCCTCCTGCTGTCTCCCACTAAGGCTGCATTTCCCACCCTCGACTTATACGCGAGTCAATACATTTTTCCCAGTTTTTTTAGGTAAAATTAGGGGGGTCGACTTATACATGGGTCGAGTTATACACGAGTATATACGGTATATATTTCTAAAGAAGATTTCCAACATGTCTTCTGATATCTAATTGTAGTCTGAAAAATTTCTGTATTCATTTTACTTTTACAATTTCAATTTTATTAGAAACACTAGAAATGTATTCGTTTCTGTTTTAAGCTTGTGGTTAATATATCTGGCTGTAGAGGTAAAAGGCAACAAAAGTGGAGAATTGCAATGTACAATTGGTGGAGAAAGGTTGAACTTGGTGGACGTAAGTCTTTATCAACATTTATAACTATGTATGTAACATATATACATACTATTAGTTTCAGAACAAGGGTGTACTGAATGAATATATAACTAGAGTCGATGTGAATCGATTCACATACCATTCGATCAGCCACAACCTTAGTTTGTGGTCACTACATGTGAGCAGGAGTACCTTACCTGATAGCATGGGGGCATCTTACCTGATGCAAACCGCTGGTTTTCTTACGATCAACTGACTCAGTGAGACGTCATTGTTGCAGTGACACTCATGTGACGTTGCACCAAGACGGTTAATCAAAAAGGCAGTACTCCATCTGACGTGCAGTGGCCATAGATTACTATTGTGGCAGATGGATTGGGACATGCCAATCGATTCATACCATCGCTATATGTGACTTATGTCAATAATGTCCTCAATAAACTTCCATATTAATTTTTTCATGACATATATCTAGACTTACCATCAGATGGCTTTGGATGCATCAGATTAAAAGGCAGTTCCACAAAAACATCACTGGAGGATAATAGATACAAAATTAGTTAGAATTTTTAAATATGCAGGTCCTTATAGAGGAAAGTTTTTGCTTGAAACAAACACTGTAAAAATTAGAGTTTCCAAATATTTTTCTCAAAGCTTCCTTTCATATGCTTGTAGAAAAATGTAATAACATATATTTAATACTAGCTGAAGAGCCCGGCGTTGCCTGGGCATAGTAACCAACTTTGGTTAGTTATAACAAATTATAATGAATATATTGCACATAAAAACATTTCACATCATATATTCAACACTACAGATTTGCAACACAAATTAACTAACGATAACCCAAGTATTGATAGTATTTTATTTTCAACTCATTCAAGAGCCTTTTGATAAACAACATGTGTATCTGTGTATCTAACCCTATCCTGTGTGATAATGTCTGCTGAGCTGTGTACCTAACCCTCTCCTGTGTGATACTTTCTGCTGAGCTGTGTATCTAATCCTATTGTGTGTTACTGACTGCTCAGCCGTGTATCTAATCCTATCCTGTGTGATACTGACTGCTGAGCAGTGTATCTAATTCTATCCTGTGTGATACCGTCTGCTGAGCCGTGTATCTAACCCTATCCTGTGTGATACTGACTGCTGAGCCGTGTACCTAATCCTATCATGTGTGTTACTGACTGCTGAGCCGTGTATCTAATCCTATCCTGTGTGATACTGACTGCAGAGCCGTGTATCTAATCCTATTCTGTTTGATACTGTATGCTGAGCTGTGTATCTAATCCTATCCTGTGTGATACTGACTGCTGAGCCGTGTATCTATTCCTATTCTATGTGATACTGACTGCTGAGCTGTGTATCTAATCCTCTCCTGTGTGATACTGACTGCTGAGCTGTGTATCTAATCCTATCCTGTGTGATACTGACTTCTGAGCCGTGTATCTAATCCTATCCTGTGTGATACTGACTGCTGAGCTGTGTATCTAATCCTATCCTGTGTGTTACTGACTGCTGAGCCGTGTATCTAATCCTATCCTGTGTGATACTGACTGCTGATCTGTGTATCTAATCCTATCCTGTGTGATACTGACTGCTGAGCCATGTATCTAATCCTATCCTGTGTGATACTGACTGCTGAGCCGTGTATCTAATCCTATCCTGTGTGATACTGGGCTCCCCCTGCAGTCTGTGTCAGAGGGTGGTCTGTGTTGGCACGGTAATAAATTGTGTTATTTCCAGCTTTACAGAAGGACGATAACACCATAGAAATGATAGGAATAATTGGCAAAATTGTTTGGTGAATTGGAATACGCGGGGTTAAAATTTCGCCTCACAACATAGCCTATGACGCTCTCGGGGTCCAGACGTGTGACTGTGCAAAATTTTGTGGCTGTAGCTGTGACTGTGCAGATGTCAATCCCGGACATACACACATACATACATACATACACTTTTTCCCCATAATGTACCTAGGGGCAAAATTGTTTGGTGAATTGTAACACGTGGGGTTAAAATTTCGCCTCACAACATAGCCTATGACGCTCTCGGGGTCCAGACGTGTGACTGTGAAAAATTTTGTGGCTGTAGCTGTGACGGTGCAGATGCCAATCCCGGACATACACACATACATACATTCAGCATTATATATTAGATTATTATTACTATTATTCATTTTTATAGCGCCATTTATTCCATGGCGCTTTACATGTGAAAAAAGAAACAAAACAGGGCGCATCCACTGTGTGAAACCTTTAAAACACAATTGTAATGGTGAGGCAAGGAGAGACTCACCTGATAGGGTTGTGAAACTTCGGTCACAACACCTACAAACGCATGAAACAGCTGCTGCAGTCTGCACAGGGTCCAAGGACTTGTAAGTGAAGATGGCTTTAAGGTGCAATGATACACTGCGCTGCTGTAGGTATAATTCAAGGAACTTTATTGGTGCCTACGCGTTTCCTGAGCTGTCCCAACTCATTTCATCAGGGCATGATACAAGCATGCAATGCAGGAGTTTATATACAATCCAAAGTGGAAAAAAAAAAAAAGGGGGCAGGACAAGTAACTGCCACATCAGCAAGGCAATGGTATAAAACACATTAAAATAATTGTATTTTAATAGAATATATTAAAACCACATATAATAAGAATACATACTCAAGAACAATAAAAAAGAAAATATATATATTTCTTTTGAAATAGACATGGGGGATCACAGGGTCCAATAAAAAAGTAGTTAAAACCATACTCAACTGTGTTCTAGACTCCTTGAAGATGGTTTTAACTACTTTTTTATTGGACCCCGTGATCCCCCGTGTCTATTTCAAAAGAAATATATATATTTTCTTTTTTATTGTTCTTGAGTATGTATTCTTATTATATGCGGTTTTAATATATTCTATTAAAATACAATTATTTTAATGTGTTTTATACTATTGCCTTGCTGATGTGGCAGTTACTTGTCCTGCCCCCCTTTTTTTTTTTTTTTTTTTTCCCACTTTGGATTGTATATAAACTCCTGCATTGCATGCTTGTATCATGCCCTGATGAAGTGAGCTGGGACAGCTCAGGAAACGCATAGGCACCAATAAAGCTCCTTGAATTATACCTACAGCAGCGCAGTGTATCATTGCACCTTAAAGCCATCTTCACTTACATGTGAAAAAAGTGCATACATACAGTAGACAAGTACAATAAACATGAGCAATACAAGGAACACACAAGTACAGAAGGAGAGAGGACCCTGCCCGCGAGGGTGCACAGTCTACAGGGGTTGGGTGAGGATACACTAGGAGAGGGTAGAGCTGGTCGTGCGGCGGTTCATTAGACTGAAGATCACTGCAGATATATGTAAATAATTGTACATTTACCTTGAGATAAGGTCTCCTAGAATGCTGCAAATGAATGAGGAAAAAATATTAATGACCAAATATGATAGTAACATTGTTTTTTTTCTGATGATTGTAAATCCATTTTACATCGCTGGGTCGGTGTAGACTGGGAATTCGCTGGAACCTCTGATGTTGAGGATAGGCTTAGCCGCCGGTAGTCACCAGGTACCACACCCTAAGGCAATCCCCGGGTTGGCAGCAGCTGACGGAAGATCAGAGTTGCTGCACAGAGTGGCAAGACAAAGGCGTAGTCATTGGACTGGCTGTTGGTATTCGAAGCAAAGTCTGCAGTCATTCAATGTGACACACTGTTGCCATTCCCCTGCATGCCCTGTGCAGGTGGGTGGTCATGTGATTGCGTATATATATATATATATATATATATATATATATATATATATATACTGTATATATATGTATATACAGTGGGGAAAAAAAGTATTTAGTCAGTCAGCAATAGTGCAAGTTCCACCACTTAAAAAGATGAGAGGCGTCTGTAATTTACATCATAGGTAGACCTCAACTATGGGAGACAAACTGAGAAAAAAAAATTCCAGAAAATCACATTGTCTGTTTTTTTTTCATTTAATTTGCATATTATGGTGGAAAATAAGTATTTAATCAGAAACAAGCAATCAAGATTTCTGGCTCTCACAGACCTGTAACTTCTTCTTTAAGAGTCTCCTCTTTCCTCCACTCATTACCTGTAGTAATGGCACCTGTTTAAACTTGTTATCAGTATAAAAAGACACCTGTGCACACCCTCAAACAGTCTGACTCCAAACTCCACTATGGTGAAGACCAAAGAGCTGTCAAAGGACACCAGAAACAAAATAGTAGCCCTGCACCAGGCTGGGAAGACTGAATCTGCAATAGCCAACCAGCTTGGAGTGAAGAAATCAACTGTGGGAGCAATAATTAGAAAATGGAAGACATACAAGACCACTGATAATCTCCCTCGAGCTGGTGCTCCACGCAAAATCCCCCCCCGTGGGGTCAGAATGATCACAAGAACGGTGAGCAAAAATCCCAGAACCACGCGGGGGGACCTAGTGAATGAACTGCAGAGAGCTGGGACCAATGTAACAAGGCCTACCATAAGTAACACACTACGCCACCATGGACTCAGATCCTGCAGTGCCAGACGTGTCCCACTGCTTAAGCCTGTACATGTCCGGGCCCGTCTGAAGTTTGCTAGAGAGCATTTGGATGATCCAGAGGAGTTTTGGGAGAATGTCCTATGGTCTGATGAAACCAAACTGGAACTGTTTGGTAGAAACACAACTTGTCGTGTTTGGAGGAAAAAGAATACTGAGTTGCATCCATCAAACACCATACCTACTGTAAAGCATGGTGGTGGAAACATCATGCTTTGGGGCTGTTTCTCTGCAAAGGGGCCAGGACGACTGATCCGGGTACATGAAAGAATGAATGGGGCCATGTATCGTGAGATTTTGAGTGCAAACCTCCTTCCATCAGCAAGGGCATTGAAGATGAAACGTGGCTGGGTCTTTCAACATGACAATGATCCAAAGCACACCGCCAGGGCAACGAAGGAGTGGCTTCGTAAGAAGCATTTCAAGGTCCTGGAGTGGCCTAGCCAGTCTCCAGATCTCAACCCTATAGAAAACCTTTGGAGGGAGTTGAAAGTCCGTGTTGCCAAGCGAAAAGCCAAAAACATCACTGCTCTAGAGGAGATCTGCATGGAGGAATGGGCCAACATACTAACAACAGTGTGTGGCAACCTTGTGAAGACTTACAGAAAACGTTTGACCTCTGTCATTGCCAACAAAGGATATATCACAAAGTATTGAGATGAAATTTTGTTTCTGACCAAATACTTATTTTCCACCATAATATGCAAATAAAATGAAAAAAAAACAGACAATGTGATTTTCTGGATTTTTTTTTCTCAGTTTGTCTCCCATAGTTGAGGTCTACCTATGATGTAAATTACAGACGCCTCTCATCTTTTTAAGTGGTGGAACTTGCACTATTGCTGACTGACTAAATACTTTTTTTCCCCACTGTATATATACTGTATAAAGAAATGGCATATCTGCTCATTCATCTGCTCACAGAGGTAGACAACACAGGAATGCTGTCTCTTTAAATTTTCCACTGGTTTATTGAGGTACAGCATAAACCAGGGCAGGGTAGCAACATAAACATGGCCTTTCTGGCCCAACTGGAAAACTAAACAAAAAACAAATGGCACAGTCCATGTTGCTGCAGAGATCCGCCCGCTCAGGAAACAAACATAAAAAAAGCTTCAACTTTCCTTATCCTCAAACACAGCTCTGTATTCCCCATCTCCAGGCATACCCAACACTGAATGAGCCAGAAGACTGCATATTTATCCTCTGGACTCCATCTTGGGGTGTAAATATGGTGAACGGCCTCTCACCCACTCTTCAGCTGTTCACTAAATCTAGCCCTAAACATGGCTGATTAACTCCTCTCAGTACTTAGTGTGCTGGAGCATTTTCTTAGGTTCATATCACTGAAAATTATAACCTTGGTGACACATATCTGTTCTCCAGTACTTTGCCAGTGACTTTGTCCTATATACCCCCCCTTAGCCCACAGTTGGGAGTTCTGGCAACTTCAGTCACCAGACAGGGAAGTCTACACAGGGCATTAACTGTGTTAGGGTACCGTTACACCTAGCGATGCACCAGCGATCCCGACCAGCGATATGACGCGGTCAGGATCGCTGGTGCATCGCCAGGTGGTCGCTAGTGAGCTGCCACACAGGCAGATCTCACCAGCGACATCGCTGGGGATGGGGATCGCTACTTACCTGTCAGACGCGGCGATCCTGCGTCCTCCCGCCCGGCTCCACGCGTCGCTCGTCGGCGCCACAGGAAGCCCAGCAGGAAGTGACCGACGAGGAATGGTCCAGGAGCTTCTCGCGCGATCAGCGATAACCAGCGGGGGAGGCGGTCGGAGGTAAGTATCACATGCAGCGATATCGCTAGCAATATCGCTGCAACGTCACAAAATCGGTGACTTTACAGCGATATTGCTAGCGATATCGCAGTGTGTAACGGGGGCTTTACTATGCAGTTTCCCACTGTTCTCCACATGAAAGTTGAAGTTTTGGAGCCCTAGAAACCATCTAGTCACCTAGGCATTCATCCCCTTCCTTTCTCTCGTCCGTCTCAGGGGCTCATGATCTGACACTAGCCTGAACGTCTGGCTTAATAGCTAGTAACTCAGAGTGTAAATTGCCCACTTGATGGCCAAGCATTCTTTTTCTACTATGGCATAGTTTTTTCTCACAGGAGGACAGTTGTTGTGGACAGATTCATCCACTCCTTTCCTAGGCTGAGGCAGTTCCGAGTTGTACAGGGAGCCCCCCAGAATGCGGACGACCTGGTTGGCCTAGTTGAAAGTTACCAGGTGGTCGAGAAGTCCGGAAACTGGGCAGTGCATATCTGTGAACACAGTCACCAATCCACTAAGACATGAGCTGCAGCCACAAGCTGAAGATTATGCCCTTCAGGAAGTTCCATCAGTCGTTGATGATATAATTAATTCTACTCCAGAACTGAAGTTACATTTTGAAGCTTCTGAAGCAAGTACAGCAAAAGATATTTCTGATCCAGAAGACGATGCAGCTGACTGAAACAACAGTTTACTCTTTCCTGGGATGTATGAGGCTGAGAGATGCACAGAATGAAATTGATATGGCCAGAAAAGTTCTCATTGTAAGGGTGGAGGAGCTGATGGCAGGGCGAGAGTTTCTTAAAAGCGAGATTGAAACTGTAAAGCAAATCCTGTGTCGATATAAACTGAAGTTAAGAGAAACTGATCAGGATCTGCAGATGACTCGCATTGAACTGGATGAAGCAAGAAAGTTATGCAGCGAGTATTCTGAGGTGGCTATACCTGCTGCCCAGAGAAAACGATTTACCAGAGCAGAGATGACACTTGTACTGATGGAAAGAAATCAGTATAAGGAGAAACTTATGGACCTTCAAGATGTAATTAGCAGAACAGAAATGTTAAGGGCCTTCAAAGAAGTGCAAGATGTACAAATGAGAAAAATCTTCCTTCTGCAAGGTATTTGACAGATTATTCTACTGGACCACAAGAGAAAGCAATAACACTACCTTCAACACCATCAATAGGACTTAACCAATCCCAGCCTTCTGCTGCTGTTTTCTTCTGGTGGAAATAGTGTTATACTAAATCAGTTTATGAATTTTTATATATCTAATACCTCAAATGATGTTGATGCCGTGTCGTTATGATGAAAGAAACACGGGCATTAACGGCACATTCGTTCTCACATCTGGAAGGAGCATGGGAGAGCACAGGTTCATGGCTGGAGTATTTCACCTTTTTTAAAGAACATGGGTGATTGTCTAGCGGAAAGTGAGCTTAGGAACACTCCTTTACTAGTCCAACTTTGACTTTTGGATCAGAAAGATCCAAGAAAACAGCTGTGGTGTGCAACTGCAACATCAACAGAAGAAAGAAGATGGTACTCACTTGAGTAGTAGTATAGCTTGGATCTGTCCAGGTACCCATCCTGTAAACGAGATCATGGTGATACATGCAAGTTCATCCAACCATGTTGTGGATCAGTTTGAAATACATAATACACATGTTCTCTGTGTGTCCTACATGCCAGCCACAGATTGAATGGTGTAGAAGAGGAAGAATAATGCAAAGATTTGAACAGAGTTGCCACTATCAGGAAGGAAGTTTGTTAATTCATTCGGCTGTTTCTGAATGGAGGACTTGTCTTCAGATAATTCAACTTAAAGATGCAATTCACAGTACTACTCATAACAATGACTTACTATTCTGGCTGATGGGACACTTGCTATTTTTAAAAGGACTACTACTAGGAACTGGAATCTGGACAACCAAAAAAGTTGTTGACTTGGGGAGGCCACGGCAATCAATCTGCTGTTCAGCAGTGGATGTGTGGTGTGGTTATAGAAATAGAATATATGTTGTGGATCCCAGAATGGGCAAAATCAAAATATGGTCTGAAGCAACACCTCAACCCGAAAGTCGAGTAAGGCACATATCTAGAGCTAGAGATGGAGTGTGCATATCTGTTCGCTTGGATTCTATTCTTCCTCTGTTCTATCACAAAACTGTCCAACCTTTTGTGACGCAACAGCGACCTCGCCAGTGAGCTCGTTACGTGTGACACTTAGCAGCGACCAGGCCCCCGCTGCGATGACGTTGATCGTGCTCGAATGTCCTGGGCCATTTTTTGTTCACTGGTGTCCCACTGGACAGCATGCATTGCTGCGTTTGACGCAGACGAGTGACCTCCTTGGCGACGCAGAACTCATGGACGCAGGCGGGAGTCGTCAGAATAGCTGCTGTGTGACAAAGTACCAACAACCGCAGAGGTCGTTCTACAGATCGCCGGATCGATGCTGCTTTGTAGAGTAGATCTCTCTGTTTGTCTGTTTGACAGCTTACTAGCGACCATTTAGCGACGCACCAGCGATTCTTACCAGGTCGTATCGTTGTCGGGATCACTGGTGCGTCGCTTAGTGTAATGGTACCCTTAGTGTGCTGGAGCATTTTCCTAGGTTCATATGAATGAAGCTAATAACCTCAGTGACACATATCTCTCCTCCAGTACATTGAGATATATATATATATATACCTTACCTTATATATATATTGTAAGGTAGCGCTGTCATTCTATGTTGGGGACACTCGCTTGGCAGGCCAAATAATCACGTCGGCACGGGTTTTCCATAAAACAATAACAATCCATGCGGTTTATTCAGGCATCATAAACCCACAGCAGCAACATAAAGTTCATATAAACAGCATAGCGTCCATGACAGAGCTCCACTCTGTTAAGTCTGTACTCACACAGGTTACGCAATGTCCAGTACTCAGGCTCTTCAGCCTCACAGATATCTCACCCCGTCAGGGTTACCTCATGGCTGCTTCAGCTCACTGCAGACATTCATTCCCTCTCCCTGGGAACTGTCAGACGCTTGCAGCCTTTACTCACAGCATTCACGTGCTGTCAGGCAGGAAGCCCCATCTCCCAGCGGGACCTTCCACAACGGACCAACCGGGTCCAAGCATTCACCCATGTGACCTACCCTGGCCACCTTATATGGTCCGTAGCCACGCCCACCGGGTCACATGGCTATGATCTCATCACAGGTCCTTCACACTCGCAAAGTCTTTTACTACCAGCGTTTTCAGACACACCCCTGGGTGGATTGTAGGTAGCTGGTTCCGCCCATCTCTCTATTAGAAAAAACTTTTTGACAGTTAGAGTGATCAATGAGTGGAACAGGCTGCCACGAGAAGTGGTGAGTTCTCCTTCAATGGAAGTCTTCAAACAGAGGCTGGACAGACATCTGACTGGGATGATTTAGCGAATCCTGCTTTGAGCAGGGGGTTGGACCAGATGGCCCAGGAGGTCCCTTCCAACTCTACGATTCTATGATTCTGATTCTATGATTCTATGATTCCAGCTACCCGAAGACTTCCCTAAGACATTGACACGGAACCTCAGCAGTATCACTGTGCTGATCAACACATACACAAGTCTTCATCTCAAGGCCACCCACCTTGAGATACATTCCGATCATTAATCATCCTACTCCTATCAGGACACTAGAAATGCTTATACGCCTGTCCTGGACCACCCACACAGCGCCCCCTAGCGGACACAGTGGTCACTACACCACAATATATATACACACACAGTTGAAACCAGAAGTTTCCATACACTATATTGTAAGGAGATACATATGCATATTTTACTCAACATCTGACATGAAATAAAAAAAAATTTTTTTTCCCGTTTTAGGTCAATTAGGCATTTTTATTATTTACTGCAAAGTCAAACGTTTACATACATTTCATTAGCATTTGGTACCATTGTCCTTAAACGGAATGACTTGGGTCAAACATTTGGGATATCCTTCCACAATCTTATCACAATAGTTGGTTAGAATTTGGGCCCATTCCTTCTGACAAAACTGGTGTAACTGATCCAGATTTGTAGGTCGCTTTGCTCTCACCTGCCTTTTCAGCTTTGCCCATAAATTTTCAACAGGAATGAGATCAGAGCTTTGTAATGGCCACTCCAAAACATTGACTTTGTTATACTTAAGCCACTTTGTTACCATTTTGGCAGTATGCTTCGGGTCATTGTCCATTTGGAAGACCATTTCCACCCAAGCTTTAACTTCCTGGCTGATGTCTTCGATGTTGCTTCAATATTGCCACATACTCTTCTTTTCTCATGAGGCCATCTATTTTGTGAAGTGCACCAGTCCCTCCTGCAGCAAATCAACCCCACAACATGATACTGCCTCCCCCGTGTTTCACAGTTTGGATGGTGTTCTTAGGCTTCCGAGTGTCACGTCTGCCATGTCTGTTTGTCTCAAGAACTCCTGGAGCGATGTGCATGCGCATGTTTTGTCTGCTGTCCTGCATGTTCGCTAGAGCTGTGTGCAGACTCACCTCATGTCTGAGCTGCAGGATCCCTGCGTTTCTGCTCTGCCTTCTGTGATCTTCTCGTCATGTCTGGAGTCCTTGATCATGTGATGTTTCTTAAGATCCTGCACTGTCTGGTTCTGCAATCATCTCGTCATGTCTAGAATCCCGGATCATGTGTTCTTCCTAGGATCCTGCACTGGTTGGTTCGGTGATCATCTCGTCATGTCTGAAACCCTGATCATGTGACGTTTCCTAAGATCCTGCACTGTCTGGTTCTGCTATCATCTCGTCATGTCTAGAATCCCGGAAGTTCTCCCCTGGTCCTGACCTGGAGGAGGAGGTGCTATGCCCTATATCAGGCCGCCTCTTCCTATGCTCAGGGCCTGATTATTGTGTTGCTTCCCTGCAAGGCTCTGGGTCTGTGGGGTTGCTCCCTCTATTCTGTGCCCTTGCACTTTGCTCTGTAGTGCGCCTCTGCACACGCTCCGTGCTCGTATTCCGCCTCTTGTCTTGTGCCATGTCTTGTGTTGTCTCTTGTGCCATGTTTGTCTTTGCCTTGCTTTGCCTTGTAGTCCTTCTGCTGTTCTTTGTCTTAGTCTGTTTTGCTATGTCTCGCCTTAGCTATGCTTTGACTTGTAGTCCTTCCTTTGTTCTCTGCCTTGCCTGTTTTGCCATGTCTTGCTTTTGCTATGCTTTGACTTGTAGTCCTCCCTGTGTTCTCTGCCTTGCTATTCCTTGCTTTGTGTTCCTCCCTATGGTCTCAGTCTTTGCTTGCTCTGCCTCGCTCTCTCCTATGGTGCTCTGTAGTGCTCCCTGGCACACGCACCATTTCTCCTCTCCTTAGTGCTCGTTTCTTTGTCTAGTCCCAAGGTCTTCCCTTGGCCCGGCTCTGGGCTTCTGCCTACGCTCTGCTGCTAGACTCTGTCCTCTCTCTGACCTGGCTCTGTTTCTGCCTGTATTCCTTGCCTTGTTCCCTGCCTTGTCCTTGCATTGAACCCCGGCGTGGGTTCCCCTTGGCCGTCTCCTGTGCCGTGGTAAGTGCCACGTGTTTGTGTACAGCCGTGTGTACTGGCCAGTGTGGCGTGCCCCCTGCGTGGCTCCTAGCATGCAGCCCTTCCTTGTGCCCTGGCGTGGCTCCTAGCACGCACCCTGCCTTGTACCTTGGCGTGTCTCTACACGCACTCTGTCTTGTACCTTGGCGTGTCTCTACACGCACTCTGTCTTGTACCTTGGCGTGTCTCTACACGCACTCTGTCTTGTACCTTGGCGTGTCTCTACACGCACTCTGTCTTGTACCTTGGCGTGTCTCTACACGCACTCTGTCTTGTACCTTGGCGTGTCTCTACACGCACTCTGTCTTGTACCTTGGCGTGTCTCTACACGCACTCTGTCTTATCCTATGCTTTGGCGTGGCTCTACACACGCACCCTGTCTCGTTTGTGAACCTTGGCGTGTCCCCTACACACGCACCTCGCTTTGAACCTTGGCGTGTCCCCTACACACGCACCTCGCTTTGAACCCTGGCGTGTCCCCTACACACGCACCTAGCCTTGAACCCTGGCGTGTCCCCTACACACGCACCTAGCCTTGAACCCTGGCGTGTCCCCTACACATGCACCTAGCCTTGGACCTTGGCGTGTTCCCTAAACACGCACCCTGCTTGGATATCTGTCGTGCCTCCTTGCCTGAACCCTGGTTTGCCTGCCGGATGCCCGGAACCTGCCGACCGTTGCCAGAGGTCCGGAACCAGATGACTGCGGCCTGATGTCCGGAGCTGACGTCCGCAGCCTGATCCCTGGACCCTGTCGGTTTGCCAGCAGTCCGGAGTCCGATGCCATCTTGCCATTACCTGTGCCTAGGCGTGCCATCTGGCACGTACCATGTTATGGACCTTGGCGTGCCCACGCGCGCACCTTGCACGTTTTGCTTGTTTTCTCTGTATGTGATCTTGTGTTATTCTAATGAAGATACCTTGCACCTACGTCTAGTCTCGTCTTGCTTCCTGCTCGTCCTTGTCGTCAGACACTCGTCTAGTGTCCCCTGAGCCGGCCGTCTGGTCCCAGCAGTCGTGGTGGCTCACCCCCTTGGTCTTGCCCCTGACACTCCCTGTATAGGGGGTGGATTCTCACAAGGTCAGCTCGCCCTCGGTGGGTGGGTGCCACGACCCAGAGGGTCCACTCAAAAAATGGGCTCAGCAGGAGCTGAGTCCGTCACACCGAGCTTCTCCCTTTTTCCTTCAAATGTAACAATGGTCATTATGCCCCAAAAAAATCAATTTTAGCTTCAAGTTTTAGTTTTTGAAGGTCTTTGTTCCATTGTGCATTTGAAAACATTATATATGGCTTTTATATGTTTCTTTTGGAGTGATGGCTACTTCCTGGCAGAGTGACCTTTCAGACTATGTTGATATAGTACTCCTTTCACTGTGGATGTTGACACAATCTTACCAGCTTCCGCCATCATCTCCACAAGTTCTTTTGCTTTTGTCCTTGGATTGAGGTGCACATGTCGGACCAAAGCACGTTCATCTCTGGGACACAGAACCCATCTCCTTCCTGAGCGGTATGATGGCTGGACATTTCCATCTTGTTTGTACTTGTGTATACTTGTTTGTACAGATGAATAAGGCACCTTCAAGTATCTTGAAATTGTACCCAAGGATGAGCCAAACTTGTGCAAGACTACAATTCTCTTCCTGATATCTTGGTGCTATCTTGGCTTGATTTCTGAGACTTCCAATGATGCTACACAAAGAAGCAGCGTGATTCAGGGGAACATTAAAATACATCCACAAGTGTGTCTCTAATTAACTCAGATGTTGCAAAAACCTAGTAATCTTAGTGTACGTAAACTTTTGAAAGGCAAATTTGCCCCCTTCAGCAAGAAAATAGTCAAACAAACTACACATCCATGATTTGATCACAAAATACAGTTTAAACATTAATTTTCATAAACCTGCAGTAAGGAAAAATGACCTGCAGGTGGCACCACAGTGCCCCAAAGCACACTACCACAAAGCTGCATGGAGACATCACAAACAAATCCAAACATTTGCCTTGGGAGCTTACCAGCTTGCCGAACTGCTTGCCCTGCTTATTTTAGCCAAATTGGAGGATTGTACACTTTACTGCAGGTGAGACACATATGCAAACACATTTGTAAACATGCACTGCCTATTGAATTGCACACTTGCTCCGCCCATACTCCACCCACACAAACAAATTATACACCATTTGAAAGGTCAAATTACCTGCAGATGGCAACACACTACACCAAAGCACACTACCACAAAGCTGCTTACAGACATCACAAACAAATCCAAACATTTTCCTTGGGGTCTTTCGAGCTTACTCAAGTGCTTGCCCAGCCTATTTCAGCCACATTGGAGGATTGCACACTTCAATGCAGGTGAGTCACATATGCAAACACATTTGTATGCATGCAATGCTTTTTCAGTGATTACTTCGCCCCACACAGACAAATGGTGAGTCACATATGCAAACACATTTGTAAACATGCACTGCTTTTTTGCTTATTACTTCACCCCACACACACAAATTATATACTATTTGAAAGGTAAACTAGCTCCCTTCAGCAAGAAAGGAACCAAACAAATCACACATTCACGATTTTATCACTAAATACAGTTTAAACATTCATTTTCATAAACCTGCAGAAAGACACAATGAACTGCATGTGGCACCTCAACCGGAAGACATTTTTTGGCCTCTACTTATCAAACCAATTTATTGTATTACCAATCTACATATATAAATACTTGTCTGTGTTCATCATCTCATGAAATTCTGAAATTGCCTGTGCTCCCGACGACCAATGTGAAAATATTGCACGGGCCAAGCTAGTTTATTAAAAAAGAAAAACTGAAATATCACATGGTCATACGTATTCAGACCCTTTGCTCAGTATTGAGTAGAAGCACCCTTTTGAGCTAGTACAGCCATGAGTCTTTTTGGGAATGATGCAACATGTTTTTCACACCTGGATTTGGGGATCCTCTGCCATTCTTCCTTGCAGATCCTCTCCAGTTCCGTCAAGATGGATGGTGAACGTAGGTGAACAGCCATTTTCAGGTCTCTCAGGGATGCTCAATTGGGTTTAGGTCAGGGCTCTGGCTGGGCCAGTCAAAAATGGTCACAAATTGTTCTGAAGCCACTCCTTTGTTTTTTTTATCTGTGTGCTTAGGGTCATTGTCTTGTTGGAAGGTGAACCATTGGCCAAGTCTGAGGTCCAGAACACTCTGGAAAAGGTTTTCATCCAAGATATCTTTGTACTTGGCCACATTCATGTTTCCTTCAATTGCAAGCAGTTGTTCTGTCCCTGCAGCTGAAAAACACCCCCATAGCATGATGCTGCCACCACCATGTTTCACTGTTGGGATTGTATTGGGCAGGTGATGAGCAGTGACTGGTTTTCTCCACACATATCACTTAGAATTATTACTAAAAAGTTCTATGTTCATCTCTTCAGACCAGAAAATCTTATTTCCATAGTCTGGGAGTCCTTCAGTTTTTTAGCAAACTCTATGCGGGCTTCATATGTCAGACACTGAGGAGAGGCTTCCTCTGTCGGGCCACTCTGCCATAAAAACCCGACTGCTGGAGGGCTGCAGTGATAGTTGACTTTGTGGAACTTTCTCCCATCTCCCTACTGCATCTTTGGAGCTCAGCCACAGTGATCTTGGGGTTCTTCTTTACCTCTCTCATCATGGCTTTTCTCCCACGATTGCCTTGGCTGGGCGGCCAGGTCTAGGAAGACTTCTGGTGGTCACAAACTTCTTCCATTTAAGGATTATGGAGGCCACTGTGCTCTTAGGAAATTCTTTTGTAACCTTGGCCAGATCTGTGCCTTGCCACAATTCTGTCTCTGAGCTCCTTGGCCAGTTCCTTTGACCTCATGATTCTCATTTGGTCTGACATGCACTTTGAGCTGTGAGGTCTTATATAGACAGATGTGTGTCTTTATAAATCAAGTCCTAGCAGTTTATTTAAACACAGCTGGACTCCGATGAAGAAGTAGAACCATCTAAAGGAGGATCACAATGAAATGGACAGCATGTGGCTTAAATACGAATGTCTGAGCTAAGGGTCTGAATACTTATCACAATGTGATAGTTCAGTTTTTCTTTTTTAATAAATTTGCAAACATTTCTACATTTCTGGTATATATACATGATTTACAGGTCTGTGGTCACTTGCTGACCAGTCTTATCCTTCTTCTATCTTCTGAGTTCATATAAACCAGAAGAAACAAGTCGCACATGTACAGACATGTGAACGACTATTCGCTCAGGGCATACAGGGTGTCTGTGATAGTGTGCTCCTTGCACACTGTCACAATTTGGCAGTTTACAGTCACACAGAGTGAATACAAAGAATTCTTCATGGTCAAGACAACACCTTTAACCCAATGACCATGGCCAGATTAAAGGGGCTTTTTGTTTTGATTAGGGAATTCTGACTTATACACGGGTCCCTTTACAGTATTCTCCTTGATAAGCAATAGTGAAGAGAGAATATAAAGAGTCTCCCTCGCTCACTCCTTTCTTTAAAGGGACCTTTGTACTTTTATTAGGTCACGTACCCGCCTCTGGCTGCCATCAAATTGACTTTGACTCTGTAAGATACAAGCATGCCCATCACCTCTCTGTCCATTCCAGGGCGCATACTGTGAGGAAAAAAATAGCAAAATATAATTTACATCCATTTTTTAAAGTAAGATGACTATGTTCA